>NW_008239324.1:7897013-7954640 GCF_000691975.1 Corvus brachyrhynchos
TGGGTTCTGGATATTAATTAGGTAGTGGTTCCAGATGAAATCCAGGAGAGAGGAAAAAAAAATGCTACTCACATTTTAATAACCTAGAGAATTTTAAGTGGCTAACCATATTGTTTACTATATATCAGTCTGAAGAATAAAGAATAAAAGCACATGAATAGGCAGGCACACAGCATGGAAGAATAGCACCATACACCCTAGCTAAAGAGCATTGTATATTCAAGGTTTAGATCTTCCACCCAGCAGATTTAGAGCGTGAGGGGGCAACATTTGAGAAGTGTGTACTGAACAAACACAAACATGAGGATTGCCTTTTTTCAGTTTTAAGTGTGAAAACATTAGCTCTCCCTCTATGCCTTTGAAGTCTTTTCTTTCTAGCAAAGCTCTGGCAGGAGGGAGGTCTTTCAATTAGTTTCTCACCCATAATGATTTCTTTGAGAAATTCTAATCAGGTTTTCCATCACAGAGTGCATTTGTTGCTGGTACTTGATCTCTTGGCCAGTTGAAGCTTCTGTGGTCCTTTGTCTCTTGAGCAGTTGGATCTTTTATAAACTTTCTGGAGTAGTTATTAATCATGGAACTTTTCTACCTTTTTTGAGGTGTAAAACTGCACAGTGAAAAATACCAGTGTAGTGACATGAGCTAATTATCTGCAATGTTACCAAGATAAGAGATAATATGTTAGCAGTAATGCCTACAACAGCGTAATTACTTTCTGTTTCCATTATTTTGTAGTAACCACATAATTAGCTGACTGTACCAGAAGCTGTCTGCTTTTTATGGCAACCTGTACTGCTAATCACTAGAAAAGTTTGTGTAAGTGATCTGAAGCCTTTGCACTCGTAGTTGCACCAAGTAATTTGAAGGAGCAGCGGTATGCTGGCCTTTCTGCAGAGGTAAGGAGTGAGAAAGAAGAGACTGACAAAGCCTCTTTGGAGGCTTTTTAGGAGCAAAAGGAGTGAGACCCTCTCTACAGCTTCACAAAAAAGTTCAGTAAAGCCTCAGCCACTTCATACAGTTTCCTCTGGATTAAAGTATACATGCTTCTCCTTAGTCTCTTGAATCTAGTCTACATTGAAGAATTTTGCATGACTCAGTAAGTGTTGATTCTCTTAAACAATATAATTTATTCTGACTCTCTGAACTTCAGAGGGGATGCTTTCTTATAAAAGCAGAAGTTCAGGAAGGAAGGGGCTCAGCAGGCTCAGATTATTCATTATGAAAGAGACGTTCTTCTTTGGGGCATTTTTCGAGGATGACGTGCTCTAGCAAGGAATTCCTCTGTGATGCTTGGGAGATGGGTTACCTGCCTTTGCAGTTCCTGTGTCAGTGGGAAGGCAGGTCACCATTGCACCAGTGGTCTGTCAGAGCTGGGGCTGCCATTCCCACCGGGGATGGCGGGGCAGGAAGGCAGGGCTGTGCCTGGGAGAAGTTGCTGTAAGGAGGAAGCAGAGCAGAGCTGACTCTTGCTGAGCTCTGTGCTGCCACAGCACTGGAATCCAGTAGGGACAATGCCACTGGAGGCAACAAGGTATAGCAAAGAAAAAATTGGCACTATTATGTTAAATTATTTCTGCTATTTCTACTCCCTAAAAGCTGGCTTTTGGGGATATTAGAGAAATCTGTGTACACAGTACTTTAGACTAGCAGGAAAGAAAAAATATGAGTGGTGTACACATTTACAAGTTGGATAGGAAATTTTGTGCTCTTGTGTTGCTCCTGTCTCCCCACAGCCTCCATTTAAGTACAAATTCACTAAATTTGGGGGATAAAGAGCATTCTTTTTATCACCATTTCCTCCTACTTAATTCAAATCCTGTTGTCAGTTAATTATAGATGCTACTTTTTCAGATAATATTGCATAATTCAATGGAAAACAAAAAAGCTCTGTAAAAAGGGGCTATTAAATTCAGCTTTAGATATTTGATACGGTTTTCAAGTACCTCTTTATTTATTTGAGAAAAGGAGTCCTCTTGAAATGTGCTCTTTCTTCTTCCCCTCTGTGGCCTTGGAGCTGGTCCCTCTGAGTACTGCTCCTACATTAATTATTATGGTAAGTAGAAAAGATCAGGTGATAACATGAATACTCTTAAAGCACACCACCAAGACTTTAAGGCAGGCAGCAGTGCTACATGGTTGTAAGCTATACACTGCCCAATTTATTTATGTTTTTAATGCACCAGTAAAAACAAGGCATTCTTTACCTCCTGTTTGATCCTTCATCCTGGTCCTGTCCATGCTGACAGCCCCTCCTCACTGCAGCTGCTATTCCTTGTGCTCTGTGAATTGCCCCGTTGTGCCAGCAAAACCAGGACCTCAGAATAAAAGCCCCCTCTGCGCTGCTGGACTGGTCATGCCAAAAGCCACCTAGGTTTAATTCCACTGAAATCGGTGGAGTTACACAAAGCATTACTTGGGGTCCATGCTAAGCCATTGCACTGCTCACTGCTTTATAAAGTGTTTAGCATGTGTGTTTTGTGCCCTGGGAGCTGTGTGTATTTGAGCAGGGGTTCTGTGAGGGCAGGGAAGGGGGAGACCCCCAGCAGGAGCTACTTGAGCTTTTTCTTTCCTCTCAAGTGCTAGTAGCAAGGCACTCTACCTTTACAAACAGAGGGGACACTGTTGCTGGAAAAACACATGAAGACAAAGTAATTTAGTCCTTAAAAGCATTATTAATATTCTGGACACTTTAGGCTGTTCTGAAATTTCAGCAAATCATGATGTATACAGTATGTATTTTTGCCACTGGCAACATTAAGAAGATTTAACTGGATGTCACAAGTTCAAATAGTGCAGCAAAAGAAAATTTATTCCAACATGTCCTTATCAGACATTGATTAGAACAGATTCCTCACAGCTAGAAGGATCAGATTATAGTTTGTTTGGGGGTAAAATATCCAAGCTGCCCCTGTTTGGTTTCACAGACTAAGATTTTTGTTTTTCTTCCTTTTAGAATCAGTTTCAGTATTCTTACATAGCAAAATTTGTTGCTGAGTGAAATAATTTAAAGGCCAGTCACCACTTTTACATTATTTCCTTTATATCTCAACACAGCTCTAGGACTTCAGATCAGGCTCAGTTCTCTCTTCCATCTGTTGCCTGTGATCTGGTGGTGCTGAGTAGATACAACCCTGTAACTTCCCCTGTGCTTGGCTTGGACAGTGTCACGTACCTATGTGGATGCTTTTCTTTGCCTTCTTACCTACTTTCTAGATAAAATACTGTGTAAAAGCAAAGAAGAGAAGGTAAACATACTGAAAACTCCATGAAGTGTCCTGTGTCTCAAAGTCTGGGATGTCAGGCTGCAGTAGTGCTGGGGTGGGGAGAATTGATATTCATTAGCAGCAGACCTTTCACTGCCTTTCAGACCAGCTTGCAACTGTATGGGGATCTTATTCTGCATTACCCCATTGATTTTAAAAATATATAATAATAATTTGGCAGAGCAATAGAAAAGCGTCAACAAAATCCATGGCTTTTGAAAGGTAAAATATTTACAAACCGTTTGCAGATGGTGACTTGAATACTGCAAATATTTGCTCTACTTGCAAATTGGCTGCTTGAATACCCTGCAGAAAATCACATGGAGCTCCATAAAACATGGGAGAATGCAATAGTTTGATGTATTTTGTTGCATTTATAAATATGTAAACTTTATTTGGGATAACAAGAAGGATGAATCAATAAGTTGCTGTCCTTTCTCTCATTACAACTGATTCAGCACCAAATTCAGGAAGACTGGTTCTGGTGGACAGTGCATAGACTGAATTGGCCTCTGCATATTTCAGTGCTGAGTTTCCGATAAATACGTGCTCTGTGGCATTTCTGTTTGTTATAGTTACTGGTTCCTCCATAAAGATGTCATGACAGAGAGTTTAAGAATTCCGGTGGGAAAGAGATTAAAGCTTTTTGAGCCATCTCTAAAATCGTTTTGAACATCTACATTTAATCAGCAAAAGAAGAAGTGTCCTTCAAACAATCAGACCTGCCACAAACAAGTTTGTTATCACCAGTTTATCTTTGTATTAACTTTATAAAGCTGAAGTAATGCTGGTCTGGGTTACAGTCATGGAAGAGATGATTTGCTTTTCTAGTATGATATTTTAAACCAAGAGAGCCTGTGGATGTTGTAGCAGCTCTTCACTGCTGAGGTACTTCATAAAGACTTACACGATTATATGGGCAGAGTGAGTTACACATTTAGAGGAATGTTGCTCTTATATCATCTGATATAGCTCTTCATTTGCCTTATCATTGCATAATGAAGAATACAAGTATTGTTTCTCACATTTAGAGAAAAGTGACCAATATTATAGCTGCAGATGATCCTCTATATTTTTTTTCTGAAAAGATACTTGAAAAGTATGGCAATGACTGCCTTTGAAGTGTGTATCTGTAAGTATTAAAATGCCTTGCTTGCAGACTAGTAACTTCCTTCCATAGGGCACAAAGCCAGCACTCAGACCCACTAACAAAGTGAGATTCGTTTCAATATGTGTTTTTAGGGAGTTGTTTAATTGCAAAGTTGACTCTTATTAAAAGAGAACAATGAGAAAACAGGGCAGTTATGTGTAGTCTTGCTGGCCTTTCTCCTAAAACAGCAATTATACCACTGCTGATACGCTAAGCTAATCTGCATTTTAATTTGTGTTTTTGAAAAGTACACGTTTGGTTCCGGGACATTCGTCAGTGTGTTGCCTAACTGTGGCTTGGCACAGAGCGCCTGGCACCGCCGTGGTACTAATTAATCAGCTCCATGGGAGGCCAAGGTGGTGGCAGCCTCCATGACCTCGGTGGCTGTTCCCTGCTCACTGGCCACTCACGGACTGTCTGCCCCAGTGGGGAAAGCTCACTGCCTCTGGCAGATGAAGAACAGCAGGGGAAATAGGGGCCAACAACCTCCCACAGACCAGTTTGTTATTCCCCCCTGCTTCCTGGGAATAGCCCTTCAGCCTGCCTGGAGATCAGTTCATGGAGGGCACAAACTCTCTTTGTCTCAGGTGACTTTTCTTAGCAGAAAGATCTGAAAGCCTTCTTCACTGATACTTACAACTCAAGATCCCTTTCCTTCCCGCTTACCAAGTAAATGGCATCAAATGAGGATCTATCACAGGCCTTGAGGAACTCTTGGGTAATATCTGAGGTCAATCAGGGAGGGCAATGCAAATGCTCGGGTTCAGTGCTGCTCCTAGTGAAAGTGATAGCATCGGCCTTAGGAGTGGGATTTGATTTAGCTCCAACACAGAAAGCCACATGAGGAGTGAGTACCCAGTAGATTTTTGCTGGGCATGTCCCAATTAAAAGGTGGAGTGGAGCAACTGAGTCATTGATTCATTAAGGTTGAAAAAGATCTCTAAGATCATCAAGTCCAACCTTTGACTGAACACAATCGTGTCAACGAAACCATGGGACTAAGTGCAACATCCAGTTGTTAAACATGAGGGTTTCAGTAGTTCTTAATCCGACTTCTCCTTTGGGAGCTCAAATAGGCAAACTTCTGTCCTAAAGGCAAGATGGCTTAAGATTCTCTGCTTATCTTAGGAGTAATGGGAATGCAAGAAAAGAGCTAAGTATGTAGAGTTATATAGCTATGTGTATATTACTGTTGTGTGATACATCTAGAGGTGTATGTGTGTATTAGAAAAAAGACTTTAGTGTAGAGTAGAAATGAGACAGAAATCTGTTGAGAAATCACAAAATTTCACACAAAGAGCTTTCCTCTAAAAGTGAAAACAAAAGAGAAAAAAGGTTAACCCCAAACTTTTCCTAAAAGGTGTCTTAAGATTAGACAAAGCTCTTTCATTGTTGGGAATCCTTCTAATATGCAAATGTATTTGGAATAGGTATTGGGTAAAAGAAAAGTAGTTTGATTAATGGAACCTGTCCTTTATAGTTCTGTTGCAATGTGCAAGGCTCTGTGTTGTGCCTCTGTGTGTGTGTGTGTGTTTCAGCAGTAGCATAAGCATGCTGGCAAAAGCCACTGCCAAGTCTCATTAATTGCAACTCCCGCAGACTTATTCAGCCATAGCTCTTGTTTGTGGTGTAGTTTTACATTAATTTGGGATGTGGGTTTCCTTTAAATTTCAAACTGCGTAGAGCAAAGTTTGTCCTATTTAAAGGAAGGAAAAAACAGAAGGTGGCTAGATCTTAGGAGAGTAGCAAGATGATTTGCCCCTTAAATTCATTAAGATTACTATATGGTCTCATTTTTGTTGACAAGTGCAGTCCAAACCCCCCAATAAGTGAGAAATTTCCTATCCAACATACTATTTCAGCCAAAGCTGTGTAATTGCCCAATATCACAGGCATAAACGGCAGGAGGGCAAAGCAGTTCAGTCAAGACCCCCCAGTGTTTGTGTTTGGTATGAAACACTCCATACAAAAATAATGATTTTGGCTCCTTGAGCCTCCCTCCAGTAGTATGTTCAAAAACTTTACCAGTTGCTGTTCTACTTTGTTCTCCAAGAGTACACTGTAGAAAATGTAGCTTCACTAAAGACTGGCCAAAGGTTAGACATTTGTGGGGAAATATAGGATTTTATATATATATATATATATATATGTATGTATGTGTGTGTGTATATATATGTATATATATGAAAGATTGGTACAAACACGTGAATTTATTTTGAATAATATTTGGTGTGTGTCCAACAAGGCTGAGCTGCCCAACACTTCTAAAATTGTCATAATTCTGCCTGGCTTTAATTTTTTAACCATTCTCTAAAATAACAATGACTGTTTAAGATATTTGTTAAAAGTCAGTAATGTTACTTTTGTACATTAAAAAAAAAATTAATCCTGCATTTCTGTAGGTTTTCACCACTAATTTCATATTATGGACTTTACATGGATCTTTTAATTAAGTTATCCTATTAATTTGAAGGTTTCTCAAACTAAATTAAAATTAAAATCCTGAATTAAAACCATATCGGTTTTAGCCAGTATTTCCTTTTGCACTTTTAAATTGAAACTATTAACCAATGATGGACGAGTCATAATACAGGCAAGAAAAAACTCTACTTTTTATGTTGGTATCACTTGGAGATTAACTAATCTGATGAAGGGAAGTTCTCCGAGTGCACTGGGGGAGAGGTAACAAAAGGTTTGTATGGTAGGAAAAAAGCATGTATTTATTGATCCTTCTGTCTGTCATAGACGTATGCTGTATATCAAATCAGCAGTCTCCTAGGAATTTCAGTATCCTGGATGTGGACACCAAAGTGCCTCTAATTAAAATACTTCTCTGAAGGTATTTTGTTTCTATAGTTTGCTGTTTATTTTTAGACTATTAAAATATGGCATATTTGGAATTGATGCACATCAAAGTACTTCAAAAGATCCATTGTTTCTAAAACCAGTGACTTAAATTCTGATTTTATTTTGTGTATGAGGAAAGCAAGACAAAGTTCTCTACAGATTTGGGAAGAGAACATAACTCATTCCCCTGAGCTAGCTGCTGAAAACACATACTTCCTAAGAAAAGACCAAAAGCAGAAACAATTCAAGTAAGTGGGAGAGAGAAAGAAAGAGGGGACTGAAACTCTGACATGACTTTGAACTTTCAGGCCCTCAAATTGCAGCTCAGACTGTTGTCAAATACAACTGTACAAAGGCAGGTTGGAAAGCTGTTGGGAAGGCGTGGGATGGCAGTCTGTATTTATCAGTTCTAAGGTCTGTATTTGAATTTTATATGTGCAGAGCATGTATACTTTATATATGTTTCATATATAAATATGACATACATATATATAAGGAATTATTTATATATAAAAATATATATTGCTGAGATTAGGAAAATAAGAAGTGTTATCTGAACTCTGACCAACAGCCTGTGTTGGCAGATCTGTTTCAAACAGTGGCTGCTCTCTGATGATCCAGCAAGTGTTTATCCCACCTAATGGAAAATGAAGGTGTAACAAGATGATACATAAAATTTTTCTCAGCCCATGGAGATGGTTGCTGCCCTATGTTTGATGCATGTGGATTGGCATCCTATGCCTGTGTTTGTCTTGTTGAGAATTATTTAAAACTTTGAGAAGGGAAAATAACTCCAAGGATCTTGAGCTAAATTCCTTCCAGGGGTGACTTGACTCGAAAAATCTCTTCCAGAGATTAATACTACCTTTATAAATTCAAGAGTGACTTATACAGGCATATGCCCTCCAACAAACCCCTGTGCAATTTCCACTGGAGTTTTTCCAGCTTTGATATGAAATCTTCACATCTTATGGAGCACCTCCAGGTGCTCTTTCTTGGGTAGAATCCTCTGTGAATGCAGGATTTGGGTAACAGCCAGAGGGTGAGGAATCCACAATGTAAAACTCCTGTCCTAGCATGCAGAAGGGGCACCAGTGGACTGGGTCATCCTGGCTGCTCTTTGGGTGCAGAGTGTTGGGGCTTCCTCTCCAGAAGGCTTCAGAGGTAATGGGTTTCCAGAAGGAGAAGACAGTACACTGCCTTTGTTCAAACTGCAGTGGGCTGGGTGAAGTTTCACTGAAGTCAGCAGACTTTGGTTTGAACCTGTACCTTTTTGTCTTTCTAGGTAAGAGTTGTTAAAAGAGATGAAAATTGTTGGTTTTTTTTTTTTTTAATGGGCTAGTAACTTGCTAAAATAGGGTCATTACCACACAAGAGATCAAGCTCTTTCGCCTCTTGATCTTTTTTGATCTTGAAAAACTTCAGAAGAATAAAGGTCTTACTGGGGATAAAAGTCTTAAGAGAAGTTCTTTAGTGGTAATTTTTTATGTTAGTATCTCTTTTTTTTCTCCTCCATCTCCACTGAAGCATGGAGAAGAATAGCTTTAGTTAGGTTTATGGGGTTATATACATATACAGCAGACCTGAAAGCTAAATCTTTGTTTTCTGTTAGCTATGTATTTCTTCCAAGATCCCAGCTCAAGTGAGTGTCATATCTTTGTGGTTGCAAAAGCCTAAGGGGGACCCCTGCATACACTCAAAAATACAATTGCAAAAAGCTCATTCCTTTATACAGCGGATTACTTTTAGATTTACTTCGATGTGATCTGTACAGATTCCCTTCATCTAAGGGGAGGTCTGATTCTCTTAGCTGACTTACACAGCCACACACCAAGAGAGCCTTATTTTGTGGAAGCCAAATCTCATTAATGGCAATCTGCTGCCCATCTTTTAATTAGCCAGAGAATTGGTGATACTTCACAACCACAGCAGTGGCAATAAAGTAGCATTTTAATATAAAATAAGGTGAGGTGTCCAGAAGAATAGAAAGCCCACATTTATCTACATTAGTCTACTGACTGGATGCTCTTTTTATATGGGGAATTGTTGTACCCATGTCTATTATGGCACAGTTACACAAAAAGTTAGTATTTTTAACTTCTGAAATAGCTTCACCATTAGCTCACTTGGAGATTTAAAACTAAGTGTAAATACTAACTGATCTTTTAATGACACCATGTACCTTAAGAAGATTTATAAAATAGTTCCCAATATTTAAAGACACCACCTTTTCTTTGGCAAAATTTTCAGGCTCATACACTGTAGTATGCATGTCTTGGTAGTAATTAAAAATTTTGTGGCATAAGCTTCCTATTTATGTGTTGATTTTATCAGGTGCAGGAAAAATTGTATTATTTGGCTTGTATACTGCTTGATATAAGGACTTCTCTCCCTTTTGGTTTATACAACACTGTGTTCTATAGGGATTCATAAACAATTTGTGCTGCAATCATTTTCCACTTATTTCACTTTGTTTTATAGAATACATTTTATGCTGCAGTTTCAGCATATGTCTTTGTGATTCAGTAAGCCTACCTAGTCCAGAATCAATACTTACATTTTCCTTCCCCATAATAGTAAAGGGCATATAAAATGCATGAGACAAAGTAAGCTCTTTCTAAAGATATAGATTAAAACTGAAACTGTGCTTAGAAATGTGAAAAATTGAATGAAGTCTGGAGTGTGGGACAATTGTCTGTGATACAGAGGAAATATTGAAGACTGTCAGAAAGTATCAGAGCACGGTGATAGCAGCACTAACCAGTGCCACTGCCCCGCTTGTCCACAATCGATTGCTGGTGAAGTAATTGTTTATTTTGTCTGCTGTTAACTCTAGGAGTCTTTTATTGTAGCAGTGCAGGATAAAATGGAATTATAAACAGGAGAAATTTAAGTCACTGGGAAATGGCTGCACACTCCCCTGTTTCATGTGTGTCTTCCATGAACCATAATCTGTGAACATATGTACCATCAATGGTGTTGAGAGCTCTGAGCTCAGCAATAAATCCAGTGCTAATGGCATCTGAACTGGGATCTTGGGACTTGTGGTAATTCATGTTATCTCTATCATGGTTCACCTGTGTTTACAGTACAAATCATATACGTGCTTATCCTGAATTTTTGACTCACCCTAAAATACAACAGTGAAGAGAGATCCTGGTTTTGGAAAACTATAAAGGTAATCTGTGGGCTGAAGTCATGCACTTCCTTAGAAGAGTTTGAAGGTGCTTTATCCGATGAAACATCTGAATCTTTCCTGCTTAGCATAGGTAGTAAATATTCATGAAAAGATAAGTATGGCCATCACAATTGGATATTCTGGGTTACACCTCCATAATGGAAATTTTACAACATCCTTTCAAACTTAACTTTGTTTTATACCTAATAAAAAATAAGAAATCAAATGGCAAAGATATACATTACAAAATAAGTAAAATATCAGAAGACAAAAACATTTAAGTATTTATGATACTAAACTGGGAGCTGTGGTTCTTCTGGGCTGTTTCACTGCAGCCAGCTTGTAAGGGAATCTTATTTTGTTCCCTTTCCAGGAATTAAAAAGAAACTGGGGCTATGTGAAGAGAGTTAGGTCTGAAGGGCAGCTGGTCCCCAAGAGTGGCCTGACCTGGTCATAGAAGGGTAAATTACAGAAACCACTGGGGAGGGAGCACGCAGTGACATGGTGCTCATCTATGGTATAAAACATAGTTTGGATATAGGTGTTGTTTTTAGTATGAGTGGGCAATAAAGGCTGCTTTGTACAGAGGAGAAACTTCTTGGAAAGTTAACTAATGCTCAGTTCAGCTGTCTCTGGACATGACAGAGATGATCAGTTGAAGACATGCATGCTGGTATAATTGAGGTTTTCCTCCAGTCGCCGGGGTTAGAATTGTTCCATGACAAATATCCCAGAACTGCAGTCCTCATCTTTAACTGAATGCTCTAGTTTATGACAACAAAGTCATTGAAACAATTGCTTTTCTGCCCTATGACCATGATCAAAACCTTCTCTCTTTTCTCACGTAAATAGACACATGACCACCTATTAATTTTGCTTGTGTCAAGCTCTTACAAATATAATTAAAGAAACCAGGCAATAGTTTCAAGCAAAGATTAGTTACTCAGGATGATTTCTTTAAATTATCATCATGACATCTATTCTTTTTATTTTAAAGCTCAGGCCTAAGCAGGCATCTTCTCATTAGAATTTATCAGGTACGTGTTGAGCCACAGAGAATGGTAGTTTGCATTAAAACAGGATATTTCCCTGCGTGCACACTTGTATTCCATGTCCTACATACTGTGGTGTGGTATCGTCTTCCAGAGAGTTACCTCTGATGGACAGGATTAGGGGAAATCCTTGTTTCTTTGGTGATTTTCAAACACTATCAGACAATGATGCCAACTAAGAGTGAATTAATGAGATATTGGAGCCTGGCAAGTAGAAAGTGGCTTTAAATAACCCTGATTAGCCTTTCCTCAGTTCCTTAGAGCGCAGGCAAGGCTTGAGCAATAACAAAGACCCCACACTCACACTTTTTATTAGTTTGGTGGAAAAAGAGTGTGCTTTTCAGAGGGTGTTAATTAAAAGATTTAGGTCCATTCACACTGCCCATATCCCTTGTTTCATCTTTCCCTCCTTTTTGTGTAGTTTGTTTGCCATGTGAGAGGTAGAACTGCTGTTATGACAGAAAATGTTGACTTTTAAAGAGTTCACTCAGATCTTATCTGTGAGAAAATTATAAGCTGTAATTGAGCATATGAGTTTCACTTTTTATGTGATGGCTTCATTAGATGTGAACTTTTAAGTAGTTTAAAATGTATTTCACTCTTTTCAAAACAAGTTTTCACCTCTTTTCTGTCTTTCTCAAGGGATATGTCCCCCACATCTTTGTAGTTGCTACATTTTGCCTGTTCAGTAAATAAATAATGGTTTTTTTTTTAAATCTTCAAACCCTTTAATCCTAAATCTGTGCTTTTATAAACCTTAAGCATAGTAAAATCACTGCATTAGCCTCTTCTAGTTATATGAAATCCAGAGTGTACAGTGTTCAGCCAAGAAATTTTCCAGAATCTCAGAAAAATATATATGAATGTATTTTAAGTATCTGAAACTGGAGTAAATGATTTAATTACAAAATTATCTGCTGTATTTCAGGACTGTTTTTAAAAAGTATGTACCGTCCCATACCTTTTTCCCAAATGAGATAGACTGTATTTATTTGTCTGATTCAACCAAAAATTCTGCAGCTTACCAAAAATCCCTCAAACAAAAATGTAGAAACAACAGACACTCATCGTACATGTACAGAACATGACTGGGTGCTGAAAAAAATCCTTTGTGCTCACCTTTAAAATTGTATTATACGAAAGGGGATGTAAAAAGCTAAGTAAGGGCTCACTCCCACTTGAGAAGTGTATGTGCTGGGTGTGAGACTGCTCTGCTGCAGTGAAATGTGTAGTCCCTCTCTAATAGCTTTGAAATACTTTTCATAAAATTGTTTGATCTCCCCTCTCAGTATGGGGAGGTGAGGATACTGGTGGGGCATTTCGGAGGAAGAGAGGGAATTCTGGTTTTTTTTTTTATAAAACAGGCTAATAGTTAATTATTGCTGCATGCTTTCACTGGCAAACATCTACAGCACACTTTAAAAAAGAAAAAAGGGAAGGGTGGTTGCTGCTTGTTAATGGACTCTGCTATTTTACAGCACTGTAGTCGAGCAGCCACCTACAGTTCATCCTTATGTTAATACTAACATTACCAATTTTAACATTATATGCCTCTTTCCACTGGCCCCTGTTGGAACCAACAGCCTACGGCAAGTGCTGTACTGCCTTTTACTTAATTGCTTCTTAAAGCTAACAGTGAATTACATTAAGTGTAATTTCATTGTCGTTGGATCTTGGTGAGTTTGAGGTGGCACATTTGCCATGGGAGTTCTTTTTCTCTGGTTCAGTGGCTATATCCGGGTGGGATGCATTTCTCCTGGAGTAATCCAGGAGAATCTTTCCTTTGAAGAGGAACAGATGTAGATTTACATATCTGGAGGTCTCTGGCCTCTGATGAGATTAGTTGGTGTTTTTAAACCCTACTGGAAGGTGCATATTTAATAAATGCCTAAAGCAAGCCTGTGTGAAATGGCTGGGCCCTGGGAGACTTTGAATGAGAGGAGAGGAGGAGATGTCAAGTTGCACATTGTGGTACCATCATAATCACTGCTGAAAATAGGCCAACACTTGAAATAACAAATAGATTCAGATTTGTTGTAAAAGCAGTAAAGAAAAAATGGACAAGGGAACTGCCTCAAAAGCATTTAGGTTTAAATTTCAACTGAACATTTTGTTTCTAATTTCCCAATAATCAGAAAGACATGAAAATGTAAAGGTTTAAAAGCTGGCAATCCTCCCTGCCCCCTGCCCAATAATCTGTGCTTTTTTAACATGCTTATTTGAGGTAACTGCGCGCCTTGCAACAGAAATTAGTATTTTTGCTTTATTGAAAAGAGTGTATTTTGAGATGGAGGGGAAGGGCTTGTGGTAAAGCTGGAGATTAAATAAACTTCCATGAGAAAGAATAAGCTTATTTGACAGCAGATTTCTGTTCTTTTAAACAGAAAATAAGTGTGAAACAGAAGTTAAAAATTCTACATCAAACACTTCTCTTGGTGTGCTGTTCCTCAAAGTGTAGCTATGACATATATGCTACCACGGTAAACTACAGTAACATGTTCTCGTTGCTGCTGGTTTGGATCCAGATCCTGCAATGATTTTTGATTGTACTCACAGCATTTTAAATTGTCCAGGGCTTGGTAAATGCCTTGTAATCTCATCCCCCTTCCTTTCCTTTCACCTCTTTTCAGTTTCTCACAAGATTTTTATTTTCTCTTAGAAGCTGAGCATTTGTGTCCCACTCTGCTGCCTGCCTGTTCCAGCCCGTGTTTCACAGCAGGTTGTGTAGCACCATTGCCTGAGAGATGCAGTGTGCTGGCAGAGCTGCTGCCCAGCCGCCTTCATCTCCTGCCCATCCTGCCCCTGCCAGCCCAGAACATCCCTCTTTCTTCCTGTATGTGACTACACCCTGTCAGGCAGCTCTCTCCTCTGCACCGAATCCCCTGTCACCTGCAATGCCATCTGCTCCCTCCCATCATGTACAGCACGACTGCTTTGCTGCTCCTGCCCACGGCATGGCTCTGCCACTGTCGCCTACACTGCTCCTTTGCCACACCTTTTCACTCGCTTAATGCGTCTTCTGAGAGTTCACTCCTGTCCCACCATCCAGAGATTCCTGTCTATCCTCTGTCACCTGCCTCTATCGTTCACCTCAGTGTTGCCATTGAAATGTCAGTGCAGATTAAAAGTTCTGGGGTTTGGGGTGTTTTATCGTTTCAGGGGGTCTGCCATAGCTGGGTGCCACAGAGGGGAGGGGGGCAGCAGCCCCTCCAGAGGTACTTGCAGGTCTCAGCCAAAGCCTGCAAGCGACACTGTTAATCCTTCACGTGAAAGGGCAAAAAGCTAAAAGAATACAAGACTCTGCTGAGATTAACAGAGAAACCAACAGAGCCCAGTGTAACAAAAGAAGGTGCTCAGATCTGTAGATAAGGAGCTTTCCGAGGCCTCTGAGCAAGGACCCTGTTTAACTCCCTGCAGAGCACCAAAGGATCTGCAGGGCTCAGGGACAGAGAGGCAGGAGAGATGAAATAGCAAGAGTTAAGACAAGGAGACTGTTCCCTGCCTGAACTGCATTTTTCAACTTCCAGCTAAATTTTATTGTGTGGTTAGAACCAGTTCCTGTTCCAGACCTAGTTTAATTTCATTCTGGAAATGCGACCATCTACTACATGGACACACTATTATTACCTTCCAGCATCTAGTGATAATTGCCCAGATGGGTACAAACCATATTTTATTGTTACTTTTGTTCGGTTAAACTTTGGAGAGGCACTGCTTGCCATCGGACTGCGAGCAGGAAAGCACTTTATAGTGTTTGTATGCAGTATCTTTGCCAGTGATGATGAAAGCAACATAAAATTGCTTTTGGAGGAAATTTACTCTTATGTTGAGGCTCAGCCCAAGGCATATATATCATTTGTGTCCTTTTAAGCTTTATTTTTGAAGCCTAAGTGAGACTGATGGTACACTGGTGTAGACTTGGTGCAGTGGAAAATATTGCTCTGGGGACTCAGTCCTTGGCTATTTTTCAGGGAAACCTCCCAATTGTTTTCAATGTGCAAATACCACAAAGGCCCTATTTTGAGTTCTCTCTCATTAGATTGCAAAACTGTTTCAATTATATCCTATGGATTTCACAGGCATGTAACTTCCTGAACACCCACATTGAGGAAAGAAAGGTTTCATGTTTGGATCTCTGTTTTGCTAACATACCAGCAAACAAAACCCCACAGGACCGCATAGGACAGCTACAACATGAGTATTATTCTAAGAAATAGTCAACATTTGTCAGCCCTGACCACATGGTGACATCTGAATTTAGCACACTTTTCCCTGTCCTTGGAATAAAAAGATACCTAGGGAAAACTTAGTAAATGACTGTTGACTTTGCCTTTTTCTAAACTTTCTTATTATGGAGAGCTTACCAGGCAGAAAAAAAAAAAAAAAACCAAACAACCACCAAACAAAACAACAAAAAACTGTATGAGATAAAATTATATATAAAATTAAACAAACTAATTAGAAGATGTTAAGAAGCCTCACATTCAGCATGGTAGTACTACATTGTCTGCTAGATACAAAACCAGCATAAATGAACAGTGGATTGGAAAGCAGTGGCATTGATAGTACTTGCCAAATGGACTATGCAGCAATAGGTACTCAGGGTGGGAAAAATACCCCACAGTATCTGGTCTCATCCAAAACACTTCTAATAGTTTGCTGAAGTACTGTTTAAATACTTCAAGAAATCTGAAGCATTATTGTGTTCAAAATGACATTTATTTTAGGGGTGCTTAGACAAGCTCCTCTTCTAGAGATGCCACTGTATTACCAGCCATTGGACCTTGGATAGAAGTCCCAGTGGGCTTGGTGTATCTTCCTCTGTATGTAATCAGAAACTCTTTTTCTTCTCCTCTGTAAAGTCAGAATATGTTTCCTCATCGGAACACCTGCATGCTGTCCCTGCATGGTGAGCTACCCACACAGGCCCCTGGTTCCCTAAACCACTGCTCATGAGTCTTCTTCAGTTCAATTCTGACGCAAACAACAGGCACTTCACATGACTGTTCTCATCACTATTAAGGACTTTAAATTTTTGCAGGCTTTTCCCACTTTAACTCTGCTTTGAAAACCTGGGCCTCCTCCTTGACAATTGCTATGGGACAAGGACCAGCTGCCATACAGGAGATACTTTCCACAAGCCTCTCATTTTTCACAACCTCTCTGCCTTTTGGTTAGCACTGGGGTTTGTTGCTTTTTCAGATAAAATAAATCTCCCACAGCCCATCTGTGTGCTAAGACTGATTCTTTACTCTCTTTTTGCATATAGTCCATAATTTTTGGGAGTTATTTTGCCCATTCAGAGTCTTTAATCTATTTTCAGGAGTCTAACCTTCACAGAGTCCTTTTTCAGGTTCTTTAGTACTGTTTTTGGCACTAATCACAGCCAAAGAAGCAAAGGAGTCTGTGTTACAGATAGTCCAAGATCATTCTCTCTCCAGTATCTCTAGAAACAATTCAGTGGACAAGCTGTTCTTCCTTTGTTCTGTCAGAATTGCAGTGTTATTTCTCCCTCTCTATTTCAGAGAAGTATAATTTTTCCAGATTTTTATCCTGGCCCTTTTTTATTCCTGCAGCTAGATTGCTCTCTTTTGATGACAGGGAAGAGAAAAATAGATGCCTGTCACTGTTTTTTTCTGTAGCTTTATTTCTTTAGATAACAAAGTGAATGTTCATACCATATTGAACATGCAAGATTTACTTTTTGGAAACTTCTGAATTGCATCATTTAAAAGTTTCTAGCTGACTTATCCTGGCCTTGTTTCTCATCTCTAGTATTTCTAGCTCTTTTGTTGTATGTAAGCTTGTTCCTCATTAGTAACACACACCACGTACCTGCAGAATGATGTGGCTGGGGTAGTTTTGCCACAGCAGCTTCTATTTTTGATATTTCTTGCCTGTCTTGAGTTTTTTATCAGGCAATGACTATTGTGTTTAATATTCTCATGTACCTGTTCTACAGAATGCTCTGCTCTCTGTATGCTGTCCTGCTGACATTTCCTTGGGATGTTCCTTAATCAAATCACTATGACTTATGGCAGCATAAGACCAAAGCCTCTTAGTTTTTCCCTGAACTTTTTTTGTAAGCTTTAAAATTTTTACTGTAAGTTTCCAGAAGTTACACTTTTTAAATTTTATGTTTTTCTTCATGTCTTATCCTTTTCTCATTTTTAAATTCTGTGTTGGTTGTAATGAGGCTCTCCCCAGCTCTGCAGAATTTTTAAATGAAAAAGCCATGTATGTTTGCACTGGACATGACACAGGGCTCGGTTCCTGTGAATGTATCATGTGCTGTACTTGTGAAATCACCACGTGTCTGTCTAAAGTAAGCTTTCTTATCAGTAGCTATTCTCTTAAAATACATATCTAAATGTCCAAAACATAGGCAATATGGTTTTACGGTATTTTACTCTAAAAATCTCTATAATTCTCTTTAAAAATCTGCCATCCTAGCCCTGTGGATTGCTCCTTGCAGCCCAGCTCCCCCTGCCCAGGACCAGGCTGTGCAGGGAGGCCCTGGGGGGTCATTTCATGGGACTGCCCATGAAGGCAGGTGAACCGAAAGGGCCATGCTGTGTATTTCGCTGTGTATTTCGCTGTGTATTTCAGTAAGCAACTGGTTCTGACAGCTGAAAATCTCATGTACCATATCTGAAGGATGCTGTCTTGGTACTGAGCTCTGGAGCAAAATGTAATCTGAATTTCTGTGGAAAAGGAGCTGTCTTAGATTTCTCCTTCCTCTCTGCTCAGCAGCAAACCTGCCTGGTCTACTCTGTTGCTTGGGACCTGGTTAGATCCATATTCTTAAGAGTTTGGGAGGAACAGAGTGATTTTGTGTTTATTTCACCTAAACTTTAACTCCAGTTGTACAGTGTGATCTATTAGTTTCTTGCCTGCAAGTTGGAGTTGAATTGTATCAATGGAGTAATGGAGGATATCTGTTTTTATTACACACATGTATTTGTTTTCTTTAACCTCAAAGTGAGACATACAGCAAGGTACTTCCTTGTGCTGAAACTGGGAATGAGTGCCAGGTCTTCCACTAAATCCTTGGAACAATTCTTTTTGACTTTTTTTTTTTTTAATTTGCCCTTCTTAGTAAGCAAAAAAAAAAAAAAAAAAAAAAAAGTGCATTTCCACTCTAACTTTTTTTTCTCTCTTTGATTAAAAAAAAAGGAAGGAGTAAAATAATAAGCTTTTTATAAATCTTCAAAACTATTTTTCACTACCTGTGAAACACAGATGTGGAAAATAGTTGTGGTTTAACCCAGCAATCAGCTAGACACCAGAAAGCTACTTGTTCACTCCCACTCCCCCAGTGGGATGGGGAGAGAATTGAGGGGGGGAAAAAGAGTAAAATTCATGGGTTGAGACAAAGACAGTCTAATGTTCTGCTCTGAAAGATATTATGGAAATTATCTGAGGTCTTTAATTAAAAAGCCCCCTATTTTGTATTTACTGAAATCATGTACAAATAGTCACTATTTCCATTACTGCCAGTGGCAAAATTCTTGTTTTTCAGAGCTACACAGCCAATCTACCAAATAGCTGTCAAAAATAAATACACAGAGTAACTTCAGCTGGTGAATAGAGGAGAGGCGTTTGTGCTTTCTCTAAAATCAGTTGAAATTTATTTTGTAAATATAATTAATATTGTAATTGTAATTATAGTGGGCGCAGGATTGGGACTAAAGATCATAAAATGTGATTGCTGCTGTTGTCTGTGAAATCTGCAATGAATCTTATTGTCAAAGTCACACGAGTCTTTTTCTGTTCTTCCTGCTGGAGACCTGTGCTGTGCAGGTGCCCCCACCAAGAGCCAGACACAGTTCCCATCCCCCAGCTGCTATCTGCACCCTCACTAACCTCTACAGCTCTCATACTCAAAAGACCTGCATCATATAAATCAGGAAAAAATCCTGGGAACTTCTTTTTCAGCAGTCATGATTCAGACTTACCCTCTGGAAGCAGAAAAAAGAGGAACAAATGGACAGCATGGCAAGAGAAGTGACATCAGTCCTGAGGGAAGGCACAGTGTGTGATGAGTGCCTGCCTGGTGTGCCGGTCTCTGGGTACTCAAGTTTTGGAAGATCTCAGAACCTTTTCAAGACTGTGACTAAACCAATGCTTCAGGATCTCCTGGTCTTTATCTGCTCCCTGCCTTACCTGTCTGGTAGGCAGGACATCCCTCTGCAGACAGCTCTGCTGGGAGGTGGATGTGCTCTTGCAGGTGCTCTCTGCAAGTGCCATTCTTTCTTGTGGGAATTGCTTCATGGTGATAGTTCAAAGCATAAACTTTCTCTGAAGATTTACTTTTAAGCCTATCTGTTAACAAGACATGTTTAGTAAAAATGGTAAAGCAGAAGTGTTTGGGTCTATTAATAAGATCACCGATACTTGAATGAAATTCACTCAAATGTGAAGCTATCATGAGAGCAATGAATCTTTTAAGACTTCTAAATAGGTCTTGAGCTTGATTTGCATACATCTTTCTGGAAAATATGAAGTTCCATGCAATTACAAGTCACATTATAGAAACTATACCTGAATAAATGATACGTGAAAAGTGGCACTGGTTGCCGTCTTCCAAAGTGTCTGAAATTCTAATCCCATCCAAACATCTCGGGTTCATGAAGACTAATTTTGTATTCAGTTATATGAGTAAATGCAACTTAATCATACTTGCATTGAATTCACTCAAACCTCCAACAATCCTTGCTCTCAAAAGAAGAGCAGTGCTGATTATTTGCAGGCTTAGATTTAGGAAACCCTTTCTTGAATCAAAGGCAGAGACACTAGAGTTGGAGCTACCCTGAGTAGCACATGGGTAACCTCTTCTCACATTTCTTGTCTTGTTTTCCTGCACACAGCTTTGGCTGGAGTGATGTCCAAGAATGAATTACAAGAAAAAAGCCCTGGTATTCAAAGCCGAAGTGCAGATTTTATGCAGGCCTTTTTTTTTTTTTTTTTTTTTTTTTTTTTTTTTTTTTTTTTTTTTTTTTCTTTCTGGGAACTCCCTCTATAAATTTTAACCTACATATCTGTCCTAGTTTTGGCTGGGCTAGAGTTATTTTTCCTCTTAGCAGCTGGTACAGGGCAGTGTGTTGGATTTAGTAAGAGAATGATGGTGATAACACAGTTCTATTTAGTAATTTTTCTGCCTCTCCTTTGTACTTTGGTGTTAGTTTGGTGTGTTTTGTCAGTGATTCTGTCTGGGTGGTAGTTCAGTTAACGGACTGCCAAGCTTTCATTTAGCCACGAAACGCAAATGATTTCCTGCCATTGCCATCTCCACTTTGGTGTGAGGAGATGCTGAAGCTCTTGTGTGTGTCGGAGTTGTACTGTTTCTATGGAAAAAAGTTGTTGGATTCCAGCTATGAACGAGTTAATGTCAGCATTTGGTTCAGTGTTGTGAAACTATATATTATCTATTGTATTTCCTTGGCCTTAAGTGGATTCTAGCATGGGATGAATTAGGTTGGCTAGATATTTTCTGCTGACTGTGATATCCCTGTTGAGCAGCTTTCCCAGTACGAATATATTTGGCCCTTCTTTTTTTCCCCACAAGCTATATCCCTGTATAAAAACAGCTTTATCTCTAAAGAGCAAATAACACCCAGTGCTCATAACAGATGCCAAGAAATGTTTCTGTTTTGATTTTTGAAAATAAAAATTCAACTGTGTTCAATAAAATTCAGAAGCCGTTTTCCTCTGTGGAAATTAAAGGAATCCAAGGAAGTCTAGGAAGATAGCGACCTTCCTAATTAAAGCGGTAGCAACTGCAGGAATCCAGTTTTTACAACCACCTCTATCTCACTGTGCTGAGAACAAAGCAGTCCTCCATTAATATTTTATTTTCTCTTTTCTTCCACTATAACAATGCTCTATGTTCTGTGAGAGCCCTGGAAAGACATGCAGAGCTATGTTAATTATGGCTTAAATAATTGACACTCTGATTGTGTTGTACTTTCCGAATTGTATGTGGCGTGTCACTGGTTCTACATATAATTACATCTATTCACTGCCATCATTTTCTTCACTTACATCACAGTATACAGTAGTCTACATGGCAAAATCGTGTGCAGTAACTAATAATGTCTTCACCAAATGACCTTTGTTTTTAAACACGTGGAGTGTGTGTAGCAGTGGAGGCCTGATTGCCATCAGAGCTAACACATGCATCCAGGAAGATCTATTATGAAACAGTGAATGTCAGGGGAGTTGGGGGTCTGCAGCAGAAGCACACTCGGGGTCTAAGGAGTAGGTATTAGGAACTTTCCAGTGTTGTCTCATGGTAATTCCTTATTTAACACTCATCTGGATTTTCAGCTTCTGGGAACCCAGATATTTATTATTTGCTGTTTTATAGATTTGTGCATTAACTACTGGTGTTATTAACTACATCCAGCTATAGTACATACAGTACCCTGCAACAAGATAAACAGGCTTTCAAGACTCATCTTCAGGTGTTGACTGAGTCATTCTGAAAGCTTGAGTTTATGTACATGTTTGGAGAGTGAGTAACCAGATTCTTCTTGGAGTACCTCCTGGTATGGGTCCAGTAAGCAGCTAACTTGTAAATTAAAGCTTCTTCCTTACAATGCAGCCTTAAGTGAACTAAGAAAACATTTACAGCTTTTTCAAAAACCTGCATCATCAAGGGGTACTGCAGAATTCATGCCTCTGTTTGGAAATAGAGTAACTCCCTGCTAAAATGAACCCACTTTGGAAATTGTTTCTGTCTGCTTTGCGTGTTTGTCCTCCTGCTTTCAAATAACCTTCTGCCCAACTGGAGTTGATAAGGGAGAGGGATTAGTGTTGGAAAGGCTACAAGCACAAGTTATCCTCAGGCATCCTGGAAGGTTTGCACCAATGACCACTTTGGAACAATTGTTCCATCTATGTTCTTCCCAGTAAAAGTGAGTGGCTTTCACCTCAGTGAAGGTGGGGAGATAGACAACTTCAGGTCTACTGTGGAATAAGGATATGTGTAAAAGAAGGTACTGCAGGGTAGCAGGTACACTTATAAATCCACACCTTCTTATGTTGTAATAACTTTTTTAGAGAATCAAACCTTTAATGTTTTTATGACTCATATCCTAGTAATGATTAACAGAAATGATAATGTAGAGAGTATCCATAGAAACAGATTTGAGATCAGCAGTGACTTTCAGGGTCTTTGACAGTGAGTGCTTTTTTTCAGTTACTGTGAGAAGTTGAAAGAGTAACACTGTTGATATCACACTTAAACCTCCAAAAAAGTGGTGAACTATTGGGTACTTGTAACAAAATATTTTCCTTTTTTAACAAAAAAAATTTCAAAACACTGGGGTTTGTGCCACACATAAGAAACATGATGGTGAAGTCCTGGAATTACTGCAGGATGAAAATATTTGTACTAGAAATAGACATTATTGTTGGGTTTTTTGTGTGTGTGGTTTGTTGTTTTTTTTTAAAGGCACCAAATATTCATCCCTTCTTCCTTTTCTAGCCTGGAAGATTATTCAAAATGTAGAAGAATTAGGAATGTAACTATTTATGTGAAGCAACAACATGTTGAATGCTATTGGGGTTAAAAAACAGAGAATACTGGAAGCAGCAATCTAAAAGTCTTGTGGAAGGTGGATACCTATGACATTAGCCTAGACATCCTAGAAACCTGGAAAGCTTACGAATGATACAAGTGGAAAAGTATTCTCAAGAAATGGGGAAAAATATCCCATTCTCTGGAAATATCAGATGGGCTTTTAAAAGTATTTAGCAATTGTCTGTGTCTGGCCCAGCTTGGAAAGCTCTCCCAGTTTAGGACATCACTTGAACATGTGGTTCTGTGCTGCTGGTGGAGCATAAGTGTTACATGAAGCTGAGCATCCCACATATGGATGGGCTTAGGAATGTGCGGAAATGCTTTGTCTGAATTAAGGGCCCTGTTTAGAGGCTTCCATGCATTGGCAGAGGTTGAAAAAGTTTATCTTGAAAATAAGGAATGTAGCTTGTTATACTGAGTTTTTTGTGTGTGTTTTTTCTAAAAGTAACGTTGGTCACATGAGAAATTGTAGAATATAAAAAAAGCACATGTACAAAATACTGTCCTCATTTTTCTATGCTGCAACAGAGTTCAGGAGCTTTTCTCTGAAAATTCTTTATGTGTGTGTAGTTTTACTCTTAGAAAAGTAAAAAAATGCTATTAATCAACTTGGACAATTGTGTGAAGGCAGGAGAGAAACTATGCTAAATTGGAAATACAAAGGATTTTTGTCTTTTAGAAGTTTAGTACACATGGTTAAAAAATATAGAAAAATAATTTGACAGAGGTTTCTCATATCAAAAAATCAATGTAAAACTGAACTGTAAATTGAAAAAAACTATCTTGCTTGCATATCAGGGATAAGTGTTGTTTTATCTTATTTTCCCTTATTCCTCAGTGTCATTACCAAAACAAGTATTTCAGTGCATTAGAAAATGTAATTTGAGTCAACTGATACCTCAACTGGTTCTGGGATATATGTAATTTCCTGTGATGTTGAACAGAGAGAATTGATTTCAAATGTATATTTTTGGATTGAGGTGAAGGGATCAAGTAGGAACGTAACTCTTACGTCTGATGATTGAGTTTGACCTGCCATATGAACAGAGCAGAATCCTGTAGGATGAGATCTGTGACATATAAATGCCATGTCTATATATTAATTTTGTCCCTATAAGGAGAGCCGGGTAGGAAAGTGGTGAATAAGTAACACAGTATTTGTGACACATAGAAAAGCATCTTAGCAGTTTCTCTATGTATATTCCTGTACTTAAGGAGAATAATTCCTAATTACCTGATCCATGTACAGCACAGAACATGGAAGAAACCTCTTACTCACTGACTACTCATGTACTAGAAACTCCTGATGTGGATTTTGTGGAACAGAGCCTGTGTTAGAGACCCAAATCTATGCCAGTGTAACTCATGCTCTGGGCTGGGCTTTGCTGTGCAGTGGAGTTTGAAGGCCACTGCAAAATTTTCTTTCAGGTGAATTCAGATGACAAATCCAAGTGGGTACATGATTTTTCTTTTAAATCTGATTTCTCTAGGAAATTGTATAATTTTTTCTCTGTGTATTTTCAATGAATAATTTTTGAACCACTCTACTGACTACATTTAGCAGAAAAGCAGACTGTGGTATTATGACTATTTTATGAAAATAAGTGGCCCAGCAGGTCCTACTTTTGCTTTTGCTCCAGAGGGGTGACAGTGAAAGTGCACCTTTCCTTGGTAAAGGAGTTTTTGTGGGAAAAAATGATGGAAATGAGAGGTGCTGTGGAAGTCAGGTTGCAAAATAATTTCATAAACACCAAAACTTATTTAATGAAAATTCTGAACTTGTTGGGCAGAAACACAGTTCCGTGAGGTACCTTTCTGTAGGACCTCAGAAAGTTATCTGTGGTAGGATCTAATTTTCTCAGATATTCTGCATTCAAATTGTACTTGAAAGTAGTTCAAAGCTAGTAGACTGAACACATGAACATGTAATTTTCTACCAATAGTGTGCGTGTATGTGTATGTTTGCATTTTTTGGTTATATTGTACTATTTGTATATTTTACGTATTTCACATAGAAATATTTTATGAGCGTGTTTTTTTATTTGCTGCCCATTTCAAGTCTCTAAATGTATTATAAATATTGTCCATCTGGATACAATATCATTGTTTTTTAGGGCAACAAATGTCCCTTTCTTCTTTCTACTCTTCTTTCACAGCCTAGATAACACCAGTCATGATTCGGAAAGTATATGAGCAGCAAAGTACTCTCCAGATTATCAGCTGATCACAAATGTTCTTTGATGTGTCTTTAGTACTCAGTGTTTTCAGAAGAGACCAATGATATAGTGATACCCCAGGCAGTGGATAGTTGAAAGAAGTGTGGTCTTTATTTAGTGCATAATCTTTATTCTGTGAACATCAGGCTTATATCAAGGATAGGTCTTTGGGTTGCAGAATAAATGTGACTGAGTAGTTGCTTTTAAAAGTTTTAGAATGTTTCCATAATCTGATTATGGAAATAGTAATTTTGTTTATAATCCAGCATCCACTGTGAATGTTTCACTCCCATATGTTGATATGAATTAATACCTGAAAGCAAATGCTCCTTGCAAATATTTCTTTTCATTAGCATCAGAGGAACACCAAATTTCCTGAGTTTAGCTTTCCCCTCCTTTAAAAGGATTGAGTTTTATTAAAGTTCTAATGAGTAACTGATGAGTAACTCATTTGCTAAAGTCTTAAATGGAAAGTCTTCTGGATCAGCTGGGTATCTCTGCAAGTGCTGAAGATATTTCTCTCTGTTCACTCAAATGTATTTTTCAGCATTTATTGTGAACATGCAAACATTTTCTACTTATATTGTTTTAATGGAGAAGCAGCCATGAGTGATGTAATTCTACATAGTCATTTTCCTTTTCTATACAGCTGTTGCAAAATTAAAAAGCTGTAACTTTACAAATGGCTTCATATGAAGCAATACACAGCATGGAATTTCCTGCCAGTGGTTAAAATAATACAATTACTTTTAACAGATGAAAACAGTTAAGCAGGTCCCCGTTTAAAAAAGAGAAAAAGCCTTTCTTCTGAAAGTATCCCTTTAAAACATTTGCTTGAAAATAAGTAAAAAACAATCTTGGCATAGAATATTTTTACTCTTTGGGGGTTTTGGCATACAACACAGATCAAGAAGAATAAGCACAGTGACAGGTAAGAAACCTCTAAAAGAAAAGCTTTATTTGAGTGTGATTGACCAGACGTACATCTTAGTTTAGTCTTGTCTCCATCTGCAGAGTAAACCAGCCATATGCTTGGAGACATCATTGTCTTTTCTCTCTTTTTTTTAATCCCCTGCACCAAAAAAGAAAAGTCATTAGGTTTGACAAGACTGGTACATTTTGTAGTAATTACAAGGGAGCACAAAACAAAACCAGGCCAGTTTCACAATGTCTGTGATTGTCCTAATGCACCAAAGAATGTTTTTTACATTCTGTTAGGGGGAAACTGATTAATTGGTTCTTTGTAACTCCAAATTGAAATTACAGTGTAACCTGGTTATGCTCAGCACAGGAAGCCTTTGGGGATGCCAAAGTTTGGACAAGAGTCTGGGACATAGAGGAGTCCCAGAACTATTGTGTTCAGTGAGCTGTGAAAAGTCATTCAGAAGAGAAACACTCAGCATCCTTTATTTATTTGCATTGAAATATTTATCTGTGATGTGAGGCATTCATAATAGATTGTCAATCTCTTGTGCCTTGAGATGAATCTGGGTGTCTTGCATTGAATTATAAGTATTTTCTTCTGTGAATAATTTCATAATTGTCATATTTCCAATCTATGAATGTACCCTGACCTTTGGATCCAAATTATCTTTTTTTTCTCTTTCTCTAGTAAGGAAAGCAAACCTTTAATTTTCCATTAAAAAGTAAAAAAAAACCAAAAAACCAAAACCAGCCAAAAAAACCCAACAACAACAAAAAAAACCTCACCTGCCTAAATTATTAATTTTTACACTTAGAGATTAAAACTCAATCAACCTGAAAATTCATGTCTTGCTGCTCTTTCCTGATAATTGAAGGAAATTATTTATGTAGCATAGATTAATATTCTTTCATGTTCTACCTGACATTCCAGATTAAAGTACAACTTTGAAATAGAGATGGGTTGGGACCGAAATACCTTATGCAACCACTCTAGTACTTGGAAGGCAATGTGTTAGGTTCTTAGTACCAAAGCTCACATAGGAAGGAAATTTTCACTTCTATCTTGTTATATCCTGGGTGGAACAGAGAGTGAAATTAGCCTGGGAGATAAAACAAATTAGAGAAAGAGAACAAAGGCATGATAACATTGAACAGTGTGCATCCTCAGTCCTTAGCACCGACTTTTAGGGAGAGGGATGCCACAGAAGCTGTGGTTTTGGTAGAAAGACAGGAAAGTCTCTTTTGAAGCTGCATCTAAGACCATCATAGGCTCCTTTGAGCTGTGCACTGAGACAGAGAAGAGTCTGTGTTTTTTTACTGTTCTGGGACAAGCAAACTCCCAAATAACATCTAGAGTAACACTTGGCATTTCTGGCATAACTCTGGGCCGTTTTCTGTAGAGTAGGAAGCTGTGCTGACCCACCAGCACAAGAAAGTTTACTCCGAGTTTTTTGAGTGAGCTTCTTTTAGCCTTTCCTCTCTTTCTTTCTCTTCCTTTCTCTTCCTTTCATCTGTGATCGAAAAAGGATCTTGGAGACAAGAGACAAGGCAGCAGTTAAAAGGAGGTTGAACAGTGCTAACCCAGAACACAAAGGGTGGAGGTGTATCTGCTCACTGCTGGCATGCAGCCATCATGGTTATCAGCTTAATAGCATAACTTAACAGGAAGAATTACACTCGTGACCTTCTGCTCCAACAGCACAAGCTTCTATCACTTGAGCTAAAGGAGAATCTCCATTAGTAGTTGCTCATTGTCACAGGGCACATATCCCTCTCTTGGGCCAACCACTTATAACGACAAGATATCATAAACACTTGAACAGCTCTGATTTTGTCCAGTAGAGGGAAGTGGATAGACGCAAACACTAACTCAATATGTTAGAAAGAGATATCATCAACATATTAACCACATCATGCATGATTGGCAAAAGGCGTAATGATTGCAGAACCTTGCATTTCTCACCACTGCCAAAACCTCTGTATTGACTAAGGATCATTTCCACTAGAATTGCTGTGTCTTGCACGGTCACTGTTTTTTGAATTACAAAGCTGCCAGAAAAGAGTAATCTGGATCACAAACCAATTTACCTTGTTGATGAAAATAACATGTTGCTGGGTTATGAGCAGTACTCATTAAGTTCAATTTTTCAAATTATGCTCTTGAGGGAAGAAGACTGTTGAAAAATACCTTTAAGAGAGAGCTGGCAATAAGTTGCATTTCAAAAATAGGTGTCTTTTTCCTTGGAAATAGGAATGGAATAGTAAATTGGGTACTGCCACAGAACTCCTCCAAAGTGAGAACTCCAAAGCATTTGGATGCTGGATTTCCACTTTAGTGTCAATCAGTATTTCTTGGGTAACATGATAAAAGCAAAATATTTCAGAACCAGCTTTCTTCTAGACCCCTATTTACTTGCTTACAGTACCCCAGCAGCTGTTCCCTGGGGAGAAAGACAGTTACTGAATTTAGAATTTCTCCTTGTCAGCTTTAGCTGTGCAGGTACTACCTACCCAGTAGGAAAAAAAAGAAGTGTTTGCCTGTTTTGGAGTCATATTTGGATTATGAGGTTTTTGTTTTGTTTTTTTTTTAAGAGAGCCTTAAAGGCAATGATGTACCATTCAGCAGTGATAATCACACTGCTGTACCATGGAAACATGGCACACCGTATCAAGTATTCCTAAGCCTGTTGACAGGCAATCATCAGCCCAGTCTTTCTTTGGAACTGCTTGAAGCAGTCCTCTTCTTATTTAATGCTGAATGATTCTCCACAACGTCCACCAGCTCCTTTCCTCTCCACTGGATTAGTTGGAGTGTCCAAATTTTAAAGGATGCCAACTGGCTTGCAACCAGCCATTTACAGAGCAGCTCTCGTTCCAGAGGCATTTTTCCCCCAACAACTTTGGCTGTTTCTCATCCTCATTCCTTTCTGTACAGAACTCTGAAGTCCCTGTAGAGGTTTCATAACATCCTGAAGCCTTCATCAAATGGTAAATTGGTATTCTGTTAGGCTGTCAAGAAGGATTAGAAGGAAGGATCTATTCTTCTTCTTATTCTCATTCTTTAATGACAAGTTACATTGCCAGGCTGTCCACTAAATCACATTAGGCAAGGTCTAATTTACTTCTTCATACCAAAATAGAGAGGAACCAGAAACAAACAAAAAAAATCTCCCACTTAGGACATGCATTGAGAATTCAGGGAATTCCTGTGCTACTGCAATTCTGTTTTACAAGCTAGCATTTTATTAGCATAAAAATGTATATTGTCCCTTGACTACTTTTCTCTTTTCTTTTGAAAATATATATAGATCTATTTTAAGTAATTGTGAAGCTTTAAAAAAAATCTGCATTTGTGAATTTCATCAAAAGCATGAAGAGTTAATGCCTTTACATGTATTTTCACAAAGAAATTTTCAACTGATTCTGTGAAAATTTCACATTCTTTGTCAGCGATCATCCCTTTCATCCTCACAGGAGGAGTTTGGGTTTTGCTGGAAACTGAAGATGCTGTGTTTACCAGCACTACTTTCACCATTACACACATGGGAAGATGTCCCATTGCAGCCAGTATCAATGTTTGTGGGTGTAAATGTGAAGATGAAGACATACGTTCGCTGAGAAGGAGTCTACAGAGAAGGAGGAAATGTGTATTGTAATGTTAAAAACCATTCTAAATTTAGTGCTGTTGGAGTGTGGACTACTTTCCCATGTCTAGGGGCATGACTGGCCTTCAAAGGAGAAAGGAGGAGATGCCTTAAAAGAGGGAGGGGAAGGAAAATTAGAATATCCATGACTGGTTTGATTCACCCTTCTGTGAGAGACTCTTCTGTGAGAGACCTTCTGTGCCTCTCACATCCATGTTTGGAGTGCTGGCAAAATGTCATGGTTAATGCAGCTCTTTGTATTTTTCCATCCTAGTGATATATGTAGTGATGGGACAGACTAGGTTAATTGCAAGAATATGACTGGGAAATGTACCCAGTGGGCAGTCGTGGCTGCACTAACCAAACACAGAGCTGGGAGAGTTCAATGAGTGTTAATGCTGTGCTGCATCCTGCAAGACCAGAATGAATGCCACACATTTCCAAGCGTAAGAAATTCTGCATAAATAGGACATTCAATTATTTATGAATAGACTCCAAGTCAGTGATTAATTAGCATTTTAAATATGGTTGATTAACACATTAACCCTATTTTATGAAAACTCTTTTAAAAGATACATATTACATGTGCTTCCATTTGATTTTCACATTTCTGATGTCTTTCATCTGTTAGAGTACTGTGTCCTATAAGACTTTCTAGAACGTTTAATTATTTACTTTACAAATGCAGGATGTTATAATGATATTTGTAAAGAAAAAGCTAGGATAATGAATATACAATACCGTATTAGCAGCTTCCCCAACTGTTGACAGGAGGTTAGGGGGGTATGGGTGGAGGAAGAAAGAAAATCAAAACAAGATAATAATGTTGCACTAGACGTATACAAGTGAATATGCAATAAGCATTGGGAATAGTGTACAAAAGCAATAACATAATTTACCATTCTGTATGAAAGAACTAGCTGAGGTGCTTTTGTCTGTATTGAAGGTAAAGTTTGGAAGCTTTCACTGGAAAGCACAATATAACCTAGAAATGGTTTGCATTATCAGTTACAGAAGAAAACATTTACTTGTTTAATAATCAGTTATTTATTTCTATTATTAATTATTCATCTATCTCTCAGTGATCACTAGCAGACTAGCTGCTACCCTACCAAGGGCTGGGATTTACCTGCCAGACCTAACGATGAAGAGAAGAGAAAGAGGGGAAAGCTCCCCCCACCCCCCCATCAGTAGCTCAGTTCATTTTAAACTGTTTGTTTCTGTGTAGGCTGATTAAGTTCAGGAGTTGCCTAATAGCCTAAGATACCTCTTTCCTGTATATGCAGATGGCAATCCACAGACTGTTCTCATGTAATAAAGTGAAATTATGCTGGGAATGAAACTGTCAGAACTGACCTTTTTTTCTGAGGTCTTGTCTCATGACATACAGAACGGAGAAGACATTCAGCCTTCAGAGCACTCAGCATCTCAGGAGGGTCTGTGTTTAAAGTACACACCTGCTCCTCTGCAGTAAATAAAACAGTCAATATTCTTACATGAAGGCATATGCTTGGATATTTTGTATTATTGGCTCTGTCCCCGTTTCTGCAAAAGGATATAAAAACTGGTGGTGTTAGAGTTGACTATTTCCCCCCTACATTGTTAAGGACAAAAAGCCCTGCAAAGATCAAGCTGTGCTTGGAATTTTCCAAAGTTAAGCTGTGTGTGGAAAAAAAGGGGGGGAAGCACATGATACTGAAAATTTGCCAACTGGCTCTTCACCTGAAAAATGGCTTATTAGCAGGGATATCATCAAGGTACAGTATTGGTTTATGGGCCAAAGTCATTGAAAAAGGACATAAAAGGCAATTCTTACCTATCTTAATCAGTGAGTGTATCTGTGCAAGTGAGAAGCATGTTGTCTACAGTATGCTTTTATATTTGTCGTGTAGAGAAGCAGATAACTGGTAATGTAATTGACCCACTGCTCAGGTCTTCTTCTCCAGAAATTCTTCCTTTTCAGTAATGTTTTTTTGCCATCAAAACTATCCCTAACCTCCACAGTGTTGTATTTCCTGTCTGAAAAAAAAAAACCCAAACCCAAATTAAAACCACCAGGTATTTAAATTTTTGATTTGCTTACTTCGGCTTTTTGGCCTCAGAAAATAGGGTAAGCTATTTCCTTTCTTGATGGTAAGATAGTGAAAAAAACGGAGGTAGCCATATTACAATGAAGGTCCATATCTTTTAAAGGTGGGCATTGGAGTATCTGGACAAGTTGCATGCTTCATTGCATTAAGGCACCACGTACAAGGGTATGTGATTACCATGCATAAGGAGGCTTGTGGAGCAAGTTCAGTGAAGTCATTATGATGATATCATTGCTGGTGGCCATTACTCTACATTACTAGTGGCCATTACTGTAATCTAAATGGACATTGGGAGGAGATTATGGTGAAAGGTGCTAATGGCTTGCACATTAGAGGTCCTTAACATATAAGCACCCATGATGAAAGTCTATGTACAAAGAGTTAAATAAATTGTGCAGCATCTTCCCCCGGGGAGTCATTAAAGGTATTATGCAAGTTTAAGTATTCTTCTTTATCTGGGCTATTAGACCTTTCAGACTAGGAGGTCTAAAGGAAAGAGCTCCTGAGTAGTGGTTTTCCCAGGTGTAAAATCAAGCCCGTGGGCTGGTGATGAAGGGTGGTGGGTGAGAGTGGAAGACAATCTATAGTTTAAGCAGGTAAATCTGTCAGATTTCCCAAGTGCTGGAGAAAAAACTGCTAAGTGTGTGCAGTTTCATACACAAGGGAAGAAGGTGCATCTTTTAGGGCTTTACTTTGGAATAAAGTCAAATTATCCACCTCTTCCTCAGCTGAAAGGTTTGCTGTATTACTGCAATATTTTGTTTCAATGTCTATTTTTCTAAAAAAAAAAAAAAATCTAGTAGAGTAGCAATATGTAGAGTGCAAGTATTCTAGCAATGTGAGTATCTGCTGTCACAAAGATTTTCTGATACTATTAATGTAAAACATTAGGCATTGCCAAAATACTATGGTTTTTACGCACTGGCTTGAATAAATAATGGAAGACAGGAATAAGTAGAAAAGGAAAATAAATTCTTCTTCTCAGCAGAGGTTCCCTTTGCAGAGATGTATATTTTCTTCCTCCAGTATGCCTCCAGAGCTGATAGGAAAAAGAATTCAGAAACCTCAGCTAGCACACAAGGCAGCAACCCAGCTCTACTCTGGGAAGGATCCCTGGTTGTTACAACAACTCTCTGTAGGTTGGAGTTTATTTTCAGGTCTTTGCATTCATGGCCAAGTAAAATATATGTAAAACTATGGCGTGTCTTACAGGATCTAAACCTAAAGTATACCAAGAGTAAGGGATTTTCTATTTATGAGCCTATCTTGACTTATCTGATTTGAGGTATGTGGCTGAGTCAAATCTATCTATTTGCAGAAAATTTTGCAAGACTTAATGTGGGTACAAAAGCCTTTCTACCAAGAAGATGAATCATTGCTAAGGATAAGCCATTACAGCCAAAATAGAAACCAAAGAGCGCAAGGTGGTAGAGTGGTAAAACACTGTAGTTAGAGATAAGAGATTCTGTTCAGGGTAATTCTAGATGAAACTTGAGATACAGTTGAACTTAAATACCTTCAAATATCTACTGTAAACATGCAGGAATTCTGGTCCCGAGTCCTCTATACAAGTCTTGGGGGACAAGCCTTCTATACAAGTCTTGGGGGATGTAGTCAGAGAATGACCAGCTCCACTCTCCCCCAGGGAAGTGGGTTTCCCTCCCAATGCAGGATGAGGCCACCAGCTTGTTTACACTAAGCCTTGTGCTGAGCTGAAGTCACTATGTTATTGAAGTGCTCACACTGGCCCAGAAAGTTTTATCTTCCAGTTTAGGCATAAACTTAAATGCTTTAATGCAATTTTAATTAAGGCATGGATTAGAGAGGAAGAAGACAGTGTAGGAATTTTTCCACAGAAGTTTTATTGAGCGTGCACAGTAGTAAAAGAGAAACAATTTGGGTTTTGTCCCACAATGCTTTAGTCTTCAAAGGCTGCAAATCCTCTAATTAATTGGCAGGTAGAAAATAGGCTGTACAGAAGTTAATTCACTGGGGGCTACAATTGCTGCTGCTGTGCCCTCAGTTCCTGTTACAGTCCTGATCCAAAGTCAGTTGAAGCCAATCGATCAGGCCCTAATTGCACACTGATTAGTATCGCTGAGCTTGGCAGCATAGTAAATCTTTAAGAATTAGGAGCCACTATGTTTTTTGGAGTAGTTCTTTTCACCATTATGTGTGACTGATAACTTGCAGTGGGATTTAAACACAAATATTGTATTATTGAGAGACAACACTATGTGTAATTGTTGCCAAGATAATACATGAAATAGCTCAACTTCCTTTGGAAAAGTTTCAAAGGTTGAAAAGTTTCAGACAGGCATTTTTTGCAGGTGTAATGAAAGGATCAGCGTGTATTTCCCACAAGGGCTTTCATTTTTCATTTTTATCCTTAAGAGAAGCCAGTGGCGCTTCCTGAGTATTGTCATTGACTAAGGCACAAAGAAGGAGAAAAAAGAAACAATTGATAAAAAAAAAAAGAAAGAAAAAGTGAATCAAAACATGACTTCTTGTTTTCAAGAAGAAGGGCCAACTTTTACTTTATAGTAACAGCTTTGAGATCAGCAGCTGTGGGATTACATGGCAGAGGTTTGTAAAAAAAATCAATAACTGCTGCTGTTTGGAGAGAGGGAAAGAAAGGACAGCTAACTAGACCAGATTGTAACAGTTCTGCAAGCAGTCACAATGCTCACCTTACAACAGCGCAGCCCTGCAAATTATTAAATAATAAATCACAAAGTCGAACAGTCTTGGGTGGACAGAATGCGTTTGACTGTAAAGCAGACAGAGGCCTATGAATTATTCACATCTCAAGCAAAGATAAAACAAGCGGAGAAGAAATGAGAAGAATTCTTCCAAACAGGTTCTCCTGTACTGAAATATACCTTTTGATTACTGATACATATTTGGGGATTCAACCGGTCAAAGTCATGCCAGAACTGAGAAGAAGGAGACAACTGCAGCCTAGGTTTAGTGCTATGGGAAAATCCTGGCATTAATAAGTAACTTCAGAAGTAATGTTCCTATGAAATATCATTTTGCAACATTAGTATGTTAGCAATTAAGGGGGAAAAAAATAGATCTCAGAAAAAAATTGTCATAATGTCAAGATCTCAAGTATTTTCTTTAATTTAGTGAGTTAAAACTTTGTAAGAGCTTATTTTAATCAGAACAGCAAGCTGGAAGCTGAAGATTTGCTAATGAAAATGGTGGGAATCCTATATTTTGATAATTTTAAGCATCTGACTTAGCTGAAATAGGAAGAAAATAATTAAAGCTGTTCTTCAAATATAAAGACAAGAAAAAAAACCACAATTCTGCCCTCTGGACTGTGGGTTTTTATCACTGGTTTATAACATTTAGTTTATTTGAACATAACAAATGTCCATGACTTACAGAGGAAAAAATATCAATCAAACCATTCATTTTCCTTTGAAGGTTTTTTGTTGTTGTTGTTGCTGGTTTTTGTTGTGTTGGTTTTTTTTTTTTTAATTTTATGTTTTTCCTAGCAGAATTTCCAGCTTACCGTACTGATACACCCCTAGAGCAGAAGAAAATATATATGGTCACATCCTGCTGACACTGACTGAGGCCAGAGCATAACAGTCTTGGGCTGTATTGATGACAAAGAAACATTTAGAGTGGAAAAGACCTCTAAGATCATTAACCCAGCACAGCCAAGTCCACCACTAGACCCTAAGTGCCACATCTACACATCTTTTAAATTGTAGCGACACTTTCTTTCTGATGAGTGGTGTGGTGTCATGACGGATGGAAATATACTGCTGCTGGGCCTAATGCTGTCTGAAATGGTAGAAAACCAGCTTTCCTTCATTCTTTGCTTCTTGAAGACCAAGTTTGTGAACAAACCTACTTGTGGAAACCTCTCCCATGACTGACTTTGCATTTCTAAGAGAGTGCAATGAAAAGAAAAAAGGAACAAGGACCAAATTCAAGGGAAGGCACAGCTAATCCTGCTGACGGTCCCTGTATGAGTGTGCTGCACTCCCACCGACTGGTTGGAAACTTGCATATTCCAGTAATTGGAAGCAAAGGTTCTCAGTTTTCCAAGCACCACCTCTTCTAGTGTCTCTGCCTGTGAGAGTTTCCTATAAGTGTGTCTCCTGAAAAGGAACAGAGTTGCTTTACTAGTCTAGCAGCCACAAACTGCAAGTGCAGATGAGAAACAGCATGTGCCAGTGCCCAAGGATGGGAAATCTGGTTCAGCATATGAAAGTAGGGCGTCCCTCCCCACATTTCCTCCAGTCAGTCTCCTCATGCCTGTTGTTCCCAGCCCATGGTTGGTCTTTTTATCCTTTTATGTGTAGAATTGTTCAGGTCAGTTTTCCCAGTCTCTTGATTTCCTGCGCTCCAGGCAAATTGCTGTAGACCTGCCCCTGCCCTAGCAAGGGCTGTGTCCAAACCTTGCTCCTTGTCCTCCAGACCCACAGCTCCCCCACCTTTTCTATGCTGTCAACTCCAAGTCTCATCATCTCACTCCCAGCTCTCTTCACTTGTGAACAAGGTGTCCTTAGTGCCAGTGTGTGTTTTCCCTTGAGCCAGACAGTTACAAAGTCATCAGTTGGTTTTAAGAGGTGAACATCACAGGGGTGCAATAAAAATAGGAAACCAGGTAGGAAATGTTGTAATTCAAAAGAGTTTGGGGAGGGATGCAAATGATCAGTGATATGCAGCAGAGCTTCAAAGGTGTAGACAAAAGGCTTCAACTTGATGAAACAAATCTAAAACAGCAAATAAAAGCAGCTTTTAAAAGGTGCATGTCTAATACAGCCAGCTGTGAGAAGGTGTTACTCCAGTGCTTTGTGTAGCCTGTAGGAGAGGGATGAGTTGAAATGAGAAACTTCAGTAACCAAAACAGAGACTAGAAGTAGTTGGTGACTTCTCTTGAGTGTCTTAAACGTTGCAGGATACACCACATCCAGCTGAAGATTGCTGATGCATCTATGGAACAAGAAAAAATTAATTCTGGTATGTCAGAGCTCAGCAGATACTTCCCTTGCATCTGCTTACCAATAGCCAGGGAATTTGCATCATGTAACTGCCTCGTTATGCATTTAATGTATTCGTTAAAATGCTCCTCTAAGTATTGTATTGAAATTTCAGTTCCTATGAGTTATAGATTTCTTAACAACAATGGCCAATGGAAAACACAGGGTTAACCAGGGGATAAACTGTGCTGATAGTGTCTAAATATTTCAGGTGGACAACTGACAAGTTTAGAAGCAACAAAAGTTAGTTGAGATTCTGTACATGGGCCACATAAATACAACATGTACTTACTAGGTTTTGATTCAGGGCCTCCCATGGCAGCAGGAAGTTTCAAACTTGCTTTAAACTCTTTAATTGTGTTTGCCAAGAATCAGAATCCAGACTTGGAAAATTTACATCAAAGTTGGCAATAGCATTGGGTTTTTTCCTTCTACAGTACTTGATAGAAAGATGCTCCTTTTGTTTTGCAGAAGTCTAAGAAAAAGGTAGTTTCCAATAGGGACTTCCATTTAGATGTGCCAGTGATACTGATGTAAAGGTCAGGCTTGCATAGATTGGACAAGAGTAATTTAGGTGTATGTTTTTCCCTATGTGTTTAATCTTCTAGAATATACTGTATGTAGTATTAATATTTTGGCAACAGAAGGTTTGATTGTTACTTTTTTTTGTTATTAAACAATAAACCAAAAGAACTTGATCAAAGATATTTTATACTTCAGAATTTTTTAAAAAGGTTTACATCTGGTCTCTTTGCTATGTATACACATCCTTCTTGAAGAGTATTTACTGCTGTTGTTTCCCTTATCTCCTGGTTTAATTGTTGCCAGTTGATATTTTCTCTTTGGTGCATTATGCAGAGAAGGTACCAGCAATGTAAGCCTTGGTTATGGCTAGGAAGTGTCTGATAAAGAACAGATGAAACTTGTTTTAAACTGTTTCATTTTATCCATCAGAAATAAAGCAAGCACCTGCATAATGTGCTCTGGTGAGTACTATCAATTAAAGAGTTGTGAAGTGGATATTAGAAGATTATTTATAATTCTGTTATATAATGGCTTAGATGGACGGCACTGGAGAAATTAACATGACAGAGGGATGGAAATCATATTAGAATTTGGACGTACTTGAGAGTCGATGAAATTATATTAAAAAATACCATTCAGAATAAACACTAATGACATGCCTTTTTATTGATGTTTAATTCAGAAAAGAAGTTAATGCATGCCTTGAAAAGCAAAGAAGGACTGATTTATGCTTAATAATTTGCTTAAACTGAATTTCAGACAGAAAATTAATTTGTTCTTAAGAACCAGAGGACTTTCTAGAAGGAAAAAAAGTTATAGTATTAGTTTCCTTTTCTGAATGCCAGTGCTCTTCAGTATGTTTGAAATCTGAGAACTGGTTGGATGAATACAGTTTTTGGAATTGCCCCTTGGTTTTTGGAATTGTGGTTTGCTTCTGACTGTCCTAGGAAAAGCAAAGGCCAGTCAAGGCATGGCCACGCCCCTGGTATTGAACTGTTGGCAGAGCTCCTGTAACCCTCTGACAGCACAAAACACAGTTATCTATAGTAGTCCCCAAAGCCCAGTGTTTGCCACAGTGAACTCTCCAAATATATGCAGCTTAATAAATGAAAGGTTTTTAGAGTGCTAACTTAGCCAATATCTGTGATTAGATTCTGTTTCTAAATCAAGTCAAGAATTCTTTGATGATTTTTTTTTCATGTAAAGATTTCCTGGCTACCTGCTTCACTGCAAAGAGCAGGGAGTTGAATAATTGTGATAAATTCTCCAGCTTAATCTGGTAGCTGTAAGTAAAGCTGAAAGATCTAAACTAAGATACAGGAGTGAAGAATAAATAAAATAAAAGAAGAAAACCAAATAATTCTCTGCCAGCTAAGGATGTCTAGTTTTCATTACTTTGAAAATAATATTATTTAATTTTGGCAGGTATATGTATTCTTCTTGGGAAGCACTGATGCTTTGTTAACACCTCTAATACAGCTTTCTTCAAAGCACAGGTGCCCTGGTCTCTGTAGCGAGCAGGCTGCACAGAGCTGCCGCACACAAATCCACAGGCTCCCATGACCCACAGTGCTCACTGAGGAGTTCTTTCTAGAATTAAAAATATGGTTTAAGGTCAAGCCAGGAATTTTATTTGATTCAAAGCAAAGTATATTACTTTTGGGGAGGTACACAGCTCTTGTTTAATCCTTATTTTCCATTTAGATGTATGCTAAAATGAGAACAAGTTACCTTGAAACTGTCAGATTTTTATTTTCAAGTGTCATCTATTTTAACATTTGCTAAATATGCTTTTTTTCTTTATTTGCCTGTGGGATCATACCACTCACTTAATTTTACTCGGCTTCATTGGGAATTTTGGCTTTTCCAAAACTTGAATGGGGAGGGGGGTATGCATTAATTTTTAAAATAGTCCATTTTTGTATGCAAGCTGCTAAAACTTAATTTCTGATATGAAAATTGTCTAACAACACCAAAGTATATATTATGAGCTTTTCTTAAAATAAGAAGTATTTTATGATAATGAACCTGAGTCTCGTCAGCAGGGGGATTGTGAGATAATCTCTTCCAGTTGAGACTAATGAAACAGTTTATCTTGTGGTCTATATTTAATAAGTGTGGTTGGTTTTCTGAGCACTGAATCATTCTAGAGATCTGAAGCATTTTCCATACAAATAATTTTCTTATTTGGCTTTATCCAAAGCACTGCCTTGTTGAAAGACACTTCCCATTGAGTTCAGTGCTTTGGAGTAGACTCCTGATAGGATGCTAAGTGCCAGTTCCTTTTTTCAAACAGTATGTGGAGGGATAGTCTTTTTGTATTCATTGTCTTTAATTCTCAATTTGTCTTTAATTATCAAATGAACCAAAATATAGATGCTTTCCATTCATGGCTCCTATTTGAGAGAACTGCTCAGTAATTTGACATGAAAGCAGTTATAGAAACTGGCTCACATGATTATTTGAATCATCTGCCTTCAAGGAGCTATCAAACAAGTTCGTAGCTGTGTTACAATGAGCCTCAAGTTCTAATTAGCAAAACTAACCTGACACACGCTTCCTCTTACTGGCTTTTAAGCCATTTTATTTTGAAACTTTTGGAAATGCTGGAGAGTGGGCCTGCAAGAATTAATAATGTTATTGCAGTGTGTCATCCTGGAGTCGTTTAAATGATGTGTGTGTTCCAACACAAACCTTTGAGGTTATTATTAAGTACTGTCACAGCAGGAGCAAAAGTCAAGAAGCAATTATATGCGTGATTAATTTGTCAGTTTTCTAGAAGTTCTTTGGGCCACTGTTCGTCCTGCCTGACTCATTGAGATGAGGATTTAACACTAAGTTTCAGGCTGACAGTGTGTGTTGCTTCTTGAGCTGGGCTCCCCCCAGTCATCAGTGCTTGAAGAGCAAAGATAACAGTTGTGGAAAGCCAAATGTGCTCGAAGCCTCACTTGAAAAAACTGAAAGGAGCTCAATGCATTATTTCTTGGAAGATTGAATTGATCACCTGTAAATTATCACTCAGGAGAAGGTTTCAAAACACTAATTATGAAAAATAGCTTCTCTTTAGCCTAATGCAGGGCATAGAAAAAAATTTATTCTGGTTTACCTGAACTACACTAACCAGGGCACTTCTGGCTTTTTACTTCTGCTCACATCCTCAAAATAGGTGCTTTGTTCTGTTCTGAAAATATGAACATAATCTACGATGGCCTTGATAAATATACTAAAGTAAGCCACCCATCTCCTGTGCAACCTTTGCATAGCTGACAATGAAGGAAACCAATCAAACCATAAAACATAATATTGCTAACTCTCCCCACCCCTGCACACACAGAATATCGGGACTACACCAGGAAATGCAGAGCCTTTCCTTTGTGGCACTTTGAATTTTCTGCATGCACATTCTTTTGCTATTTTATCGATTTATTTTCTAGGGTTGGTAGAAAGCCCCATTAAAAACCATGTAATGAAACAGAATTTCTCTGGGCTCTTCCAGGCAAAATTTTTGTATAGGTGGCAGTGAAATGAATTGTCTGCCTGGCTCAAAAATGAACTTTCACTCTTCTGTCGGAAGCAAGGCAGAACAAACTCATAAACAGTTTTCCCGTTTTTGAGTTTTCTAACAACATAGGCAAACTGGGCTTCCAACATGTGAATAGATAAATGTCTTGGTTTGATGCTGAAGTTAAAGACTTTTGTTTAGATATCATTGCCATAATAAAGAATTAGAATATATGAATGCAGACAAACCACCAGAATAGACCCACATCTTTGTGGAGACCAGAATGGACAGACCGAGCAGACTGTCGGGGTGTTTAATTAAGTATGGGGAGCACATCCCTGTATAAGCTATCTCCTGGGTTGCTCAGACTTTACAAGGTTTATTGACAATATTTATGGAACTGGAACTGTTCCCTGATGAAAAGGAAGATGGTAGGTTAGCATTGTGCAAGTAGATCTGTCTTTATGATGATGATAAATTATTGCTCGTAGGTTACAATGAAGATATTGTAATGTCCATCCTAATGGTTAGTGTAATGTTGCTTATAAAGAAAATCAATAGATGCATTTAAAAAAAAACAGAACATGATTATTTTTTTTTAAGCCACTAAAACTGGCCAAACTTGCTGAGTTGAACCATACGTCAACAAACAAATGCTTCTGATTCCAGCTATTGTTTTTATTCTTTGAAAAATGAATGGTTTCATTACAGAATTTGTTGGGTCACCTTAAAAAAATTCCCAGTTGATCCATAACACTGCAACTGATGGATTTACAACAAAATCCATATCCGTTATTTTACGTACATTTTGTTGCTTAAAAAGAATATCTTAATATAACAGCTGATACTTTTTAAATCCACATTGAAACAACTGTTGGATTTTTATACTGTTGTAAAACTCTTTGTAGGGTATTCATAGAAAATGTTTTATTAATTGCCATATGTTTATTGATTTCTCTTTCATGTTGATTCTTTTGTTCTTTCTTTGTAGTGGCAAAAGATCTTTCTGCATCATCATTTGCAAGTTATCTAAAATGTCAAAGGTGTTCTTTTGAAGTTTATTATAGATCACATGCTGTACAGGCCTTGACTTTGGCATATTTACAAAAAAAAGTACATACTTTGAAAGCTCAGAAAGAGATTGGGGCTGCATTAGTTAAAAAGGAAGAATATTTTCCTACTTTTTTTTTTCTTTTTTTTTAATTTAAGAAGAATGTAAACGATTGTGTTAGGAAAACTGATGTGTCAGGTAATTATTGTTTTCTTTAGCCAATCTCATTGTATCTCACATTAGTACTGTAAAACAGATTGTAGGCAATCTAGGCTTAATCCTCCTGGCAGGTACGTTACATTAACATCAGTAGGGTCCATCAGGAGACCAGAGAAACTAGGAGGGGGGAGAGAAGCAGTATTTACTGTGGTAGGACCATTCCCTTTTTCCAGCTGAGAATATAAAAAAATTGGCACGATGTTCTAACCGAATGAATGAGGGCACATGAAGTCAGTTTGTACAGCAGCAATGTCTTAATGAGATGGTGTTTCTGAGATGGGTAAGGTTTTGCTGCATTTCCTCTCCTCTGGCTGCTTACAAAGAGCTCCAAGCATTTGGATGTGGGAATGGAACAAGTGGCCCAATAAAATATAAAAAATAAAACAGTTAATAGTGCTATTCACTGAGTTTTAAGCTAGCTATTGATGTCTAAGTCAGCAGATCTTTTCCTTTTGAAACCAGAAAGTAAGTGAGTTTTTTTTAAGCATAACCAGGAAAAACCTGCGCTTTGATCTAAAGGTGGTTCAAATGAGATCCACACAGAGTTAATGCCCAAGCATGTCAAACTTCTTTTTTTTCCTTAGGAGAGAACCAAGCTCTGCTACTTCAGTTGTCTGAGAATCTCCTTATGAAAGGCTTCTTGTGTAAAGGGGCTGTGTTAAAACACATAGAGGTGCCATCTGCTATCCCTGGTACCTGCAAAGGTCGCAGAATATGGGATATTATTTTTTTTAGTATTTTTCTTTCTTTTCTTATAATTGATATTTAGAAATCTAATAAGCTTCAAGTGAAGGCTGTGCAGTGTGGGGTGTCTGCAGGGCTGTCAAAGGGACTCAAGGAGGAGGTTGGTTAATATGGGATGCTGACATACAGGAACATGGGTACAGTGGCAGCAGGATTCCCACATCATTTGCATTAATTGAGATCAAAGGAGTTATTTCCAATTTGCACTAACCTGAGATCAGTTAATCCATACATGCTTAAGGAGAGATATATTTTATATGGTAAAAGGAGGGAGCAATGGCACCATGAGCACTTGTCTGGCTCATCTAAAGCCTCATTTTGTTGTTTTGTATTCTTCCTGTGGAAAAGTTTGGCTGAGACACTCTCATGTTTAAGCAGCAGGGAATGGTTGTATTCCAAGTTACTGCTTTCTCAGGTGAGAGAATTATACAGGGAAAAACCTCAGAGTCCTTTCTGATGGTTTTCAACCATAAAAAATCCAAGCCACCAGTGTTTCTAAGAGCATGTAGGATCTACAGACCCTGTTTCTGGAGAAAATTTCTAGGGTGCTATTTACTTTGTATTTTCTTTCTAGAAATGTTGATATGTGTGAAGTTAACTTCCCAGATTCCTGAGTGGCATTATTACAGCTATGGGTCAGCTTTTCATAGAAATAATATTTGTGAGATGATTGCATTGAAAGAGCATATGTATGCTTTTGAACAGAAACCTGTGAAAATGGTGCTAAAAATCAAAGAAAATTAACAGGATCATTAAGACTGATAGATTTTATGGCAGCCTATAAGGATGAAATATAAACCAAAATTACTGCTCTTTTAAATTCAAAAAGAGCTGTGGTAGGTGAAGATGAAGCAAAACTGAAACATCTGTAGCTTGCAGGGAAGGTTAACATAATCAACATTTCACCATTGCAATGAAACAAAAAACTACCTTTGCCAGTTTTCATTCTGAGACACCAAATTTGCCACTTTATGCTCCCTGTTAAATGGTTTTCTTTCCGTGTGCTTTGAGGGCAGAAGATACATCCTTTAATGAAAGGTAAAAAATCAGTTGAGATAAATGTGCTTGAGGTGAATAAACAGGCATTTACACTGAGGTGCTCTCTGTAGGCTTAGGGGGCAGAATTTTCTATTGAAAATAGAACAGTGTTTCTAAAATCTGTGAGGGTGAAATTCACACCTAGAGGCAGGACAAGGCCCATGTGGGATGTGCATCTCTTATAACCCTCTCTGGGAGTGCTTGGATGCCTGCATTTGTGCTTCTATTTCAAGAGAGGTTGGATTGGCCTCAAGAAACGAAATACAGCTCAAATCTGTCCATATACAGTTCTGTGTTGAGGTGCTGGCACCTGAATCTCATGGGAAGAGAAGTAGTTTCTAGCTTTTAAAAATAGAATAAAAGTTTGACCTATTTAAAAAGGATTCAATGAAAACACAAACAACTGTCATGTTGTATTAAATATTATTAGAGTATGGAATAAGGGAATTAAGGAACTGGGGAGTTTTTCTTCTACCCAACACTGCTTTTTCCCAGTCATTTTGCAAGGGTTTCATAAGGCAGATGCAGACAGGAAGCAGGTGAGGTTCAGGGGAGACTGAAGGGGAGTGTGACTGGGGGGAACACGTTTCTGACCTCTACAAAAGCAAGTTGTGCATGGAGAGGACAACAACAGCAAAGGGTCCTGCACTGCCCACCTTCCCCGACACTGTCGTTTTGATCTGCCCGGCCGCCTTGTACAGTGCTCGTCATCTCCAGGCGCTTTATGCCTCAGCCACACAGCAAACCCCATCTGCTCCATTTAATGATTTCTGTTTGATGAATTTTTCTGTATTCATAAAGGGAGATGCTGTCACAAGGGACAGCCTCAAGCACACCCACCCCTACAATCTTTATCAAGCTCCAAGCCATAATCATTCAGGCTCAGCTCCTAATATAGCACAAGCCCTGCAGAATTGGGGGTTCGCTGGCAGCCAGCTTCTGATTCTTTCATAAACTGTAATTCTGATGCTGCAGGTTTAATTAAGTACGTGGCAGTTAATCAGCCACTGAAAACAGGGGCCTCCACTGGGGAATTACCTGAGTGAAAGCAGACCAAACATGAAGGGGCTCCCTTGAAACTCTAGTACTTGTGCTTCTATGGTGAAATGGAAAGAAAGTTATCAAATAAAATCTGTTTGCTTGTGGCTGTACTATGACAGCTTTGTTAGTCCTAACAGATGACAAGGATTATTCAATCAATATAGATTTACCTTGAGTTTTGCTGTTTTCAGGCACCTCCAGGAAAATGACAGCCATTAAATATGTACAAAGGCCAGTCCAGGGCCTGTGGCCTCTAGCTTTAAGCTGCTGCCTTTTCTGAGTTATGTCAGGATCAATTTTTTCTAATAGATATCACTTATCCTACATGATAATCAGGCTATCATAGTCCATTGATTACATGACAGCCTGATTTAGGTCTGGTCTAAAAGATAAGAAACACAGGGAAATCTCTTGCCTTTATTGTCAGGGAATTAAATTCCTCTTTTGGAACTTCCCCCTGAAGTTATTTCCTATGTACAGAAGCCAAGTGAGCTGTGTTGACCAGTTACCCTCCCTCATACACCACCCTCACTCCTTTGTGGAATTGCAGGGAACCAGAGCTGAAGATTTGGAACCAGCATGTTTTTGTCATCTGAATTGTGGAAAGGTAGTCTGAGATTGTTAGCACTGATTGCTGTTCCAGTACAAGGTCTTGTTTCATTTTGAAGGCTCCACTAGATTTGAGAGCCATCCTATTTAGGAAGATCCCTATTTTGGGGTGGGTTGGGTGAGCACCAAGTGTGATAAAACAGAAGTGCGAAATGTCATCTTCTTTATATATTAGCCCAAATACCACATTTTTGTTTCTATTAACAATGTTTTCTTGAGATACCTTGATGCTAGTGCTACTGTACTTACTGTGGTGCTGGGGTTGAGGTTCCCTGTTTTACAAGGTATTCAAAAAGGCTGAAGGAAGGCATTTGTATCTGAAATGTCCAGAAAACCATTCCAGTGCTCTTCTCTGAATGAGAGCTAAGTAGCTGGAGTCACCCTGGTGAAAGCTGAGGAAACACCCTCCCTTATTGTAAGGGATCCTTTAAACTGTCACCTAGGTGCTCATACTCCAGGCTTTTACTTCCCATAAGGGTTGGAATTAATCTTGTGTATCTTCTGTGAACAGTCTTCCCTCTTTAGGCCTGTGGATCCTACTGTAATACTTAGAAAGGAGAAAAAAGAGGAGAAAATAAACCTGCCTGCTTATATTTTAGTATGCTACTGTTAAGGTTTTTAACTTATTGCTCATTCAGATTCCAAGAAAACAGTAGAGTAATTTTCAGAGCAAAATAAAAAAATGTATATCCAGATGTGGTGTTGGAGTAGCTACCAGATCCATTTGGCATTATTGCTTTTTGCATAGTCTGATCTTTTAGTTCCTTCATCTTTCAATCTGTGCTTCTAAGCAAGAGTGTAATAGTTCTCAGTCTTTACTGACAATTTTATTATGACTATAGATCAAACATATATGGGAATTTTGGGGTTTTTAAGTCATTTGTTTTCACCACAAAACAATTTGTAAACATAGCAGAGCTCTAATTTCAAGTAAGAGGGTGAGAAACTATTTTACTTTGTTATAGAGCATACTGGTGTTCACTGGGGAACCTCTGGTTTCTCTTTTAAGGCCCAGTTACCTTTTTCTGTAGATCTTACAATCTTTTGTTACGTGTTTATTTTGAAATTTATAAAAGATCAAGGTGTTATAGATCACATCCGTGTATGGGAATAGATAAAACTGTGCTACATTGAACTTTACTAATTTATAAATAGAAATACTAAAGAAAATGATGCTACTATATGATCCAACTATCAAACGAATCAAATCTATGTTTCATGTGAGAAAATACAATGAAGTCCAAATATTATGGGGAAAAAAAGGCATTTTTGTTTCACTAAGGTGTACATGTTAAATAATCAAAGGATTCAACATGACAATATGGTTATAGATAGTTATCTTAAGTGCCTTCTGTGGTGAGGAACTGAAATTAAGAACTTGAACAAAACATGATACATGAAAGTGCAGGTTCTACAAACACTGGGTTGCTTATTAAAACTACTTTGATCCCTCGTTTCTTTGATATCCTAGGTCTTATAAAGAATTCACTTTCAGGGGTAAATATAGGTAGTTCAGAGAGACTTTATGACATACTGTACATACTGCTCTTTCAGAGACACTTTTTAATTACTTAAGGAAAAAAATACAGCAAGAAAAAAATGCTGATAGAGTCACTATCTACTGATGTTAGTTTTTAACTGCTGATTATTTTGGTGTAACCTATTTGAATAATTCTCTTCTCAGAAGCAGGTCAGGCTTGAGAATCTGAACAGATCTGCTTACATTCCAGATTAGCAGGATGAGACATTGGTTCACACAGCAGATGGGGTTTATGCTTGTCCCTAAAAAGATCACATATTTGCTTGCTTCTCAACTATTACCTAGGCACCTGCTGGAAAATCTGGATTCTTTGCTGCCGTTCACTACCTTGGTTCCCTGAGCAGGACTGCAGGGAATTCTCAGAGAAGAATCAATATTATTAACGTTTATTCTCCTTTTCTAATCACTTTGGGACCTGATTTTCTAGTCACTGAGGCCTGCATGAGGCTGGAGGTAGTTCCAATGAAAATATGTAATTCTGTTTTCAAACACACTGCTTCGTTTTTTTACCTTTGTTCTTTAAAACTACTGTCAGCAAATCCAGGGCAATGTTGTAGCTCCTGCACAGATTCTTGTGCTCTAGAAATGTGGGTTTGGATCTGACTTTTGTGTTGAGGCTTTTCTGCATAACGGGCAGATGCTAAACCTGGTGCTGTGATGTGGAGCTGAGTGGTGGGAAAGATCAAGTTCAGGTAATAGACTATGGTCTCTTTGTAATGGATAACTGCACTGCAGGCCAAACCTTTATTTTATAAACTTCAGTGGGATAGACTCATAGAAGCCCAAAAGCTTCAACATACCTTTTTATACCAAGGAATGTGAAAGGATGGCTTTTAATAAACCCCATTTCTCCAATTTTGAATGCTGTGTGGACAAACAGGTATGGCTTGTGTCAGTAGTGTAATGATTATCAGGTAACGTAAAATTTGGATTTGAAATGAACCAGTGAAATAGAATCTTAATGTGCCTTGGGTATTTAGGGGAAAGGGGCTCTTGTGTCATTTTGGTCAAATGAGCTTGAAAATGCAAATAAAATATATAGGACCTGAAGCTGGATGCCAAAACCACATTGCAGTCAGACCCAATCTTTGATACGAAGTGCAGTCATATTTTGACCAGCATATTTTTGGCTTTAAGATATGGTTAGGATGCTCACTATTTTCTTGAGTCACAAGAAAAGTACCAACCAAATAAAAATTAGGAATCTCTAGAATGTACTCAAGTGAAAATCCTAAACCAGTTTTATTAGATCAGTTCTGTTTCTTTCATGACTTCACTCTTTTCTTTTTTCTTTTTTTTTTTTTTTTTTTTTCAACAAGCAACTTATAACTGAAAACATAAAGCAACTTCAGATTCCAGACAAAAACATTTTTTAATGATGAAAGTGTACTCTCATGGTCAGGCAGATTGGTACTGTCAAAAAAATTGCCACTTTACCAGAGATTGTTCATTCTGAAAATGGGACTGTTGCTGAATGCTTTTTTTTCCCCCTTTCAATATAGGTACCTTATTAAACTAGTATTTTACCAGATTTTCCAGTTATTATTATTTTTTTTAAATTAAAGAAGTTTAAGTAAAAGATTTCAAACATAGTCTGGAAGGATGTTCATGTTTCCAAAACCCAAACAGATCCCTCAGTGCAGGTTCATTTATGATTTCTTTACAAGGCAGAGCTCTGGTTCTTTTGCTCTAAATACCGTTTTCCAGCTTTGAGCTGACCAGACTGGCAGCAGCAGAACCTGTGACATCCAAACGAGCAGCTCAAATTCACCAGTTACACACAGGGGCATTTGGTGAAAGTGCAGCTCTCCACACAACACTTGGTAAACCAGGTGTCCCTATCAAATATCAGAGACTGCAGTGTCTTTGTGAAATGCCCTCACCTGCAAGAGCATCTCTGCAGACTCCTCCCTGCAGATTATCTTTAGCCTTAATCCATACTTGAAAAATAAAGTACAACTTCCGCATATTTCTTGGGTCTCCTTATGTTTCTATTTACTAGATCATGCTGCCTTTCATTAATTAATTACCTGTCCAATAGACTGTTGCATTTAATTGATCCATTAATCTAAAGGGTAGCTATGACTCAGCTTAGTAATATTTTGAAATCCATGGTAAGATATTTGTCAAAGTTTTGTGAAACTGCAAAGCACTTCTGTGATCAATTCATATTATCTAATGCAATTTCTATTACTATAAATTTCTGATTTTCATACCCAAGGTATTTAAAACTTATTAATGAATGTCCTTTTGGAGATTATTTATAGATTTATATTAACATTGTGTATTTTTTATGTTATGGTTCTTGGAATACTACTATTAAACAGGTGTCTGTGTTCCCTCCTTAAATCTTCCAATGTTTTTGTGGGTAGCAGATGATGGACAGCTAGAAAAAAGGAGAGTTTCGAACCAAGAAGAGGATTTTTTAATTTTTAAATTATAAACTCTACTTTCTGTCTTCAATATCTCATTGTGATCAAGAATTTAAGATCTCTCTTTGAAAGACTTTTATATTAATAAACCATTTCAGACATGTTTAAGCACCTCACATATAATAGAATTCCTTCAGACACAGAAGACATAAAAGTAATGTAGTTTTCCTTGAGTTGTTATATCATTGTTAGAGTATGCAAGCTCCACATTAATTGAGACTCAAAAAGGCACATAATTTGTCATTTCCAGGTGGAGGGGAACCAAAGCAACCTGCCTGGAAATGCAGTCCTGTTTGGGGTAGTCTTTGGAGTGTGCTTCACTCTTTTTCCCCTCATTTATTGAAGTGACTTAGATCAAACATTCAAACACCGTCTGTAACTAATATTGTTTCCTGGCCTAAACAGATAATTGCCCTTCTGGATGTATAAAAGATGTCTCATGGAGCAAAGTGAAATATCATTAATAAAGGAGAATGATTTACTCACGAATTCTTCAAGAAGTAAGATTAATAAGCCATCCCCTGGTGTTAGATATAATCTTCAGATCTCTCTTCACTGCATGACTTATTTTTGCAACAACTGCACTATTCAATCATTAATCATTACACTCAGTGAGCAGTTTATCTGTGCTAATGTGCATGCTATACACAAACAACAACTCTCTCTTACACTTCAAGAACCAGGAGGAGGAAAAGTAGGTGCTCCAGTGTGATGTGAATGAAATAAAATGAGGCTGCCATATGATACATACGTTTTCATTCCAGATATAGCAACTTCAGTTAGAAGCTATCTCTTTCCTAATGAAAGCAAGACTGCATTTTAATGTGGAATAATGGTTGTAAGGGAGAAATCGTGTGTGGGCGTTAAAAATACATCTGTTGTTTTACCTATTCTTGTAAGAGTAAAGGAGACACAGCTTCGGCTCTTACCAGTGTGCCAATAAGGTAACCTGCCTTCCCCAGAGCAGTTCAGCCATGCTAGCACTGAACTCCATGTGGGCTAATTTATCTTGAATTTAAAGCTACTTTTATATGGTACAAGGCTGAGCACAGACCACTCCAGAGATGAACTGGAGAGGGGATGGGAACTGCTTTGTTTAGCAGTTGTTGGATGATTTTTGGAGCCTGCATGAACCCCGTGGGTGTTGGCAGTCTCTATAAGGGGAGGTGCATAGCAGGTACCTCTTTGGTTTTATTACAAAAAATGATATGGCAGTAAAGTAAGCATTTTACATACCAGAGGGTTTTGTCATAAGTAGTAGAGCTGAACTCCATTAACAGTGACAGAATAGTGCAAACCAACCAGTCCAGTCTGGAGTTTGTCTCCCAGCAAATTGGTCTCACTTTTGCTTTATCTTTACAAAACTGACTTGCCAGACAGCTAATGAAATAGGTGGTAAAACTGTCATCAAAGAGGAGACTCATAAGTTCAAGAGATAATATTTCTGATATACCTATATCTGATATACCTGGACCTATAATTATAATAAAATAATAAAGATTATTATCTTCATACAATCTGACAGAAATGTGAAATTCATCTCTTATTTTAAAATCCAAGTAGTTTTCATATACAAATATCCACCACTACTCCAGATACACAAATCTATTTACTTGTTTCTTCTAAGGACTAGCAATAAGGATTTCTATTATACTCCTGTTTTTCTTATTGTGGATGCTGACAGCCACCTGATAATTCAGTTACAGCTGTGTAGCTGAATAAAATGCTCATGACTAGGAGTTCATTGTGTTCTCTAACAAAAAAGCAGTGGAGAGACAATGGAGCAGGGAAGCCCCAATCCAGTCTCTAGAGTAAGTCAGCTGCTCTCCAGGTAATCCTGCATCTGCAATGAGTGGAGAGAAGTGTGGGATGAGATGAGATGAATCCTATGTGGGCAAGGCCAATAAATGAAAAAAAGAGTGGATGAAATGTCAAGTTTAGTTTGGCTCTCCTCTGCCCCTGTGTAAGGTTTTTGGTGAGTGAAAGAGCTCAAGACTTCTGTAATGGAAAAAGATGGTCTGAGGGAAAGTGAAAACACATGGTTTTAAGTGATTGTTAGCATTTTAGTGAGATAGCATAAATTAGGGAGGGGGACAATTAAACATAGGAAATAGCTTTTGTGTTTCCACATCACATTATTTTGAAGTAATTGAAAATGTTCCGTTAATCTTGGGTTTTTTCCAGTGGAGAACTTGTTCAAACACATTTTATTGAAGCCAGTATCTATTTATCAGGAATCTTTCCTAATGACTGGATATTGCTTAGTAGCTGGAAAGGAAATTTCGTAATATTTATTGCCTTAAATGCCAAGCTCACCTCTCATGAAGAATCTCCAAGTGCTTTATAAATATTCATTAATACAGAAGTAGAGTAGCATTCTCATTGTGGAGTTAAAGCACAAGGCAGGGTGTGTAAGTAAATCTGAGATGGCTCTGGGGAAAACCCTCTGGTCCATGCTAAGATCCCACAGATGAGGGATTTTAAGCTATTTTTTATCCTCTGGCTTTTGGTGAGGGCATGCCCAGCCTCCCATTGGTTTGGAGGGCTGCTCAGTCACCTGCAAGTCCTTCAGAGCCATCTCGTTTTCTGCACGTGAGCGTTGCTTTGTGGTGTGTCAGAAGGGCTCTGTGAGCCAAAAACCTCTGCAAAACCACTATTCCCTTCTGGCCTCGGCTGCCACTGGAGGGACAGGGCAGGAATCAAAGCTTAGGTTTCTGATCTATCTTGTGTGGCTGCAGTTTTGAGCTGGGAAATACCTACCTATTTCAGCCATTATGACTTCTGCTGTCTAATTAAATGAGAAAGTATCCTTTCTCTCTTTCCTTGATATCATCGTTTGAGAGGGTTTTTTTGCTGGCTAAATGCCTTAGGGAGCTTTAACTGAGCATGCTTAATTATTCTGGAAAGAGCTGGCTGCTTCCTGGTGAGCTACATGACCCCAATAGCAAGGTACTGAGCAAAGTGAAAAATGGTCACAGCATCTCCATTTTCAGTAGGAGTGGTGGCACTGGCTGCTTCTCCCTTCTGGTAGATGTGATTGTCTTATAATTGTCATATTATATGTTTGTCTGGCTTCTACCAACACCCACCCAAAAAGTGTGATAATTAAATGTGCACTGCAGCTATTGAATGACTTCCCAGTTACAGAGGAACGTGCCCTAGTTTGGATCAAGGGCCGCATTCAGATCTGTCAGGTTTATGGCAGGTTCCCACAGCTGTACCAAATCCCTTTTTGTGAACTAGAGAATCCTAGTTTGTTTCATATTTACAAACCACACTGTCATTACCACTGATGCAGTATCAGCTATGATAATTATCACTGTGCCTTCAGCTTCAACAGAGCAGACATTTGTCTGATCCACATGGAGGGTTGCCAAGTTGGCTTGTGGTATACTTGCTGAAATTAGATGGCTTTTTTCAGCTTGGATTGCACCAACACCCACTCATGTTAACTGTGAAGGAATTAGTGTGGTTAAAATGACATTTCGTATGTTGTCTTATGAAATTTGAGTTCTGAATTATGAATTACAGTAATATGACTTCTGTTCCATTTAGTGACTTGGTGGAATGTAGCATTAAGATATTTTGACCTTTTTTGGCAATTGTAACTTGGAGAAGGTGGTAGCTGTAGATAAAATTAGAGGATACTCTCATGTTAACAAAATTAAGGTTGCAAAGTTTGGTTTTACAAAGTAAACTTTTGCTCTTCCAAGCAGCCTGGTGGTCTGCTCTAGTTTGTGGTTTTTTCCAATATGCTACCTAAAAATCCTTTCCCTTAATTTGCCTTGAGAAAACCTCCTTTAAGAAGAATTTTTGCTGTGGATTAATCTTTATTCATTTGGAGAAAATAGAATCTATCTGATATTCAGAGGAGCATTTTTCTCTAATAAGATTAGTTCATGTCCACATGTGACAATAGTAATGTTTTTGAGAGTGTTTAGCACTGTCCTCTTTTCTTCCAACTGCAGATTCATGGGTGTTTTTACCAGTGGTTTTTGTGGGAGGAGGATTAAGCTAATGCTTCTGAAAATCCCAACTGGGGCATTTTTCCATGTAATAGTCCAGGACTGTGCCACATGGAGAAATCAAGGCGTCTGTTTTCTCTGTATAATTGAGAATACCTCTCAGGACCCAGAGAGGCAGATGGGAGAAAAAAATAAATCCTGGTTGTGTGAAATCTAGTGAAATAGGTTTGCTGGTCAATAATTCTGGAAAGATAGCTTTATTTTTCTAGTTCAAGTCAGAATATAGATGTTAGGAGTTGCCTTTCCCAACCCAATCACTGGAGAAGGTCTTACAGCTCCCTGCTACCAAGCGTTGAATCTTGGGTAGAATAAATGCACGCAGTGGCTTGACCTCATGAGTTTCTTTTATGGTTCATTTTCATCACTGTCCTTTATGCTGGTCTCTGTGGGATCCTGGAGCTGGCCCAGACTAAGCAGCAGAGGAAGGGCAGGGTGTCCCTTGTGGGGCTGTTACTGCTGCAGCTGAGCAAAGCCCCTTAATGATTCCAGTAGATTCGGCTGGGCTTTACAGTGGGAGAAAAATTCACCCTGCAAATAAAGAGCGATGGCCAGTGCAGCCCACAGGGATACACTGAGCAACTTAATTATGTTCAGCACAAGTTCAAGCAGTATCTGTAGGTAACATATGTGACTTCAGAGCCAGAGGTTCAGAAAAGTGGGTTTTATATTTTGGTGGACTATAAACTTGCAGATGATAGCAGGCATTAATCTAGTTAACACTAAAAGCAAGTTCATCAGTTATCCCATGGAAAATACAGTTGTGTCCTATAGTTGACATCAATCACTGGAACGGATCGATGTTTTTCAATAAGAAAATGAACAAAGATATCATTTCTTGCCAAAAGGATATTTCTACTGGAAATGGCGGTTACTGGCAACCTTTTTGTTTTCATTGAAAACTCCAAGACTGAAAATTCTTGATTTCCAGCCTGTCAGTTAAAACACAAAAACTTCTATAAAAAAACTTTAGTGAAAGCATTGTTCTCATAAATCTTTTTTATGAGAACTAAAAACATTTCCTGCTCGACTTAGTGGTTTTCAAATTTGGAATTTTTACCTATACTTTGCTCCTAGGTAGATTGTGCCCTTCTGTCACTGAAGCACTGTGACACGGGTGGCTGTTCCAGGACATACCGCATTGACGATGCCAGATTGCCAACACGAATGTTTAGAAAGTGCAGGAGGAAAAATTCAGATTCAGTTGTGTGAAACTTCCGTGAGTTAACTTTACTGTTGTTTCTGTGAATTCATGGAGTGTAACGGGCCATGAATCAGTAATTTTCATTCACAAAAGAACTTGTTGTATATATTCAGGACCTCCTAACAGTGCTGTAAGCAGCATTGCCTATTAAGCTTTCTAAACTATTTAAACTAGGTCAGAGTGAGGGAAAACTGTACCAACATTATGATTAAAAGGCACCAGTATAACGATCCTGGATAGCATTGTTGTCTTTGTTCCCATGAGTCACTGCCTAACAATATGGTTATTTTAGCTCTCTGACTTCTTCAAAAAGGAGAGCTTTGCCCGCATCTTTACAAAAAAAAAAATTATCAGCTCTCTCTTTCCCCTTTCCTACTAGATGATATGCTGTTGCTGGTTTGCTGGAAAATAATTGTGCACATTTTAATTTTAGTCTGTCTCTTTTGCCCCTTATTTGAATTACTAATGTCCCTTCCTTTTCCTTGTAAGGGTCTCTGTGTTGGCTGGTAAGGACTGCATCTTTACCAAATACAAAATAGCTCCCTGAAATGCTGCCAAGAAAATGTTTGCCAGGTTTATTTTTTTTCATTGGGTTGGTTTTTGCACCTCTTTTTTTATAGTGGAGGAAAGGAGTAAATGAAGCACCCAAGATTTTATGTTTGGCCCTAATCAGTTTTCATTACAATGAATGAGTCCCTATTGCATGAATATTAAATTTTGATGAAGCTTTTTTTTTTTGAGTCTGTAGATTTAAGCTTGGTAACCAGAACTCCTCTGCTCTGTGTCAGCTCTGTGAGAGACTGAATATTATAATTTCTATATTTTCTGCTCAGATGTCATTTAATATTAATATGCAAAATACTCATTCCCTTTAAAAATAATGTTCTTATTGTATGATTTATTTGATGTGGAGCTCAGAGTTTTGTCTTTTCTCACATAAAATAATGCACCTTTCAGAGGGAGATGATCTGTTTCTTCCCGTATGTGTGGCACAAAATGTCAACATTCTTCCTGTCATTCGCAGGCTCAGTGAACGGTGAAGCAAACATCAGGCACTGCTGGTGTTAAGAGCAGTGGGGAACTATTGAGTTTTTGTTTTCAGAAATGTGCACCATGAATCTGAAATGTTCAAGGATTTGCAGGCACTGCAAAAATTTCTTATTCGTCCTCCTGTGACTCCTGAATTCTTAAATTTTGATCTGTAATTTTTGCCCCTCAAATTTGGATCTTGTTGCAGTAGTCATTGCACTTGCAAACAAATACAGGGTCAGACTGCTGGCATTATTCCTGCCTTCAGCTCATCATTTCTCACATAGTGACTCTAGACAGGACTTGCCTTTTATATGCTTCAAATCTCTGGGTCTAATCCTATAAACACTTACACACTACACTGCTTAATTTTAACCATCTACATAATACCATGATGGATTTGATGAAACTGCTTACATAAACGCCGGAATGTATATATAAATGGTAACATTACATGTCACCCTGCTCTACTAAACCTAGTGCAAAAATCTCATCCCCTTCATGAAGAAACAAGTTCTTGTCCAAAAACACATATGCAATTTAAGCTTCCCTGGGAACTGATTTCATTTAGGGCACTGCTTTTCCTGTGGGACCTAAGTAAAGCACACTGAAATCGGCTGAGGACCTGGCAGGAGTGAGTAACTCTGGACTAATATTGAGTATTTGGGAAAAGTGGGTTTATGGAGGAATTTGAAGGACAAGATTGTAACAAAACACAAAGGCACTGTCAATTATAAGATTTTGAATCTAGAGAAATTACCTGAATCATAGCCCTGCTAAAAGGAGTACTGGGACTCAGTGAGAGTTGAGCAGCTTCCCAAAATTTGGGATTATTTGGACAGTTCTCCCTGTCTTTGAAATCCAGAACTTGTTATCTGTTAATAATAGTATTAGCTATATATCATATTCATGTACATTTTGGAGGTTTTTCATGTTCTTGAAGTTAGGAAACCAGAACTGGACAGATTTTCCTAATAATTCCCATCAGTGTTATGCATTATTTCAAGTGCACTTTAATCCTTTATTTTCATCCTTTCATCCTTGATACCTCTTACTGGATTTAACAAGATCCAGTTGACCATGCAAGGAAGACTTGTAATATTTGACTTTGTAACTATTAATGTTCTTATTCATAAAACCCACTTTGAGATTAACAGGTTAGTTACCTGAAATTTTGACCATTTTCCCTAATGTTGATGACTCAGGTTCTCCAAAGTAAGTCAGGGCTTAACTGGTAGTGAGTGCAAGCTATCTGGGTAACTGTCTAAGGTCCAGTATGTCACATCCAGTTTCCATCAAAGTCTTAGCCAGGTAAAACAGTTTCAGTTTTGCTTTTCTACTGTGATTTGCCCTATTTGTGGGGCTTTATGAGAAGTCTGCAAGTCACTTAAGTTACATTCTGAAGGAGAAGTTAGAAGCAAGTCAATGAAGAGAAGTAAAACTGACAAGCGAAGTGAGTAACGTGATAGAGCTGTCATGGGAAGCTCCTGTTTCTTGGAGAGGTAGAAAGTTTGAATTAGGAGGTAAGGAGAAATAAATGGAAAGAAGTAGAGGGACTGAACTGGAAGGGAAGGAGGAAAAGAGAAGCAGCAAAGCAGGCCTAACGTGGTGAAGATGAAGAGTTATTTTACACTTGGCACTGTTGTCTACAAGTGTCTGACTGAATCCAGCACAGAAGTGGTTTGTTTAAACAGCAAAATGTTGTGGCTGGGGG
>NW_008239324.1:7954762-7986887 GCF_000691975.1 Corvus brachyrhynchos
TGAAGGAGCAGACTTAGTCTAGCACAGGTATTGGAAAACAAGTAAGGTGTTTTAGCCTTTCCCATCTCTGATTGAAACTGCTCATTGTAGCACATATTCCCAGTGCATGTGGTCAGGTTGCATAGCTGGGTAACCATCCTACATTTAAAACAGCTTTGTGTCTGGTCCCGTTAGCTCATAATAACTGTGAGCCTCTTCCTAGGCCCAAAATACCATCTCCACCTATTATTGTAGCAGCTGCTTTGGCACTATGCCCAGGAACTGCTCTTCACCCCACGTGGGGAAGTGCAGGGGAGGGAGGAAGTTGGTGGGGGCAGCACAAGATAGAGCCCAAAGAAGGGCAGTGAAGCTGGTGAAGGGTTTAGAGGCACAAGTCTTTTGACAGGTACCTGAGGTTGTGTAGCCTGGGGAAAAGGAGGCTCAGGGTGACTTTGTTGCTCTCTACAATTACCTGAAAGGAGGGTTTAGCAAGGTGGGGGTCGGTCTCTCCTCCCAGGTAGCAAGTGACAGGATAAGAGAAAATAGCCTTGAGTTGTGCCAGAGGAAGTTTAGATGGAGATTAGGACAAAACAATTGTCCAGCATGTAGATGTGGCTCTTGGGGACTTGAGTTAGTGGTGGACTTGGAAGTGCTGGGCCTTTTCCAAGCTAGATAGTTCTATAAGGAATGCCCTCTGGCTTCCTAAAGGTCCTTTCTATGGCTGACATGCCTTTTTTAATAATCATGATGTAAAAAAATTGTCTGGTAATTGCTTTTGATTACAAAAGTAATTAGGGTGAAAGGGAACATGATTCTCTGTATGTGCAGTTCAGGAGCAGAGCTACAGGAAGACAAACATCCGGCCCTTGAGAGGAAATTTGTGGCAAATCCAAGAATTGAACACAAGTCCAAAGTCCCCTGTTGCTGCTTTAGCCACAAGAATCCTGTCATTTTACAGATAGACTCTAAACACATAATGATAGATGTTTATTTTAAATTCCAAAGAATCTGTCATTGAGAGACCTCATTGTCCTTGGCAAATATTTATTCCTAAATACTCCTTAGGAATTTCTGGCCTAAGGGAGACTCAGTTCTGTAAATTCAGTGTCCTAATAATGTATTCTTAATATTTTTTTGCACATCAGAAGTCTTACAAATACATGACTGTGTGAAGCCTTTTAGATTTGTGTGTCTGATCCTGGTAGCTGACTGCACTAGTTAGGTGTGCCTGACTGCACTCCAAAAGTGCAGACAAAATCATCTCCACTCCTTTCTCTGACCCTACAAGGAAAGCTACGAATTTTGTAACTTAGTTCGGTTTCCTCCAAATTAAATCAGTGAGATAAGGATCTGTACTAGCACATGACTCTCCCCATGCTATAGGGTGTTGTAAGTCAAAAGTAATTAAAAATCCCATTTTCTTGCATTTAGTAAGCCTTAGTATCAAACTGTAGTATGACAGAAAAGTCTGGAAATTGGATCTGAGCTTGCCTGCATACATGGGATGTCTGATCTTGCTAGAGACAGCTGTGTTCTGTTCATGTTCCAGTTAAAGCTGATCTGTTACTCTACTTTGTGTTGGTGAGTCTGCACTTGGAATAGCGAGTCCAGTTGCATCCCTTTTCTGTCCCCTCACCCCATTCCTTGATGTGGAGGAATTGTAGAGGACTATAATGATGGTCCAGGGCCTGGAACACTCAACCTGCAAGAAAGAACTGAGGAAGCTGGTCTTTTTTAGTTCTAGGTAAGAGACTAAAGGGTATTGAATAGCAACTTGCAGTGACTTAGAGGGTGGTTACAAGGATAACAGAGACAGTGTTTTGTCAGTAGTGGCACAAGCCATGCAAGGGGTAATAGCTGAAAGCAGCAGGAAATGGGAGGTTCTGGTTGGCAATTAGGAAGCACATTTCTCTAGGAGGGTAGTACAGGAGGGAGAAGTTCTAGGTAAGAGACTAAAGGGTATTGAATAGCAACTTGCAGTGACTTAGAGGGTGGTTACAAGGATAACAGAGACAGTGTTTTGTCAGTAGTGGCACAAGCCATGCAAGGGGTAATAGCTGAAAGCAGCAGGAAATGGGAGGTTCTGGTTGGCAATTAGGAAGCACATTTCTCTAGGAGGGTAGTACAGGAGGGAGACAAAATTATGGCCAACTTGGTCAAATGGGAGGTTGGACTCGAGACCTTCAGGGGTCTCTTCCACCCAACATTTCTTTGATTCTGTTACAGAACATGAATATTCAGTTAATTGACTGTTTTTTCTAATTTATATTTTCTGAGTTTTTAGCATGATTTTGCTCAAGGCCAGATTCCACTGCTTCTATGTTAAGTAATTTTAATCCCTTGTAATCAATAGGACTATTTTTGGCACAAAGTTCTGGATTGAAAAATCCACAGATATCTGTATTGCAAATCCTAAAGGGGATTGATTTCTTTCTTTCTTTCTTTCTTTTTTTTTTTTTTGTCTTTTTGTAAAACACTGGACTTGCTTAATGAATAAGCAATGAATACAGCAAATAAGAAAATTACTGAAGTTGAAGGAGCTTGATGAAACTTGATTGCATCTCATCTCTTAAAATTCATATACTGCTTGCTTTTCTTTGAACACAGAGTATGTTTCTCTGAGAAAGTGATATTTGTGTGGATGTGATTAATCTTCTCTTAACCCATTCTTGTGACCTTTTACTTAAGTAACCTGATTGAAATCTCACTTTGTTAACTTTAATTGACATTGAAAGAAAATTTATTTTTCCAGAAGCCAGGCAGATCAATATGAATTTGCACTCTGCTAATTTTGCTTCCTGGACTTGTCTTGAAAACTGTAAGAACGTGATGGAAAACATTGAGTCTCTGTTGTTACTCTATGTTTGCTATGTTAGTGGGTTGTCCAAAACATTTGAAAATGAACTGCAAAATGATAGTGTGGCCATTAGAGATGAAAGTAGCCCTTTGAAATAATTCACTCTCTCCTGAAGAGAAGTGTGCACTCCTCCTTTTGTGCTTGATTCAGAATTAAAAGTTTGGACTGTGATTATTACTTCAGACATTTTAGGCTGTCCAATAAAGTCGTTGATCTAATTAAACCAGAGGGTAAATTACAGCTTTCAGCACCTAGATCTCCCTATATATAAGGTGGTGTTAAGTGCACCTTCAAAAGCAGAAATAAATAAGTTAATAGCAAATCTAAAGGGATCAGTTCTATCATGGTTTGACAGTAGAAATTATTGCCAGAAAGAGCACCATGTCCTTAAAAGTAGCAAGGTCCATTTTTTTCCTGAAAGGATAACATTTGGCTAAATAGTGTGGTCTGACATTAGGTTTCATTAGGTGTAAATGACATTGCAGAGCCTCAGGCTTTAAAGTGGCTTGAAGAGGTACAGGAAGGGTATTTTTCTTTCACCTGTCACCATTTATTTTCCTGAGCTACTGGCCAGTAGCCTGGCATTTTCAGCTAATGGGAATTAAATAATACAGCTGTAATACAAATGTTTGTTGTTGCTTGATCTTATGTGGCAGTCAATAAAGTTTAAATAAAAATCTGGAAAGAGAGCCACATAATGGTTAAGGACCCTCAGCTAACTTTGGATTTTTATGGCCTTCTCATTATAGCTATTATACACTAACACAACCACTAATGAAAGGCTTGGAAACTTTGCGTGGGATGAGGCTCATTTCAGGCAGGAGGAGGAAGTGACCGTCTGCTCGGAAATAGCTGTGTGCCAACCCCACACACACCCCGCCTGTGCGTCTACTTGCTTTTCTAAATTAATTTACAGCAACATTCATCTCAGCTTTGTGCTGGGCTGCTGAAGAGGCCACCCTTGTTACCAGTGGGAAGCTCAGCCAGGCCCAGGCTGCCCTCTGGGACTCATCCCAGTCTTTGCACACATGTCCCAGCCTCCTGGGGCACTCACCTCTCCCCCAGGGCAGGGCTTGGCCCAGGGATGGGTATTACCAATGCCAAAGGCTTGTAGAGTTCCTAGTTAAATCCCTTCTAGCAAGAGGTGCTGTTTTTATGGTAATGTGCTCTCAATTACAGCATTGATATAATTTCTGTGTTAGTTTTTAGTATTTCTTTCCTGCAAAAAAAATTTGCTCTAATACCTTTCGATTCTCATAGTTCAATTTATTTGCTTGCTTTATGAAAATTGTACATCCTAGAAGATAACAATTGCTGCTATTCCTGGTGAGAAATTTTCTGCGCTTCCCATGAGAAAGCAATTTCAATTCTAGTGAGACATTGTACAACTTGTTTCTGACTGCAGTGGTAGTAAAATAAATCTTCTCAGAAGTAAGGGGAGGATTTTTAGCATCTCTTTCTGGGTGCCTTTTTTTTTTTTTTTTTTTTCACCCCAGGAAGCTCTCTGAGGCTTACACTGCTGCCTTCCATGGGCCTGCAAGGAGCCATGCTGCTTCTTTGTGCCTCCATCTTCCATCTGTCAGAGAGGCATTGCAGTGCCTACCTCCCCAGTTAAGTACTTTGAAGATTATTGATGTTGCAGCAAAGCTTTTATATGAGCATTTGATTCTAATATTTCTTCCTTCCACAGTATGTTTTATTCAGGCCAAACTCCTACCCACTCTCTTTACAGCTAATAGAGCAGAGAATCTTTTATCGTGGCTGTTCCCCATTGTGGTCTGAGAGGTCTGTTTTGATATGTCAGCACAAGGAACTTTTCTTTTTATAATTACAGATTTTGTCAACCATTTTGACTACTAATCGAGCTGCAGTATGGATTATTGCCTTATTAGTAACACGAGCAGTTCTCCAAAACACACAGCCTGAGGCAGAGCCTCATTAGGGAAGACTTCAGGCCAGTTTATTTAGTAAAGCTGTAAGGAACTGGAAATAAGATCTTATACTGGGAAATGTTGAGTAACCTTAAGCGTAGGCATAAAGCCCTGCTTCCCTTAGGGACACACCCTATCCATAGGTGTTTTGCTGTTCATGTAACTGGCTATGTGTTAGGAGAGAATCCACTGGCTGGTGTTAAACCAATGAACAAGGCAGCGCTAGGGTCAGCCAGCATGTTTAGGAAAAGAACTCTGAGGTATTTCTCCTAAAACCTGCCTTCTGAGGAAGACACTTGCCTCAAGAGGAAAGAGAAAAGTGGTCAGTGACATAATTTGAACGCAAAATTAAAGACTGCTGCTGAACATTAAAATATTTCTTCTGGTTCCCCAGGGATTTTGCATGGAATTCACTGCGCTCAGTGTGAATGGCAGAGGGACTATATTCATATTTGGTAAATTGGCTGGATGGGCTCCTGGGATTTGAATTGTTTAACACAGAAAGCTCTTGATTTGAGGATATTTTGTAGCGTCCAGTGGCAAGATCCACCCACAACCCCTCAAGGGATGTATACAAAAGGATATGTCTAATTTTGCATCATGAGTAGTTGGAGAAGAATACAAGCCAAGCATTCAAGCTGCATGATTTAAAGAGCAATAAAAAAAAATGAGATATAAATTAAAATGATCTGACTAAAAGTCTTTTCTTAGAAGCATACAGAATTGGACTCAATATTTCAATTAGTACTTCCTTCCTCCCGTCCTGGAGTAATTCTGTTCAGGTCACTGAAACTTTCTTGAATTAACTAGATTTTAGTAAACATTTTCAGAGGAAAGAAAATTGAACTCCACTTCCACCCTTTCAAATGAAATATTATTATTTCTTCAGAATTACTTAATTCAATGACATTTTTTCATTTTCATTTTAACATTATTGTTACCTAAAATATTATGAAAGATACCTGTGTTTTAAAAATGTAAGTATTAATTTATAACATATATAATTAAAGCAGCAGATGAAATATTTTGCTATATCTAAAATATTTGTGTATTTACTGAAAATACTTCATTTTTATTCAAATAAAAGTAGAAAGCTTTTTGATTCTTCTCTGGCTAAGAACTGGCATAACTAATACAGCTTTGACCCTGATCACTACTGTGTCAGTTTGGTTCCCCAAATTTAGTAGCCTTTAAATTGCATCCATAGCACCACAGCATAGTTATATTTCAGACTTTCTAGGCACCAGGAGGAAGCATGTACCTTTAAATGTCTTACTCTGAATTTAGCCAGAAGTGAATCTTATTTTTGCATAGTTATTTAAGTACCTGGGCAGGATTTTTTTCATTAAAATGTTGCCTGTAACTAAGGCACAAAAAAACATTAAGCCACTTTGTTGTCTGTCTACTTTAAATGAAAATGTTGCATTGGTAAAAAATTACTCTTGAAGTATTTTTTATCTTGTGAAAATGTTTCCAAGCAGAAATACTTCAAAAGCACATTTTTCATCCACTAAAGAAAATGTTCTCAAAATTAAGGACTTCTAAATGTGCATGGTAGCAGGTAAAGGAAACAACTCTATTAACAGAACTAATGATAAAATAACTCAGAAATGGTCTTGTTCTGTTAGACTCATCATTCACTGTGAAAGTCAGCTGAGTTTTGAATGGCTGAAAATGCAAGTGGCAGAGGGCTGTGGGCTGGGAGGGGGATTCAGAGGGGTCAGCTTCAGGTGCTTTGAAGGAGACAAGGGTTCAGGACAGCTTTCTTCAAACGCAAACCCACCACAGCTGTTCCGTAGCTGACTCCTGAGCAGAGAGTCAACAAGTGTCAGTAGTTGTGGTATGAAAACTAGGTCCAACCTGTTGTCTTTGGAGCAAGGACCAAAGGGAATAAAGAAGGGGAAGGAGAGTGATGGAATGGGTTTACAGTCTGTGTTCTGTCTTCAATAATGAGGTTTCCCTTTAAAAAGAGATTTGTTTTTTTTTTGCTTCTTTGCCTTCATTGATGTCACTATCGACTTTTGGTTCACAGTTTTATGGTCATGTTGTTGTTTCTCCTTCTATAAGGACTGCCAGGCTGTCCAGAGCAGTATCTTGTTTTCAGCCTCGCACACCAGTCAATCCCCAGGAAGAGGCTATGATGTAGGACACAGACACAGCAGTGCTTCTCCTAACATGTTCTGTGGGTTTCAGATAATAGTGGTTAGTGATCATCTGCTGATGGACCTTTATCCTGCATGGATTTGTCTAATCCTACTTTGAACCTGTTAATACTCCTGGCCTCTACAATATCCTCAGGCAACAAGTCTTGCATGCTAATTGTATATGGGGCAGTGTTTGAACTGTGAAGAGGTATGTGAAGTGGGTCCACCCTGTCTTCGGGAGAGAGATGGCATGCTTCATCTTTGTAACTGGAGGATGGGAGCCCAATAAAAGAAATGAGGCATATTTTGAATTGCAACCCTCAGCAAATAATTAGGAGTAACACTAAGAAATCCTGACTTGGAAACATACGGAGTCTCAGAGGACACACATTTTCCAACACGGACTTTTTATGCACCAAGACAGTTCAATCACCAGATTCAGTGGGAAAACTTTTGTGATTAGTGTTGGTCTTCACAGGGGGAAACTGTGCAATACAGGTGGGGAATATTGTGTGTTTTGTGCTTCTGTGTTTGTCAACATGCTGGAATCAGGCAGAGTAAATGTTGTGGGGTGCTTGGCGGCTCTTGTAGGGAACAAACAGCTGTTTTTAACTGCTCCAGCTTTCAAGTTTACTGTTTCATGTATCATTTGTGACTTCCTCAGACTATCCCAGGGAACCAGGAAAGAGATGCCTTATTTCATTCTGTATCTGACTAGGGTTATGGGTATTTCTGTTTCTTGGTGCTGTTTGACCATCAGCCAAGGTGCAGATAGTGAGGAAGATTTTTGTTGGAGTTTCAGGTGCTACTTCATAACAAAGTGGAAACAAAATCTGGTGGCACCAAACTCTGTTATCTAGGGAGTCTTGTTCCTTATTTGATTATAGAAGAAGTTCAAATTTCTGCTTATAGGTTTTTCATTTAGTGTCTCTCATTCATCTCTGTGAACCTCTACAGGGCTCTACTCCTGCATCTGAGCACCATTTTATCCCGGAGTGGTGGGGGACGTATCGGTGCTATTCCAAAGAAAAACTCTCAATTAGGATTTCAGCACAGGTACTGAGTAGAGGCTTTCTGTACAGTGCAAATCTTGTAGACAGAGAAAATTGGATTTCCCAAGCAAAGGGAAGTCCAGCTGAGACAGAGGGATCTAAATCCTGCACAAGAGGAACTTACTCCCTCTCTTTCCATGCTCCCATCTACAGCCAAGAATGTGGCACGGGGGTGGGCTGCACAATGGTTACAAGCCTTGTACAGCATATACAGAGCCTGGTGGAGGTACCAGTGCCAGCTCTGAATCAAGTATTGCAGTGACCAGAAGTAACAGGCTCACATTAAAAGTTGAGCAATGCAGACAAACTGAGACAGCGGTACCTCTACGTCTGTCATGTTGACAAGAAGCTGCTTTTAGTAATCCTGAGCAGGAAGAGGGTGCCTTTTTGGCCTCTAGCAGAGACTAAAATGTGAGCTACTTTTGTCCCTTGGTCCTTTTAGCTGTGGAGAACCCAATTTTAGCACAGTGGAGATTATATATACACATATACACACACACACATGTATGTATATATACACATTCAAGCTAAAATTTGAAATCATTGAAAAACCACAAAGTCTTGAATTAGAAGAGAGGTCAGGGGAAAGTTCGTGAACCCCAGCTGGCACAACAAACACAAGCAGCAGCTGATTCACCTCTCCTGAGTTCTGTCAGCATGGTGTGGCTCAGCAGGACCTTCAGCATAACCACAATCACAGGCTTCTCTTAATGGAGCTTCATCTCACACATATCCTTGGCATGTAGTGTCTAGGGCCAGGCACTCTAACCCTGGCAGAGATGGCGTGTTTTACTCAAAAGAGTACTTTGTAATTTAAAGTATTTTAAATTATGGCTTATTAGCAGCAGTTCCTTCCCGAGCAGTGTGTGACGCAGCTGCATTCGATGCCATTACTGTAGCGCAGCTAGAGGCACACAGCTCGGCCCGGCCTGTAGGATGCCAAGGCAAATTTTTCATGGGATAAATAAGGGAGCTATGATTTTCTAAATCTGTAAATACCTAAATATTTCTTAAAGTTTGGCTCAGATCACTGCTCACCAACTAGAAGACACCCAGCTCAGCATATTTATGGTTCTATGATTTACCTAGAGACAGAATCTAATTGTGCTTTTCTTCTAATGTAAATAACTCTGAGATTTTTTTTTTTTATCTCATGAAATAAATAGATCACAGCCTTTTAATTTAATTTTTTTTTATTCTCCTGAGCTATAGTACCATTGTATATTAAAAAAGAAGGGAAGTATTATGGCCAATACTCTTCTACAGAGGTTACAGAGCATCCCTTTACAAAGGCCTTTTTGAAGGTCAGTATTACCAGCATCATAGTAGAGGTGTAGAAACTGAGGCCCCTGGAGGTGAAATGACTTTCCTATCTTTGCACAGTGCACTGCTGAAAAAGATGGGGCTGAACAAAATTCTGGATAGACCTAACCTTATGCCAAGGGCTGCTTGTATTCCTTCACCAGACAACTGCTGCTGTCATCTTTGCCTTTGGATGCCTCTGGTTTAGTGTTTTATAAGATGTGCTAGTGGAGAGACAGTAACAAAACCAGAGCAGAGTCAGAGAACAGTCTGAGATTGGAGCATGTTTGAGAGAAATCTTGGTAATCTTGGTCAAGCTTGAGAATTGGTTTGAGGCAAATTCTCAGTTTCAAATCCCACATTAAATGGCTGCATTTGTTGCCAACATGTATGTTGTAAATTTGTTTTTTCTTCTGGAGACTTGCAGAACTCCTTTAACCTGGCCCTGGTAAGATTGATACGGTATCCTTTCAAATACCTTGAACAAAACATGCCAATTTTCTATTGCCTATTTTTAGGCTTCCAGCTGGGCCTAAGAATTGAAAAGTTATTAAAGAAAGCCAAGATCTGAGCAAATGTGCCTGTTATAAATTGTAATATAAACCGCTTATAAGTATAGGTTTTATCATCCTAGAGTTATTTCTTAATTTAAATGTTTCATGTGCATATCTTGGAGATGGGGATGTATTTGGGTGAGGAACGCGATTATAAAAGTTATTTCTTTGTATGCCAGACTGTGATTATTCCAGATTGTAAAAATAAAGGTATTACACATCTGTGAAATACCTGACAAACTTCTTTGACAAACCAGATGTTAGACCATCTAATACTTATTTTAAAGATACAAATACAAATGAAAAAATACATGCATACTTCTTCTGTTGCGATGATAATGTTATTGCTGTAATGTTAATTTGTTTTGCTTTTCATGTCTCCTGCAGCAAGAGCAGTGTGAGTATTTGAGTCTGGTTCCCATTTATTTTGCTTGGAATGTGTAGGACTGTCTTGAATATCTTCCATCATTATTTGGACGGTACATGTGCAATAGCTCTCTTAGTGTAGGGCATGGAGACATACTGTAGGTATATAGTGTAATTAACTGCAAAGCTATTTGGGAGCAGCTGTTCCCTATTGTTGTTGCTTAATGTTGAGCAGCACAACAAAGCCTTAAGGCAGCACTTGTTAGTATTTATGGAAACCCATTAGCCAGTCTGTGAATAAGCCTGCAAAAGAAGAGGAAATTCTGATAATAATAAACACGGGTTCTTGTTAAAGCAGGAGAACTCCAGCCATCCCTAACACTCAGTGCTGGTAAAGGCTCTTGTCCCTTTGATTTGTGCCACAGACCAGATCCAAACCCTTCTCTGAATTACCAATTGAAAATTTAAATGCGTGAAGTCCTTTCCAAGGCAATGCTTTGCTCTTCCATCCCACTGCATTTTTTAAAGGAAATAAGAAACCTTTCCTACTACAATCTAGTTTTGGTGCCAGGATGTACATAGGAAATACTATTTCCTGCCTGCGCTGGCAAGTTCAGTTATTAAACCACTTCCTCCAAGAGCCAAACTTCTTTGAAGAAGAAATAAAGTTCAAAGCCTTTTTAAGAGACCATTTGTTCTTCTTATGTGCCTAACCTGAATGTTACATTGTGTGCCATTTAAATAAAGAGACCTTAATCTCTTGAAGATGGACTGGCTGTTGCTCTAGGTCACCAGTTTGAGAGAAGCAGACATGGGTTAAAACTGCATTTTTAGGAAGCTGTTTTCTGAAATTGAAGGATTTTATTGCACTGAGCAGCCACGGAGCCATGGAACAGCTTCTTGCAGGACAGCAGTGGCTCTGGGCTTCTGGCAGAGACAAGGAGGCTTATGCTGTCATGTGTGTTTATTTGGACATTAGGTAGCTTAGAGTCCAGATGTTAGGCAGATACCTCCAATTGCTTTCTTTCTATCAAAGTCACCTCACTTTTACTGGAATTCTAGGTTGGGTTTTAACTGAAAATACTGTGTAAAGATGAAAGGTACCTATCCTGTTGCGACTAAAAATGATGTTGTGAGACTAGTGGTCAGTCAAACTCAAGGAAGGGAACTCAGACAGTAATCATCAGTCTAAGGACAAAACTTATTTAGAAGCAAAAATGTTTCCAGAAATCATTTGCTGTCACTCCTTGTGCTCCAGCTTTGCCTTAAACAACAGAGAGACAATTAGCTGGGGAAAAAATGGTTCCAGTACAAAGTTCCACCCTCTGATTCTGATAAAAACAATGAGGGAGGTTTGCCAAGTGTTGTAGGCATTTTCTAACCTTGGAGCATGTTAGCAGTAAGGTACATTTGTGAGGAACAGCAGCAGTGAAATGTTTATTATTGTGTGCCTCCATCCTTTTTGTGAGTATTATTCTGCAAGGACGGGGCTGCTTTTCATCTGATCTGTGCTGCCAAGGCGGATAAGAGAGGTTTATGTGATGTCAGATCTGAAACCAAGGAACCTGTAGACAGGTTCTGAGCAGTGATGCCTCTGGCAACTGGTTTCAAGGCAGAGCTTATGTAGAGTGCCTGAGGTTTTAATAAGCATATAGATGTCTGAGAAGCACATAAAGAGCATGGGAGGTGACAGGCTGACCCAGTCACTTTCATTAATTGGGATCAAGTTACCTTTTACATCTGGGCAGAGCACTGTACTGGAGATTTAGGAAGTGAACAGTAAGTTGCCATTGTCTCTGTGCACCAGGTTCTTGGTAACTGGTAAACTGGGACATGGAAAGTAAGTTCACAGTAAAAGGGGATGTTCACGGCTGAGAGATCACCACACTGCGTAAATCATGCCTGCAAAAGTGCAAGCATAAATCATTGAGGCCTTTGTAACGTGGGGTTGTCAAAGGCTGCTGTTCACATGCGAGTTCTACACACACCAAATCAAATACTCTATCATAGTTCTCAATGGGCTTTGTTTTATGCTGGTCAGAGTTTAGGACTAAATCTTCAGGTAGCTCGATCAAATACTCCATGAGTGAATGAGAAGTATACAGGTGTCTACAGAATTATCAACTCAATTGTAAGAATGTTGAGTTCATTTTATTGGTATTTAAAAATAAAACAACCATGAAATAGCAGAAAGTCTATCTCCTGGCTGCTTAATCCTGAGAAGTCAAATTAAAACTAAAAGGAATTATTTGTCTTTTTGGTGTAAGGTAAAAATTTGAATATTTCCCATATTTCACTTCCACAACTTAGGACCTGCAGCATGGAAAGGACTAACTAAATGTGCTTAAAAGACATGCATCTTTCTTCAGTGTGGAAAATCTTGCAGTGTTCTAACAAAACATTTCTAGAATTGAAGATGGACTGACTGATTCAAGAAGAGAAACCCAGGTTTCTTTTTTTAAACTCTGAAAAGTTTACATTTTGAAAAAGATTAGTTATTTCACTGTAGTACAAAAAAAAATTGCAGATCCCTGCAAAAATATTTTGGGGTGTCTTGTTTTCTGGGAAGCTTTCCATAGAATTCTTAATTGTGTTTTTATTGAGGTTGAATTGATTTTAACCTAATTTTTGGCTTTTTGACTCTTTGGGATATATTTTGATCATTTTTGATGCTTTTGCATAAGTGTAAGGCTAGAAGCCTACAAGAAAAAAAGTTTCTCCTCTGGTCTCAAGCATCTGAGGAACTGGGGGCTAAATAAAAGCATTCAGTGTTGTAAGAGTTGAAACAAAATTTTGACAATTGGAAACACTGGGTCTAGTAAAAGTCTTCCATCTTAGTTACAGCGAGTGGAATCAATGATCGCTGGCAGAACAGGATTTTTTCTTGTTAACATGAGCTTGTATCATGCAAAGCTGAATCCAGGCAGGGCAACAGACTAAGGTCCAGGTGTGCTTGGAACTTGCTTCTGGGGGGTGATACCGTTCTTGGCAAAGGGGTCTGCGGAGTTTGGTTAATTCAACCTAAAACATATTAGCATTGTTTCTGTAAAATACGTAGTGAGGTATCATTAGTGAATATGTACGTATTGGATATGTGTGCACATTCTCCCATGCATAAATTGTGGGTCAAACAGCAAGCAGCCCAATGTCAGCATGCTGTGTAGCATGAGGAGGAAATCTGCTTTCTACCCTATTTGTCCTTGGCAGCAGTCACTGGTACCTGTGCTGCCCTGCTGGGAGTATTCAGAGTGTGGGAATCCTCTGACCCTGGGGCACTGAGAAGCACTGGCTTCTGATTCTCTGCCTGGCAACTCACAGTCCCTGTACTGCAGCTCTCCCCAAGAATATTTGGTTCATTTGCTCTCAGCTGATTGGAAAAGCCTGTTCATTCCCTCTGCACTGGGAATTTGAATCTTGCCAGGTTGGTTAGTGCTGGCTGGTGATGATCTGGCTTTTCATCAAGTCCAGCCTCATTCAGAATTCCTGGGTTAAGTATATCACTGCCACATTATCTTACTCCTGAACAACATCTCAAACCTTCACATCACTTACAACTGGCATCTTCCCATGAAACTCTTTTATGAAATGATAGCTCATATTAAAAGCATGATTTTTTTTTTAATTATAAGAGAGTTTTGGGGAAATTTTCATCTAGCATTCTTGTTTTCAGGCATTTCACTCTAAAATGGTCATATCTGCTCATTTCATTCAAGTTAATCCAATATGGGTTAAAACTAATGAAATGCAGACTGCATTAAATTCCACTCCTATATTTTAAAGTTCAATATAAGTATACTTATTTTTTGTTGCTAGTTAGTATTTTTTTATTGCTGCAGATCTTGGAGGCTCTGCTTGGGAATGGGAGGCTATTGTGCAAGTAGCAATGAACAGACACAGAAAAAGCTGTCCTTGTCTTAGTGGCTTCCTGAAATTTGCACATCCCTGCATCTGAGCACGGATCTAAGTCTTTGTCTCATCTCTCAATACTGTACTCCACTGAAAGAAATTACCAACCCATACTCCTTGAGAATCTCAGGCCTGTTTCAAAATGAGAATCGCTCTGTTGTCTCTATTATTCTATTTTCTTTTCTTAAAGAGAATAAATCTTGTACTTCAGCAACAGAAAGAACTTCCTGTGAAAGATGGTTTCTTTTATCACTTTTATTTTGTACTGATTGAACAAAGATGTTTCATGTTTAACTTCATCTAGTACTTGCAGCAGCCTGTTGACAGTTGGTCCGGTCAGCATCTTTCTGAAACCTGTGGAAGGAATCTAAGGGGGTATAACAAGCCACTATTTTTAGAGTAGGGTATAGGGAAAAACTACTGGATAGATGGATTTGACTGGTGATTGTAGTGCCACTTAATGGAACTAAAATGGTCAGTGGTTTTGGGTGCTCTCATTTCATCAGTCTGTGATCCTTTTTCCCAGACCACAGTTTCACTGCACTGGTCACAGAAAAAAATGACTTATAGACTGTGGGGAATCTGTATTTACACTATAATAGCTGCCACAGGAATATGCCAGACAATTACTTTGGGAGCTCCTATAATAAAACATATCTTGAACTCATATTTTGGGGGGGTTATGGGACTTTTGTTTGTTTTTTCTATAGATCCTGCACTAACTTTTTCCATCTGAAAGTGTACGACACTAATCTGTCTGACCAATGTATTACGCAGTCCCAGGAAGGCAAATTTAAGAGCAGATTAAATCTAGTGTAGTGTATCTTGTCTATTAACTGTTGGCAACTCTTAGTTCCCTTGCTTAGTGTACTAAATCTGTTCTGACTGCTTTTGTTCATAAATACATAACAAAAGGTGTCTCACAGTACAGTCTTGTTATAATGCGAAAAAAATGTTGAGAAGAAAACATGTTGAACATTAAAGTGACAATCCTATTCAGACTATCAGGGTCGGTGATTTGCACCGTCTGTGCCACGTTTTGTAGCACAGGAAAATGAAGAGAACCAGACAAGGGCTAGTACTTAAAATTACATGAGCAAAAAATGTAAATAGAAATCAACAGACTGGAGATTCTTTTGTTTGATTTGCATAGCTTAAAAAATATTACTTGTCATTGAGAGAAAAAAAAAAAGCACACAGTTTTAAGCAGAGCTGTTTGCTGGAACAGTACATATCTTCCTTTGGCAGGCATTGATCTATTTTTGACATATAAGCTATACAGTGTATTAGCTGTATATATTAGCTAGGAGAGTACGAGTTCTCGAAGGAACAGATGGTTATTCCCAGCCTGGACAGCACTTTTTAAGCATTAAGAAATCTATATAACTGTTCAAGTGAATTACTTGGGGTTTGCTACTGCAGTTTTAAAGCACAGTGTAGACTTAAACAGTCTCTATCACAAGCAGCCCCCCAAAAATAAGAGGTTTCCTTTCTTATGCCCTCTTCATTTGCCATGCACTTTAAAAATGACAGTTGTTGTCCCTATGAAGATTAGGAGATCCATGTTGGGTATGTCACATGCTTTGATGGTAGTATTGCCCCAGGCGTTTGTCATCCAACCTACAGGGATAACAATGTGTAATGGTGGTGCTTTTTTCAGAACACTGTAAGTATACAGATATTATTAAATTTTACAATTACCACAGGGAATGAATCAAAGCCTCCAATAAGCAAATGAACTATATATTATTGCCCTGCCTTTATAATTTTTGTTCAGTACCAGCTGATTGCATTTCTGTTATCACTTAGTTGTTTCTCTGCGTGTAGTTTTATCTAATTTCTCTTTATTTCAGTCACTTGCAGAGGAGATAAATGGATTACTTCAGACTAATTGCTACTTATTTAGAAACCATCAACCTTCTGTAAGAGTTTCAAATCAGTGGTTTAAGATAGCTTTTATTATCTGTGGTATTTATCTTGAAGCCTTTTATCACTGAAGAGGCTGTTAATAAGTTGTTTTTATGAAGCCACTTTTGATTTTCCCTTACCTGGTCTGCCAAAATTTTAACAGATTATGATAGTTAAGTAGATAATGAGATATTTACTTCTTTTAATAACTATATGGATTGAAATACCACTGATAGACCTTGCAGCTGCATGGGTTTGATTATAAAGTGTCTGACAGAAAGAGAACTAGAATAAAAATAAATATTGCATTATCCTGATTTCCCATCCTTATGTGATGGAGGAAGCAGCTGCATTATTTATCTAATTGAAGCAATGTTATAAGTATGTTTAATTAAATGAAGAATACTTAGTAATACTGGAAAAGTAAACAAAGGATAAATGACAAAATGAGCTCAAGTCAGCTAAGATGGTTTAATTTACAAGCGTTGTACCCTTTCGTATAATTATTGCAGAATGTGCTTGTACATCAAAATCAATGTATCCAATCTATATTCAACAACATATCAGTTTCTCATCCCGATTAGCAAGCTTTCTTCTTTTCCCAATGCAATTGGATAGCAGGTTCATGGAGCCTAATTCTCACATATCCTTTTGCACAAATTTTCAGGGGGATTCATCTCTTCTTCCCTCGGTATGGAGGTAAAATCCAGCTTCCTATTGCCAATATATATAAAATTTTTGAAGTTGTCATGGTTTTAAAACATACTCTAATCCCAAAGCATTGAATGATTCTTGAGTGGGAAATGGGATTTTCATAGGCTAACTGAAATTAAGCTTCAGCTACACAAAGTACCTAATTTAGTTTTCTCACTCATTCTAATTGATGTTCACAGCAATAGATCCAGCATGGTAACCTCAGATGAACACAGTCCCAGTTATTGTTTGTATCAGAGGAAAAGGCACAGCACAGGAGTTAAAAAATTTACAGGTAATTTGCTCTCTAAGGGAGTCGTTGACATTTCACAGTTAAAATATAGTTTTCCAGGGATGCAAGCCTTTATTTGTGGAAGGCTTCCATGTAAGTGGACAGAACATAAAGATTCTGCAGGATCTGGGATGTAAATTTGGATGAAAAGCATATTCCTCATGAAAAAGTCCTTATCTTTGCAACCAGCTACCTCAAAAGACTCAGTGAAAGCCCTAAGACATAATTAGATCATGGAGTTTGATCCCTGCCAAATTCGTAATTTAAGTCAACGCTTAAGTCACATCTCTAACAACAACAACAACATAAAGGAACTGCCATTAGTGCATGGAAGTGATGCTTTCATGTGCTAATACCCTGATCACTCCAATTTTCAGTTAAAATCAGGACTCAAGAAGACCTAACTAAATCCTCCATCTCAATGAATTCTCTCAGAGGTGACTTTTCCTTACCTGTTTCCATTTCTTAAAGATTTTTTTTTTAAATCCATTAATACATATTTTGTAGTCTATTAAGTGTTTTATGCTAAAGTTTAGAAGTGTATTTTGCCTAAGGTTGAGTAACTCTTTGTTCAGAACTTACTTCAGTAGATCAAGCTTTCCAGCATATCCATTCTTCCTAGGCACTCCCCATCTTTTTACAAATATAGCAAAATAAACATGAAGGAATATCATCAAGAAAAAGATATGCTGCTTGTGTAAGTAATTATGTCCCTTGTTAGTTCACTATAAAGTAATTTTCTTTTTTTCCCCCCCACTCTTTACATTTCTTAGTGTGCCCTGGAAGGTATTTTTACTTAATTTTGTTTAGAAATTTGAAAAGCAAGAGAAAGTGAGGGATGATTACAGACTTTATTTAAGGTTTTGATTTTGGTTTCTCTCTGTTCTTATATCAAAGATAAAGTGGAAGTGGTGGTGTCATGTTCAGGTAATGAGATTTTATATTAAAAAGAATAAATTAAGCTCATAAAACCAATGGCAGGAGGGACATGAGGAACCATTTCTAGCTCACAAAAAGGACTTTATACATTAATGCAGGGAGCATCAAGAGTTATTAGGAGTTGAAATTCAAAGCTCAAAGGATGTCAAGTGCTTCAAAAGCAAAGGCTTATTTTGTATTGTTTATATTTAGAAGTGATATGGAGCTCCCTTGAAATATTTTACCCATGATGTCAAAAATCAAAAGCTTTAGGGGAAAAAGAACTCGGGACATTTCCCTTGCAAACAAGAGTTTTGTCCATGACACACCAGAGGATTCCTCCGAGGTACAGATTTGTACACAGCACTACTTACCAAAAAAATACAAACATCCTCTCAGCTTAGCTGTGTGTTGTTGCTTGCCTTGAAAATTCATAGTATACAGAAAGGTTTTACTGTGACATTCACAACTTTTTTTTTCTTAGTAAAACCGCAAATCCTGAAGTATCAGTATGTGGTCATTTTTTAAATAGATATTTTTTTGAAAAGCTGTGTGACATTTTTCTTTAATGGCTGATTTTTTTTTAATGTCAGCTACATTTTTAAAGCATGAGGCCTGGTTGTAACTAGCCTCGGCACTGCTACTGTACATCAGACTGTACTATTTGATCATTAATTTATCACAGTTCTAGCAGTTTGTTTGACAGGTGATAGTGCTTTCATCTAATGGCTACACAGCAAGTGTGTGGTGCACTAAAGAGTGGATGCCACTGACTAGAGTTAGAAATCAGCAGACAACAGCCACTTTGCAGCACTTTATCGATTTACCAGAATCATTTAAAGATATGAAACAACTGGAATAATGAATGCCAATTCAGCTCACTGTAGGGTTTTTCCTATTTAGTTTGGAGTATATTAATATAGTGTTGTTGCTAGTAGTGTTTTTATTGCAACTATTTGCAGTGATAAAAGAAGTGCAGAAATCAAGGTGCAAGTTTGAGTATTTGAACTAGAAATACAGTCTCCGTGTTCAGTGCAGCTCAGGAAGTAGGTGCTTGGCAGAAATATGAGACATATTGGAGTATTGTAAATACTTCACCTCTAAACAAAGCCTTTCTTATAATTTTTATAATTTTATAATTTCTTATAATAATCTGCTGAAAATGTTCTCTGAATTAGGTGTGCAAATATGAATATTGCACTGATGGGAGGGGCAAAATAAGGCACCTTTTGCAAGCATGGTGGGATTCTTGGGGCTGTCCTGTGCAGGGCCAGGAGCTGGAGTTGATGGTCCTTGTGGGACCGTTCCAACTCATTATATTTTATGGTGCTCTCTGTACTTTTGTCCTCAAAGGGAAACAAACTGTATTGTTAATGTTAACAGCCCTTCAAACTCAGAGTCTCTCAAATACTGAAGCACTTGGCTACAGTAGGTCTTAGTTGAAATTATATCAGAGGTGGAAAGGGTGCTTTGAATTTTAAAGTCAGTGCCAGCAGACTTCTGCCCTGATGTTGACAAGTCAGCTTAGGCGAAAGCACAGATGAGTCATGGAAGTTAATTAATTTTCTAAGGTGCTGATTGCTCATATTTCCCACTGAAACCAATAGGGAAACTCCCACGTGTTGTAGTGGGAGCTGGAAACTGGCCATGCTGTGTTGTGGGACGTCCAGAAGAAATGGTGTTGCCTTTTGTAGTGGAGACAGTGGGAGTTGCTTACAAACATGAAGGAAACCAAAATGATACCAAATGAAATTTTATTTTCCTCCTCCTTGGTGTTTGTTACAAAAATCACAAGTAAATAGTAAACACAAAAGTTTGTCAGACATTTTCAGTATTTATTTTGAGCATATCTGTCTGCATGCACATGTGCTGCCTCATCCTTTAATTGCAAGTCACAGGAACATTGATGCCTGTGGGGTGACCCTATACCTAGTCCTGAGTGAAATGATGCTTATTAATACCAAGTTACTACTAGCCCACTGTCTCTAGGTTTGTAGTAGCTCATCAATGACAATGAGTCTGTGTAAGCCTTGCTGCAGGAAGGACCCCATTCCTTGGTTTCCCATGTCAGCAAGTCATCACCACTGAAGCTGAGCATGATGATCCCACTAGTTCTTCTCAGGAAGAGGTGCCTAGTTTTTTTCAGGAAGAACTAGTGGCACTGCCAGGCCTGTGCTACAAGGACAGCAGGCAGAATGATGGCAGAGGCTGACATGACATAGAGCCTGAGATCAGCCTTTTGCTGAAGCTATAAAAATTTACACTGGTTCTGGGGTACACTGGAATATGGGGTTCTCAGGGTATAGATAAATGTGTGTGAATCAGTAGAGCTTGTACAGGGTTGATCATCAACAGTTTTGCTGTAGACTTTTAAGTTCCTGTGCTGCCAATCTGTCACATTTCCAACATATTAAATCTCGTTTGGTTTGTTTGAAAGAAAGTTCTCTGGTTACTTCTAAGTAAAACCTGGTTAAATGTAATTGGTATTAAAGTGAATGTGATATCATCTGCTCATCTGCTCTGCTGAGGAATTAAACTGTTTTAGTAATAGTTAAAAAAAAAAAAAAAAAGCAAAAAAAACAGAGCTGTGCTTTCATCTTGTCTTCTCTCCCTCCACGATGGTGTGCTAGTTAGGAGTTGCTCAAAGTCCTGTATAAGCTGCAAATCATGTTCTGCCTTTCCATTTGCCTTCCTGCCTACAGAACCACAAGATAAAAATACCCTGGACGAGCAATTCCCTTCATCTTCTTGCTGCAACTTGCCAATTCCCAGTCCAGCTCCTCCTTCTTCCTCTGAGTGCCAATTCGAGGGGCAATCTTTACATTTTTGGCCATCATGTTTTCAGGAGGTAGGATGGGTTTCTCCACAGCTAGCCTGGTTATGAATAGTTACTTGCCTGAATGAAGAATTGCATCCTTGGCTGGTGGTCTGAAAGGGCGATTGCCGTGTGATGGAGCCATACCTTGCCTTATCTTCTCTCACAAGTGCTGCCTCTGGTTCTGCAAGGTCTTTCCTGGAAGATCCTGCTCATATGATTTCAGCATTAATTCCAGATGCATTTTCACTGTGATGGCAGTGGAAGTGCTATGTGAATTTTTCCATTTGCAGCTGAAGAAGGAGATTGGGCTCAGGAAAGCAGATTCTCCTCTCCATTGCTGCTGAAAAACAGGAATAATTCAGCTGGAATGAGTGAGGTTCTTCCACAGATAGCCTTATACCACAGAGATCAAAGTCTGCCCTTCTTCCCTCATATTCTAAGCTCTACTTCAATGAATATGCAAACTGAATTTTTACCTTCTCTTTTCCTGCTTGTAATTCCCACAGTTGAAGTCCTGGCTTGAGCCACAATTAATATCCCCCTTCCCTCCAACACAAAGCTTTCTTCCCCCCTGCCCTTCCCACATGAAAATCCCAGGCACAGTTTGTGTTTTCAGTGTGATTAATGTGTACGTCTACAACCCAAATTCTGAAGCTTCATCCCGGGGCTGCCCATTCGCACTCTTGCCACCACTTTCAGGGTTTGGCAGACGGGGCAGGCGGAGGGGGTGGCCTACGTGAATGCAAATGCACGGTGGTGGGCAAGCTTGGCTTGGGCCGGCTTGTTTGTTTGTTGCTGCTGTTTTTGCTGGCCTTGCTCATTAGAGCCCAAATCTCTGGAAAACATCTAGTGTGATTCATGTAAACACCGAAGACAAGTAGGATCAGACTCACTGAGGGGAGGAATAAAAAGTGGAGGGGAACAAACACTTGGCGGGGGTCGGCTGCCCGCCATGGCCCAGTGAGGACTGGGAGCGAGAGGTATGCCAAACAGCTCTTTGTCTCACATGCACATTAGGATAAGTAACATTGCTCCTCACCATCTGTCTCTCTCTATGAACCTCTGCCTCGTTCCCATGTAATAAGAAGATTCATAGAAGTACCAGCTGTGACCTTACAGGGAAGCCTGAGAAACTTTGCCTTTTTTACCAGCACTGGGAGAGTGAGATTTGGCACCGATGAACATAGTTGTGTGTAATTTTTTTTGTTGTTGCTCTGTCGCCATCTCTTCCCCCAGCAGTCGTGAAGTGTTCATAGAAAGATGAAAGCCCCCATGGCAGTTCAGGAGAGGTTGCCAGCTGCCAAACATAAGTTTCAGTGGGCTATTTTTTTATACTGCTTTCCGTTATCCACAAGGTGAGGAGGCTGTCAGATGCAGCAAATTCCTAGTCCCTGCTTGCTGCCGTGGGTTAAGAAGACCAAAGTAGTGGTGACCAAGGTGAAACAAATTATATCTTTATTTGTTTTATTAATGTGACACAAGGCATAGAGAAAGGCTGCCAGCCTTGGGACTCGGTGATGTGTTCCCCTGTGGGTTAAATATCATCTGTGTCCCTGATGCCACATCCACAGGAGGCTGTTTGGCAGCCGAGGTTGCTGGCAGATGACACCATGGGCACGATTGTGCCTGTGACTGTGTTGTAGGTGCCTGTGCAGCTCTGTTGCAGGTAGATTTACAGTGAGCTTTTCCATAGAGTAGCATTCAAGTCTTTCTGTTTCACACATTCGTGGCAGAGCAAACTCGTAATTCCCTGACCCATAAATTTGTGGTGACATCTGTGTGGGTGACTCACTTTTAATTCAGAATCATGCTAAAAATTAGGGTGAAAAGGTTTCAAAGCAAGAAAAATTTGCTTGTTTGGCTAATCAAAACCTTAAGTAAGCAATGTATATGAATTCAGCTAAACCATGTATTTTAAACTCAAATTAAGCACTTCATCTTCAAACCTGGTTTTTGTACAATAAAAATAAATTTCAAATTGAAATGTTTCATTTTTTAGTATCAAAAGAAGAATTTTTACTTTTGCATTAAAAACGACCAAGTGAAAATATTATCCACTGGGCTATCAAAGAATATTGCAACAGATGTAAATCTACATTTTTACAGTTTAAAAAGTGTAAGATAAGAATTTTCCATATAATTTTAAGGCAAATAAGATTCCATGGATATTTTTTCTGGATAATAAAAGTAAGTTTTCTAAAATAAAAGAATTAGACTAAGAGCACTGGAAATTTCCCTCTTGAGCATCTATATTTCTTGGCAAACTCATTGTAACTGTATAAAACCAGTTCTTCCAAACTTCATGGTCGTCAGTGTTGAGATATTTCAAAAGCAATTCACCCTTAAAATTATTTGCTCTAAATATATTTAGAGCAAAAGCTTATTGTCTCCCCTCCCTTGCAATTGTCATGCAGGAGGAACTTGGCTTTTCACTGGAACTGTAGGAGTGTATGTTACTGAGGCACTTGAAAATTGCACCCAATATCACCAAGAGCAGCAGATGGATCTGTCAGCTGTTTTGCTGAAAATGGTGAATATCTTCCCTGGAACATTCATAAGTTGCCTGAGGCAAAATTTCACAGTGGAAACAGTGAGATTTCTCTTTACATAACATTCCTAGTACTCACGAAAGTCTAGGTCCCCCCCCGGCCGTCAGATTAAAATACCCATGAAGCAGATGATGATGAATAGGCACAGCTGGGCTGTGAGAAGGGCCTTTTCAGAAGGCCTCGGCCATAGCCTGACCGCAGACCATCAGAGCTGCAGCAAACAGCAAGTGAACAGTGTCTTTGGAACTTACTTTTGTCACTTATTTTCACATTTAGGTGGAGACTGATGCAGGCTCTGATAGTGACTTTGTGCCTCTCTCCTTCCATGGGGTCTTAGCAGTAGAGCAAGCGGAGTCTTTCTCATGTGGTCACCTTGAGAGCTGTATGGGAGTGTCCAAGTCACGAATTGGAGGTGTCCCAAATCATGTGTCATAACATATTTACTGCCTTTGATTAATGATTTCCACATCTGAGAGATCTGATCACAGCTGTGGAGCTGTGGGGGAATCTGCTGAGCATGTGAACATGTGTAGGTCCCCAGGTAAGGCAACTCTGGGGCCTCAGGAAAAGGGGCCATTCTTCACATTGTGGAGAGAATAATTTTAACAATACACCTTGGCACATTTCCTATCCATTGTGAGAGTTCAAATTGTCTTACTGCAAATATTTGTGAGCCTGATCCAGGGCCCTTTTTGTTGGGCTTTGTTTCAGACAGCATGAGTAAGAGCTGATCATGTTGGTGCTCACCAGAATAAAACGGTTCCACTGAATTTGCTCCTACATTTTACTGTTTGCTTATAGATACAGTGCAAACCTATCTCTACAATATTCCATTAGAAATAAAGATTGCAGGCCCAGAGCAGTCCGTATTTAACAAAGGGTTATCTGTGCTTACAAGTTAATTTGTTATTAAGGCAAGGTGTGAAATTAAAATGCAGTAGCTGTCTCTGAATGCTCTGGAATAAGAATATCTTTTGTTCAAAAGGATGTTAAGTGGACAGATGTCAAGTGAGATCTGTCCAGGTAGAGATCCTGTAATAAAAGGACCTTGGGGACTGTCTTAATTATAATATTTTTCTTTAAGTTTATTCATTTTATTACTGATTTTTTAATGCATTACAATGGCTGTAGCTAGAAATAATGTTTGAATCTCTCTTAACTTTCACTAAATGAAATACTTACTGCAAAAAGGAAACCAGAGGTCTTTCTGAGAACAAGGTTTGTTATGGGCCTCATAAGTATTTGAAGCTGTCTGGAAAATTTGCATAAAAGCAACTTAGGATTCCTGATACTTCTGTGGGTCTTACACAGTTTTGATAATTCCTTTTCTGATGGTCTGGGAAGTTACTGTTTATCAGTTTGAATATTGCTACTGTAGGTAAAAAAGGAGAAACTACTATGCGTGCACTTATACCAAGGGGGATTTTCATACAGTTTCCAAGGTTCAGCTCCAACTTTTGTCAAATCTTATCCTTGGAAGCCTGAAATATTCAGTGGCTTTGTCGGAAGCCTTTGTACACCAGATTTTAGCCTTTTCTCTCCACTGAGAAAATGTTATTTTAAACAAAATTCTAGACCCTAAGTGGAAGATTTAAGATATTTGGCATCAGCTGTGTGAGATACAGACTCTGGGTCTAGTTTTGAACTCAAATTCATCCCGTAAGGGTTTGTGTGATTAGTCTTAATGGGACCAGACTCCTTCCTAATTGGAGAGCTGTTGGACAAGTGCTTGCATGTGTAAGGACTGCAGTCTGGTTGCTGGAAAATCAGCCATGTCTTTTGAGCAGAAAGAATGAAAGCTCTTGAGTCAGGCTGCCATGAATTCCAGTTTATTTGAAATCTGATTAGAAAGTTTGTAATGTGACTCAGTCCACGCAACCAAAACAACAGCAATTTCTGGTGAAATTCCCCCTAACAGGCTTGGCTATTTGCACTGTCTGTCATTTGCTGTGGGATTGAGCTTTTTTAGGTGACTACCTGTTGAGAGGGCCCAGAGTGGGTGAGAACACCTACCAGGAAAGGCTGTAAGCAACAGCTCAGGCTGAGTAAAATAATGGGGGTTTGGACATCTGTGAAAGCATGAAAAGTTTTAAGGCTTTCCTCTAGTGTCTTGTTTTCTCAAGGGAACCATATGGCAGGCTCTGAAAACAAAATGGATAATATTCTATGTTCAAAGCAGACATCTAATTGCATCTCCCAACCACTGGGCCACAGCATATTTACGAGTTCTGTCTTCTGTAACCCAGTGTACTACTCTCATTTACATGTGTGAAGCACAGTGGTGCAGCCACCACATCCCTCTGCTCTGGTGTGTTTGTAGTAGGACTCAGATGCACATGCCAAACTCGCTTGTAGTGTGGGCATAATAAAGCAGAGGGAAAGACTCAAACTCTTTGGAGCCTGATTTCAGCTCCATCTACACTAACCCAAGTATGAATCAAGGAAAATTTTTCTTCCTTTAGAAACCTGTCCTTGTTTTATGCATGCCAAATGCAGACAGAAACAAAGAGATTGGAGAAGGAAGGAAAATAAGACCAAAGGTCCTTGTTTTCCTATTTATTGTTAGGCTTTTTTTTTCAGAAAAGAAAACAAACTGTAATCCAAACACATAAATCTGAAGAAGTTTATCCTGATTCAGATGATAAATGCAGAGCGTAATAGTGCAAAGTAGCAAAAAGAATGACTGTTCCTGCCACTGGATGCTTAGGATATCATCTATTGACCCCATCTCAGTCTTCCAAGCTCTAAACCAGTCTTGGGACTGAGACAGTCACTGATGATACAGCTGCAAGTTTGATCCAGTTTGATGTTTGTTTACTTGCTGCTTTGTTTTGGAGCATTGGACAGTCTAAGTCTTCTCAGGTAGCTGAGGATCACCAGAGGAATCTACAAGTCCTGCTTTCTGTTTGTTTCAAAGGGGTTGCATTCCTTTTTCTTCTGTAGTGAGAAGGATGATGAAAAGCTGGCAATGGTCCTATGAACCCCAAAACTGGCAACGATAATGTCCTGACTGACTGTGACAGAACAGGGTACTTAATTAAGTTTCTCTACCCTCCTGTCTTCCTAGGGCCTATTCAAAAGCAGGTACTCAGAGGTTTGTTACTCCTAGCTGACAATGTGAGCAGGTTTAGGCTGGGTTGGAGTCCCATGTCACCAGCTGGGAGTGTGGTACCTTTGCATCCTCAGGGTTTGTTCTCTGCAGACATGGTCATGTTGCTTGCCAGCAGCCTTGTTCTTTGGGCTGTTCACAAGAAGGATGCACAAACTCATGCGAATGGGTGGCAGTATGAAAGTAAACCTATGCTTTTGAGATTTATATTAATTTTGTCAGAGTTATGGTAATAAACATGCCATGAAAAATAGGCAAACAGTTGTAGCATTGAGAATTCTATGTTACATTAGGAATCTAGACTCCAAGTGGGATCCAAGGGAAGAGGTTTATTGTTGTACTCATTCAGGAGAGTAGGCAGACTGTATGTAAAATCTGAGAAGAAAAGAAATTCAGTAGCAGTTGTGAGCAAGAAAAGTGTATTTTGTGAGTTGGACAAGGGAAAAGAATCTGATACTAAGTTCAGAAAAAAAATCAGTGTGTGGAACTCAAATGCATCCAGGACACTTAAAGGAGACATAAAGGTAGTTATTAGACAGAATGATATGGGGAGAAATGCAAAACACATGAAAGATACAGCTTTTAGTTTTCACTTTTGAGAGGTTATAACTTCAAAAGAAACCCACTGAAACAAAATAAAATGCTTCTCCCTCATGCTGAAGTGATTTGGCCCTAGGTGCCTGTGTTCTTTTTATAATTTGGTTCTCTGGAGGGTTCAAATCCTCCTAAAGCTCACTCCAGGCAGCCACTCAGCTCGTTCACCTCAATGATTAGCGAGAGGCCTGCGGTGCACTGAAATGTTATAAGGAGCCTATCAAGGAGCTCATCGCGAGCCAAACAGATTCCTGCCTTGGCAGCATTCCTCTTCCTGGTTTGTGAGATAAAAGGAGGATAGGTAAAGGTAAGCATTTCAAAGCAAGTATTTTGGATCTTGAAATATTTGGTGAAATTATTCAAGAATAGTTCATTCAAGTGGAAGAAGCTTCTGTGTATTGCTGTCCAGGTCAATGAAAGCTGAAGTCTGACACTGGCCAAGCAGGTAAAAACTGCCTGTGGGCTCCCTCAGATGTAATTTATCACTTACATACCTGGGGACTCTGAGTTTGACACAGTGAAGTCTGTGGGGAGCAGGATCAGGAACTCACAGGCTTTCTGGAGTCAGCTCTGCTGTTGTTTTGAGTTGGACTAAACTCCCTGATGTCATCAGGAGATCACAGCATGTACTTCAGGAGTGCTGATGTGCCTCTGGGATCTCACTCTGTTCAGGCTCAGGAGCTGAGCTGCCCACCCTGTGCCAGTGGCTGGCCTCCCAGTCAGCCCAGACCTCTTTCCCACCACAGCAGAAACAAGATGATGGCATGCAGGGCCACCAGTCAGCTGGTAGACGATACATTAAATATTGGCTCCTCTTTCGATATGAAATTAATGATCAAACATCCAGGTTTTCAAGATGGCTGAGATGTTGGGTATCGAGATGCGAGGAACCTGCCAGCTCTCAGCTGTGTTGCAGTCATGCTGAGCCAGGGATTTTGGCAGAAGTCTGCTGCTGTGTCTGAACACACCCAGTACATGTTGGGTGACAGGGAAGCTCCTTCTGGCTGCTTGTTTAGGGCTGATAACATGAAGCTGTTTACAGGGGCTAAACACTTTCTCCTGAGCAGGTTGTGAGTGCCAGCAGGTACCAACCACAATACTGAAGCCCATAGGGCAAAGCATGGCAGTGTCTGCTGAGCATCTGTGTAAGGACTAAATGCAAACATTTGTAGAGGCTTAGCAGGTCCTGTTCCTGAGCAACTGATTCTTTGTTTAAGACCTGTATGCCAAGTTGTCACGTGTAAATGCTCAGGCTTTAGTAGCCTATTGAAAAGAAGGTGCTGAGGAAAGGTTGCTAGTAAAGTTGCTTTCTTCAAGAAGGAAAGGTACAAGGGCTGGGCTTTCAGTGGGGTTGGTTGCTAAGACTTTGGCAAGTGCAGGCAAGCTGAGATTGTGTTATCATTTCACACAGTGTGGTAAATGTTTTAGACTTAAATTGTAGAGATCATTATCTGCAAGCTGAAAATACCTGTTGATATGCCCTCACTGAATGGACACGTCTGCACTGAAGTACAAAACAACCCTCCTGGGATGTATTATCTCCAACTTTGAAGGTGAATGAAAATGTGCATAATCTATTGGACCAGCAGTAGTTTGGAAACCATAATACATGTAATTCATGGGAAATAAAAAGTGAGTTTCTTTGTTGTGACCTTGGGCAATTTGGCAATCTGGTATGCGTCATGTTGTTATGGAGAATTTCTTAGTTTTTTGAGGAAATTGGGTATGGACATCTGCCATCCAGTAAAGGAACAGGAAAGGATATCTGCCCATAACTGGTGTTAATAAGTTTCAGCCACTGGTATTTCAGAAAGTCTTTTTGACAGAACTTGCAGAAGTCCAATGCAGGGTGTTTTCTGAGGCCTCTGTGAAGCTGGGTCATGCACCAAGTTGGTGCTGGACCAGCATGAGCAAGCTTGCACTCTGCACAAGAGAACAGGTGCAGAAATGTGAATCCAGGTGCCATTTCCCTCTCCATGTAGCAAAGGGATTCTCCTTTGTTGTCCGGTAGAAAAAAATTGTGCTCCGTCTTCCGTGCCAGTTTGAATCCTGTCTTTTTTCCTGCCGTTTTGCTGTCAGATCCCGTAGTGTGCCGTGTGATTTTACTGGGCTTGTGAAATGTACATTCTTCAACTTAAAAATCTGCATGTTCCCATCTGTACCCTGAGGATATTTCAAAATGGGGGAGGTTCAGAAACTGGGGAAGAAAGGTTTCATGAATTTTACAAACTTTTTCCTTTAAGTGCCTTTTTTACACTTGAGTGACACTTCCGAATTACTTACACCATCCACTATAATTTAATGCGTTACACAATAAAGAGTATCTGCTGTTCTTTGTGTATTTCAATACCAATGCTTTCCTTATCTATTTTTCCCAGCTTGCCATTTCGTGCAGTAGAGGTTCTGTCATGTGATATTACTCCGCACAGAGGGAAGTTGGAGAGCCCTGCACGCTGCTTTACTCCACTGGTAAACAGTCAGAGGATTTGCTTTGGTCATAAATGCAGCTTCACAACGTGCATCTCTCCTCTCTCTTGCATGTTGAACATGGCATTTCAACAACTGAAATTCAGTGGTTGTCAGCTGAATCAGGATTCGAATTAATAGCTTGTGTATTTGTATGGAATATTTTCAGCCCCAATATTGATTTGTAGGTGTTTCAAATTACACTTGTAAATGCATGTGTGCAATTTTTGTTAACACCAGGGAGGACATCATTTGCATGCTGAGTGAAGGGTAGATTGTATTTTTTGTCTTCTAGATTTTGCTGTCTTCACACAAGCTTGGTGTAGTATTTTTCACACTCTCAGACACCTTTGCAAAATTAGGAACTGTTGCTGCATAAATATTCATCTATTAGACTGCTATATATGTATTGTCAAAACACCCAAACTGTTGTATTACAGAACATACCTGCATGCATCAGTTCCTACTCCTGTGGCTCTGTTTTGCTTTTCTTCTGAAATACTTGGCAAGAAGAAAGTAAAGTAAGGAATATCTCAGGGTAGACTCAGGCTACAAAGTAGAGTCATTGTTAAGAGATTAAGAGATTTATTCTGATTTGTCCTTTATCTTTGCCTTCACTTGGCAGTTCATTCCATCTTCATATGGTTAACTAAAAGAGCTTTCTATCTATATTTGGAAAGGAGTCTAGGCACACAATTTCTAATTGGTGTAAGTAATATAAGAAAAATCCATTTCTTATGTCCCTGCAATACTTGAGCAATTAAATTTTCCTTCCACTCTCTCACGCTGTATTTTTCCAGTGCCTTTAAATTCAGATGTAGGTTTGGGCCCCTTTCCAGAACCTGGACTTCTCAGTAATGGGTGTGATTTGTCTCATGTGGGAATCCTGAATAAAATTACCAATAACATACACACATTCAATTAAATGTTTCAACATACGCATCATTTAGGCACTCAGTAGGGAAATGCTCTCTGCCACGTTCAAGGAATGGTAATCGATATATGCTCACTAGTAACATGTCTGAAAATATCAAAACACTGTAAGCAGCTAGGTGATGTAGATGACTTTGTTTTAGTAAATTGTAGTCTGACAGCTTCGCTTAGCCCTAATCAATTCCTGTCCCCGCTGTTCAAAGGCAAACTGTCGAGTGCTTTAGTTGCTTCTGACTCAGTGTCAGAAATCATGAAGCGCCCCTTTCTTGGGAAGAAGCAATCTGGACACAATCAGAAAATGAGCAGGACACATTGTCCCATTGAGACAGCATTGAGAAAAAAGTCACACTGAGAGAAAAAGAATCACAGTCAGGTCTGGGAGTGAACTAACTGGGTGTTTTCACCTCTTGAAATGTCATACACTGACACAGGCAGGGTAACACTGTAAAAACAAGCAACTCAAACAGCCTGTCCACAGAAGGGAAGTTTCAGATTTGTGTATGCCTATAAAGGGGATGTGAAAGGTGACCTGTGATTCTGGCAAGTTGATCTGTGCAGGAAAACACTGAGCTTTGGCTGTGGAAAAGTGGTGTGAGTGCCAGGAGAGCCCAGTCTTCTGGGCCTACAGAGCTTCACTCGAGCCCCTGCTTCTGCAGGAGGATAGACAGGTGGGAAAATGGGGAAAATCTCTCATCTGTGTGTGCTTACAGTCGACGTGCTGAAGGCAGCATGGAGCAGTAGGCAACTAAGAGAGGTGACAGCAGTGTCTCTCCAGAGTCCTTAACCAGTGTGACCCATTAATGCTGCATGTAGGCACCCTTTTGGTCAGTGCTGAGAGGTAAAGAAAGGTGAAACTTGTGCTTTTCCTTTAGATGTGAAGGTCAGGCTGCATTTGCATTTGAACACTGGATACATTTGAGTTGAAACATGGGTATAGTCCAACCTATGAAATACCGCTAGACACTGCTCTGTCTTTGTCATGTGAATAACTTGATTAATGCCTACTTCTTTCCTTAATAAATTAGTCTCCTGCCTCGCAGTGAGCAGGTAAGGAGTGGACATAAAGTTGCTTTTATGGCTGGAATAAAATGACTAAGATGACAAATGTGGGTGAGGATCTGTCAGAGTTCACGAAAGAGCCAGAACCAACCAACCTGATTTCCTCAGCTGTGCATACTCAAATCAGACAAATGTATAATGCATCCAGCGCTCTCTAATGTGTGTGAGCATCCACCATGCTGGGACTACACTCCAGGATTTTGAAGTTTAGCCAGTAGCTGCTGTATTTCTGATTGTTTAGCACTTGCTAAAGAGGAGCTCAGTAGCAACAGGATGAATTAGAATTTTGCCCTGGGAAAGAAACAAAGAAAACAAAAACATAACCAGACCAGTAGAAAGCCTTTTGGAATAAGTATTATTTTATTAAGGAAAGATCTAACAAATATCAGATATGGGTATCTTTTTCTGTACCAATTAAAGTGTGACCTGAGAAATGGTGCAGTTTTGTAAAAGTTTGTTAAAGTAGATGTGCATAGGAATGGCTTGAAACAAATTAATGGATGGAAAACTAAGCATGTGGAGAAATCAAAAACAGCACAAAGGCTTAAGCACCCTGTATGACATATACTACTGCTGCAGAATAAAGCAGACTTTGCAGATGTCTTTGGTGTTTTATGATATGTCCAACTATAAAATCTCTAAGAAAACATACAATTTCTCCATCTGCCCTCCCTTCACTTTCCTCTTCTCTTTCC
>NW_008239324.1:7987038-8035385 GCF_000691975.1 Corvus brachyrhynchos
CCCTACAACTGAGTGATACTTTCTTTGGGGGAAGGGCCTGGATTTAGACACATTAATTGAGGGTTACAGTTTGCTCCACTTGCCATTTTAGGAGGCTGCATTAACATCCCACCTGGCAGTGTTGTTTACAAGCAGTTTTGCAACCTTTCCATTCTGCTCCCTTATTTTTGTTAGGCGTAGTGTAATGATGCCATATGACATTTTGAGTCTGAATTGATATTCTCTGCGGTATCTCCTCAGGCCTGTTATGCTTTGGGTGTTTGCATTGCCTGTTCAGACACCCACGCACAGTGTGGTTATTTTCATTTGTGACTGAATGCAAGCTGTACGCCGGATGTCACAGGAATATGTTTAGAGCTTCCATTGATCTCTTAACTACAAATAATCATTATAGCTGCAAAACAAATAGTGGATCAAAACTGTAGGAACGTGGCCCAGAAGATGCTGCTCACTTTTCCTTCTGAAATGCATGATGTGCGGGTTGAAGGTATAATATATAAATGGTTGAAAGGATTTTAGCAAGAAAACAAGACAGGATACCATTAGGCGAGGACAGATTGGAAAAAAAATAGCTTCCTGTCTTTGGTTCTCTAAAAGAAAAGGGTAAGAAAAAGGTATAGGCAGCCGTGGGAAGTTGGTTGGCTTGTGAGAGTCCTCAGTGCTAATGCAATGCTCTCTAAATCCCCTGCTGTAGTTTTGGCTAAGCACAGGGGTTTGATTCTCAATGCTGTTGCTTTGCAGTAATCACAGTTTGCCTGTTCCACCCCTGAGATGTCTGCATCTCATGTAAAGAGTTTGAGGAATTTATACACATGTCCCATGTTCTGTGGGGATTACATGTAAAACTTGTTCTTAGTTGTGTAATTGCAGGTATTGGTGAGCAAGGCATGGTTTGGAAGCAGAGAAGTAAATGCAACTGAGATATCGAGATGAGTCAGTTATCTGCTGGGAGAAACCTGGGCTTGGGAAGTTAGTTGAAATTCTAAATCAAAATTATGTTAGATTGCAGCATGCAGGTTGCAACATCCTCGGTCCCTGCACTCCTTGGCCTTACTTAGGAGAAAGGAAAATTTGCAAGATCTTCTCAAACATGAATGCTATTTTTATGGGAAGAAAGGTGATCCAATGCTTCCCTGAAAATTCTGGTTCACCTCTTTTCCTTGCACAGCTTCCCTGGGTGTAATCCTGGGCAAGTCACAGGGGGCGTCGTGCCCACAGTGGGGATGGAGCTGTCCCTTGCACATGTAGTCAAGCCCTGCTGGCAGTGATTTCAAAAAGAGCCCAACTTGAACCCAGCCAGGCTCATGTCTGTGAGCATGAGCTCTCACAGCTGCATGTTGCCACAGAGGATGAGGTTTGGTCAGTGTCAGCTTGGGGGGTTTGCCCTTGTGCTGCTTCAAACAATCCACTCCTTCCTTAATGTCTCTCTGCTTTGGTCCTCCCTCTGTAAAGTAATAAATTTAGCTTCTTCCAGGAGGTCTTCCAAAGATAAATGCATTGACAGATATGGTACAGGTAGGCACTGTAGTACTGGGGAATTATTTGTATATCTAAGGGTTTTAGACGTAGGCGATTGCTCGCTGAAACTTGTCCTTACAGAGCCAGGAATGCTTTTAGGTCCTTCCTAGCAGAAGATCTGGTGTTCATTAGAAGCTGCTGGTTTATGTGTTTTAAATAATTGTTCCCAATGATTCCTGTCCAGAAGAAATATGTAGGACATGAGCAGCCTTATCTGGCAGCAGTGTGCATGAGAGCACACAGCCCTTGACCCTGCCAGCTCCGTGCTGCTGGCCAAGCACTTTCTGCAGCAGTGGTGTGACTGCTAATGGTGACAGTGGTGTATCAGTAGCACTGCTCTGTCTTTGAAAAGTGGTGAAAAAGTTGATTCTGGAGTTCATTCCATCATATCATAATTGGTTTGGGATAATTATTGAATGTGCACAAGAGCAGCCTTCTTTTTTTCCCTGCAAATGAACTGTGGTTGGTGTTGCGCTATTTTGGTTCTGTTTTCTGCTTAACATTCCACTGTAAGTGCAGCTCCTCTGAGGCTTGAAGTGAGACAAAACTGAACCAAAGTGACTTTGTTTTTTCTGTGTAAGAGGATGGACACTGAGTGATAATGACATATTTTGCGTGTGAGCAGCAGGTGCGAGACCAAGTGTCTACTGCGGATTAAAGTAAATACGGGTTTTTTTTCTATATTTAACTGATACGTGACAGAGAAACAATGTTTAAATGTCACTTTCCATGGGTTTTTTGTGTGTCTGTAATTATACATTCTAATGTGCCAAGTAGCTACTCACTGAAGTTCAAATTTACATAGTAAAGTTGTGCATAACAAGGCAAACAAGATACAGTCTAGCATTCATCTCCATGCATCTGGGCTGCCTCCACCCAGCAGTTACACTACCAACAAATGAATGTTTTCTGCTTTCTTGAGTTCACATAAATAGCTGTAAATTCCTATAATTAACCATGATAAGTCACTCCCCACTATTAAAACAAAGACGTGTTTGTTTATCGGTCGTACTTGCATCCACCACTCTTAACATTACAGTGTCGACTGATGTTTTTTCACTGTGTTAAACAAAGCAGAAATATTCCTGTTGGGCAATGCCAGAGTCCCAGGAGCAGCCTCAAAAGCACAAGCATGAGCTGTCGCCTGCTGAATGCTCCACTTCTCTGCTGAAGGCTGTTTCTTTTCCTTGCCCCTTTCAGCTCCAAAGACAGGAGTGCTTAGGTGGGGAGTTAAGGCTTTGGGGAGCAAGGCATGGCTTGGAAACAAACAGGGAAGTAAAGGCAACTGAGATATTGAGTTAGTCCTTATGAGGCCTAAAAGTAAAGCAGTTCTTAAGAACATCTGATTTTCCATGTATCAGGCCTACATTTAGTTGTATGTTGTTTGTAGCAGACTTGCTCCCAACTTACCTGCCTAAATTATTTTTTCTGATATTCAGCTAGATTGTGATGTATCACAACTAGGTAGTGATATAAAAAATACTTGTGACACTTTTCCTCTGAAATCTGAATTGGGTTTTGGGTGTGTTTTTGTGGGCTTTTCTTGTTTGGTGTTTGTTGGGGTTTTTGAGGCTAGGGACACCAAATATTGCCCCAGAAACTCAATTTTCTTCCCAATTCTATTTTTACTTTTTAAGCCTGCTCTCAGGGCCTACTGGAAACTCTGCTTTACTTAATTCTCATATACATAAGAATATCTGCTGCATTTTGAGGCTGTGCTCAGGTTGCCTCTACTATGACAGGATGGTTTTTTCACAGCTTTTAATGTCTCAGAAGTAATACACTGTAAGAGATGCTGACCATAGAATTAAATTAGGCACCCAAATGACAACTTCCACGAGATACTGAAAAGGCAGAGGTAAGATGGTAGGAAATATGACAGCGATGGTTTTGTTTTGTCTAAATTTTCCATGAAGAAGTATTTCATAAGTTATGTCAAATTGGAAAGCTGGCCATAGATCTCTCTCTGCATGGAAACAAGATCTTCTGTGGGCCACAGATTACACAGGAGTGGATGTGCAGTAGTGGCAGGATGCTGATAGTCAGAAATTGAGGTCATTCTGTACTCTGGCATCTCTATACCATCTTCTTCCCTGTTAGTTTCATTATGAATATAGTAAAAGATTTGCTCTCTGGAGACAACAACTGTAACTCAGAACTTTGTATCCGCTGGCTGGAAGAGATTAGTAGTTGACCATCTGAGATTGGAAGGGTACTCAGAAAGTACCTTCTGAAATTTGGGGCCACTAATGGTTTAGTGGCTGCTAATAATGAAAAAAGTATGGAACAATTTTCTTTTTAGCTGGTTTCTTTGGATAGTAAAAATAAGTCCTTCCCTTCATACTTTAAAGCAGACTATATGGAGCTGTTTCCTTTCTTATGGATTTTGTTATACATAATTACCATGCATGAACAGCACAGCACATGGATTATACAGCAAATTCTGTTTTAGCCATGCAAACTCCCAGTGACACTGTGGGCTCTGACAGCTGGGAAGATGTGATTACAGACTTTCATGTTAATATTGGGCGCCTTAAAGACTGCTGAAGCTTGTTCCCAGGTCAGCAGAGCTAGCACAGACTAGCTAAGGCTTCACTAAAACAAAGAAATAGCATAGAGGATTTTCTGTGAAGAAGAGAGAAAAATAAGCCCACAAGTTTATTATAATGCTGAAAGAGTTAATTCTTAAATCTCCACCTCAAACCAAGGCGCAACTCACTCCAAGATTCCCAGACTGTCCTTATTGCTTGGCCTCTTGTGAAAAGTTATTAGTATCATGCTTACACTGATAGTTACAGGCTCCAGAGCTAGTTCTGGCCTCATTGTATTTGTTAAGTACTGTTTATAATATGTGACAAGAGATGTAACACGTTGTAGCATTTTGAATTAAGACAAAAGGGTAGAAGGTGAAGCCATGATTCCTCATTTCACATTGAGAAACTGAGGCGCAGGGAGATGTGGTGACTTGCCCCAGAAAAGCCCCATCCACCAGGGATTGCTGCTCCTCGTGCTGGAAGGGTGTCTGGGGTGCAGCTGCTTGTCACTGAGCTTTTACATCCTGTAATGGGCAGAGTCAGTGTGTGGAGCTCAGCCTCGAGCTGAGTTCTTTGTTTTTAAATAGAGCTTATCTTCCTGAAATAAATGCAGTCTCCTCTCTAACTCCTCTCTAAGCAACATACTGATAGATCAATGGAAGTTTTCAGCTCTAAACTCTGTCTTTGGATAAAAGCAGTCAAAGGGGTTGTTTAGAATTTCTGCCTTTTATTTTAAGTCCTGGTTTCATATTCTTTCCAGGAGGGAGGATAGAAACACAACAGTTACGGAACATGAGCTTTTTTCTCCTCCCAACTCTAGGTTTGCCCTGGGACCAGCCTATTTTGCATGAGCTCAGTACAGCTGTAAAAGGAAGAACTAAGAAAAAGGCCAACACACAGTAGAGTATAGCAAAAACCCACGTAAAATCTTTTAACTCAGAATACCACAGAGCCTCATTTGTCTGTAATCCTGTTCTATTTAATGGAACCCCTTGCGTCCAATTCTCCTTGTATTTTTATTAATCTTTGTGATTTTCCCTAATGATCTTGTTATAAAGACATCACATCACATGGCACAAGGACAATGCACATAAAAAGTTAAGAATGCATTTAACTACCAGCCATTGATTAGTGTTCTTGATGAGCTTAAATACTATCTGGGAAAGGCTTTCTATCAAATGCAATTGGCTGCAAATGCATTAAGCTTAATGAAAGTCAAGATTTGGGTGTATATTAATATTTTTCCTAAGAGGAAGTGCCCTTGCCATGAGAATATGAGCACTTGCTTTCCAGCCTCCTGTCCCAGTGGGAAGGGGTGGCAAATGGCAATGTGTGTGACCCCCCAGATCTCGGTGCCTATTCCCATTCCACTTAGTTTGCTATAAATCAGGAGAAATACCACTGGTGTCAGTGAAATTGAACAGGTCCTGGTAGTTGTGATCTGCTGATGCAGAGAAGATGAAAGATATCTGTTGGTGAGGTCTGGGAAAATGTCAATCTGAGGGATCCAGCAGCAGATTTTGGGTAGGGAGGGCAGCCTGGTATTCTCCATATCATGGAATTCAGCAGCAGAATCAGGAACAGAGGCTAAGTGGTAGTAAAAGGCTTCACCAGACCTTCCCAGGAGCTCACATGAGATGTGTGTAGAGCGTCAGACGCTCCATGTTAAGCACAGAGAGAACTGTGTGCTGAGAGAAGGATTTTGTCCTTCCCATGACCACCCTGTTGTGACGGTGAGCTAAACTACATCCTGCTGACTAAGATTTCATATGAAATGTTAGTGCAGAGTAGGAACATGCTGCAAACCCAGACATTGGCCTGCCATGAGCAGGTACCAAGTGCACAGAGCAACCCCCTATTGCAGTTCAGCCACAAGAGCCTGCTTCTTCCCTGTGTCTTTAGAGACACAATTCCACAAGGACTGCAGAAACTTCAACGTGTGAATCCACTGCCACCTCTTCCTGCTGGAAGTGGACCATAGTGATGTCTTCAGCTTCCAAACTTGTTCTTTTCCGCTCTCCAGATTTATTTGATTTACTTATTTAATTTAGTTTGAATACTGGTTACCACATGTATTTTGTTTGGCACAATTTTTTCCAAAACCTTTCCATAAAACTAAAAATATAACACACTGAATAAACCACTCCACTACCCAAAGAGAAGAACTTATTACTGAAACTCAGGAAAGTATATTGAGAGGTATTAATTTTAACTTCAGCTTCTGTCATAAAATTCTGAAAAACAAAAAAATCTGGAACATGCAATTAAAATAATTGTAGGTGTGTGGATGCCTGCCTCCAAGCAAAGAATTTAATAATACATTAAAGCCCTTATTTTTGATTCTAGAAAAATATACAATTATAGCCATACAAGCTGCCGTTGCATCAGTTCTTGGCTTCATGGAGGAAACTTCACCTACTGCTATTTCTACTACATGCCAAGATATTATTACAATTCTTACTTAATGTAACAGAGCAGTGTGCTCTTCAGTACACTGAACGGAAAATGACACACATTTTCCTAGTAAGATGGTATTTACTATTGATTTATCTTGCCCTAGAGAGTTCTGGTTAACATTCCAGTGATAATTGACCCTGCTTTATTTAACTCTTTCAGAAGTGCATCTTTATTTCCAGCAGTGCCTTGATAATAGAAGGCATTGAAATGCTAGTTCAGGCAATAAATTTGCAAATTACTGATTCACACTATATTCATAATTTTTAAGATTTATAAGAAAAAAAGAAGTCTCAGGATATGATTAATTATCTCATTAAAGCAACAGAGAATTTTCAGATCTAGATTAGGGAGGAATTGTCATCTAAGCTTTCTAAATAGCACCTTTGTTATATTGCAAGCTCACAATTAGTCAGCTTTTCAAAGTAATACTCTTCCAGAAAGATGCTAACAGGCATCTTTCAAACTGTACCTCTTTCAGTGTAAACAGTTACCACTACCTACACCAGAAGAGTTTTAGTTTCATCATATTCCTACAGATGCAGTGCAAATTAATAGCCTTGTACTATTCTCATCTATGGAAGGTTCTTCTGCCATTTCACCAAGATCCCAGTTGTGCCCTAAAGCCTTTTAGATTGCATCAGACAGTGTAATGAAAGGCAGCACCTCTGCCTACAGAGCAGGCAGGAAGACTTGAATCTCTTAAAATACAATTTGAAATCCTCCCATTTCAAAAACATGAGTTGAAAAGATCTTCCAAAACAATAACAGTCTTGTGATGGTAACTCAGTATGCTTGGTCTTTATTTTAGAACTACCACTGGTTTGGGGCATTTACTACAGAGATGGGAAAAAGTGCATCCCTGCTGTTAGCTAAAGGATGTTAGGAAGATGAAATAGAAGATACAGCATTTACTTGTGGCATCAAAATAACCTTTATAGTTGAATTATTTGGGGGTATGACAGTTCTTAGTGTTGTCCCTTCTCTGATCTTCCTTTTTACAAGAGCTGCATAGCCATTTCTGAACATTTGAGTGACCTAGAGGCATGTCACAAGTGAAGTTGCACCCTCATGGCCTTCATCTATAACTTTGTCATCATAAGTGGACATGTGTGGAGTTCAGAGCAGACCTGAGAGTCTTTTTTTAGTTCACTTAGTCTGGAGCGAAGGAGTAGATATAGGGCTTGATCTGTAAACATGTGTGAACACAGTTAGTTGTGCACACCTTCACCTCTAGTCGTGTGTGGGGGTCAGTAAGTAAGAAAGCTCCTTCCCCTGGACTTGGGGCTGAGGAGTGTGCCAGAGCCTGGCTGAGTGCTCAGGTTGGGTAGCAGTATCTGGCATCCAGGAGTGCACATCCCTGGGGTGCAGCTCCTGTCTGCCCCCCTTACCACTCTCACCACCTTTCCTCAAAATACTTTGGTATCTCCTGCTTCTGGCATGCAACAAATCATGTCCACATCCTTCTTTAACTTGTCCCATTGCCATTGCTCCTTGCTACGTTTTGGAAATGCTGACTTCTGAATTACTTAGATTATTGATTCCTTTAGAAATTGCTCTGGTAAAGGGTGATGCTTCTGTCACAATTGCCTCTGTTTTGTATGCTGGCAGATCCAGGCATGAGTGTGATTTTACTCCTGCTGTGCCTTCCCACACCTGGTACCACATCTGGATGAGTTCGAAACAGCTGCACTTAAAATTTAGAGGACTTTACTCTTTGTATGACTACATTGGCCCCAGGCCCTTAAACACTGTAGAAGTCTAGATCCTGCCTCCCAACAGAAGGATTAGACATATGATTTCTTTTGAATGTACAATATTTATACATAGGCCTACTTTTTTCACAGGTCTAGTATCATCCCTTTCTTTGAAGGCTGTGGAGCATTGACCCTACTTGAGTGAAATCTAAAAATTGCAGATGTCTCAGCCAAATTATTTTCTGCTCAGTGCTGTTGACATACAGAACTGCAAAGTGTTGCTTTGCCAGAGAGGCACAGGAGGTGGATGACACCTGGAAGACACTTGTGATTATCCCATGGCTCTGCTGTTGCCCCAAGGAACATATTCCACTTCCCTCACCAATACCCTTCTTCATCGTACTGGGCTTACTTGGCTAATCCCAGAAGTGGCAGACATAAATACCTGTAATTAACACTGACAGTTAATGCTTGTGATGTGACAAATGATTCCTCCTGCCTCCCTCTTGAAGCAATCCCGTAATTACCCTGATCCCTATTTTGCGTAATCTCAGTATGTGCCGCTCATTTGCTCTCCTAACCAACAGTAACCTTCAGCAGTGGCAATGCACACAGGGTTGCATCCATGCTCAGATCAGCCAGCTGCCAACATACGACTTCTGTGTGTTAGCACTGTGGAGCTGGTGTTTAAAACACAAAACCATGGTCTGAGAGATCGGACAAAGCAAGGGCAGAGCCTCCACGCAGGTTTGCTGCTGCCCTTAGCAGACACAGCAATGTAACATTGCTGGGCTGAGGAACTGCCATGAGGGGTCTCTAGCCTGCTGGGCTGCTCCTTCCCATTCACTCCCACCCCAGTGGGACTGAATTCCTGACTCAGTGCCATCAGTGTGCCCACACTGCAGCCTTCATCATCAAAATGGTGCTGCTTGATAATTGCCTTTGTTAGTAGAGGAGGGAGCAGGAACAGCACATACCAGCTCTGCCATTGAACCTGACACATGGTGCAGCTACACCCCCAGTTCTGCCTCCCATCCTCACCTTAACTTTCAGGAGGAGACAGATCAGGCAGTGAAGGGTTAATGTGGAAAAGCAAAGAGCAGCATTGGTCCCAGGAGCTCACCAGAGGTGACAGGGTAGCTTGCTGCACTTCCTTCAAATATTGGCGAGATGGACTTTTTAAATGCAGGTTATGTAATGTGTTTGGGGACTATTTAAAGTAAATGTTATTGACAGCCATTACATCTGGCAGTATTAGTAAGTATTTAGGGAATTTTTTTAAAGGTGAAGTATTGACAGGAAAGGCTGTAACAGCTACTTCTGGGCCATTACAATTTATCTTCTAAATCAGTCTGGGTTTATGGTTCACTGACATGTTTCACCCTATTACCTACTAAAGGGTGGTTAATGACAATGTGTGGCTACACATGATACTAGAGCACGTGTGACACAGCACATCTAGGATGCAAAGGCCTTGCAGGGAAGTGCTCCTCTGAGGGAAGCTGTTCACAGCAGATCTTTGCAGGGCTGCATCTTAATAGATACATAATAGAATAGAATGTTGAATTTGACCTCTCACAGTGATGTTTTAACTTGAAAATGGGTCACATTCTGGTAAATCTTGTGTGTAGGACAAACCTGGGCATTGCAAACTTCCGTATAGTATGTGGAGGCAAGAGCTTCAGTGGCTGTGAGTGGCCCGGCCATCCTGACTGGGGAGAAGCACAGGCTGGCACTGACTTGCTGTGAGATGCAGAGGTTTTTCCTCAAGAGTAGTCCTCTCAATTCAGCCCTAGATTAGTCATGAATAGAGGTCATTTTAGGGTTGAGTGTGTGGGTAGAAGCAGTTGGTTACAAACAGTGAAGTCCCAAATAGCATTCACCTTGACAGGGGTCCTTTTGCACAGCCTTGTTGGAAATGTTTTTGGAAGCAAGAGAAAATAAGGACACAGTGCTGCCCAAAATAACTTTGGTCTGTAAATAATCTAAGCAGCAGCAATAATCTAAGCAGCAGTAAATAATCTAAACAGCAGCAGTTGCAATATGTACAAGCCTGCTCAGATACTGGTGGGAACCAAGCCATGGAGGAGTGGAGATCCACACTGACTAATTTGCTGGGAGTTGTGTCTTGATCTTTGCTGGTCATATTCTGCTCACCAATACTATTCTGAGATATTTTCTTCTTTTGCATTTTTTGTTATTGAAATTAAAAGCAGTTAATATACCCGAATTCATCTATTTCTTGCTGAAAGGTATTTTCTTCTTCTTTATCCATACAGTTGTTTAGAACTGGGATTTCCTTCTCCCTTCCCAATTCCAAACATCTCCAGAAGCAAAACAGATGTGGATTCACTTGCCCATAGAGAAGCCCCACCTTTCCAACATGAACAGCATAGACTTCTCCACACACATAATGGTTGGCCCAGGTGTTTACAACACTGAGGTTTTCCCATGAAAACAACATTTCAATCCCAAGGTACAGATCTGTCTTGCCATCTCTTTTAACTTCTGACCACCAATTCTAGAGACTTTTTCTGGAGCCTGGCAGCAAAGAGGCTGATTTATGTCTAGTCCTGTCTCTTGTTCTTTCAGCATTGAGCTACTTTTTCACAGCCATCTTTTAGACTGCCAGATGCCTCCCATTAATCCTGCTCTTGCCTTCCATTCCTGTAGCATGGTGGAGTTGTTTTCCACTGAAAACCAGCCTGCTGTTGGGATGCAGGGCTGCTTTGGGCAGCGAGACCCTTTTCCTCTCCTTCTGTTTGCCCTCGGTTTTCCGCAGCGCAGCGAGTTCCGTACAGTCCCTCAGTTAACATTTACACTGCAGTCAGCATCCTGTGCCCTGGTCTATTTTCTGCAGACATGTAAATAGAAGCCTTTTGTAAACTTCATTTAATGATAGTGCTGTATTATGGGTTGTCTGTGTCAAGGGATCCTGTTTTCTTTTAACTTCACCGTTTGGGTAAGTTATAATCTACAGTACATCAACACAACACATCTCTCTATTGAGTGTTGAGGTGAGATACAAAGCTTTCAAAGCAGGAAGATTCTTTTACTGTTTCTTGGTTTCCTCAAGCACTTTGTACATGAAAGATTGTTTCCTTATCTCTTGGAAAAGCTTTTGGATGAAATTAACCCCAGCGTAGAGGGTCAGCCTAATGGCCTCTATACTACTTAAGTCCTACTTAAAGCTTATTCTCAAAGCTTAAATTGGATTTGTATAGTGCACAAGGTGCATTTCCCTCTGTGAATAGGTAAAAATGAAAGATAAAATAATTTATACTTAGTAAAGATTTCAGTTCTTGGCTGAATCTATTTTACATGGCTTTGTATTGGGGGAGTTCTTAAGAAACAAGTCACTAACTACATACAGTTTTCAGAAGCTCTCCAGCAAGCCTAGGGAAAAACTGGGCCTGCCTGAAGAGGAGCTGGTCACCCCTGACAGCTGCTGCTGCTGCTGCTGTGCTTGGTGCCACGGAAGCACTTGTGTTATCACAGGTGCTGATAGCAAACAGGGAAGAGGACGTGCCACTGAAGACACTGATCCCATGCAGCTTGTCTAGGGGAGTGCAGCCTTCACCCCTCATCCCTCACTTGGCTTCCTTGGGGGTGACACACCCTGGGGCACTTGACAAAAACCTCAGTTTCTGGCAAAATTCAGGGAAGCAACTGCAGCTTATTTCTGAGCACTTCTCAAAGAGAAGTGTTGGTGGCTTCTCATATTGCCTTTTCCCTTTCAACCCCTGCTATTAAATTATATTGCTCTGTGTCCAACTAGAAGAAATTTAGAAGAAATCTATTGGGAACTATCTCAATCTGCAATAAGTGTTTTTGGTACTGCAGAAATACTCTCAAACTCTAGTCTCTTACTTTCCTTCTTGAGAAGTCTAGGTAGGCCTATTCATTGTTTGATACCAGGGAAAAATAAATCCAAAATGTTACCCCAATGTGAGTCTGTGGACATCACATTGCACAGGTATATATGTGAGAATTATGCCCCAAATGAACACCAGAGGGATTTAATAAGGTATTTTTCCATCTTGGCTTTGTTCACCCAGCACTGCAGTCGCCTGGGGCAGGTTGCCTGACAGCTGCCCGTGCTGTCCGTATGTTGCAGCTAAGAATATGATCCTTCTGTTACCAATTAGGTCAGCCTGGCACTGGTCAAGTCAGGCACTTGTCTAAATTCAGGTTGTCATTTTGGACATTTATAAATGGAAACAAAGCTGCGTTTCTCCGTCATGCATCTAAATAAGTTCAAAACCAATGCTAAGTCCATTTTAAGCATTGAGTCCACCCAGTAATCTTATTTCTCTTTTTGGTAAATTATCTTTCTGTTATAATGTGTGACCTCAGAAGTTTCAATGACAGTAAATCACTTTCTCTCCCACCTTAGGATCTGTGAAGCTAACCTGGCTTGAACATCTGGTTCAGGAAGTTCATCTGAAAATAGTTCATCTACTCTTATAGTAGAGGTTGGATGAGTTCCGTTGTAAGCAGTGTGAGCTATGTCTCAGTATATCTGAGCTTCAGTTCAAGTGTGACCTATGGAATTAGGGGCCTCGTCTCTGAAAGGATACACGGGCATCCTCAAATCATGATGCTATGGACCTTCTCAAATCATCTCTGTCTCAATGTGGTGAAGAATTTGTAAGACCAAATTCCAATACTAACTTTTTGGCACTGGCAAATCCTTTTCTAAGAATTCAGAGTCTGAGGCTGAGTGCTTTATAGGTCCCAAATAAAATTATAGAGATGGCAGCTAGCACATCTGGGAAGGTACTCAGTTCTTTGAAGGATCTGGTTATTGGAGTGTCCTGATTGTATCTAGAGTCTTTTGAGTCTCCTGCACTCAAGGCAATATTCAAAACTCAGCTCATAGGAGCAAGCAGGAAAGGTTTGCAGAAGCAGCATCTGACACTAGTAAAATACAGAACCAGGTTAGTGAATGTTGGTTTCCTTTCTGCAATTCAAGTATTTTGTTGTCATTTCTGTCTCATCCACTCAGCTTATGAATGCCACATAAGGGGTCTCTTTCCAGTAAATCACAGCAGCAGTTGCAATATGTACAAGCCTGCTCAGATACTGGTGGGAACCAAGCCATGGAGGAGTGGAGATCCACACTGACTAATTTGCTGGGAGTGAGCCCCACCCTCAGCTGGAATCCCTGTTAATGTAATAATCATCCAGAACTGGGAGTGTTAATGGCAAAAAGAAAAGCCCTGGGAGAACAAGCGCTTCAGGAGGAGGTGAAAGATGTGGGCAGATTAAAAAATAGAGCGCCAAATTCTTGGCTAGAGTAAATAAATAAAGCTCTTTTGAAGCTACTGGCGAGACACCAGGTAACCTGACCCAAAATTTGTACAGGTGGGTGAGCCCGTGCAGGACAAACTTCCATATGTTTGTCATTACTTTTAGATATCTCACAGCTGCTCAAACCCTGCTCTTCCAGAACCTTCCTCCTTTGTTGTGCACAAAAGGGAGCAAAGTGCAGAAGGCTTCTCCTCTGAGATAGTGGTGTTGGTTGGGTGAGGATGGTCCCATCTCATTTTCCTTGCAGATTTTTCTAAGCCAGTCCAGGTCACTGGCACACAGCAAACCCCACAGAGGGTGGTGCTGGTGTGGCTGAGGGCAGAGGAGCTGCTGTGGCAATGGGCAGCAGCAGCCAGAGGACCCTGCTCCCTGCCCCTGCAGCTGTGCAGGCAGGAGGAGCCCGTGCACAAGGCACTGTGGGAAGGGGTGTTTGAAAGTTGGCCTGACATGCAAAGAAATTACTTTCAGTGCACCCATCCACCTTGCAGCATTCCTTAAAGCTCCTAAAAAGACAGTCCTCCAGTAATAAAAAGGAAAACAAGTGAACCACAAATCAAAGTAATATTTGATTTGGCTTTGGCAGCTATTTCTCCGAAAATGTTTAAGGCTATTATGAGTAATGTGGTGTTTAGCTTTCTGCTAATGTAACAGCTGAAGAAAAATGCATTTTGCTCTCTAACTTGCTTATTAGTCAATGGAAACTATAACCACAAACAGTACAGCTCCATTTAACCACTGTATTAAATATTAAACCTGAAACTGTCATTACCAATTATTTTCAATAGGGCATAATGGTTTGAGGGTTAAGTAATATGGACTAGGAGCCAATGGATCAGTCTAATCAAATGAAAGTATTCCTAATGGGATAGTGCTGTATGGGAAGGTGCAGTGATGCTGAACCTTGGTTTCTATCACTGGCATGATTTGATGTCAAGCATTTTCCTGCTTTTTGTTCATTCATGGCTAACTTACTCTAATGCTGCTGATTAGGAAGGTGATTCAGGGAGGCAGAGAGACCAAAATCCTATAAACTTCTAGATTTAGCATGTATAACTTCTGGCAGAACTGAAGGCCAGCATATCACCGCTTTCACTCTGCAAAATGCTTGAGCAAGATTAGAATTTCTCTACCTAAAGAGATGTAATCAGATTGAAACAAACCCTGTGGTGCCTGTACTTAAGAGGAAAGGGTTGAATGCCCTCTTTGAAGGTTGTAGATAAAAAGATGGTATTAGTAGTTAGAGGTACTCCTTTACAACAATTTATATTGATAAATATTTGTAAAATGAAACTTCTAGAAAAGATAAGAAACTTAATAAAATCCTACCCATGTTAGAATAATCCAGTGCTGATGGTCAGACACAGCAGGCTGCATTTTTATGGCCAGGTTAGCAATCTGCTAGGGAAGGTTTTTAAGTGGTCTGTATCTACAAGTGTAAGTAAAAGCATTTAGTGTCCAACTCCACCCATGGCAGCAGGAGGCCATGCAGAGAGCTGCATTCTGCTGCAAATTCTATGGCTCTGGGCCTGCTCCTTTGTCCTCCAGAAGCTCCTTGGCATGAGCTGAAGTTCTCTTCCAATTCAGACAGAAATTAGCTTATATCTTGGGCTTGCCCTGACTTTGTCCATAGGCTGATGGACCTTGGACACGTGGGTGCCTTGGTCATGCCCTGAGAGTTGCGAGGGGGTGGGCAGGGGGGCCCTGCTGGTCCAGCTGGAGCAACCAGAGCCTGCTGATGATTGTCTGGAGCTCTGTGTGCAGCCAATATCTGTGAAACATGTTAGATTCTCATCTGCCTCTTCTAGTGAAACACAGTTTTGTCAGAAGATTCCTGACCAGGGCCAGCCTTATTGTTCTCATGGTTCAGCTGAGGTCAGTAATGTATGTAATCTGTACCAGGGTGTGGATGCATCTGGCAAGTAATGGCAATACCCCAGCCTGTGAAGACTTCCCTCTGAATGACAGTGCTATAATTAAATCTCCAAATTCAGGACTCTGAGCCAGAATTGAAGTTTGGGAACTTCATAGAGGTAGAGGCCAGCTGTGAAGCTCATCTGGGGATGTGGATTGCAATTTCCCAAAGCCCTGGGGCAGTTTGGTTCTGGGGGAAGATGCTCAGGAGCTGTATAAAGAGATTGAGCAAAGATAGTGAGTTCTTTTTCGCAGCACTAGTCTGAGTAAACAGGTTTGCAATAATCAGCTGTTGACAGATGGCAGCAAAACACCTGTGAGTGACTAAACTTTTCAGCCACTTAGTCAGAGCTCCAGGAAAACGTGGTGCCGATTCTCAGAAATGAGAAGCGTATCTTCTAATGTGTTCTGTATCTCTTGCAACTTTCTTCTTTAGCCACAATAAAATGCCTATGGATGAAGCTCACGGAGTTCATCAAATTAATTTGGCACTGGTTTATGCCTACTTTTAAAATATGTCAGATGTAACACTAATCTTGGTGCAACCGCACTGTAATTAGTGTTTGGCTCACCCCACTTTAGTAAATGCACCTGACTCAGCTATTTCACAGTTAGATATCATTATGCTTTGAAGCTGTATTTACCATCTGCAGCTGAAATATTTGCCTAAAAGTATCCCATAGACAATAAGGCATTGACCCTATTGTGTTGCTTGTGCTTGGTTTATGTAATGACCGAGATGCATACCCAAAAAGTGACCATTTGCTTACAAGTGTTAGAGCTTCGTACATTGTGGGATACATTTCTTGACTTTCTGAAGGGATGGTTTCACAGGACAACAAAGAGGAGTTCTTAATTGGACCCTTTGATAAATTGCAGGCTCCATTACAGAGCCATTTTAAAATCAGTATAGTGGGAGGGTTTTTCTCAATCGCGTGAGAACAAGATGAAGGTACAGTAGACAAAATAACCACGATATGCTTCACAAAGGAATCTGTGTCAAAGCTTGGCTGACCTCCAGACTAGACCCTCTGGGGTAGTGCTGGGTGTCATGTGGAGATGCAAAGTTCAGACTCGTACTTTTGGTGGTGCACACAAACCCCAGCATAAAGGGGACTTCAGGTCTGCTCCCCAAAGGACATCACAGGGCTTCACACCTGGTCTCTCCCACAGGCTGCCAGAAACCACCACACAGTGTCATCAGCCTTCAAGAGTTCATCTCAGTCTTACATTATTTGCTTAAAGTTCTAGCTTGTGGATTCCAATGGTAAGAAAAGTATCTCAATTTTCATGTAGAAAGAGAAGTTTTCGTTCTTATGGTTATGGAGAAGAGCCTGAAAAAGGAACTTTAAAAGCTCCCCCCCCCACCCCCCCAGAGCATTTAGGTGTGATTTATGTGTGTGACTTTTTTTTTATGGTTTTTCAATGCTGAGGGTTAGCAACACAGCCAGCTTTGTTTCATGAGGTAAAGCAGAGCTGGAGCACTGCAGATAATGGAAAGTCCCTGGTAACACCGATACAGCTGGTTTCTGCCTGTCTCCGTGCTGCAGCTGTTTGCAGTAGGGCTCTTATCTGGGGCACAGCCTCAGGCATGCCCCAGTCCTGCCTGGAGCTGGAGTGCCTGTGGGCAGTGTGGTGTCTGTGCATAAAAACCCTTTGGAAGTGGGGATAGGAGCATCCCAGGGGTTGCACCAAAAGCGTGGGTCTGGCAGAGGCGAGTGGGGCCATGGGCAGCCCCTGCCTCTGTGCCCGGGTGGTTTGCGCACAGCAGCTCGGGGTGCCTGTACTTGTGCTGCCTGCACACCACATTGTCTGGCCCTGGAGAATGTGCTGATCACATGTTGATGACTGTATGGAGAAAATAATAAAATCATGCTTTTTCTATAGAGGTCAGGTATTCTGACTGGACATCATTTATCCCCTAATCTGTGGATCTGGGCTGCAGGCTGGGTAAATGGTTTGCTCACTGGCAGAGCCCTCTGCAGATGTGTCCTACTCATCAGCTGGAGTTTACAAGAAAATATGACCCTTGTGCATAGATCCCTGGTCTGAGTGGAGTTGAATTTCATCCACTGCATGCACAGAGGTGATGGACACATGATTTTTAGGGCTGAATTAACCCTTCAGCATTCAGTTTTGTCTTGTTGCATGTCCTTGACATGTATTTGGAGGGTAAACTGTAGATCAACTTTTCCTTTATTACGATTTCAAGAGCTTGAAGAACCTGTTCGCATGTTCCTACTGCAAGCTGATTTTTTGTCTGTGATTTTTTTCCTGACACTCTCCCAGCCCTTCTGTGTATTTATTAGCATCAGCATGCAGGTACAGTGCATGTGAAAACAGTTTTGAGCAGTCCATCTTTTGAGCACCAGCTGGGTGCTCAGCTTCATTCCTAATCCACGCTCAGGTGTATATGTCTGCTTCAGGGACATGGCACAACTTGAGCAGAAAACCTGGCCCTGCAGCCTTAAAATGTGCTTTAAAATATATGACTAGATGCTTTGTTCTTACAAATAGGGTTGAGATTACAATGCTTAAAATAACCTTAATTAAGAGTATACTCAAACATACATAGGGTTTGATTTTTTGTGTAGAAGAATTAAGCCAAATTGCAACATCTTTGTAGTCATATCAATGACAGTATAGGTATAAAACTCAAGAGAATTTTATCTTTAATAACTACTTTCATGTGACAAAAAAAGAGATCAATTTATTTGAATTGGTACATTTACTTTATTTGAAACTTTAAATTCATCGCATTTCCAGGAATCTTTATAGTAGCATTTTACTGGGCTTTCTCTTTTAAACCACCAGGGAGACCATCTCTTACTAATTCACTAAAACAAGAGTTCTTTTTATTATTATTTTCTTCAATACTAACTATCACTATGACTTCTGTGAAAGGAGCTTCTGTGTTATTAAAGTTCTTAATAAAAATGTAGCTCCCTCTTCTGCTGACCCAGATAATTAGTTGTTGATTTTTCAAGGAATAGGATTTACAAATATGTGTTCAGAACTGCAGCTGATTTCTTTTCATTTTTCTCTTGGTGCATGGATTTGCGACTATCTGACCAAAACTCCTTATATGTTTCAGTGCTCAGAATTAGAGCTAACAGCATTAACTGGGTGAGCATTTCATAAACATGAAGGGTTTGCATTTTTTAAGCATATTAATACCATGTTCCAAAATAAAAACTTGCTCTAATTCTGATGCTGCAATAAATGCATAGCATTATTAAGTCAGCATTTATGTCTAAACTATTCTGCTAGACATGGAGAGTGTAGCCAGTTCTTTTTTCAGGCTTCAGTGCAATAGTGCAAGCATCATTCAAAGGTGTTCATACATCTTGCAGTGTAGTTTTGGAGATGGCTCTTCTATTTAAATTGCTCAGTCTTTTCAGAGTCATCAGTGAGTTCAGAGTAAGCAATCAAAAGCCACTCTGCTACAAAGTCCCTAAGCTTCCCTTATTACATAATATTTTAAATTATTCAAGACACCAGAATAAAGGGGGGGAAAAGGGGAACCCCACCCCCCCAGTTACCAGCAATAAGCAGTCGTGGCTGTAAACTTCATATTTCTGGTAAATTTGCATGCTTTCTCTGGTTCAGAACCTTTATTACAAGCCTCGTTATAAAATGAGCATACTACAGCCTCTGAAGAAATCACTGTAATAAATGAGCTTTGCATTCACAAGATGAGTTCCCACATGTGTGAAAATGCTAATATTCCCGTGACTGAATTCAATGACATAATGAATCTACAGTGGAAAATCCGTCTGCATCAAGCAAAGACAAGCATAACTGTGCTGGGCTGTTCTTGGCAGACAGGACATTTTGTATCTCAAGTTAGGAAAGGCAATTAATTGCAGTTGAGAGCCAATGTGTGCTCACTGGGCATTAAGGGCTAGATCCTGAGGTTATTTTATTCTACTTGTTGCTACACCTGATTAAAAAGTGTTGCTTGAGAGTAAACAGAATGAGAAACGTACTTGTAAAGGACTCACAGATCCAGTAACGATACCCTTTTAACCTTGAGTCACTTCAAGTGTGTTTATAAAATCTTTTGTAACCAGATGTGAACAAACTCCTTCCATTCTTGCTGCCTTTGGGAGTGACACCAGCTGGAAGATAAAGACAATGCACTGGCAGTATGATCTCATGTCTATGCTCACACTGGAACCATTACTCCGTGGAGCAGCCACAGAGTTGTTGCTTTCACGTGTTTCAGGTAAAAGTGAATCCCTAATACTATGCAGGTGATGAGAAAATTGAGTGAAAGAGTCTGTCCTGGCATTCTGGTGCTGAGAGTTGCAAGTGCAAGAATTGTGTTGGACACCATGTTAGAAAAAATTGGTTTGTGCATTTAGAAGCAAAGGAGAAGTTGTGAAGCTGTTAGTACTAGATCTTGAGTGTTGTTCCATTTGACAGTATGATCAGTCAGCTATAAATTCACAATAGACTTATTGCCTCTGAGGTACAGGACTGCCAAACTGATGCAAAAGCTAAATGACACCAACCTTATAATATATTAGTGCAATTGTAATTCTTTTCTGAGAGGGCTAGAGGAGCAGAAGCAGATCTGAAGTAAGAAAGGTTTGTCATCCATAGGCATATTTTCTTCTAATCCAAGATAGTAAGAATGGGAATTACCATATGCTGAATTTAGGGAAGCCAAAAACATACAACCCAATGAGACTTTAAAAGAGATGAAGTCCCCTGCTGCCCTAGAGAATGTCTTCAGGATCAGTTTGGGAGATTTAGTTCAGTTCAATTTTGGGGTCCAGCCCACAACTCCTTAAATTCAAGAGGATTCGACTGATCAAAACTTACAGGAAAAGAAATCTAAGAGCTTGGTACAACTCCTGTGAGCATATCCACTTTGTTGTATATAATGCCTGAGAAAACTAACCCTACAAAATATCATGTATGCTGAAAGAATGCTTTAATTGTTTGTGAGTCAAGTAGTTCAGTGCTTTGGCATATAATTTTGTTGTTGGTCCTTTAAGTCCAACAAGTACGTGTGTTTTGAAGTTCTGAATGTGCATTGCAGGAGCATGTTCCTTAGCTTTCAAGTTTTGTGCTAGTACTTCTCAGGAGTTGGTTGATGAACTTTCTTACAGTATTAATCACATACCTTCTTATGGGTCACCAATCAGCTTCAAATCTGGGTTTTAAAATGTGCACCAGTCATACTGCTTCTTGTTGTAAAGAAGTAAGTAGGCTGTTCTTTTGTGATAGACGAGAAGGAAAGAAATATATTGTCAGTAGCTTCATCATTTGGGTACCTTGGCTGTCAGGAGAAATATTTTGGACCTATTGTGGCTGTCAGGTGGGAGATGTGTCATGTTTTGACAAGCAACAGTCATGGATGAGTAGATCTAGAGTTCCTGATTCTTGGCTCATCTTTGTTGCCCCTTCCTCTAAGCTGCCAATTATTCTAAGAATCCTTTTTCCTCCATCTCTCTCTGAAGAAGTGTGGGGTGAGCTAGGGGCACCCAGTGGGGGTGATGGCTGGGTAGCGTGCAGAGTAGTGGTCTCAAATGCTGAGCACCTGAACTGATATACACCAAGCCTCCTTGATGTGTTGCTGCAACGCATTCATGTTTCACATGACCTACTTAAAAGAAAAAAAGATGCAGCCACTCTGAGCCATAAAAATGTCAGAGTCTAATTGTGAAGGGGGATGAACAAGCTATCATAAGATAAAAGCAAATGAAAAGATGTCTCACAAATTCTTGAAACCTCCTGTGAAAACGAGATCTGGAGGCTGAGCTGAGTTGTCTCTGAAGCAGTGCTACGTGTCAAGAGGACATTGAAATCCATTGGCGTCCTGCTGCTTTCACTTGGTCTTAGGGGCATGGACATTTGTCAAGATAAATCAGGACCTGGATAAGCCAGGAGAGGTAAACCTGGAGCTGGGGTATTTTGCCAGCATATGAGGAAAGATCCTGGCATTTCTTATAAAAGATGGCACGGGATTATATTTAACTGCAAAAGCACAATGCTTTGAAGTGCAAATATGAATAGCATATTACATTCAACGATCCGAACGTTCCTATCACATTGGCCACAGTGATCCTCTTTGTGACATTTCACAAGGGGATGAAATAAGAGAGGGAAACTTCAGAGGGTGAAACTGAAGCATGTTCAGGAAGCAATATGGGCTCAAAACAAAGCAGCAGTGCTAAAGAGAGCTCTAATTGTGTTCAGGTAACTATTTGGTTAAAATAAACACACCATCTACTGGCACACAACATAGGTGCAGCTTGTTGATAGCTGAATAGAGCTGGTCAAATTGTTGGTCTGCTCAAGACTTTCAGTTTGCACCTTGTAACAGCTGGTATGTGTTGTTACAGCTGAGACCACTTAAAAGTGTACTTGGGTTTTTTTCCTGAGCATTTTTTTTATCATTCTACCTCTCCTCTTTGGTTTGCTATCACTGACCCTGCCATAAATCCAGAACTATTCATTTTGATCAGGTTTGCTGCAATTCTGAAAGGACCTGCTTTGCTGCAACTTCTGCTGTGTTAGATGTCAGTCCAGCATAGAGCTCAATAGAGGGTGAAGTGCCCTTTGTGTCCTCAGGGGTCTATCTGCAGGAGGAGATGCAGTTTCTTGCTGCAGGATTTCCCAAGACAGTCTGTGATTTAGTGTCCCATGTTCTTCATCTCTTAGTGGGCCCAGTTCACTCAGGTGCTTTGACCACTCACAGACCTTCTGAGGGACCTGCGCGCTGTTTTCCATCTTCCATTTCTGGTTTGTTTTGATTTCTGACATTGAACTGGGCTCATGGAGAGCTTTTGTTGAGACAGCTTCCTCAAAGAAGATGACTGGCAGTGGGCCACCACTGTTACCTGCTTTATTCTCACTGTGAGGTGTGGGAACACATGTGGAAAGGCGGCTCTTGGGGACCTGGGGTAAAAATGCCGTATGCAACTGGACCAGCCATTCCCCACTCCCACTGAGAACATCCTGTGGGAAAAGGCACCATCTTCACCTTTCAGAGCCAGCTGAAAGCTTTCCAGGTAACACAGGCAGAACAGAAAAGTTTAGAGAGGGAAGGTCCCCCTCACTGCAGCCCCCCCCGCCATGGCCCATGGCAAGTGACCGGGCTGTGGCCACCCAGCTGTGCTCTGCTGGACCACAAATCCACCTGTGCCGGAAACTGCTGCTGCCACGTATCACTTCCCAGATATTGCCAAGTTATAATGGCTTTTCTCCTGCAGCCAAGCATCTCATGGGATGTTCCAGTTTCTGCATTTTGTTCAGTACTACCTTGGCTCTTTGCAGGCTCCTTAGAGTAGTGCTTTACTGTCCTCTACAGAGAAGAGCTGCTTTCTCTTTGCTTTCCCCCTCTTTTACTGAATTTAGTAATCTCTTCTTTGCAGCCCATTTGAGTCCCTGGAGGCTTCTCTTAGCCATTGACTTCTGTATTCGTGTCTTTTTGAGTTACACCCTCTCACCAGTAATGTTATGGCTTTATTGGATTCCTTCAGCATCATTCAAGACATTTCATCAGCCACCCAGACAGACAGGCATGCTCTGGATTCAGGCTTTTATTGACTAAGGTATGGATGGTCCAGTTATTTCAGGCTATTTACTTTTAAGCAAGTTTTAAGCAAGTTTTAAGCAAGAAACCCTAAAGACAAAAACTTTTCTTAAGTTTTAAGCAAGTCTGTGGCATCCATGGCCAGCAGTCTCACCATTTCTAATGCTGCTTTAACACAATTAAGGTCAAAGGAATATGAAGTCTCTCTGGGCCCAGCCATCTGTGACAAAGGCTGCCCATACCCTGGCTTGTACAAAGTTTGTCATGCAGATCATCTCTTCCAATATTTTATAGGCAAACTGGGCAGTACAAACCTCCATCTATCAGTTTTACATGCTGTGTCAGATATCATCTTCCACATTCCCACTACATTGAGCTGGACTGAATGCATCCTGAAACAATTCATATTACAGAGTTAGTTGCTTTGTTATATAAATATTATACCCATCAGGCTTCTCCCTATCCTTGCAAAGGTAAGGTTAGCAAGACTTGGGATTGCTGGAGTCATTAATTAGTCCATTCTGGTTCCTTCCCCTTTTGAAATGGAGCAGGATGGTTAAGGGTCATTTCTCTGCCCATCCCAGTCTGTACCTATGAATAATAAATGGTCACTAGTCCTGGAGTTACAGCTCACTAAGATCAAGACCTTTGGGTTTCATTGAATGGAACCATAGTTGATTTCAAGGGTGACAGGATCAGACCCTGAATGCAATTTTGATTCACATCTGAATTGTAACCTGACAAAAAAAAAATTTTGTTAATATTATTCCAGCATCATTTAAGCAGGAAAATAACTTCAGAAGGACAGTAATTGGGTGCTGAGAATGGGTATGAGATGGAATAAGTTGAAAATGAGTTGGGTGAGAGAGAGAAGGAAATTATGAAAAATGAAAAATGTGCGTGATTATATTTCAGACATATGTTTTTAACCCCTTTGTAAGGGAAGGTTTTTCTCAGAGAAAAGTTGAAAACAGTTCAGAACAGCTCTGTGCTAAGTTATGGGTGTTACAAATGGACTTGAGCTTAAAATGACTTCTAGCACTGTCTATGTCCCACACTGAGGGGTGTGGAGAGCACACAGCCCATCTCATGAAACTCATGGCCTGTATTAGTCTGGCTTTTGTGAGACATAAATGTACCAGGTCAGCCAGAGGCAAGCCTGGAGCCAAGGCCTAGGTTAATTTGCCACTCTAGAATTGTTCAGCATTGCCAGCTGTGGTGAGCTTAGTGGAAATCTGTGAAGACTTGGTGTTTTTTCTTACTACATTTATTTCTGAAAATAGGTAAAAAGTGCGATAGCCTGTGCATTTATAAAATAAACTTCTTAGCCTTCATGGTTGCAGAGACAGATTTCAGATTGTGGTTAGGGTGAACACTAAGGGTTTTGACAGAAGCAGTCAGTGAGAATGCAGAAATAAATGTCAAATCTCTTTCTTGTTAGTTACCATTATCTAAGGCTTTCCAAAATTTGTGTTTGGCCATACTGGTTACCTAGGTGTTGATTTCTGTTTATACTTTGTGCTTAGAACTGACATTGTATAATGGTCAAGGACTAAGAGACATCATAACTCAGCCTTCTGTGAACCAAAACTGTGTGTGTGAAGAGGCACTGTGTGCACAGGCTCAATTCCACCTGGGCTGTGCTGCTGGGCTGCCTGCTAAATGGCTGCTAATTCTGGAGGGGACACACACTGGGAAAAGCCAGAAATGCCTTTGGAAGGCCCTCCTTTGGAGGGGGGCATTACACAGCCTTTGGCCTGCTTGCCCTTGTGGGCTTCCCACTGAATCTGAAAAAACTCAAAGTTGCTGTCAGCAGGTTCAGGGGAGAGGGGCCCGTGGGAGGTGCATGCATGGCACTACACTGGTGATAACAGGCACTGGGATGACAGAAAATCCCAGGGGCCCAGCTCCTTTTTTCTTTATGTGTTTTCTGGCAGGCATCATCATCATTCACTCTGTAATACAGGCCTTGAAATATTGACAGGATTCCTGTTCATAAACATATTCAAAGCCCATTTGTTACTGGGTCCAGACTCACCACTTTCAGCACTATTGCCATCTGATGCACACGCTGTGTTTTGGTTCAAAACAGAAACAGCCTGATGAAATTTCTTTCTAAAAGGGAAGTTATTGCACATGTACATTAGTTATTTTTCATTGCCTCAAGGGGAACCACAAATGTGTGTTGTTTCTAATTAATTGCTGGGTTATGTAAAGAGTGCTCCATATAGTGAAGTGGAGCGGGATGCTCGACACAGCAGTCAGATTCCTTCCCTTACCCTGCTGAGCTTTCCACATTTTTCTCCCAATCTTGAGTAGCTGTTCTTGTCCCACTGAGCCCCAGTTGCAGTAGATGGTTATATTTCTTTGGAGTGCAGATGTTTGTAAACAGACATTGATTTCCACAACATGAGCCCTTCAAGACCTCATTGGAGGATGAACCTGGAGACTTCTGAAATAATGAGAGAGACCTACTTGTGATGGCATACAGCTGTTTATCCACCCAGAATCTGTTTTTGTCTTTAGGGTTTCTTTTTTTTGGTAAGACCCATGCACAAGTTGTGTGTTTCCAGTCCTGCCTCCATTTAGCATCCAGTGCCACTTATGCCTGGAAAATGTAAAAATTAAGTGTGAGTATATGCACTAGAAGCAATGGCCCCTCTTTTAAGGCACCTTCTGCAGGGGTAGAGGTGACAGTCCCAGGTAGAAGGACACAGCTTCCTGTTGTGCACTGGCCACCCAGCTGAGCATGTCCAAAACGTACTGATCTCCATGCCATGACTTTAACTCAGTTAATGGTGTTTATCCTGGCTGTCAGAGGTAAGTGCAGGATCAAGCCCTGGGTCTGCCAGATTATGGAAATATGTGTGTAGTGTGTTATGCTGGAGGAGGTCAGGCAGTGAAAATGGTCAGAGCAGGTACAGCATGGGAGCAACAGGGGTGGGGGGGTCAAGAAAATGGTTTTCAAGGGTATCCCAGGTGAACTCACGCCCTCACTTGCTGAGCTAATGCATTGAAAGGGCTCATGCTCTCCAAACTGCAGGGAGGCAAATGTGCATCCCTCTGTGGAAGAGGGTGACAGCAGTGGGAGTTGATCAGAGCTGGGTCAGATCCTTAGGATTAAGGCTGCTTTTTTTTCTTTGCCCAAACCCTCCTTGCACTCCTAGAGAAGAATATCAGGAGATGTTTGGGTTGTCTTTTGTTTCTGCTTTTCACTGTTTGCAAAAGGGTTCTGGTGTGACTGGATTTCTAGGCACTCCCATGATGCCAATAATATTAACTTTAACTGGTGCTAAACCTCTGGTCAATTATTGGCTCTGTTGTCTGTAATTGTTGTCTCTGTTTAACTCTCTAATCCCCTCTCAAATGTTTATGGACTCACTGTTGCCTTTACTGAGCAGTATACTGTGTGTGTAATAGCCACTCCGTATACCTTGGGCAAACATGAAAAACTGTTTTAAATACTATGTGGAAATCCATATGTTGTCTGGAATCCTGCTTTGCTTTTCATGCAGAAAGGGAGCAGAAGAAACAGCATGTATTTATTAAAGCCATATTTCTTCAGATAGCTTAATCTCTGTTTTATAAATTGTATTTAACATCAGTATCATATTCTGTCTTAATCTACTGTTGCATTTTAAAGTCTGTTCCCATGTCAGTCTGGAGTGGTCCATGCAAATCAGCCCAATGGAGAGAAAACAGCATAGTATTATGTGGTGTCTCTTTAGTGTTATATTCAATTTTATGCTTTGTTGAGAGCAGAAGTCACACTATAACAATCCCTCAAAGGCTTAAAGCTAAAGGAACATTAATCAACAGCAAGAGTAAGTGACTAAATATAATGTCCGTGTTGGAGGAAAGGAGTTTTGTATCTGGTTCCATGCACTCCATCTGATGCCTGGGACTTTTATCAGCTAAGACTGAGGGGGAATCTTTAAAAAGAAATATTTGAGTAAGAATGATTTATCATGTGACTGAGATGAGTCCACTGGGAATGGTGACTGGCCAAGTCCATGTTGACTAAGTAGATCAAGAAGGAGTGCCACAGATATGTCTCAGTTTTAAATGCCTGTTGGCTGGTCTCATTAATCTGCTAAATTACCCAGCTCAAATTGCTTATGTGTAAGTGTTACATCAAGGTACACTATTTTGTATTAGCTGCCATATAAAAAGGAAACAGCCACCGAAGGTAGGAGAGAGTGAGGGTGAGTTATTGGCTGTTAAATAATCCAGCAACAAAGTACTTACTCATGGGGAAAAAAAATTGCCGAGAAATATTCACAGGGGTATCTGATAATGTCTAATTTGTTCCCAGAATCACACATCATTGTTTCTGCATACTCTGGAGAGAGGCAAAAACAACACAGGAGAGAAACAAATATACACACAGACACACAAATAATTAACAAGCATGGGATCATAGAGTCCAGTATTAGATCTAGAATACAGTGAAGGCACAGCATAAGAAATGTTTATTATGAGCAAAGATGAAAAAACTTGACATTAGGGCTGGCTGATTGCAGTTATGAATAACAATTCTTAAATCATCCATGGCAAACTCTTCTCACAAAGGAAATGAATTGTTGCAACACAATACATCCTTGTTGTATCGATATGATTATCTAGTAATCCATAACATGTTGTAATTTGTTTTGATTTTTAAGTGTTCTTTAGTGCAAAGCCTTAATGAGGCTTCTCTAAATTGATTAGGAACTGCGAGATACAGCATGGTTCACAGATTATTTCAGAGAGCTGTCAACATCCTGTGACTTTCATTTCATTGGATTTAATGATCGTTGGAAAAGGTGTGCATTACAGCCAGATACAATCACATTTGTCAGCATGATCCTTTTAAGTGCAATTCAATTAAAGTGTTATTCTCTAATTTTATTATTGCTCAAGCTGAGTGCTAATGCTAGCTACCAATAAAACTACAGGTAGATAATGGTATACAATTTAATTTAACTAATTGGAGTTTAGTGATCTAACATGCTTTTCATATCTTAATTCTTTGAATAATCTTTGATTTTTGCATCTGGTACAATTCTTTTAATGGAAAAGGGCAACTGAAAACATCAGTTACATTTGAGATTAAATTATCTAGTAACATCTGCCTTTAACAGTGTATCAGTATGCATGCGAATTTTCCTCTATTACCTGCCACTTGCATCCATTTTCCATTGTCAGTGTGCTTGACCTTGAAATTAATTTATCTAACTGTGCTTACATTCCTTATTAAGTTAACTGCAGACTTGGAGTGCCAGAAACATTCTCACCAAGGGGAAGCTGGCTAGATGACAAATTAAAGGGTCAGGAGTAGAGATAAACCAGTCCCTTCAACTAGACAAAGCCTATACTTTTTCCTGTTTGTGGAGAGTTACAGATAAATAAAGCACAAATGCATGAGCACATAAATACACTGGGATAAGATTATTTGATTTACTTGCAAACTCCTTACTTCTGCCTTTCAATACCAGTGTTTTTTAGTTGGTTTCCTGTATTTGCTTTATTTTGGGACATGAATATTAAGACTTGTAAACTAGGGGAGGCTAAGTTATCTTCACTGCAAATTTATAACAGGAAATTCTATGATTGCAGTGCCACAAGCTCTCTCAGCCAGTTCAGGTGTTTTACTGTGAATTGAATGAACTTAAAATATTTCATCAAGGCACAATGAGAACTGATCTCCAGGATGGTGGTGCTGCCCAGTCTGTCCTAGAGACCATGTGGCTATGATCCCTTGATGTCACTGTAATGTTTTGAATGAGGCAAACTTTTCTGTATTTTTCTATAAAGAAAGTGCAAGAATTTAGGCCACATCCCCTTCTGCAGCAGGATGGCTTTGCATTGGACTCTCTCTGCTTTCTCTTTTCCACAGAGCCCTGATATTAGTGCAGAAAAAAGTTTTCAACTGTGTTCTCACTTTCTGACAGTGACAAAGCTGTTAAGTCACTTTTTGTCCTAGTCACTGTAAGTGACTGCAGCAGCAGAATGTCCACAGAGCACTGAATTTCTCTGATGACCTCTCTCAGGTACTTGCAGCAAACCCGTTGCTCCAATAAATAAATCCATGTCTATCTTTAAAGGGTTTGTGACATCTCTGTGACAAAGCAAAGTGCTATCATTCTCAAGATATAGATGGCAGTAAAGGCACAGGGGAGCACAAGGAGTTGCCTAAGGCTGTGCACAAAACTTGTGTGCAGGTTGTGCTGTAACAACAGAAGAGTAATGGCACAGGAAAGTAACCCAATAACCCAGGTCTCGAGACCTCCTAATAGCCTCATCACCAGGCTTCTCCTGCAGCAGTGTCAGCTATAGCGAAAAAGGGAACTCTCCTTTTTCTGCTCTGCTGTGTAGGGATTCATGTTCTTCCCTTGAAGCAGCTTTTAAAAAGAAACCAAAAGTACCTGTAAGGCCCATTTCTGGATACCACGGACTTTTGTTACCAAATGCAAAGAGATTCCACTGAAAAAAAGCATCATCTCTTTCCCCTTCATGTTTTTCTGCTATGCTATTTCCAGAAAGAATGAGCACACAGACCTTTTCCATATGTCCTTACTCAACTCTGTCCTCAGTTTCTAGCTACACTTGGTTATGGCACACTTTCAAAAATACATAATCCAATATCTAACATCAGCCTAAAACCATCAGATCAGATAGTTGAGAAATCACAGTGTGTCCTTCTTCCTGATGTGAGTCATTGCCTGCACTTGACATAGTCTTTCACACTGTAGATGAATTGAGCCCAGATTTCAACAGCTGGCTTCTACTTTAAAGAAAAAAAAAGGGGCATAATATGTAAGAAAAGTAGCGTTGATGTCAGAGGCAGGGTAAAGGGCTCAGTCTGCATGCCCATATTGGCCTTTGTTTGGTTTATATGTGGGAGCAGGAATACTGGCTGCCACCAGGGACTTGGCATTGGGATAAACATGAGAAAAGTCTTGAATGTAACTGAGGCTGCTGATTGTTGATGCTGAAAATTCAGTGATTATTGTCAAATATGTTGTGTTTAAAGAGTCTTGACAAGAGATTCATTCTGTTCCTACTATCTTGCAAAGTTGTGACATGGCTGATGTGACATCACTCCTCATATGTATACAATTAGCTGACTTAATTATCATAATGCACTATTTAAGTTTTCCTACTTTTCCTGCTGTGATTTTAGAATATGCTTTGAATTCCCAGGCCAACAAAAGTTGTCCATTTTGTCATTTGTTCATTTTGGCTACTGTATGTGATGTTATTTGATTGAACTATTTTTAAACTATGGACACTTACTGGTAAAAGTTTCATAACTAGCTTTGCAGCACATCATTTGGTGATGCTGAGCCTAGCATGTACTATCCCTCAACAATATTGTTAAAAATAAAATGAATCAAGACATATGTTTCCTTAAAAAGACCAAGCTGGGTTCTATATTTATTGTATTTTAATGACCAGAAATTCAAATAGAAGGGTTGATGGGCCTTTACTAGCTGTGAGCTTAGCCTAGAAACTACAAACTATGCTGGGCTCTCTCTGGGGTGTGCTAACCTGGAAATAAAGATCCTACTGATCATACTCACTTCTCCTTCACCCAGCACTGACCGTGTCCATGGAGAGACTCTTTTAAAATGAAATGAGCCATTTAACTACCCCAGTGCTGAATGCTTTGGTCTTTTCTCCAAAGCCTGAAGAGAAACATGTGCCATTAAAATGATGCATCTTCTTCCTGACTGCGAGGATTGCCGAAGGATCCTGCAGAAAGACTTGAACTTTAAGTGTTGGTTAAAAAATGGAAAATTTTGCTTTTTGCCATACTCGGGGTTTCTGTTCAGGCCACTTGAACTGTGGGTAATGCTGAATTATTTCAACAGATAATAATATATGCCTGTATGTAGTTACAACCATAATTGTTTCTTGAATTGAGATGTATCTTACTGAAATGTTTTTCTTTATTTTATGTAACAGTCCAGGCTTGTGTTCAGAGAAACTCTTGAGAAGCAAGAAGATAAAAGTTTTGTAAACTAAACAGTGATATATTCATTCTCACTCAAAATGTTCCATTTAGATTTTCCACCAGGGATAAATAGGGGAAACACATTTAGATCTAAGTACTAAGTCATGATGCAGTGTGGTCTGTACACCAGACCTAGCAAACTGTTAAACGATACTATTGGTGCTGTGCTAGTGGAATTTCAGATGAGGTTTTATTTCATGTATATTAGTTTTTTGTTTCTTCTATATTTTTCAGAATTGTTTTATTGCTTCTATCAATTTCAAGAGTACATAAAACAATAATGATGAAGCAGTAAAAGAAATGATCCCAAATATTACTGCAGATCCCTTGATAGATTTCTGTGCACTCTGCAACCTTTGTCTGAGCTAATTAAATAACTGGCAGAATAATTCTGGGGATGCTTACAGATAGCACTGCTGTGATGCTATTTCCAGAATGGATTTTTTTTCCTTAAACCTCCTTGTCTAGGAAGGAACCCCAGAGCCGTTTAACCAGGGAGATACCAGGCCTAAAACTGCCTGCAGTGATTAACATGGTAACAGGAACAGAAATGGATGTGAAGGCAAAAAATAGTCAAAAATATAGCAAGCCATCATTAAAGCTCTGTGTAAGTAAGGTGAAATGAAATGTTTGGTGGGTTCTGGAATATCTGCTTTTATAAATCATCGTTAATATGATAAAGGCAGTTATTTTTCTATTCAGTCGGTTATGTATATTGTCTTGTACAACTTGTGGTTGGGGAAGTTTCTGTTTTCCATCTGAGTCTTAAATATGCTATTCAACAGCTTTACTCTTAGTGCCTGACTAAACTCTGCAGCCTGAAAAACATGTGTTTTCAGAACTCAGTACTTTTTGTTTCTAATTTGACTGGTTTGTGTAATTAGTACAGCAAGGTCCCAAATGGATTTGGTGTTTTGTTGAACTGAGCTCCAGCGCAGAATAAAAGAGTCTTTGCCCTGAAAAGCGTAACCTTAAAGAGAGAAAGAATATTAATTTAATAGTGCTTAAAAAAGGAGTAAACTAAAGCGTACTACCTGGTAAAATGACTGCCCACTACTTCACTACCAGCCAAAAATCTGCTGAGCAGAAAATAAGATCCAGAATTCTTGCTGCCAAGTGCATCCTGTGTACCCATGCAGTGGTTCTCCAACAAAATGGAGCTTTGCTGTCTTTGCTGCCCTATCAGGAAAAAAAGACCATTATACACAGACTTATTTGAGTCTTGTCACCATTTTAAATGCTCCAAGGATGCGTAGGACATCTAAATATTCCTAAGGTAGAGGTTTAGCTGATGTGAAACGTGTGTTTCCAACTACAATCTGATAGCACATCCACAACTTTAACAGAGAATTTTCCCTGCAGCATTTTAACTATTTAAAGAAGTAAATACCAAATGCTTGTAGGAATTAATTAACAAGAATATGCAATCTGTAAGGGCACTGCAACAGCCACATCAGAGACAGAAGGTCAAAGCCCCATTAAATTGTCCAGATGATCCTGGGAAAGGTGCTTGGTGTCTCAGACCACTTTGCTGAGAATAAAGGCCGGGCAATCTGCGGTGAGAAAACTGATCTCAAGCCTTTGTGCGCTGTCCTTCAGCCCTGGGTTGCTGTCCTGTGTTGTTAACAGCAGTACCGTGGCTCATTGCAAGGATGCAGGCACTGATCTCAGCTATCGAGCAGATCAGACTCTCAGAGAGCCAGGAGGACCTGGAGGGGTTTGCAGATGAAAGCCACTGGGTTGAATTGCGTTCAGAAGCAAACGGCCCCATGCCGGGCTCAGATGTAACCTGCTTAGCATATCTTGTAGCTCTGCTCACTACAAACTGCTTCCTCTGGGAGGCAGGAATTGGTGTTTGCTTTAGTGTAGGAGAAGGCCTGTGTCACCTGCACTGATGGGAGCAGAAAATGCATTTTTGGGAAACATGACTACAGGTGGTCTGTCTCAGCTCTGGACTCGCTCTGTCAGGGTCCTGGCAGTCCCCATGGCTTGAGCTGCCTCAGGTCATGCTAAGTTGTTCCAGTGCGCTGTGTTCACGCAGATCTACAGAGCTTGAAGGACCAAACTTTGTGTGTGTTCCTCTGTGCACACAGGCTGATGCAGGATAGCAATTGCCTTATTCAGTGAGCATTATATCTTGGTATTAACTATTAGTAAAATTAAGTGAGCAATTTATTTCACTCTTGGAACATATTAGGATGCTCTTGAAGTAAAGCCCCTATCTACTAATGTAGCAGTTGGTGTAGACTCTGTCATTTCAAGGAAAATTTTCCAATATGATCAGTGTTTATTTCAATGCTGAGCTTTTACCACAGCAGGGTAAGAAAAGATGCAAACACTTTCTGCATGAAGCTGTTTGCTGCAGTTGAGACACTGAAGTTTTCCTGCAGCCAATACAACTTCTGTCCTGCCCTAGTGATGACATGGTCTTGCAAAGCTTCCCAGAAGCACAGACCTCCCCCTCTGAAATGCAGTAATTCCTGAAATGGTGATATTTTAAAGTGGTTTCTGGAGGTATCCAGAGTGATGCAGGTGTATTTTAGGACACTTGTGAGCTGGCTTATTTCTGAATTGTGGTGTTGTATATTTTTGTTTCTATTCTTAATCACTGTGCTGGTTTTCAGAGAAGTTTTTCGTAACGTCAATGTCTACTGCAACACGTGCTGCATGAATCATTCAGCAGAGCCAGTACTGCTTTTGAAAGCTGTATCAGCTCTGGGTATAATGTAAAATTATGAGCAGTAGTGACCAGAAAAGAGCTTCAGCATTAATATTGTTTCCATTTGATTTGGTCTCCTCAGCTTTTTAATTTACTGCTTAGATTAGGAAATTCCCAATAACCTCTGAAGAATGGCAGGTTCTGTCCTCTCCCCTGATGCTGAGGCAGCTGGGAGCCAGCCCTGGGCAGAGTTTGGAGTAATCTCAGGGCTGTTGTAGCTGGTGCTTTCAGGGAAGGTTCCAGAGGGGTTGCTTTTTTGGTCGTAGGTTGCCAGAACATTGGAAGCTTTTGTGTATGCCCTGACATCCCTGCTGCCAGGGGCTGGGGAGGCTTACTGCCTGCACGGGCTTTAGTGCATGGAGCAACACTGCCAGCAGAGCAGGATTTCCAGATCCCCCACTGGCAACAACCTGGAGCACCTCTGTGTGCTGACTCAACCATGCCTCCTCCCAGGTGGGCTCTCTCTGAAGTCCCCCTGCCATATTGCTGAACACTAAGTAGTTTGAAGTGAGTTGTCTTCTTTCTTTCTTTCTTTCTTTCTTTCTTTCTTCCCCAGGTCATTAGCGTAAAATTCAAATAGGTTAAAATATTATTCATCTCTAACACTGTGAGGGGACAGAGGCCTGGCTAGCCCAGGTAATCATAGCAGAATTCAAAGCCCATGGTTGTTCTTTCAAGCAGCAATAGGTTACTCATTACTGCAGCTTTGAACAGCTTCCCTGTGGGTTGTGTGCATCTCTGCCACCAGCACTACTGGCACCGATCAATTAGTGTCACAAGCAGTTTTAGAAAGGGCCAAGCGGGGAACGTGTGTGGAGCTATTCTCCCACCTGCTGTTCTTACTGGTGAAGCTGGAGGGATCTGGCCTGCCGGCATAGTATCTCTTTGGGAGCTAATTAGTTTGGAAGATTACAGAAAGCAGGATGTATAAGCTGCCTGATCAATCTCCTCCACAGCCCTGTAAAGGGAATAGGTAAATGTCATTTTCATAACATGGGCATAAAAATTGAGGAGTAGAGGCCAGATGTGCGCCCTGCCACAGTTCACAGCTGTCAGATGCAGGAGCATGGAGATTGGAGCATATTCCTCTCTGGGAATATTTGGGGTGGAGGAAACTGCTCCTTTTGGAGGGAATCCTGAGGAAGCACAAGGTGCTTTGGCAGGTGACCATGGTGAGCACAGGAGGAGAGTCTGTATGTGGTGCGCTTTGAGTCCACTGGAGCCAGTGTTGTCCAGAGGGGCCCCATCATGAGTCCCCTGTGCTCTGTCCCTACCCTGGTGCTCTAGCTGCAGTCAGACTATGCCCTTCACTTTTCCAAATGCTTCTCTCCCATTCTGCTTTCCATAGCCTGTGCCATTTGGCTGCTGGAGGGGAGCTCAGTGTGCTTTGTGCAGTATCTCTCACCATTTGGGAGGCAGGGGGTTCGTGCTCCTGCCTCATTACTCAGGTCAGTGGAAATAATGACAAGGTTTTTCTTAGATGTGCATTCAGAGAAGTCTGCAGTTAAGATTCTATCAAAAATGAAAAACAGTGTGCAGCAAAATAATTATTTTTGTAAGGCTTTTCAGATTTTACCGATAATGAGGGAAACAGCGGGAGTCCACAAAGGGAATATATTTTATTGATGCCGAGGAATTATTGCATCAGTATTAGAACTTCAGGGGCATGTAAATGTTCGGGACAGTGAAACATTGCATTATTATGGAAAAATTGTGCCTTTGAATAAGAGAGAAAAAAACATCGTGAGAGAGTTATTTCTATGACTATGTGGGTGATTTGGAAACATGCTGTTGCTGAAGTGGGTCGTGGGCAATTCTTCTTGTCCTTCCTTTTATGTTGTTCAACTACAGCTCTAGGATAGCTCTTAAAAAAAAAAAGATAATTTTTCACCTGCATTTAAAAAAACCCAACAAGAGTCAGTGAATATTGAAGAATGAGTGATTAAAGATGAGATTTACTTGAAGTTGCTGTCTGGACTTTGTGGTGTTTTAAAATATTCCAAAGTTTTTTGTTTTAAAGAAGAAAGAAGAAAGAAGAATTCTTTCTTTTCCTTTGCCAGTGTCCCATTTCAGTGTTCCAGTCTAATAAGCAAAAGCCAAATTTTGTTTCCTGATGGATCAAAGAGAGAATGCCCAGAGCAAGCCTGTGTGAAGTACACAAACCCAGTGCCTTGCTTTGCAACCAGCAGCACAAATGCTTCCCCCAAGGGCAGCATTGGACAGTGCAGGTCTGTGCAGGAACCCCTGCACAGGAACCAGAAGCAGTCACTGTCTGCAAAGGGAATTCCTTACTCAGGCACCTGTGGAGTAGCTGCTGTGCTGTGCAGGTACCAGAGCTGCTGCAAGGGCAGTGAGAGCCATCTCTGAGGTACCTTTCACATCACATGCCCAGCTGCCCTCTGCAGGTGCACTTCTCTTTTTTCTCTTTCTCTCTGAACATTTGAAATGCACACCTTGTTCACTTAAATTTGCTGCACATCTCTGGAAATGCAAGCTGGGTTCTCTCTGGGGCAGAATTGGACAGTTAGAAGTTTAGTTCCACTTTTTCCTCTTTCTTAAAGACTTTTTTCTCCACAGTGGTAAGATGATACCAGTTATAAATATGTTTTCTGTTTTGGTTTTAATGCCATCTCAGTGCTGGCCAAAACCTTGTTAGGCAAAAGTCTAATTGAAGCTGCAATTATCCTCACATAACTTGCTTAATTAGAGGACTATTGTATTCTCTACCACCAAACATATTTTTGGGAGATGAAAATTGCTAGAACAAATTTTGCTGGAATAGTTACAGTAGCAGAGCCTTTTCAACACCAGCCCCGGCCTTGCCAGGACCTTCCAGCTGAGCTGCTGAAGAAATCCAGTGCCCCCAGGAACAGGCCTTGAAGAGTACATTCATTCATTGCCTCTCAGCTAGCATTGCTCCTGAGTCTGGGGCTTTGAACCTGCTAAGAAGTTTAGTGAAAAAGCCCCTGGAAGCCCTTTGGAAGTGGAGTTGAAGAGGATGTGTTTTACAGCCTCTCCTGCCCAACCTCAGTCCTGTCCTTGCATTCATCTTTTAAAGAGATCCCATGCTCCCACATTTACATGCCTGCCTTCCCCTCTTCAACAATGCATGACTCCTTGACCTACTATTCTTAACCTTAACTGACAAAAAGATTGTAATATAAATAGGACATTTATAACTAGCATTGGAAGTCTTTTCTGTTGTGTGATTATCTACAAAGTGTTATTACCCCCTTTTTGCACAGGAAAATACGCCTAGATTCTCATTGATCCACCTTGAATCAATGCTTTTAAAAATCTTAGACACATTTTACTTAAGAGCAAAAGCATGCATTTTATGTTTTGACATGGTATTATTGATTGGAAAGGAGAGAGCAGTGCTCTCCACCTGACTGTCTCCTCAGTTTCCTAGTCTGGCAGTGTCTGGTAGCACAACATCCTTAATGGCTTTGCTCCTGTTTTCTCTGCTTGTTGCCTCTCCTCTTTATCCTCCCAGTCCTCAGCACGGTGCCTTTCTCAGTTTTTTAAAGTAATCAATATTGCGCTCAAGCCTCCTGCTGTTTGCTGTCACTCATATTTGGCACAGCCATAAATTATGTATGGGTCTTTCTTGGCCTATATAAAATTTCTATTGCATTTGTCAATTGCTAATCAATAGTTCACTTTTCTTATCCTCAAAGACACACACATGTTGTGAAGTTTTAATACAAGCAGACTTCCCCCTTACATGTAGATGAGGAGAGCAGTGAGACTTCAGCTAGTAAGTGAGAAGCTGCAGAGGTACAAATCTAGACCTGGTGGTCTCTTTGAGAAGACATTAATATAAATCTTCTATCTTTGGGGCTTTGGTTTCTGCATTTCACTGTGGAGCTACATGTTTCACAGCCATGGTAGGCAGTGTTTTAGCATGGCTTTGCTTACCTGTGACCCTTTCAACCTCCACTGCACAAGATGCTCACAGTGGTAGACTGTTTGAACTTCCAGAGCTAATGGCATCTGACATTTAAGTCAACCTTAAAGAAATCTCAGCAAACCCAGTCACTTAAACTAATATGGCAGTGTCTCTTTAAGGAGGCATATTGACAGTCTTTGTAAAATGTCATGTTATGTTGATGTCCCAATCAAGTGCATGACTCTCCCTCCCCCTACCCAAGTTTTCACAAACTTTGAAATTGGGTTGTAAACCAAAAAAAAGGAGAAAATAATTCCTTTGTTTAAAAAGTGCATTTTTAAAAAGTTGGATTGCTGACTATCTGAAATAAGTGAGCGAGCCCTGTAGCATCAACTTCTGCTGCAGCATCTTTAATACATACACAAGTGCTGTTAGCTGAGGCAAGGAGAAAGTACCAGTGGAGTGAGACCGCTTGAAACCATATTTTGCTTTAGGCAAAACAGTGTGCTAAAAGAGCTGAAAACAAGAAAAGCTGCCTACTGCTATCCCTGCAACATTAAACATCAAAACTCGAGCCATTTGCTAGTGAAGGTTGGTCGCTTGAATAAACGCTTGATATTTGAGAAACTACTGGTCACGATGGGGAGAAGAGAGAAGAGAAAAGAGAGCCTACTCCTTCAAAAACGTGACACCTCTCATCACTGCAGAAGACCAGTTGCTGCCTAAGTAAATCCTCAATTAGGGCTGTTGGCTGCAGATCCCGTAGCGGCACTTGACAGAGGGATTTGCTAGAGCACTCTCCATTTACAGCTGTGTGTGCTACAGCACTTTCTGATTCGGAGTCCAGCAGGGTTTGACCTTCAGGCCGTGCTGCAAAGGTCTCTTCGGTTTGGAACAGATGGTGCCACTTTTATTCACACTGAGTAGTGTTTTCCTCCTTAAGAAGCTGACATCTCAGCTAAATCACACTAAAGTAGATCCAGCTGTCTGGCTTTTCCAAGCTTCACTGATGGGAGAGTGGGTTTTCAGAAAGGCATCATTCTCCAAAATGCAGAGTGCTCAGGGGCACTTGAGTGACTACTTGGTGTCCAGGCTTTTGCTTGCAAACTGGGGAGATGTGAGCCAGGTGTTATGTGGCAAGGAGAGACCAAAATGACAAAAGCTTGTGCAAGGGAGTGTGCAGCTCATCTGGGCTACAGCAAATGACTTTTTCATCATAAGGGAGTACAGAGGTAGATGACAGATTGGAAATATAAGAGGTAAAGAGATTGTATTATTAATGGAATAAGAAATAGCGTCATAGAAACTTGCATGGGTTAAACCTCTTTCTCTGAGATAGCTGAAAGTTTTGGGGTGGTTAAGCAGAGGAGTTTGGATGACTGGATGGTGAATCCAGATCATGGAAATCTAGAGATTGGAGGTCTGGATCATGGATGTCTACAGGCGGAGATGATAGAGATTTCAGCCTAAATCATGGAGACCTAGAGAAATGCCACTGGTCTTGCCTATTCCAGGTTCACACAGGTGTGACCAAGAATATTATGCAGCACATTGCCTTTCAGCCAGCCCAGAGGTCCCACCTGCCTGAATACAACAGGAGTCCCTTCCCTGGGAATACCTGTTCCTGTGCCAAGAGAATAAATGAGGGAGGACTGATAGCCAGAAGGAGTAAAGGAGAGACTTGGCCAGTGTCATAAGGCATCAGAGGGGCAGGCTTGGGTGGCAGGATCACCTCTGCTGCCTTCCTTCTGAAGTTTCTGCCTATTAGCAGAGCTCCATTAAGTACTTAATAAATTAATTTAGGAAGGGCTCACTGCCCCATGCCCTGTGCTGATTAGCAGCATCACTTCCAGATGATCTGCATATTGCTGGGTGCAGAAGCCCTGTGCCTTGTGTGCCTCTCATTGTAGTTCTGGCAGGGTTTTATCCAGTCACTTCTATTACAATATATTAGATTCCTGAACTGAACTTAGATGGAAAAAAGAGAAAACATGGGGAAATATGAATTCCGAGTGTAAGTGAAACTTCCTTGCACTGAGAGAAATGGGTTGTGCATGTACCTTATAGCAAACACTCAGGTATGATCTGTGCTGTTTGGCTTCAGTAGCCTCTCCTCTGCCAAAGGCTGAGCTATGTGATGAGTCAGGCAATTGAGGAAGAGTGCAGGCTTTCAGTTCAGAGCCATAGCACCTCAGTATAGGAACCCTATGGGCTTACCAGGCTTACCTAAGAATCCAGAAGTGCTTTTAAGTTTTGTGACTTTTAACTCATTTTCTGATTCTGGAGAACTATTTATTTTGGCGTGTGTGATGCTAAACTGTAAGGGCATCAGACAGTAGCCCTTTCTTTTTTGTGTTCTTTCTTTCTTGTCTCTGGCAAATGGGGACAGATTAGCTGAGGTTGAGTGACGAGGTCACTGCCCTCAGCTCTCTGCTGTGTCCCCACTGCATGGTCAACTGAGCCATTTGTGAATTAGCTGCTGAGCCACTGATTCCTACAGCACAGAGGTTTAAAGTGGGCTGGAATTGTTTATGGTTAACCTGCACATTAGTTCAGAAGCTGAACCACGATGCAGAAATGGTTTGAATGCTGCTATATCAAGAGTGAGACAGACAGTATGGGACAGTAAAGCTTCCTTACCTATCAAGCAGAGCTGGTACTAGGTGTCTTTTTATTTCTGCAGTCTGAGGCAATGATTAAGGCTCTTGTAGAGACAAATGCAAATTATAACAAAACTTATGTTCTCTCCCTTTCCTGAGAGAGGAAGCCATTTGATTCACTGCTTTTCCCTGGTGCCAGGAGGGTTTCTGTGTGAGTACAGGATGCACTAATGTCAGCAGAGAAACTGAGAGTGAGACATTTGACCATGCAGAGAAAGTTGCAAGATGAATTAATTTTTTTTTCCACTTTGAATTTCCAAGAGGATATTTTTCCTGATTCTGTTGGAGCTTACATCATCCCAGGGACACGTCTCTGTTAATATCACTCCTATATAATTAATTTTGAAGATTCTTGACAGAAGGAAGGCATACTTTCCTTGGATGCACTGGTCAGCTCAGTGTTTGCCCACAGGCAGTATCCAGGAGGTGCTCTTTTGATAGACATGCCAACCAACTTCCATACATATTTCAACCTTTATTGCTTCTGTTTGTAGGGCACCTTTTTATACTTGGAAGTGGGGAAAGAAGGATGAGTTTATCCACTGCAGACCTTGCATATTTTGCTTTTCTAGAGTTAGTGTTTTGCCCTAATATTGAATGCTTCTGTTTTAGAGCAGATGGTTAGGAAAGTTAGCAGGGGAACAGGCAACTGTTCTTGCTGACACCCTAAGAAATTGTTTGGACTCTTTTCCCATGTCTGTGCTAGTCAGACCATGCTCACACAGGGCTGCAGAGGGCTCAGTGCCCAGCAGCGCTGGAAAAGTCCCTGGAAAACCAAATTGCTGTCTATTGTATGGTGTGAAACCTTTTAGTCGGTGGAAATCTCCCATGGTCTCTCCAAACTCTGGCAAGCCAGTGAGCAAGACCAGAAGTGCTGCTCATTTCCTATGGGCTCTAATTCTCATGGCGCCAATGGGAGCTGCTCATCCTTTTGGGAAAGAATGGGAAACAGGAGGCCGGGAGCCCTGCTGGCGCCCGCTGCCAAAAGTCTGCAGAGGGGCTGGGTTTGGAGGATTGTAAATCATCTGGAGCAAGAGAGCTACGTTAGTTAATCCCAGATGAGGTTCAGATCACCTGCCTTGCAGCCCAGACCATTTCCTCAGGACCACTGCACTGGCTCAGATCCTGTTGGCTCTAATTCCACCCTTTGTTCTATTTTTGTACAGTAGGTTTTTTAATTAGTAATTCTGCTGAATTTATAACACGTTGTGACTGCACGTCCCCTGAGCATAAATAGAGCACAGAGGAGAAAGCGGGCAGTGATTTAATGCCAGATCATCGTGGGCCCAATTCATAAAAATGTTATACTTTTTATGTAGGAGAAGGAGCATCCATGTAGCATATTTGGAATTCATTGAATCTTCTTTCTTATGCATAAAAGTTGCCAACTGCTCATTACTCACTGAAGGGATTCATAACTCAAAAGAGGGCAGAAGCAGAAGAAAAATGAGCATGCCCTACTTAATGTGTAAAATTCAAATATTAAAAAAGAAAGGAAATCTGGCAGGGATACGGGGTAAGTAAATCATCTCTTTAAAAAAGAAACCTCTAATAATTACCTAAGTACAAGATTCATGGCTGATAACTAGTCAGAGAAAAGATATGCGCATAACCTTGCTTCAGCTTTTAAACTGCACTCATGATGATTTTTGGTTTAAACAATGGCAACTCTGTTTTCCTAGCAAACTGTATAGTTCAAACAAAACTTTAATACATTTATTGGGGGAGCCACATGCAGGAAATAGATTATTAGGGGAGAAGATGTTCTTCCATTTACGGTCATCCTAGAGCAGAGAATACAGAGAAAACACATTAAGAAGCACTTCACATTTTTCCTTTGCTGTAACCCAACCCAGACTTGTGCCCAGAAGAGACAGCCTCCTTTGATCATTGCAGATCCATATTGACATGTCCCATGCCATCCTTCACTCTCTAATCTCTCAGCACTGTGCACATTGAACACATTGCTGTACACACACTCATTACCGTTCCGAACAAGAAACCACATATACTGTACTAGAAACCACAACTAGACAAAAGTCATTGGTCAAAGATCATTTACATTCCTTTTTAGTTGCTTCTTCCTCCAGAGAAGCTCTGATTTATCAGGACATTTGTGCTGTAGTTTTTTCCTGGCACAGTGCTTCTTTACACTTGGGTGGGGACAGGAGAGGTGAGGGCTTTACTTTGCTGCTGGTTTTCCTTTTCGGTTCCCTGACTTCCCCGCTCTCTCATATTGAGCGTGAGAAACTTCACACTGCTGTCTCTTCTCACCTGTCCTGGCACCTCTTTTGGAGGAGGAAGAAGGTGGAAGGAGAGATGGTGGCATACGTGTTGTAACTCCAAGTACAAAGCCCTTGCATCACAGAAGTGCAGTTGTGCCTTAGGGAGTGCAGAGCTGCCGTGTTCTGAGAGCCAAGGCAGTACCAGCTCAGTGCAGTACCTCCACAGTGGGGTGAGGCTTAGGTCCCTGGGATGATCTTGGATGGGGAATAGTGTTGATTTCAGACAGTGAGTGTGAAAAGAAAGGATGTTGTTTTGAAAGCAGTGAGTGTCAGGCAATAGCCCAGCAGCCCAAGATGGTACTTTTGCAACGCAAGGTTTCAGGGGGAAAGCAGCAACATTTTTGCAGCCACAGCACTGCTCTGATGTGAGCTGGGGAGCCCCTGGGTCTGTGTTTGTGGTGGCTTGTGGTGCACCAGATCCCTTTCACCCCTCCCCCAGGAGAGGGAGAGAGCATGCACATCTTCTTGGCATCTCCTATTTACTGGTAGCACCTCGAGGCACTCCCTGAAGCTACATCTAGGCTTGCAGAGACCTCAGCCCTCCCCAAAATGCACTAAGAATTCTGGTGAAAGTGGCAGACAGAGAAACAGCCAAGCGTCTTTTGACTTTCAAGGCTGACTAGTACATAGACATCCCATAGCAAACTGTAGAAATCATTGCCATTGGTTTCAGTGGAAGCACAATAGAGCCTTTAATGAGGTCAGCTATAAGGACATGGATTTGACATCAGAAGCAATTCCTGACATGCTTGTTATCTGCTCATGGAGGAACCCCGGCTTGCTTTCACAGCCAGCAATATACCAAATCCAACAGCTTATTCTGGAGTTCTCTTTGTTTTTTTACTAATAGGCAAGATTCACAGACAGGCATAAATATTGGAGATGGGGTCTAAGGTGTGCCTCTGCACTCATTTCATACTGGAGTTCTTAAGAGAACTGCAGGCAGCTCTACCCACACCTCGGATGTTTTAAGGGGTTGATGGTTTCAGTTGGCAGAAGCCGCTGAGCTCCCAGTGGGTTGTTAGGTGATGCATTTTGAAAGCACGTAGCAATCAGATGCCATACCCTATCCTAAGTCAGGCATGGCCAATTTCTTCCTCCCAGACAGTCTTTCCCCTGCACTTCCAAATGGATGTAACATTTCCCTGTCCTGCCATTCCCAGCTAGCATATACAGTTTCTGCAACTAATCAAGAGCTGCTGAGTAGTATCACAGAAATTACCACATCTGAATGGACCCCCAAGCAATTCCTGTCCACATAAAGTTCATTAAAAAAAAAAGCCTGAGATAAGAGCAGCTGTGTGAACATAAGATGCTTCATTATTTTATTGGGCATCTGATTTATATCTCACTTGCACAATTTTTTCACTGGATTGACCTTATTGCCCTCATTGAAGTTTACTAATAATTTATACAGATCAGAATCAGTCCATATAATTATATATCATAATTATCAACAGCTATAAATTGGGGTTGGTCCACTGAAGTCTAATTACACCACCTAAGGAGCTGACTCATTTGTTATGACTCTTATACAATAGACTGAAGCTAATTATACTGTATGTCTATATGTGCATCTTGGTGTGTATTTTCCGCCTCTCTTTATCCTCTTTCATTCCCCATTGATTCTCCAGTGTTTCCAATTACATTAGTTATTTTGCTCCCTGTGGAAATAGTTTCCAAGAGACACTTTTGTGAGCCTGGAATTAACTGACAGTCTGGAAGCTCAGTTTTGTGGCCTTGTGTTTGCTGTGATCTAGAGGTGTCAAATTGCCTGCATTTTTACAAATCTAACCTTTCAACATGTTTCAGAGTCAAATTTATAGCTGTGTATATGCTTGCTGTTGTCATTCTAACATCCCAAGCAGAGAGTATTTCCCCTTCTATTTGAAAATGAGCCTTTGATGAGAAATGCAAGGAAATGGCATTTTTGTTAGTGCTGTTGCAATGGTGAGAATCGGAAACCTTTGATAACACTTTGGTAAGGTAGGGGAGAAGCGACTGTGGCCTGTGTTCATTGCAGCACTCTCTGTATCTCAAGTGATCTTGCATGTAGTAGGTGTTGTTCAGGGATGGGCAGTGCTGTTCACGGGTCCCCAGTCCCTTCAGTGGGATCTGGGGAAGGCCCTGCAGGCTCAGTGCATCCCTGAACACGTTCCAGACAGCTCTGAGCCATACTCTGCCATATGATCCAAACAAACTTGTCTGATGACTGGTAGCAAGTTTCAGCTGTTACTAAATCAACTGGGGAAAGCTTCCAGAGATGGCATTGGGTATGTGAGATGGAGGTGTCCAGATAAGGAGAGCATGCAATGGGTATATCCAGTGGTACTAAGAGTTTCAGGAAACAGCTGACATACGGCTCATTCAAATTTCTGGGGGCTGGGAAATCTAAACAGAATGCATTTAAATGTATTAAATATAGCAAACAGTTTTCTTTTGCTCGAGTGTGCTGCAACCAGAGTGCCTTCTTTTTTTTACCTCATTCTGTGTTTTAGTGCCTGCAGTCATTTTTATTCACTGATTTGTTCTGTATTAATTGTAGTGGTGTGACTTGCTGAGTAACAGGTACATGACCGTCCCAGCCCTCCTGTTGCTGTAGGATAATGCTGACCTAACAGGTTAGCAGGGATCACCACTCAACTGCTGTGTCCTTATGGGGTGAGACAACAGCGTTTCCACAGGGCAGGTCCCTGCACGCCGCGGGTCACACAAAGGGAGGGGCCGCGTAACTGTAGACAGCACAGCCTTGCTTCAGGGTGAAATGTATTGATGCAGTGGATGCAAAAACAGTATTAAAAAGTAATCACATATTTAATGGAGTTCTGCGTGGAATACTGTGTTTTTACTGAGAAAATTGTCTGTTGTGGTCACCTTCTCCGTCCTTTCAATCACGGCAAATTTCACGCAACATCTGTTACAGCACAGAGACACGAGGGTCAGGAACACAAATCCAACTTACTGTGTTGTAACACCTGTAGGACAGAAGAGTGCTCACACCTTGACCTGCCAACAGGACAAAAGAACTAAATGCCTTGGCTCATGCCATAGCTGTTGCTCATCTATTTCCCTGAGTGCTGTGGGGAGACAAAAACCTCAAACTCCCCTAAAGAAAAGTTAACTTTCTACTTTTTTCATCTGTGCAACGCCTTTCTAGTAAATCACCTCTCTGCTCAGGATCAGGGCATTTATGATTCCTTGCTGCTTCTGACTTACTGTGTTCAAACTCTGGTTTCGTGTGGTGCAATTGTGGTATTAAAAAGAGGGACCTTCCGTCAGACACTTCTATTTGGGTGGTGATAAACAGATTAAAGTCAAAACTGTAAAGAAAAGTAGACTAGCAATTAAACAATCAAAGATAACCTACTGCAGATTTTGTTTTATCCCCTGGGTTTTAACAAGGTGGAACCCAATCATTTTAAGAGAGCCGATGAGGTTGTGGTTTTACGGGTGCAGCAATGGCAAGATTCCACTCTCTGCGCAAAATGTTTACTGTCTCTGTCTCTGGTTCTTCTCTAGTTTCAGCTGCTTATACTCATTGTGTGAATTTATTAGTCACTTGTAATTTCTTCATTGATTTTTGTTAAACTGTTCCCTGGCTCATGATCTTGGCAACCCATTTCTGTTGGTTAAACAAGCTTTCTTGTCAAGCAGGTTCTCCCAATGTCGTTCCAGTATTAACTCTCTTTATTGAGTAATTCTATTTCTTATCCAGGATGAGATCATACTTCATAACAAGTGAATCAAAGCCATCCAGTTTAGATCCAAAAGAGCTGAATCCAAGTATTCTTGAAATCTGAGGATGTTTGAGTTCTGGTTTGACCCTGCCATGGGGAAAGGTTCAAGCAGTAAAGTTCAGAGTTGGATTTGTATTATTATCTCATTAATTGAAAGAGTTTTTAGTCACACATTTTGACACTGGGTCTATCTTTTATAACCAATGGTCAAATGTGATGAGCTCCTAGACTGTCCAACAAGGAGGTTTAACACCTGCTGAGATGGGCAGCACAAGATTTCCCCAGAAATGCTCTGTTGTACTTGAACAATGTAACTTGTGCTGGCAGCTGGAGAAACCTGGTCAGTTAACAGATGGAAACCTAAGAAGCAGCGAAGGGCCAAACTATTTTTTTATCGGAATACTTTGATTCATATTAAGTGCTACACATTTCTGAATACTCTACTTGGATTTCTACCCAAATACCAAAGGGCTGTTGCAGACGTATCCATAACAAAGGCAGAACTACTGAAACCTCATGTGAGGAACACTGTTCTTAACATTTCCTTCAGCTGAGTTTTGCAAATGAACTACTGCTGATTTGTTCAGATATGGCCCAAATGTTCATATTGATTTTGTGGGCTGTTCACCCAAACATCTCAACTGTGGCAAATGTTTCACCCATCACCCCCCCCGACGCCTAGACCAAGTTGTTATGGTGTGCAGTGATGCTGATAATATTGCATTTCCCAGGAGCTTTTAATGCTACAGTGTGATGAACACACATCATGATACATGAGTTTCAAATCCAAAAATTTATATGTTATACTGGTATTTCAAGAGAAATTTCTCAGAATGCTTTTTAATAATGCAAACTCATAATCTTATATTTCAGTTGTAAGCAAATAATTGTACCATTATAAGTGGTTAGTTTCTTTTTATTTTTTTCTATTTAATAATGAGAGTAGCTGTTTTTCTAGATAAAAACTTTTACACCAGCAAATATTTAATATGTTTCAGCCAAAAAGAAGCAAAGTATAATAACTGTGTAACTAGGATCATCTTGAAAAGAGCCGTGAGTTGTGTAATTGTGGCTTTGTAGTTTATATAATCTGGGAAACCTGATATAAACCTTTGAAGCATTCTGAAGTTAGTGCTATGCCACAGTTTAAATGAACTTTGTTCCTGTTCTCCATGCTCAGTTGCTGGTGAAAAAGGAAACATCAACAGTCTCTTCATGAAGTATATTTAAAATATTTATCTAATATGAACATTTCTGAATTCCAATGCTTTTGAAAACTAGCAATGTCCTTGTTTCTGTCTGCAAATTATATTAAAAGCAACTATATACATCAGTCCTCCTCCAACACAGAATTGTTGTAGGGACCTGTGATCCTTTATGGGCCCATACTCCATTAACCTCATGAACCCATGGCTACTTCTTTATAATTTCTTTCTTGTGAAGGGTTTTGTACTGAAAAACTTTGGCAATGTTGACCTAGATGAAAGGGGGGTTTGGAAATAAATATGGCTTGCTAATAGCGCAGCCAGTGTTTTTAGAGGCTTCTCGCTTTCACAGTGACACATCTGGTCATGATAGTTTGACTTTTATATTTGAAGGGACATGAAAAGGAGAATCAATGCTATGTATTTACCAATTAATTGACTTTTACCCTTAAATGAAAAGGGAATTTTCTAGCATGTGCATTTGGTTACCTCTAGCATGTACCTTGTCCTTGTCACTTAAACTTTTTTCTCATCTGTAACTGGATCCAGTGACACTTATCTGTTGTAGAGATATATCATGAAGATCCATTTCATGTTGTAAAGATGTTCCATCAAAAGGTAATTTCCAGGGCTCGATACCATCAATACCTCCTATTGATTTCAGTGAGGTATGCAGTGAAAGTAATCCAATAATAAAAGCATTCAATAATAATGTGAGGTGCAAATGTCAAATTTAGTGGAAATATTCCTGGGTTTCCATCTCCAGTGGGTTAGTTTCACCTTTATCAACATGTAATGATGATTTGACTTCATTCACAGTGAGCTATGCCAAACACAAGTAAGGTGAGTGTCAGTTGTAGGAATTTTCCACTCT
>NW_008239324.1:8035602-8050533 GCF_000691975.1 Corvus brachyrhynchos
TGTTTTCCTGGATACTTTCAAAATTATTTTAATATTTTCACCATTGCTAGTGCCACTTAAATCAAAATAAAGAAAAAATATCTAATGTGCAGTATTTAGCTAGTTTCCCATCTCCAAGCAGGGCTGTAAATATCAGCAACTACAGCTACACATAAGGGTGACTTGGGATCTATCCATATTTTTCATGTTGAGGCCAGTGCAGAAGTATTAGAAGTATATGTGAATGCAATAAAATGGATATTTTTATTTTACTGTGTTTCTAAAAGAAAAAAAAAAATGGATTAACATGAAGAGCCCTTTATTCTGGGCGTATGTACAGTGTGATTCTAGGATGGTTTATTGTCTAACTGTATGTTCCATGGAATAATCTCTGGATCCCTGAACTTTCACATGGTTGCTTTGCAGTGACGTGTCCAAAAGGATTGGGTGAGTCTCACAGAACGTGATGGAAATGTTGTCCTTGAAGCCTTTGAACAAAATACCTGACACCTTTCGGTGCCAATGGGAGAAGCTGTGTCTGTTTTCCCAGCGTGTTGTAACAACTCTCACTCTGCTGAGCCCCACTTTGGCTGCAGCAGGAAGTTCTAAACAAAATGTTAAAACGTGTGTTTATGCTCAGTGCCAGATTTCAAGCACAGGAGAGAATCCCAATGCCAATTTATTACTAATTGTCCCTCCTGGCATTGTCTGTTCAACTTCTTGGAACTGCCAACCCTACAGATCACTGTAAATACTAATCTTCTTATACTTGAGGTATCAGGTTTTCTTTGATGTTACCAAACATGTTGACTCTTATCTTGGTTGAATGCACAATCCAGACACAGTTATCATTAATAATGTTGTGTCTGCTGCTTCATTATGGAGAAAATAGCGAGATGCTTCCTTTCAAAATGATAGCTTTTCAGCACTTCAATAATGATCAAGCCTATTTGATTTACACCCTATTTATTGTTCAAAATGAGGCACATTTACATCTCTGAATTTAAAAAGGAAGCTAGGCCCTCATCCCGGTGATGTGTATGTGCTTAGCTCAATACTCACCAGCCCCTTCCAGTAAACAATATACATGAATAAATATGTGTAGGACTGAGGTCCTGTGCTCTATTTACTTGCATAGCTGTCCTGAAGGCAAGGATTTTTCTAATATATAGTCAGCTTTCAACTCACAAAGGGTCTGAATCCGTTAGCTTTAACTGGCACAGGCAGATCCATTTAATTTTCTATCCATGTGATATTTTGCCAAGTCATTAGCTTAAGTAGAACAATTCATGCAAGCAAAGGCTTTTAGGCAGAATCTGAAGAGTTAAAAAAATTACATGTACTAAATTTCATTATATAGAAGATTAAAAGTCATTCACTAAATTCCACACTCTTGTAAACATAAGGCCTGATCTTCACCTGCAGTAAATTGGCATAGAGCTATTGACTTCACCGGTGCCACTGCAATTAATATCAGCTGAGCACAAGTCAGTTTTCTATACAGTGACATTTTAGTCTCTTCATGACTCATTAACTTGACCACATAGTCCCTGTGAACCTGATCTAAAACCTGTATCTCAATTACTTGATCACCCTAAAGAATGGCTAATTAGCAATGGCAGGCTTTAAAAAAATGGGAAAAAAAAAGAGGGGGAGATATATTTTTATGTTTTCCATTTGGCAGAGTATTATGCTATGAATAATATAATATTCATTTCAAGATCTTGTTAATTTTGATGTGATAATGAATGGGAATTCCTAGTGGAATTTTTTGTCCAGAAATATGAATGGTGTTAGCTCAACAGTTATATGATTAAGCAATAAGACCTGCTGAGGCAGGCACTACTCAGGGATGATTGACTGCTTTAATTGATTGACATCCAGAGGTAAAGCCAAGGGCACCAATTTACAGATCAGGTCAATTATCTTGTGGTAATGCCCACTTGGTATGTCTTATTGCTATGCTAATATTAACTGTTATTGAAACATTTTAATGAGTTTTTAATTTAAAAGTGGTAAATTTAAAAAGGGTGAGCATTAAATTATTCAGCTTGAAATAATGGGAACAGAAATATTGTGCTTTGCTAATGGAGATGTAAAAGTTTTGTTGTGCATACCAATACTTCTAGAGATCATTTAAGTTCGTCTCCCAGGGAAGGCAAATTCTGTTTGGCATTTAATAAAAACCTGCAATGTGGCAGCACACAAAATACCCAGAAATCACATGAGCAGCTCCCAGAGCCTGGGAAATAAACATGGACTGCCGTGTCTGAATATTAGGTGGAAAGTCACCCCAGGGAAAGGATGCTTCCTGTGACAGTTAAGGGTCTTCTTATGGAGGCAATGGAAGGTACTCGTGTGACCCCAAATAGACGCCTCTACAAGGGAGGGAGCTGAGTACAGGATTGGGCAATAGAGGAGGGACGTGTCCCTGGGAAAGGGGCACACCCAGGTTCTGCCTGTCCCCACCCACCCGTCCCCCTGCTTTTGCCATGTGCCTTTGAAGCGCAGGCACAAAGTGCTGCAGGGCATCCTGGCTCTTGTCAAGATCTCACTCCTTTAATTTAGCCCAAACTCTGTCAAGGAAGATTTAGTTTCAAAGAGCCCCGTGTTTTTTACAGAGCAAGGGGTGTGAGTCCCCTGGCTCACTTCCCCACACCCTGAGAGCCCCGGTGGCTTGTGGCTGCTCCAGGTTACCCAGAGAGCCAGCAAGGGGGAGCACGTGTCGGCAGGAGCACGGGCAGATGGGATGTGCTGGGGCTCGAGGATGTGCACAGCTGTTCTCCGGGCTGGGTTCGAGAGAGTGAGAGACCTGTTAAAATTACCAGGCAGAAAAATAATCTGGATGCAGTTGCCATGTGAGCTTGCAATGGCAACCAGGAAGATCCAGGATATAAGGTTCTACATGAACAACCAGTTAACACCTCTAGAGCACAGGCTCTGTTACAAACAGAGAAGTAACACACTTAGCCAGTCACTGAAAAAGGAAGCGGATGGTTTAGGCAGGTACTGAGAGATGCTGTAACTTTTTCTGTGTATAGGTCATGGAATAGAACAGATACATGAGTTGTAGCCAAAGGACAGGAACTGTCTTTCCTTCATGTAGCCTCAAAGTAAAGTTTTAGGAAGGTAAACATTAGTGTGGTCATGAAATCTTGTCCAAGGAAAAAGTCAAACAGATCTAGGAGATCCTTTAAGAAAGTATTAAGAGCCCAAGTGCAAAGAGTTCCTGTGCAAACAAAACAGAGGAAGGATAGTAAAAGTCCAGTTTAGCTAAATCACAAATGTTTCACTTCAAACACTGGGAAAAGGAGGGAAAATAGCCTTAAGATCAAACATTTATGATTTGGGAGTGGAATGGGATGCAGTTAGACAGACCAATGCAGAAAATGCAATGCAAGTGGGACATCAGTGGCCTAACAAATTTCCTTGTAGTTCCTGTAAGAAACTAGAGTAGTCACTGGGCTTCTGGGAGTGAAGATCATGTCACTGGGCTACAGCATAGCAAATATGGTTTCTTTCTCAAGAGGACTAGGCCTGAAGTGTTTCAGGAAGGCTTTTTGCATCATCCCATGTGCTATGTGCATCTGAAATCTAGGAAACTGGTTGAAAAAAGTTGAAAAGCTGTAGTTGCTAGCAAAAAACCCCTAGCAGGCGTTTGTGGAAGCCTGCTGCAGGCCCTGTTCTTCTCAGTATTTTCATTAGGTGCATGGATCATGTAGGCTGCAATATCTCTAACCCTGGGCGTGTTTAAGACAGTGTCAGACAAATCTGTCATGTGGGACACAACAACTGATCCAGCCTACCAGCAGAAACGTAACCTAGGTGACCTTCACAGTCCTTCCAGTCCATCCTTCTTTGCCTTGCATCCAAATATTTTACCTAATAGGCCAGAATTTCAACTGGAATGGCCAAGATAGAGGAAAATATTCTTTTCTGCCTATAGCTTCCTTTGTAGGCTATAACCTTTAGCAGAACTGTGGGGAGAGCAAGGGATGCAGTAACATCTTAAATCACCACTGTAAGACTCAACAGAGCTCATATATCAGCAAGTCTTGGCAAGAGACTCCTGAAAAAACACCCAAACAGGACCATCAGGTCTGCAGACTAGGTGGGTTCTTTCTTGTCTTTTCTTTTCCCCTGCTTCTCCCTCCATTTACTCTCTCTGTCAGCCCTTATTTACGGGAAGACAAACTCAGTTATGCTCTAGTTCAAATGAAACTTTCCAACTTACAAAGTTTCATTGAGTACCAAATGATGCCAAGCAAGTTTGCCTGTCTCTGGTTGACATAACACTGTGGAACTCCAGTCCCTGCGAGCGGCACAAATACCAGTTATCAATCTCCCAGGCAAGGGAAAGTTAAATGAAAGATTGAGGGGAACGTGCATGATGACAGACAAGCTTTGCATGCCCCTGTTGGGTGTTGCAGGTTGCTTGGCCATACTAAAAGTGTAGATGTAACATGAGATGTAAATAGGTTTTACATTATCAGTGTTTGGGGTCAGTACCTCAGACTGTCCATAAAAAGAATGGTTTTGTAGATGTGGTGTGGGAGTCAGGGGACTTGGTTTCCCAATCACCTTTCTGCTCTTTGGTTTCCCTAAGTGGGGCGGTGAACATTTCTCTGCCCTTGTGAGTGCTCTGAGCTGAACAGATGGAAAGAATTATTTGAGAGCTATGGATTTAATGCTATAAGGGTTAAAAAATGCTATTGGTAGTCTTATCCAAGGTTTGAAATACATCTTTATACAATGTGCGATAGGGGCCCAGAGTTACAAAAGAGCTGAATTAAGCACCTAACACTATGCTGAGTGTGGATTGTATAAAGAAAACCTCCAAATAGTTTCAATTCTTTATGTGTGTTTTCAAAATACCCTTTCTTCGTGCTCTTGAGTTTGGAATAACTTTTATGGGCAAGGGACCAACAGTGATGTGAAGATGAATTTTACGCCCCTCTTAATCCATGCCATGAAGTTATTCAAAAGTCAGTGAAAGATCAGTTCCAGTTCAAGCCACACTGATGCCCTAATCTGCATGCTGTCATCTGGCAATGGTGAGTTTGGAACTTGCCATATGGGAGCCTGGCAGATGTTGGTTGCACAAACAGCCTTTTCCTTCCTGCTTCCTGGATTTGCATCAGTCATAGGCTCTGTCATGGAAGTGTGCAGGAGCAGGATCACATCAACCCCACAGCAATTGCTCCGACATTGCTCCATTTTGCCCAGTGCACACTCACATTCTCTGCCATGTTTGTTATTTTCCATAATTGAGCCACACACCAGAAATTACATTGCAGTATTGTCCCCCTTGCTTCTGTTTTTAGTGGCAAGAGTTCGCTGACAACAACTATTGCCAGTGGCTTTGGGAACAGGTAATTTTTCACAACATCCCACCTAGTGTTCCTTCTGGGGGTGGTTAAAACAGGGTTCATCAAACCATGCAGTATTTTGCCTTTTCTGACTGTTCATTGAAGGGGGAATGACTGGATGGTTCCAGGATTCCATGACCAAGCCAGCCAGATGCCACAGCACTGTGCAGAAAGCCATGGTCAGCATAAAATTGAGTATGAGCTCATAAACCCTGCCCAGACTGTTTTGTATTAGCACGGCTACAGAGTGTTTATATTAAATGGGGTGGCGTGAGGATGAACAGATACACATCCACCTGGACAGGAGCACACAGACTTTACTGAAATCCCTTTTTTTGGCTCTTTGTTTCTTTCATTGTCAAGGATATACTGTTTCCTTGAGGTGCAACACTTCTTTCCAAAGTCAATTTCTTTTGCTCACTAAATGTACAGCTTTTGTGTTTCATCTCCTGAACAGCAATAGACTTTCCATTTTGCCATGCCTCTGAGTTAGGATGTCATCCTTGTTGCTGCTTTTTCTTTATATACAGACAGGCTTCAAATGGCATAAATGCAGCCACTAATGGTGTGTAACTGAGATCCCCAAAATACAGCACATTGTGAGAACCAGGAAAGAGCTGCTGGATTATTTAAAGGGAGATACCACCTTCCCCAGTCCCCACTTTCAAATTTGCAAATGCAGGAGATGTTATTAGGTGCAAATCTGTACTGAAATGCATAAATATCCTGAGGTGGGTATCTTCTTTTAGTAGTTATAAATAAAGTAATAAATAAAACATCCATGATGAGACAGAGCTTTAGTTAAACCTTTTAAGTTTCTCTAACCTAGGTATTTTGGACTATTTTGGGCCTTGATCCTGCAGTAGTTGCTTCCCTGATGCTGGTTGAACTCCTCTCTGGGTGAATTTTGTTACAATATCAGGTGCTTCTGCAGAACAAATGAAGGTCTATTACAGCTACAAACAGTCCTGGGTTATGTTACATCCCATTTCAAAGTATTTCTTTTCCAGATATGGAGAAATGTGGAAAAGCATCCTTTTGATGTGTGTATTAGAAATGGAATAGTGTAGTACGGTGTATTCATGAAATACATATATATATATCAAAATCATGTCAATCAGATAAGCAGGGGGTCATGTCACTTCCTTTTAAAGGGCAGATGTATGTCCTACAAGCAAACATGCACTGATGATTTGGGCTAAATCTCATACTGTTGTAATGAACTGATTTATTTCGTTTTCCTTGATCACTGAGGAGTTTGCCTTTCAAATCACTAGAGCTGTAATAAAAAGGAGAAAATACACATCATACATGTATAGGCAATTTGTGCCAAACTATTCCAAAGCAATATAGGTTGTCAGCAAACAGGGCTATTTGCTGTGTGCTGGTATCTGCTATATGTTGCATATTATCTGTAACAACTCTGCAATTCGTTCTTTCACTCGTGTTCTCTCTCTTTCATCACATTAGATTATGTAGAGGCACTTCAAGGTAAATTTTTAAAACTGTGTGGGAGATGCATGTTGGAGAAAAGCTAAGAAGCAAGTATCTTGAATGTTTTTTAGCACAACTCCATCTGTCACCTGTTTTGACAACTTACCTGCACATGTCACGTCTGTCTCATGCTGCTGTGTTGAGTCATATTGTGTTATCTCAGAATAACATATTTTGGAGCCAGGGCTGCCTTAAAAATGCCATGTGCTTAGTAATTATAAGATAGGCTTCTGTGCTTAAAGAATATATAGGAAGGAGTATTTCTTTCTGTTCAGCCAAATCCCAGCCCTGCTGTGTGTGTGTGGTGTTACACTGTCATGAACCCTCTCAGTGACACCACACACTTGGGGAAGCTCAAGGTCAAGAGACTCATTTGCATAATGAGTGCAACACCTCTTGCTGAAGTGCTGTTCCACATTGCTCCCACTGATCTGTCTTATTGCCAAACTACTCCTTCCAGATTGTTCAAGATAACAAGTCAGCCAAGAACATTCAGAGATGACAGTGGTATAAAATATTAATATGGCCTTATAGAAAACAATCTATAGGCTCTTACAGCACCTGTGATTTTGTTTTGCAGTTTGCTGTACTAAAAGAGCACAGTCAACTTGCAATCCAGCCACTCACAAAAGCATGTTACCTGTAGGCTTCCTGATCATTTACGGTCGCAAATTATTCTTTAAGGCTTTTCTACCACTATGTATAGGGGAGGAGCAGGAGAGAGAGAAGTACTAGAACCAAAGTGAAGGCAGACTGAAAATACAGAGTGAACCTGCCAGCTACACAAAATAACCCACCAGAAGGAAATCTTCCCTACAATTGTCTTTTCCTTAATCGCTACTACTTAGTGCTTCCATTTACACACAGAGGTGCACACCTCTGATGAGAAATGGAAAGCAGAGTGTGGCCCTTTAGAAATTCAGTGGAGGAGGGAGAGCCTAAGGGGCTTCCTGATGTCTCCCTGTCCCAGCCACCAGGTAGCTCCAGCTGGTTTGGGGGGGTTTGGGGTGGGAGAACATCGGTCAGTACAGGGGAGTTTCAGTAATTCACCAGGATGAGATGCACACTCAGTGGTGTTTCACAGAATGCGTAATTAGTCACTGAGGGTGATGAATGCTAACACCAGCAGGGATGATCTCTGCAAAGATGGCATTAAATCTGTGCTGCACAGGCTCCCATTCTATAACTGGTTGTGATGAACAGGAGTCTCTCTGACTCCACTCAGCTGTCGATCAGGCCATACCCATGTCCAAATGCCAGAGCTGTCTGGCCAGCTTGCCTGCTCACATTCTTGAGGGAAGTGTGATACGTGAGACCTGTCGTGGAATTTGGAGCCCAAATGCTCGTTAAGTGCGGGAGCGCTGGCCCTGCTGCACGCCTCCCTGGTGTTCAGAGCACTGAGGACACTGACATTGCAGTGTTTTGAAGCTGTGCAGAGAGCAAATGCAGATCCTGGAAAAGGGGAATCTTAGGGGTTTTGATTAGCAGTCAACCCTGTCATAAAATGCGTAGACATCCTAAGGGTTACTCCCAGAGATACTAAAACTGCTTCTAACTAGGTCTGCAGTATAGATGGGCAATGAGGAGGGAGTGCTGGAGGACTGAGCCTTCTATTTGGGCGTGTAACACAAAAGCCCAGGTATTCCTGATATTTAGGGGTTTCCCCATCCTCTGGAGGCCTGGTGGGCCTGGGAACAGGCTGTACAGTGCAAAGGCATTGTGTAACTCTTGCAGTTAGCAACCTCTGCAGGAGGTGTAGGCTGAGCCTGGCACACATTTTGAGATTAGCTGGTGTCAACATAGTCTTTTGGCAAAACAAAATATAAGCATCAGATCACATTTATTCATCCAGGTTATACCTGTCCTGCCAAGCTTGTGCAAGCTGCTAATAGGTTTGGGGACACCAAGTGGCAGTGGAAATACACTGACTTATTATCCGCTGATGAGCTTTTCAGAGACAGAACAGATTGGCTTTAAACCAGCTTTGTACTTCTGTAAGATCATTTTGGAAATCTAGTGCATACACATTTCTGGAGTGGCTTCTCCTATGTTAGTTTAGGTGAATTTTCCTGGGCTACATCTTGCCTGCCTAAAAGCTGTGGGAGACAGTACACGGTGTAAGAGGCAGCTCCTGAGCTGAAGAGCATCAGGCACACAAGCCTTTGAGCAATGACCTAAGGAGACAATGACCTATTGTGAACGGTGCATCCAATTGTATGGGCAAGATTCCTCCACTTCACAGCAAGAACTGAAATCCTTGAGAGACGAGTTGCAAAAAAGCAATCAAACATGTGGCTTGCACCTGATTTCCCTAGCATTTCGCCCTCTTTCTGTAGGACAGTACTGAAGAGATATTGCATGGTGGAATTGGGGACTTGGAACAGTAATTGTGTAGCTCACTAGCAGATCATTCACCTAGAAGGATGAAGAGCCAGCCTGAACTGGATAAGATTTAAGATTTACTAATTAATTTATTAATTTATTTATTCATTCATTTATTCCATCTAAGATTTATTCATTATGGCAGATTTCTTGTTTGTACGTGGGCTTTGGATGGCTGAAAGTGATAAGGAAGCTGCTACTGTCAATCTTTTTCTCTTTAAAGATTGGTCTAGCTGCAGTACACCTGAGCCACAGGTACAGAGTGGTCTCCCAGGTTTTGGTTTTTTTTCCTATAGACTCGCTAGACTTTCCTACATAGCTGAAGTTTTTGTTTCCATGCCTAGGCCTTGTGAACCATGCCAAATGGGGTCTGTAAGGCAGAGGTCCTATGAAATATAGCTTCAGCTTCAGGCAAGAAGGAGAAACTGTCATTTCTTTCCTGGAGTTTTGACTGCACCAGGTCAGACATGGTCGGATTTGTGGCCACACCCCAGAGGGAGACACCTCGGTTGCAGCAGCCATCGCAGCACAGTCCCACCAGCCTTGGTTTGTGCATCCTGGCACAACCTGCTCAGCTGTTGAAAGCGTAGCACTGGGAGTACAGTGGGTGCAGGCCAGCCCTTCTCCCTGAGTGCACCCAGACCACCTGGCACCCCCACCTGAGAAAACCCTCCCTTCTCCCAACAGCACTAGAAGAGTTGAAGGATGGATGCTGCCCAAAGTTTATCTCGGGATCAAACACCAGATATTATAAAGGTCATTAATGTTTTCCAAGTAACGTTCTGTTTGCTTCTCAAAGCCTCTGCCAAGTTTCTTAGAGGTGTGTTCATAAAACACCCTGGATGTCCTATACAATATAAAAGGTAGCAGGTTTCTAAACCAATTTGTGATATGTCAGTAGCATCTTAGAAGAACATATTCTTATTACTTGGAGTTGTTCAGGTCGACTTCCTCAGCAACTGAATGCTTACACTTGGAATAAAAAAAACCCCTAAAAATAAAATCCATATTGTTTAAATTTTACCAGTTTTTCATATTTAAAAATGTTACATTAACCAAAACACAGCCCAGCTGTTAATTTTGGTTTCACAATCTATTCCCACTGAATGTTATTTTTATAATAGAGCGACCTCATGATGTGTAGCACTCTTGGCTGGTGTTCTGCTGGCATTCAATTCAACCAGTTTAGAAATTCAGAGGAGGATGCAGGATTACTTGCAGAATGGATGCACTGAAAGACATTGTTCTAGTAACAGTTCACCATGTAAGAAAAACAGGTCAGTTAGGGATAGCAAAGATACTGTTTTGTTTCATTTTAAGATAGGTACCCAGGCTTGATACGTTTTCCAAATTACCGTATGTAAATAGTCTTGTGAGTGTTTAGTGACCGATATATTCAGTCTTTTTCATTTCTGCGCTGCTAAGGACAATGGGAGAAATTTGTTTACGTTCCCTGAGCTATATATCTCTTTGTTTCTAATCAGTGTGTGCACACATGGTCTTTAGCTGCTGTCCTGTGCACGCTCCCTCACCCCATCCCGAAGTTCTTGTCACCTCCAACATTTTGTCTTCTGCCTTCACCTCTTTCAGTTGGAGCAAGACAAGTTACTTTAACAGTGCCAGTACTAGATCCTTATTAATGTGGTTCCTTGTGGCTGAAATGAGGTGAGGAGCAATTATGTGAGCAGCTGAGCAAGCAGATGAGAAGGGATAGCAACTTGCAGCAGAGGGAAGTGGTGAGCAGATGGAGAATGGGGCGAGCACCTTTTCAGGTAGGGCACCTATAAGCGGACAGGCTTGACAAACACATCTTAATTGTTAGCTGCTTCCTGTCAACAAGGAAAAGAGGCAAGTGCATTAGGTGTTCAAGGCATGGCATATTTTTATCCACACAAGAAGATCTTGGGAGTTCACTATTCAATTTAGTTAATTTATTATTACTGCAATTGAATCTGCTTATGCTAAATATTTATTTATGTACAGCCTAGTTGCCTGCGATATTATTTTTTGAGCTGCTTTTATTCCTGCCTCTCTTATGTTGAGATTTCAGAAGTGAGTACTGTGTCCTTTGGGAGCACTCCTGCCAGTGGAGCATGCAGGGAGGGCTTTGACGTGCTCGGCCACTAGCAGAGTGTTCTTTAAATAAAGCTCCAGGTTGCATTAGACTTCCATCATTCGAGATTTTGTTACAAACTGTTATAATTAATGACTTACTATCATATTATCAGGAATAACCTACAGAATTTCAACTGCAAATTACCTCTTTTGGTGTATTTTGTAAAATAGGAACCAAGGACTATGTTCTGTAGTAGCAGTCTTAGGGACCTTATTTGTCCATGTCAATCAACTCTGCAAGATGTATTTTTCAATAAGAGCATCTGTCTTTAGAGAAAAAAAAAAAAAGCAAAACCAGTAGGATCCAAGCTTAAATAATTAAGGCCAGAGCCTTAGCTAGTGTGAACAGGAATATAGAAATCATGGGATACACAGCAGATGTTACCATCTCAACATCAGCTTTTTTTATATTACAGCTGTGATGGAAACACTGACCGTATGTTACAACCAACAATTAGACTTTTCATATATTGTAGTTGGCTTACTCTTTCTTACTTTTTTTTTTCCTTTTCTACCCCTTTCCCCCCTTTTCTAGCTCTGTTGAATTATTTTATTAGGGTTCAAGATCTGGACAAGTCAGGCATTCCTGATAAACCTCTGTTACCAGCACAGCATTTAGTCATAAAACTTCAGAACAAAGGGAATGAAAAACATATTTCACAATATTTATTTCCTGCAAGTCTTAGAATAGACCAATATTCTTCCTAAAGTTCTTTGCAAGCATTCAGGTATAATTTGGGTGAGTTAAGTATAGAGACGAGAGGGTATGTTTCAGCTACATGAAAGAGGTTTATATTGTCATTTCAAAGTGGAAAGTAGAGTATGCATTAAAAATATGTCTTACAATTTAAAGACTCTGTTTTGACTGAACCATTACTGGACTGCTCAAAATATTGGCTGACAGCAGAGAGAAGGAAGGAGGTGACTTCAGCAAATGCAAAGTCTCTCTTACATGATATCTAAAATGAAATATAATAGGTACCTTTCAGTACATAATAAGTCTCTCAGGTTAAACTTCCGCTCAGCTCCCACTTAACCTTTCAACCCAATCAAGGAAAAGTTAGGTTGAAGTAGTGGATTCGTTTCTTTGAGTGAAAAGTTTTATCCTTAAACTGGGAGACTGAGTTTAGGGCAATGCCCGGGAGATAAATCTGAGAGTCAGTGGCACATTTTTCAGGGGTTGGCTCCCAGGATGTTGGCAGAGGGTGTTCTTACTGTGCCCACTTCCCCAGAGCTGCAAAGGCATGCTCACAGGAAGACAGCACACCCTCCATGGGCATACCTGAAGAGCAGAGCCTCCATGCCAGGGTACTTTCTGTATGCAGAGAGAAACTGGAATGATAGACAAAACATGGGTCAGAGGGGAAACTAGACTGAATAAATGAGAGATGAGATTGAACTGGAGCAATCATAGAAAAGAGCATCTTTCCTAGACACAGCAATGAATGGTTAAACTTTAAGATTGGACTCCTTGCAATTGGCTTGAGCTCGTATGGAAAGTAGATTTAGTAAGTTAAAGAGGAATAGAGACATGGTATGTTTAGAAGAAATATATCCAATTTCTGACATAAGGCCTCTTTACTGTTAATTCCCACTGCACAGAGGTGAGCTCCACACGGTGCATGAGGGACCAGCTTGATCAGTTTAGCCGCTCTGCAGGGGCAAAGTTACAAGAGAGATCTGAGCATGGCCATCTGTGCAAGGCACTGCTTTCAGCTTTTCTGGCTCTGAAAGTTACTCTAAAAGTAAAGATGATGAGACAAAGGTAAGGTAAAGAGAGTTGCTCAGAACAGCAGGGTGCTGTGCATGCATTCTGAGCATTAAATCGGAGGGGTTTGGTCTTCCTGTGACAGGACTTGTGGGAATACTATACCAGGTATGTAGTGAGGAGTAAACTCTGTGACTGATTTGACAGTGGTGCATGATGGTTTTTTCAGGGACTGTGGACTGAGCTGGAGTGCTCTAACCTGCAGTATTCAGCAGTTATTCTTGCAGCTGCAAGGTCAAGTGCCTCCTGAGTGCTTGGGTTTTCTCTCATGGACACAAGAAGCTGCAGCTACATCTGATGGCCAAAGCTTTGCCCTGTAATCCGTGGCTGCTTTTGTTTGCTGTTGTGCAGACTGATCCTAGGATGCATCTGTGCATGTGTGTGTGCGTGTATGAGAGATTAAATTTTGCTGATAATTTTATCACACAAATTGTGTCTGTTTCCTACCTGATGCACTTTGAGATTAGGATAAACCATCTAATATAATCAGTTGTGTAGATTCTCTGCACTTAGTTTGCTTCATGCGGGCTCTGGAAGTGGGACTATTACATTAAGAGCAGTTTCCTTGAGACACAGTTAAAATCAGCCACTTTTATAGTTTGTTTATGCCTGTGTGAATCTGACTTGGCACAATTAGTTTTAAGAGCCACAAAAGAACTGCCTCTGTGTGACAGATATTTTTTTTCCCTCCTAACTCATCAGCTAAGAGATCCATAATTGTGGAGACTGTAGGAGGCTTCATATCCCTCGTGCTCCTCAGGACTTGGTCTGCAGTTGCCAGTAAGCACGAGTCAGAGTCGATTGCAACTGATTCATCAGCTTCATGAATGCTAGCAAAGAAGTAAAAGTTAATAAAATAATGAATTTTCCCCTTGCAAACAGGAAAGGAAAAGATGAATGAAATTTGTTGGCTGAAATTGGAGATTTACCTACTCCTACTGACCTAAAGATGGCATCCATATGGTGGAGGGAATATGAAGCTTTTAGGAAACAGAGTTCTTGGAGCAAAGCTGCTCTCTTCCAGGACAGTGGAGTATTTTATATTTCAGAAAGGACTGAAATTGGTCGATCAACTTTCTGAGTCCAGGCCACTTATCCTGCTCTTGGCTATATCATAGCATCTTCTCCAAAGGGTAGACCTTTACAAAAGCTTCAGGGTATCAGGGAGATATCTCTGGCCTTTCAACCTCAGCTCTAGCTGCTTTTCCTTCACCCTGCGAGAAGTGCAGGCATCATTTGCTTCCAAACGTCCCCGGGAGCTGTGTCCCTGTCCCGGGCTGGGGACAGCCGTGCTGCCTGCGCGCCGTGCCAGGGAAACGAGGCCTCCCGCACCTCTGCTCTCCCTCCAGGCATGCTGGAGTCTCCCATTCACTCATTCATTCATTCAATCAATCCACCTAATAAAAATATGTTGGTGTGGGAGGCTGGGATCACACGAAGCTTGGCAGAATTATCAGGTTCTGAAGGAGAAATGAAGTTCACAAAGTGATACCGCGTCACACCCACAGCACCCAGCAATACCGATCCCAATATGTATTATTTTGCAGTAACATCCTAGCAACCGAGTCAAATAGAACATAAAACACGAGAACAAAGAGTTCATGTTAGAATTACCCTGAAGCATGTCTGAATTAATTACGCCTCTTAATTTTTTGGATAAAAATCAGGTGCTTATTTCATTATTTATAGCACAAAATCAAAACATTACTCTTTTATTTATGATGATGATAATTCTGCCCAGATTGTGTTGGTTTTGCTGCTATCAACAGCAGCTCTGGAAAGCTTGACATCTTTCCATGCTTTTAGGAAGGAAGCGGGATTTTC
>NW_008239324.1:8050572-8064602 GCF_000691975.1 Corvus brachyrhynchos
GGAAAGAGTATTTTAGCCTCTTATCTAACGTGTGAAGTAAGTTATAATAACTATGTGGACTGCACACATCACAGAAGTGCAAACTAATTTACAAATTAATCTTGAAAACACTTTTGCGAGACAAGTATGTTGGCTACAAATATGCTAACCAGTTACAGGAAATTTAGATTTATCAAAATGAGTACTTACCATATGACCAAAAGAAGAGGTATGTGCTGTCATGTAAATTTCCTGAGATGATAAATATACATTTTAAATTTGTCTAGCAAATATTATCTAGAGAATTAAAATTAGTATGGAAAGGTAGTGTATTCTCAAAGCATTTATGCAGGAGCCTGTGCACACTGTCAACTTCAGAACAGCTCATTTAATTTCACAGTTAATTCCCTTCAGCAAATAAAATATAGTCTGGCAAACTGTGTAACATAAAACATTTCTGTAATCTGTAACGTAGAACAAAGAAATTTTTAAAAATGAGAAATCTGTCCCACAATTGTATTGGCTTTTCTATCAGTAGAACTGTCCTGCAATCATAGTTGTGCTGCTTTAAATCTGAAATATTGTAGTGATGGATGAGTCATGCCCCTAATTTAATGATATGAGCCAATGAAAATTGAAAGGAGTTTCTCCTTTCCAAAGCTGGTTTAATGTTTTGCAGCCTCCTCCTATTTAACCAGAATGTTTGCATTTATTATTATTTTCACCCATCTCTCAGTCCTCATTAATATTAATCCTTGTATCCACATTAACATGAGCTGTAGGAACTGTAGCATGGTACTGCAGAGTAATTGTGTTTATAACAGTAAATACAATTGATTGCCATATGAGCATGAACTTCACATATAGGATCTATTACACTGGGAAGAAATGTTTTAAGTGAATTCCAGTGTCACCTAAATTGATAGTTAAAGGTATGAAATTCAGCACTGATAAATGGAAATGCTTTTTTTACACAACACATGATTTAACTGTGGGCCTGTCTGCCACAGCAAATTGTTCAGACCGAGATTTAGGATTCAGATTTAGATGTTTATATTGAAATCAGAAATACCTAATGTTATATATAATACAACACATAGTGAAAAGGATATTGTACCACGTGTTCTAGGACGTAAATCAGTCTCTAACTACTGGGGAGCAGGATATGAAAGCAAGCTGCTTACATCTGCCTGATAATGTGCTTTTGCATATCTCCTGATATATTAGGTACTGATTAGCATCAGGCAAGAGCTGTGTTGGTTCAGACACAGAACCAATTGTTTCCAAAGGTACTTCCTTATACTCTTCCTTGCAGGAAGATGTTGCTCACACCACTGCAATAGCACCCCAATTCTTTAGTCCAGGCTCAGAAAAGCAAGGCAGAAAGATATGCAAACATATGGCATCATACTGGTTTTCCCCCCAAGATCCCATTTAACTTTCCTTACAGACAGGCAGGATTTGAGTTCAGTCTGATTACTTCTTCAGTAAATTTAAGATTTGAGACTGGTTTGCAGAGCATGTTTACATCTCTCTGATTTATGAAGGTGTGGAGTTGCAGGCCAACACCTTTGAGAGAGAGGGTAGGTTACATGAAAAATCTTTTGACCCAATAGTGTGTCATGCCTATGGAGCACAGATACTTAATAAATCCCATGATAGGTATGACAGAAAAAGTGTGTAATTTGGGCACCACTGAAGAAAAATTCTTGATTATTACCAGTTGCTACTCAGTGGTTTACATCATGGAGAGATCTGATGGCACACAAACTGCATGTGTTCCCTTTGTTTAAACCACAGGAGAAAATGCTTTTCTGCGCTACACCTAATATGTTAATTTGGTTTGCAGGACAAGAGTAGAGCTAATCAGAAGTCAATGCCCTGGTATTGTGCACTTCAAGTGTCTGCAGATTGGCTACTGCTGGCTGTGCTGTCCTCTAAAAATGACTTGGCCTTCACAGATTTGCTGTTTTATGAAGTGGTGATCACCACCCCAGTATAAATTGCCTGAGGCACTTTCCTCTTTTTCCCACATCTTTTTAGCATCTTTCATTTTCAAGTGTTTTGCCTCCCTCGGCAAAGTGATTAAGACATTTTATGAATCTCTGGTACAATAGCTAGCCTGAAAAATGTGCTTCAAGTGGATTTGATAATTCATATGGACTATGAAGTCATAGCTTACAAGTGATGTTAGGTGGTGGAGCCAGGAAGAAAATGGAATTTCTCTTCCTGAAAAGATGCCTGATTTTGAAATAATGAGAAATATAATCTGATGATCTTCTATTCACCGTTATCCGAGTACCTATATTATTAACTCGTGGCCCTGGATGTTCCCCAGTGTGCTGGGGAGGTGTGACCTCTTTTTCTGTTTTGGGTAAGTCACACAGCAAATACTTAGAGCTTCTTTTTTTTCTGGTGCTAAGAAATGCCTCTAAGAGTGCCATGGAAGGTGCCATGGCAAGTGTAAGTCAATCCCAGTGGTTGCAGCAGTCTTTACCCATGTCCCACCAAGAAGACAATTATTTCAAAGGGGTGGCTGAGCAGGCCTGTCCTCCTGCAGTCTCTGTTGAAGGGGAAGATGCTGCTTTTACCCAGCAGACAATCAGTAGCGGTGCAGTTTGAAAGTTACAGCCCCAGCACTCTCAAAGTCACCATCACTCACCCATCATAGTGTCTTTAAGAGTACAGATGCTGCAAGTCCTGGGAGACAAGTGTTCTGGGCTGCTGGTAAAATTGGAAGAAGTTATGCAAAGCACAGATAGGAGATTGCTAAACTGGAAAGAAATAGTGCAGTGATTTGGAAAGCATTAGCAGCACAGCACTATCCTGCAGTAGAGGGATAGAGGCTGAACACTCACAAACCCCAGATATATCCTATAATAACAAATACAGAGCTAAAGTAAAAGGAGAGGAAGCAATATGGTTACTATCTGATAATATATCTACCCTCTAGCCACTGCTGAAAGACATTCTAGCCCACACTAGATTTAAGATGGATGAGAAGTTTTCTGTCAAACAGGCAAGGCTTAAAAGAATAGAGGAACTGAAGGTTTGATCTTTAACACCAGATGGAAAAGAGAAAGATGAAAGAAAAGTTAATCAGAGACTTTTCTTAAGCTCTACTGATTACTGGAAAGCTTTTGACATGGTCTGTAGCATGCAGAAGTGAGTGGTGAGCCTTGATATTAACCAGCTCACCTAACAGTTTTTTTCCCCCCTGAGTTTAACAACTCGGTCAGTAGCCTGCTGGTGACTTACTACATTTTCCATTGCGAAACTGACAACTTTTTTTTTTCTTCATGACCCTCCCAAATGGCACTAGTGAATTTTTCCTTTAAAAGTCAGTCTCATCCCTCATGAAACCAGCAATGGAAGAAGGTCAAGAAAAGAAGTGATTATCATTTCCCAAGATGCAGAAACTTCTTTATGAACAGGTGCTTTAGGTCAGTTATTTAAAGAAAAAGGACCCAGGTGGCTTTTGAGACACTTACAGATGATCTCTGTAAAGGTTTAGTGCTTTTGGTCCATTCTGAAGAGCTAGTTCCACTCTTGTTTCTTTAAGCCACACAGGACAATACCCAGTGTACTGGACTGTACAAGAGGAGACAGCTGCAGGGCTCTGCTCATCCTTAAGTACTGAGCAGCCCTCAGGTATGTGCCAGTCCTTTTTAAATGTTCCTCCCTCACCTGGAGAAGCCACAAGCACATCAAGTATCTCAGTAGAAGTGGCCAGCACAGAGACTCCGTGCCCTGTGTGAGAAGTGGCCAGCACAGATACTCAATGCCCTGTGTGAGAAGTGGCCAGCACAAGGACTCAGTGCCCCGTGTGGTGCAGTCTGAGGTACCTTTTGAACTAGAACTACCCAGGCTGCTGGCAGTGAGTGATTGCACCCACCAGATCAGTAGCATTCATCGCAGTCTCGTTGAGACTTAAAGTGATAACCCACCAGATCATCTCTCCAGCCAGCCATATGACTTACAGCACCATAGCTGGTATTCATCCTCACAGCCTCCTGCACAGAAGATGAGAATGATGTTATCAGTAGTTTGCATATGGCCAACGGATGCCCAGAAGACTACGGGATTTGTTTCAAGGTCATGCTGTCTGTGTCTCAGAACTGAACCCCTTAAACACTAGTCCTTTCTACCTCATTCTTATATCTAGTGTCTATGAATATATTTTTCCTTTAGTTTAAGCTGGTCCATTGGTTCCCAACTTTGAAGCAGTTTCCTGCCTTTCCATGGCATGGATTTTGAACTCATCCATTGAAAGCATATGGGCTTTTCCTAGCAAACAAGTGAATCTACAAACTTGGAAAGGCATGTGAACCAGAGTTTGAATCTCAGCCAAACAATTTGTTCTGGCTTTAATCAAGATGTCTTCTTTTAACTTCAAGTATCATTTTTTAAAATCCCATATCAAAACTTCTAGTGTCACACTATGAAATCAATAAATGCTACCAGTCGTTCAACTCAGAAGTACTTCAAAGCAGCCTGAGTGATAGCCATTATTTTATTTTTAAAAATATTCATCAAAGAGATGCAGTTAATATGAAGGCAAAACAAAATTAACAGCAACAAAGAAATGTGTCAGTTACATTTTGGACTTGCAGAATACCGCAAATCCTGCTACTAATTTTGCTTTTAAAGTTTCTTTTTCCATTCCTATATTGACCCATTTTAATATTTCCCTTTTTCTCTTCTCATCTTATCTAGTAATTTAGTTGTGCAAAAGCTAGTTTTAATGTAATCATTTGATTAATCATATATTTGATGTTATTTCACACCTTAAAGAAGCAGATTTTTGAACCTGATTCTCCTACATAAAGTGTGGTGTGAGGAACCTGTCCTGGCTGAACTATGCACTTTAATTATGTGTTGAAGTCTCATCAAGTTCAGTGGCTCTATGTTTAAAGCTAAGTATGTGATTATGATCATTCCTGAGTAAGGGTCATGGATTTTTATCTTATTCCATAAATATTTCAATGGAATAGCAAGAGAAGTGTTCATGTGTAAAGTTGCAATGTAAGTAAGAGTTTTGAGTAAGAGTTGTTCATTAATTTTAGCAACCACTATACAATTTAATTGTGTATTATAGTGGTACTTAAATTCATGTCTTACAGATAGTTGGACTGTAAAGATTTTCACAAGTGATTGTTTTTTAAGTATTCACTAACATTTTTCTAGAATTGGGAAGAATTCATGTGTATATATTTTACAGTAGATAGATCTGGGTTTTGTTAGATTCAGATCACTGAAGTCGATTTTATAATTCTGAAGACAGGTAACTAGCAGGGAGAGGCACAACTGTATGTAGCTTTGGGGGAAGTCCTCTCACCTGGCTTTAAATGTCCACAGCACAGGCACCTGCTTTAGTCCCCCTGGGCTCTCCTAACAGGCAGTAGAGCAAGATCAGCACTTTCAGTGCGTTACTCCTCTGATTTGTTTTAGACATTGATTTTGGGAGGAAATGAATCATGTTGTAAAGTGCCTTTTCTTGCTAGGGACTGTAAAAGTGTTAAGGGCTGAGATTCACTCACTCACACCTTTTTCTTTTATTTGAGGTGCCCTACAGTACCTCCCTGACCTCCCTGCTGCCCCAGTTCAGGCCTCTCAGAGATGCTGTGTCTTATGGGCATAGCTTGGATGTCCCAGAGGAATCTGAGATGCCACAGAGGCCTCTTTTTAGGTGACTGAATCCGTGCTACATGCCAGCTCAGATGCAGGTGCTACTTCCAGGTTGGAATCTATGTAGTCGGCCCATGAGAAAATGGAGCATATTCAATGCCTGGAGATTTAGGCCAAACAAAACCTGGGAATATGTTCCCCAGATTCAGAGAAAAAGATTCAGAGAAAACTGTGGCAGCAGCTCTTATCTTTTAAACTTTAAATCTTGACATCTGACCTCAGTAGCTGAAGAGTTTGAGCAAAGAATATCCAATGGCTTGATTCCCAGTTGAAGGTCAGGATTTCCACTGCACAGTGTGTTTAAAAATTTAAAGACAAAAATGTTTAAGATAAAAATTGGTGAAAACTATATTACTGAGGGGTGTGAGTCCCAGTTTTGCCTACAGAAAAACAATGAAAAAAGGCGGAGTGACTAATTAGTCAGTTTTCACCTCCTGTTCCCCCATCCTGGGTGAGACCACAACACAAACATCTCTTGCTGTCCCATTATGTTCCATGCTGCTCTGTGGAGTTCTCCTGGCTTCTCCACTGGCGGGGTTCAGTGGCCAAGAGTGAGGCCTCCCTCAGTGAACCCCCAGGCTCTCTCTGTTGCTGGTGTGCACAGCTGTGCTGGCAGCCAGCAGGTTGGTACCCTGTGTGCAATTATCCACAGATTTATCCGGTACACAATGGTGGTGTAAGCTGCTTTGTGTGTTGTGGTTCCTGTTCAACCCAGGCCCTGGCCAATGCTGGGGACTGCCAGCCTTCTGATGGCCTTGTGCCCGTGGCAGGAGTTCCCCCCCAAGTCTCTGGCCATTGCTTTTCACAGGCTGTTACTGGTCCCAGAGTGCTGGGCTCTGCCCAGCCTGGGTACCACCCTTGTGCCTTCTGCAGCCCCTGTGCCAATCTACAGCTCAGCTGCAGTTTGTGCATGTCGAAGATGCACTTCTATCCCTCTTTGACTTGTCCTCCTCTAATAGATTTATCTTGATGGTTTGAGTAGGGGTGCTTACTGACATGGTTCCTGTGCCTTGGTCTGCAGCTTTCACCTTCTCGTGTTGGTTCCTCAAGGAGCTTCTAATGAGATGATGGATATCTCAGTCTCTGCACATTTTTAGAATAAGAATGGTAACATGTAATTCAAATACAGGGTAAATCCACTCATCTGATTCAAAAAAAAAAAAAAGGTAGCCAAAGAAGAATTAGTTTAAATGAAAAGTAATGGAAACACATCTATCTGAATACATTGTGCTGGGAAGATTTCCAAAATGGAGCATAAACAGCTTTCTCAGCACCAAAGTACCCTGCCTGGGCTTCTCATGTTTAATAGTTGATTAGTACTGCCACCACCAGTTTTCCATCTTGTCCTCTTATCCAGTGATAATCACCAGCTAGCTCAACTTGGGTCATCCAGAAATGGGACCTAAATGCTTGTGCACTAGTTGCATGGGAACCTGTTGAGAATGGATTACTGCCGAGGAAATGATACCATGAATAAGAAAATAGAAATTCGGGTGTAAAACTATTTATTTAGTATTTATCCATGGCTGTGTCTTATGTTTGGGTTTTTTAGTTGCACCAAAGAGTGACTATAGTATGCTGTGTACTGTTACAGCTTTGGTCTGTAAGATTTCCAAAAATTAAACGTCTGGGGAACCTTAAGCCTCTGTGAGGGTCATCAAGGACCTGGAAGAAAACCAAAAGGAATGTTCCAAATCTAGATACAGGACGATTATGATTTGGAGCCGTACACTTCGCTCCTGGCATAGGACTGGCATAGAGTTAGGGGTGGGGAAGGGTGGACTTTCAGAGCAGTCCTGTTCATCCCAAAAAGTCTGTCTGTAACTGGTGTCCAAGCATTATCTTGGGCTAGAAAGAAAAGGATTTTTTCCCAGGATGCTTCAGCAGTGGCTGGGGGGGGCCAAGAAGGGCTGTCCTCTTAGGTCTGGCAAGCAGATTTACCTTCAGTTTCCCAACAAGTCAGCCCTTTGTCTGACTGAACTTTTTTCTAACCATGAATTCCAACTGCTTTGTAGTTTAATTCATTGTTCAGTACTGCTGTTTTGGGAAATTTATGAATTCTTTGATGCTCTCTTTTCCTTACAAAAAGGATTTAAGAGTGGGGCATTGTGTAACAGTGTGTGTGCTTGGCACAAGAGCCAGTAAATAGGATGTTTCTTGCTAGCTACATGATTTGTGGTATGTTTCATCCTCCGTCTTCCATATCATAATTTTTAAGTGTCTCTGTCCAGCAGTGTGGAATCAGCACGTTGTACTCCAAGAAGGGCTGTCCTCTTAGGTCTGGCAAGCAGATTTACCTTCAGTTTCCCAACAAGTCAGCCCTTTGTCTGACTGAACTTTTTTCTAACCATGAATTCCAACTGCTTTGTAGTTTAATTCATTGTTCAGTACTGCTGTTTTGGGAAATTTATGAATTCTTTGATGCTCTCTTTTCCTTACAAAAAGGATTTAAGAGTGGGGCATTGTGTAACAGTGTGTGTGCTTCAAGCAGATTTACCTTCAGTTTCCCAACAAGTCAGCCCTTTGTCTGACTGAACTTTTTTCTAACCATGAATTCCAACTGCTTTGTAGTTTAATTCATTGTTCAGTACTGCTGTTTTGGGAAATTTATGAATTCTTTGATGCTCTCTTTTCCTTACAAAAAGGATTTAAGAGTGGGGCATTGTGTAACAGTGTGTGTGCTTGGCACAAGAGCCAGTAAATAGGATGTTTCTTGCTAGCTACATGATTTGTGGTATGTTTCATCCTCCGTCTTCCATATCATAATTTTTAAGTGTCTCTGTCCAGCAGTGTGGAATCAGCACGTTGTACACAAGGATCTGCTGTGTTCCAGCTACTTTCCTCACCTAGGCTGGGGTGCGGGGCACTGGGAAGGCAGAAGCTGGGGGAAGGGGGGGCTGAGCACAGCACAGGAGGTTGGGGGTGCCCCAGTTCTGGGTAAGGTGGAGAAGAACTGAAGTTTGAAGCCTGATCTGCACAGGCAACTGCAGCTTTGCACAAGTGGCTGGAGCATTCTGGCTGTGGTGAGGGCAGTGTTAGTTAGAAGAGTGGATTATGTTGGGAAGGCTTTCTCTGAGATGAAGTATGGAGACTAGACAGCAGACTGAACGTGAGCCATCAGGGCGCCCACGTGGCCAAGAAGGTCAATGGCATCTGGCCTGTATCAGGAATAGCATGGCCAGAAGGATCAGGGCAGTGATTCTTCCCCTGTGCTTGGCACTGTACCTTGAGTGCTGTGTCCAGTTCTGGGCCCCTCAATTTAGGAAGGATGCTGAGATGCTCGAACACATACGGAGAAGGGCAACAAGGCTGGTGAAAGGTCTAGAACACAAGTCCTGTGAGGAGCGGCTGAGGGAGCTGGGGGTGTTTAGCCTGGAGAAAAGGAGGCTCAGGGGAGACCTTGTCACTCTGTACAACTCCCTGACAGGAGGGTGCAGCCAGGCAGGGGTGGGCCTCTTCTCCCAGGCAACCAGCAACAGGACAAGAGGACACAGTCTTAAGCTGCTCCAGGGGAGGTTTAAGCTGGACATTAGGAAGAAATTCTTCACAGGATGAGTGTTGGAATGGGCTGCCCAGGGAGGTAGTGGAGTCACCATCCCTGGAGGTGTTAAGAAAAGACTGGATGTGGCACTTAGCACCGTGGTCTGGTTGACTAGGTGGTGTTAGGTTATAGGTTGGTCTCCATGATCTCAAAGGTCTGTTCCAACCGAGTTGATTCTGTGATTGTTTGAACCTCTGGAACAGGACACATCTCAGCACATTGGTATCTATTAATTTTGATCTAATTTGCAACTGTACATTTAGGATGGCATTGCTAGCATGGAAGGAAGGTCCTCAGCTATAACTAAGTTACTGTTCATTGGTAAATGTGTTTTCATGAACACTTTGTTGGTTTGCTTTTCCTACCTGCTAATGTGATATAGTGAAGGCTATTTGGTACTGTGCATGCAAAGCTAAATTAAGTCTGGCAGGCAGCCCAGGAAGCCCTGCCACGTGTCCCAGCTGCTCACAGCATTCACGGTGTGCTCCGCTTCCCCAACTTTGCTGCTGCACTTTTTCTACAGCTGCTTGCAAACAACAGAGGTCTTGTGGTCAAGAACTTCCTCATGACTTGGCATAGAGTAAACAGATAAAGTTCATGAAGAAGATTTCTTGCAAAGATGGACCGAGTTTGCAGTTCAATTTTTTTCCCTTTTTTTCCCTAGTTTCAAAGACGAAGGTGCCAGACTCCTCCCTCCACAGGTGAGGTCAGCAAATTGGGGGAGACATTACAGACACTGACTTTCAGGAAAAGGAGGAAAAATGGTTTTATTTTTTTCTAATTCTGAGCACCATTACCCCTCACCTCTGAACCAAGAAAGACTTTACGTGGTGTCATAATTTAGCAAATTACTTCCTCAAAGGAAGGTCAAACATTTTACCATTCGATCAATAGGAAGCGACTTACAAATCATGTGTATTGATCATTGTAATCATTCAGAGGAATGTAGGGCAGACACTAAAATCACATGCACTTAGTCTTAATTGCCCACATTAAAGCAATTATGTCCCAAAACTGTCATTGTCTAATGCTATGCACACTACCCAGCATGGTAACTTTTAGCCATACATATTTAATGATAAATCAGCCTCTTAGGTCTATTGCACTAAAGACTTACGATATTGCTGTAATTATGCAAATATAACTATGTCTTTTTTCATCAGTGTGTAAGATCATGTTGCTTTGGGGAGCCAAGTGGAGGAAAATAAAGCCCTATATTAATGCAGCTGGTATTTAATACATATATTTTACATCTGTGTTATGTGTTCATGACACAAGTACTTAAAGTGACCTTAAATTGCTAATGAACAGAGAGCCTTTGTAAAAGCAGTCACAGGTCAAGGACTTGTAGATAAAACTTGTTGAGAGGTACATTGATGGTAGGCTTGTGTCAGGAGAATACTATTTGTTCGGGCTTGTTTATAAACATTATTTTCCAGAGGATCATTTCAGCTAAAAGTGTCTCAGACAAATACCAATTGGTAGAATCGAAATAAATGTTTTCTGATCTTGTAAACATAAGGTGGATGCCTTATTCCTTTTGTCAAGGAAGCCAGTGTGTCATCTCAGGAAAGTTTTGTTTTGATGAGCTGAAAGATTGGTCAGGAGTATATCCCTTTTACCGTTCCAGAAACTATTTCTAAACAGATCTGAAAAATGAACAATTCTTGGTATCTTAAATACCTTTTATTTTGCAAACAAGAATGTTCAAATCACAATTATTATCTAATATGGAACAGCCAAATTTGAGCATTTCTCAGAGAATATGAGTTGAGGTCTCCTTAAAATTAAGGAGAACAATTCTCCTGCCTTCCTGGGCTGAGATCTAGACTTGCCTCAATCAATTCCCAAACAGCTTTCCGAAAACAGACATCATCTAATACAGCCCAGAACAGACCAGGTCATGGAAAGAAAAAAATACAGAAGAGACCGCATGGTAACATGAGAGAGCAAAGGGAAGGAGTTTCACACTACTTCACCTGCAGCCTGCTTTCAGTTCTTGACTCCCCTCTGGAGGAGTGCAGAGCAGGCCGTGCTCTGGCTTTGCGTGCAGAGGCACAAAGGAAAGGGGCAGAGAGGGAAGACAGGCTGCTGGGATTGCCAGGCACCTCCATGTTACCATTTCCTGCTCCTCCAAGCTTTACTGGAGCCTGAAACATCACATCATCTAGCAAGTGTTGATCACTTCAGTAGTTCTGCAAAATGTTCTTGTACCTTCTCAGTCTTCAGCACAGTGGGCTGCTGACACACAGGCCTGAGGGTACTTCAGTGAAACCCCAAAAGGTTTTTTGGCAGCAGGCTCCAGCTAAGGCATGTGCATCTTCACTGGGAGATGTGCAAGCTGCAGATCTCTCAACAAGCTTCAAAGCTGCAGGAACAGGGAACTGTGCTTGGAAGCTAAGAGCTAAATTGATTCAACCCTGGGAAGATCTCTGACTCCAAATCTCAGGCAAAGTTATTTTAACAAGTTTTTGAGAATGTCAGCAACATTTCTGATCTTCTGGGGGTCTTAACCTGTTCAAAGCAGCAATATGTAGCGCATAAGATACCCTGTAGGTCACATATGTATCCAGATGGGCACTGAATCACAAGTAATTTAGTATGGGCTTTTAAAAGAGGAAAAAGTATGTAATTTGTCTCAGAAGCCCTTAGCTCCAAAACAGTGATTCAAGCATTAAACACTGAGCAGAGGAGAAAGCTGTTTTGGTGGAGGAAAAAGGAAATAAAATGTATGGGCTCAAAATGGTTGCACCAAGTCTGATCAGAGTATGAAGCAGGTTACATGCTGGCCCTGGATATGGCCAGTTTGGAGGCATATTCCCTGTCTCTCCCTGCGTGGCTGGGTGGTGAGGTGCTGCAGTGTGCCTGATTGCTCGGGAATCCCAGCACTTCCCGCACTCATTCGTTCTTTCAAGTAGCAATGAAGTTGTTTGGCTGGATCCTTTATGAAAGTTAAAATTGGTTTGTCATTTTCTTTTCGCTTCTCACACCTTATCTAGTTTCTACATTCTTCCCACTTCACTAGTCAAAGTGATTGAAAGCCGAAAACTGAGCAGATCTGTCCCTGCAGCAACTTTCCTCGCATTTCTCATTTACCATTTTATCAAACGGGCTCTTTGTCTTTGCAGTCCCCTGATGTTGCCTCTGTTACACGGTGATATTCTTCAGGTCATGGGGGTTAAAAGGGGGCTAAAAAGGAGATCATATTGGACTTGCTCTACACAGACATGTAGCATTAGACCCAACGCCCAATAGAGGAAAGATATACTACTCCTATTTGATGAGCGGCAGGCCAATAAATTCATTAATCATCATTTTATGCCTCATCAAACACTACCCAAGTTCCTCCATGGGAGTTATACAAATTAGCCACTGAAAAGGCAGTAATTTTAGTTTAGCTAGGTAAGTGCTTTTTGATTGCCTTCCTGAACAATGCTTCCCTTGACAAGCTAATAAATCAGCCCTTTCTGAATCAGAAGTGCAGCAAGTGCGAACAATAACTCCACATAGTTTCTCCGCTGATTTCAGCTGGAAGGCCTAAGAGGATGATCTGGGATCAAAGTCTCTTACTTTATTGCAGAGCAAAAGCTTTCTTTATGAAGAAGAGCTACAGAGAAATGAGGGAAGGGGGATTTTTTTTAATCAATTAATGAGAGAAAAAGTCTTGAAACAAAAAGGAGGCCTAAGTCTCCAATTGCAGAGATGCTGGGAGGCCGGCAGGGCAGCTCGGGCAGGAGCCGGCCCTGCCGCAGGTGAGGCAAGAGGCATAAATCGAGGGGCTGCTCCTGTGGAGAGTTACAGATTACCAGGGCGAGTGAGAATACAGACTGTATTTAATCTGCGACCAATTGATTCCTTGAGTGTTTCAGGTATTTGTAGTGTAGGTTTAGATTTGTTGGGTGGCTTTACAGTGGGAAGCCTTGGGGCTGTACTGTCTTATCTTTTTTTCAAATTGCTGCTTTTGACAGTATCATTTTTTTTTTTAACTTGGCCGTAAATCATTTCACTAATCAGCTGTCACCAGCCAACATGCATACATTGGCATTCAGCCGGAGAATTTGTTTTGGAAGGCCTTTAGCAACAAAAACTATGTTTGTATCAATAACCGTCTGTTAATGTCTCATGCATACGGATGTAGAACACGGGGAGGAACAAGGGGAGACGGCAGTAACGGAGAGCAATTTTGGTGGAGGGAAGAGGGGAAGAGCATTAATTACCGCGTATGGCGCAGCCTCCCCCCGCCCGCCGCGGCTTGGGTGAGGAGGTACGTGCGGTACCTGCGGCTCCGCCGAGCCGCACTGCGCAGGGCTGCGCGGGGCCGGGGCGCGGAGCCCCCCGCAGATCCGCCGCGGCGGAGCTCTATGCTTCCCTCTCCCCGAGTCTAGACCTGAGGTATTTTAAGTACAGTGTGTCTCTTCTCCTCTTCATTAACTTTCCCTCCACACATCACTGCATGCCTCTGAAAATAACTTGGCAAACTGGGAGCCGTTTATCTCTTTTATCTTGGGACCTGATCCAATTAAATAAGTGCACATTTACATTTGCATCCATCAGCCATGAGCGTGGAGAGGTCTGTGGTTAGCTTTAGGCAAATAAGAGCCAATTTCGGGGGAAAAGCGGTATCTGGACGAAGCCGCTCCCTTCCCGTTGCGGACGAAGGGGCGAGCCGAGCCAGGGCGGGCGCGGGGCAGGATGCGGCCCCGGGGCAGGATGCGGCCCCAGCCGGCCCTTGACGGGCTGCCCGCGCAGCACCGCCACGGCAGAAAGAGGTGGTTATTTCACAAATGCCTGCATCAACCCCGGCCGGGCTCCCGGCGCTCTA
>NW_008239324.1:8065445-8065976 GCF_000691975.1 Corvus brachyrhynchos
CGGTGGAGGAATGCGGGGACAATGCGCCATCTGTCACCGCCGGGTCGCGCCGCGGCCGGGAGCGCCGCCGAGGGCGCTGATTTATGCTGAATGCGCCTTAGAAGATCTCGATGTAGACTTTGTCTTTCTCTGTCAGAGCCAAGTAAAAAGAAACAGCTGGCCTGAATTTTTAGCACCCATAATTAATTAAGAGCTTCATTCCTGGGATTTGATGATTCAATAAAGCAAGACCCTCATTCCCCTATGTGATTCCAGTGAATATCTACTCCACTCCAATCCTTTTGGGTCCCAAGACAGGGCAGATTAACACTCTTTTTCTGTGGGAGAGAAGGGAAAAAATGCCTCAAGATTGCATCTGAGGCGCACACAAAAGGTAAATTCAAAACTGCCACTTGTTCTCTGCAAAGGCTCCTTATTCTCCGCTATTGATGTATTTGTGCCAGGTTTTAAAGAAACCAGAGGGGGGATGAGGAATTAACATATTGCTCATTTGGAAAACCAGCCGGTTCTGGTTTTGGTAACACTTGTTCC
>NW_008239324.1:8066174-8067081 GCF_000691975.1 Corvus brachyrhynchos
CCCGCGGCTGCGCACCGACGCTGGGCGCCGACCGGACCGGGCCGTGGGGACGAGTTTTCCTTTGTTTTCTTTTGGATTTTTTTTTCTAAACTCATCTCAGTTTTGGGTTGAAGTTCCTGTACTTTTCCCTACTGCAACCCCCTGTGATATTTTTTATTCACCTCCTTTAAACTTGCTGACCGTGTGATTTCCCGTGTTTTCTTGGCGGAGGGGCTTTCACGTAGTTCCTAGGCACGACAAGAGAAGATGCTGTTTAGAATCTCTTGCCGGGGCGGGGGAGGTGTGTGGGGGGAGGTCCAATAAGCCAATTAGACGCGACCGCGCCGTCCCGGCCGCCGCGGCGGCGCCGCCGCGCGCGGGGGGCCCCGTAGGTTAATCGTGACAATTGGAAAAGCAACACTGGCGGGGAGAGCAGCGGGGGGGATGTAAACACGGTCCGGGGTGTTGAGGGTCTAAATTAGGATTTGTTTTGTTTTTAAGCGTGAAAGAGGAAGCAGCAGGGCTGCTCCAGGCTCCCTGCCTCTCTCGCCCTCCGTCCCCGCAATTGAGAACCGGGACTGGAGGTACAGGGGGGTCCCAGCCGGAGCTCGGGGTCTGTGCTGGCTGCCGACTGCACCCCCAGCTCTCTTTTCTTCCAGGACAGAGAGAATTTTGCCGTAGATGGGATGGATGGGACCGATGGCTGCAGCCCTGGGCTAGCAGCCCGCCTGGGCTCCTGTCATCCCGGGCGCGCTGAGGTGTCGGTAGGCCCATCGGAATGGGCACAGCTGACCTCGGGACACTTGCCCGGGTTTCTCCGGGGAAGCCTCATCTTTCCCCGGGGACACGGCGCTTGGCTCGGACGGGCGTTGCGGGGGACGCCGCCCCGGCTCCCCGAGGCGAGCGGGCGCCTCCCCCGGGGGGCCCC
>NW_008239324.1:8067752-8069218 GCF_000691975.1 Corvus brachyrhynchos
TCCGCGGGCCGGCCCGCGACCCTGCTCGCGCCCCAGGAGGGCTCCGCTCCCAGCGGGAGAGTCGCTCCCGGCCGCTCCGAGGGCTGCTCCTGAGTAACCTACGGCAGCTCTGACTGGCAGCAGGCGTTATTTTTATTTTAAGATATCCTCACTTCTTTTTATTTTTTTTTAACAACAAATTAACATGCCAGGGGCAAAAAAGGCGAACGCTGCCCCCTCCCCCCTACTCTCTTACGGGAAAAGAAACTGGTAAATTCGTGCTTGTGTTAAAGAATGGCTATACAGTATATCTCCTGTGGCAGGGGAAAATGGTGATGAATAAAATTGTTGTATGAAATCGTTTGGGCTACCATAATAGTTATGGTTTAAAATAGGCGACAGGCTGCAACCTAAAGGAAACGGTTAATTCCCTTAGGAATTTATACATCAAACGAAAACCGTATTGAGATCGCTAATAGACCTATTCAGAATAGCTCGGAGTATAAGGAATAGGGCTTTTGAACGAGCGAAGCTCCTAAGCTGCTTTGCAAAATAGCTTTTTCAGAGATGGGAAGATCAACTGCGGAAAGGTAGAACGACAATTAAAAAAAAAAAAAGAAATCCATAGCTAGATGAATAATTGAAACCTATTTATTTTGAGGTAGTCGTTCCTCTGTGGAACCTGTTGTCTCGGGAGCGCGGTCCTGAGAGGCTTTGTCGCTCCCTGTAGCACAGGGCGCTAGGGAGTTTCCCCCGAGTTCAGCCGGAGGCGGTCTCCGCCGGGGGGACGGGAACGGCAGAGCCCGGCGGGAGGCGGCCCGCGGCGCTTTGCCTCCAGCCCCGCACATCGGGGCCGCTTTTACCCGGCCCAGCTCTACCCTGTCCCTCGCCGCGAGAACTTTATCCCGTTTTAAACAAGGCAGGTGAGTCCAGTAAAGCTCACTGCTGCGCGAAAAATACGCCTGCCCGCAGGTCTCACCGACTGGAAATGAAATATCCAACGGAGCAATTCGAGCGTTTTTTAAAAAATCATTTATCATTAAAGAATGACAAAATAACATACTATTATCCCAGGAATATTAGACTCTTCGCACATTCAGTTGAAACAATTTTGATTTTAAACCAGATTATGCATAAAAAATTGTATAACCAAGCGAATATGGACTGCATCTTTAAAACTCAAAATACAAACTACTATTTAAAATCCCGTAAAATGTAAATATGCATGAATAAACCTGTTACAGCTAATAAATGGCTCTGACAAAGTTGAAGAGATTACAAAATAATTATGATTCGTAAAGAAAAAAAAAAAATCCAAGCAAACCGAGGGGTGTCTGGGCACCAGCCCCAGAGGTCCCACTCATACTCCCATCACACCAGCAGTGTCTATGTCAGCGTACAGCTGACACACACAAAATCCACACTGAACAAGGAGAAACCCGTCCCCGAGGCTGGGAGCTGGAATAGTCCTCGCCGTTATTTCTTTG
>NW_008239324.1:8069718-8071007 GCF_000691975.1 Corvus brachyrhynchos
GCCACCGCAGCACCGCTGCTGCAGCGACGCGGGCTAAATCTGGCAGAAAATCGAACTCATTAGCAAAGTTCACCAGCTGATTGCTTTGCATAAAACACGACACTGATTGGGAGTAATTAGGTTAAAAGATGGGACTGCGCTTCGATTTGGTGTTTCTAACAAGTGCTTTTGTGCGTGGCCTGATTTAAGCCTTCACCTCCGGGAACAGCGTCCCTCCCGCACCCGGCCCCGTCCCGCTGCCGCCGCCGCTCGCCTCTCCTGGCCCCGCGGGCGGATCTCGCCTCCGGAGCCCCCCGACCTTTTAGAAACTGCCTGTCACTCCCAAAAAGTCTTCAGTGAGATCCAAAATTGAGCCCCGCGTCTCATTTAAGACGTGCTTTTATTTTTCCGCAGCTATGCACGTATCTAACAGTTGCAAAAAGAGAGTGGTTTTGATTCTGTTAAAAATCTCTTTTAATTAAATATTTGCATTTTACAAAGGCGGCTGCAGGGTTGGTTTTTTTTTTAATCTAATACGTATAACCTATTTCCTTTTTTTTTTGTCTTGTTTTTGCATTATACTTTAACTCACACCCAAGGAAAAAAAAACAATAGGCATAAAAAATTAAATTAAACTTGTATATATATATTTTAAAACTATGAAACAATTCGGAAAAAGACACAGAAATGTATATATTTATATTACGAAAACAACATTAATGCCTGTACAGTTGTCTTGATTTCATAATTTACTTCAAAGATACTGTATTATCAATTTAAATACAAAAAAGCTACATTAAATATACAGAATAAGATTTAATACAAATCTTTCTTCTTTGTGTGTGTGAGAGAGAGCGTGTCACTCGTTTGCTTTTCACTTGCTTAAGACATTTCTGGGCGGTTTCCACCCAGCCATTTCAAATAGACTCTATAAACTTTTGAAGAGGGTGGTGGGAGGGAGGGGAAGCTGGTCTTTTTCTGTTTGTTTTGTTTTTCTTTTGGTACTGGAAAAATAACTGCCAAAGCAATTTATTATTTCTCTCAAATAAATTAAAAAAATGAAAAAAAAATAACAAAACCACAGTCCCAGGAGGGGTTAGGGAGGAGAAGCCGATATTAAATGTTGGACATACCTTTCTTCAGTTCGTAAGGTGAGTCTTTGCAAAGGTCTACTTGGGACTGGCTCCTGATCATTTTAGTGTCTTTAGCCAGGCTCTCGGCTCTGCTGAGGACAGTCTGATTTAATCAATTGAAGTGGGCGCCGGGGGCGGCGGCGGCGGGGCCGCCGGCGGGGTGCCCGTGCAGGGCCC
>NW_008239324.1:8072543-8073085 GCF_000691975.1 Corvus brachyrhynchos
AAAATAAAGGGAAGAAGAGAAAAGAGAAAAAGACTATAAAAGAGAAACAAAAAAAGGGGGAGGGGAGGGGGGGGAAAGGCAAGAGAAAAGAAAGAGAAAAGAAAAGGATACAGAAAAAGGGAAGAAGGAACTGTGAAACCATGCCCTAAACATAGAAGAGAAGCTGAGCAAAACTCGCCGGCTTTTTGGGGGAGCTGCGGGGCGCTGGCGGTGGCCGCAGCTCTGCGGTGTGGATGTCCCGCACCCGGACTGGCCCCGCGGTGCCCCGCGGGGGCGCACGGCGGCGCAGTGCCCTAAGTGCCCTACCTTCCCCTTCACTTCCCCGCACAGCCCCGCGGAGCAGCTCGCGGCCATGGGATTAGAGCTCTGCAATATTTAAACCTAATTATCGCCGTGCAGGAGAAAGTTGCCTGGATTTATCGCCCGGATTTCTCCCATCGCCGACCGGTCCTGGGTTCATTCCCTTTTCAATCACAACAAGTTAATTGTTGCAGAACTACGATTGGTGCTTTTTATACATATTATTTTTTTCTTTTAATAGG
>NW_008239324.1:8073471-8073834 GCF_000691975.1 Corvus brachyrhynchos
GTGCCGGCTGCCCGCGGCTGCTCTTACCAGGTAGGAAGTGAAGGCGGCGGCGGCGGCGGCGGCCGGGTCGGTGCCGTACTGGAGGTGGGAGTTGTAACCCGGGGAAGGGGCGGTAAAGGCGGTAGATCCGGCATAAGGGGAAAAAGCGGAGCCCGAAGAAGATCTCCCAAGTTCATCGGTCCTGGGTCCGGAAATCACGCTGGTGCTGTACGCCGGGCAGGAATAGAGAGCCAAGGACGCAGACGGCTGGTACAAGTAACCCTGAGGATACGACATGGCCAGGCGCACACATATACCCGGGAGCCCAAGGCGCCGGGAGGGAGCCGCCGCGCTGCCGGGTTGGGGCGGCTGCGGGCGGGGCGT
>NW_008239324.1:8074155-8074570 GCF_000691975.1 Corvus brachyrhynchos
GCCTCAAGTGCGCCGGCTCCTGGATTGCAGTCACCTCCGAGCCATTTAAGATCAGCTCCAACTTTCTGCATGTGCTAAATACCGTGCGGAGCCGCGCTGCGCCGGAATGCAAGCCAATCAGTATATGAAAAAAAAATAGATCTTTAATAAGATTTATTAGCCGCCCGGCTCCCCCTTGCACAGCCACCCCTCCTCGTGCTCTCTGCCCCTGCCCCTCCCTCCGCTAAATCACTGGAGGTGGGATATACGGCGGAGTGCTGCTGATGCTAGTTTTGATTTCCTTAAAAAAAAAGGAGATTTTCGTCGGGGAAGAGCCGCAGCCCGGTCCGGTCCGGCAGCGCTGGGCTGCTCGGCCGGGCCCCCCCGCGAGCAGGGGCCGCCTCCCCCCCCCGGCCCCTGTCGCGGGGGGGCGGTG
>NW_008239324.1:8074616-8075303 GCF_000691975.1 Corvus brachyrhynchos
TCGTGTGTGTCGTATTTAGTCTCTCCCAGCGCCGGTCGCGGGAGAAGGGCGATCCGGAGGGGAGCGGAGGGGGCTGAGATAGGTCCGCAGACACCGCTCAGAGCGAGGGTTTGCCCGCGGATCTAAGGAACACACAGAGTATCCTCTCCCCACCCTCGGCTCATTGAAGGGTCGAGGCGAAAGCAGATTAAAACCATATGAACTGGGATAAATCCCTGCCGATCAGAAGATGTAATCTCTTGTGATTCCACCAGATAGATTTCCCAACAGAAACATATCCCGATTTATTCCCTTCTCGCTTTTTTTTTCCCTTGCGGTTGAGGAAAGGAGCTACTCCAGCGGCCGCGGACCCCCGGCCATCGGGACCCGCCATGCCTTTTGCGGTTGAGGGAGGGGGCGATATCATTAGATTTATCATTTTAGAATTGATTTTATTTTGTAACTTTTGCATTTTCCGACCCTGATGCTCTCGCCGCGCTCCTCCGCGGGACGTAGCCGGCGACGCGAGGAGCAGGGGTGTGTTTTAAAACGGGCAGGCCGGGGCAGGAGGTACCCGTGTCCCCGTCGCGACACCGACGCCGCCCCGCTCCCTCCCTCCCTCCGTCTCCGGGGCTCCGTCCCGGCGGCGACATCCACAGCCCCCCGGCTGGGCGCAGGCGGGGGGTTGCGGAGGCGCCGCGGCGCGGC
>NW_008239324.1:8075827-8115994 GCF_000691975.1 Corvus brachyrhynchos
CGAGCCGCGCTTGGTCTGGCCGTTCCCTCTATCCTCTTGCACCCCCCTCGCCCCCCTTTTGTTTTGTTTTTTTGTTTTTTTTTTTTTAATTTAGTTTTTTAATGTGCGGTGTGCGGAATTTCGTCTCTTTAAGCTCTATGTGGTTCTGCCCCGGTAAACGGGACGGGTCCATCCCCGGCTCGCACGCTTACATGCTCAATCCACACAGGTGTGCACTTTCATCAGTTTTCAGCTGCACGGTGTCACCGGTATTTGTCCCCGGCTTAATTTTAGCGATCGCTCTGGAGCACTGCATTTCTTTTTCCACTCAAAAGCTCTCTGTCATAATCCTCTGACAATCCCCCTTGTTCGGGGAGTGAGATATCATCTGGTCGAGTTTTATACATTTAACATTCATTTTATATGTGACTAGAATAACTAACTGCTTTTCCGTGCTCCTTTCTTTGTAGGAAGAAGCAGAAGTTTTAACCATCTTCCCATGGCATCTGACTTTTTTGAAGAGGAGGTAAGGTTAACATCATGTAAAATTACCCTCTTTATTTCTGATGTTCCACTAATCTTTCTTCTGTAGGCATACATTTTGGAAACTGTGGTGAGTTCATGCATACTTTCATGCATTGCAACATGATACCAGAGCTGATTAATAAACCGTAGTGATAGGACTCTTATGCCATCAGGATTGTAAGTGCCTATCAAACTGACATTCTCACTGTATTATGCTACTTTTATATTCTTTGCAATTTTAAAAGAACTGTAGATAATTATTCAAGATCTTGAAACATTTAGTTTATAGTTTTATCGCTGTGGTTGTCACCTTCACTTTATATCAAATTTGAGACTCATTTCTTAAGGATGTCTCTATTTTCTGCTTTATTTGCACACTGATAGCTCTACTGAATGACTAGTCACAGCAGCCTTTTCCTCTGATAGCAGCATATTAAAATGTGAAAGCCTAAGACTAATCTGCTTTACAGGACTTTTCAGCCATTTGATCGAAGGGAAATAAGAAGTTTGTTTCAAGACTCCTATGTTGTTCATTAGTTCTGTTAACAAATGTGGGGCTTGAGAATACATTTGCTACTTCTCTTCATTTTTGGTGAAGGTATGTGCATTTGAAGGTATGGATGGATTCTTGGTGTCAGGAGTTTGTGTACTTTGCAGCTGCCAGTGAAACTATATCAGTGCAAGTTGATATTAAAATTCTGGACTTTGTATATTTTTCTCATAATTTTTTGGAAGATAAATTGTTAATGTAATAGAGAAAACACTTGCCCTTAAAATCTTATTTAACAGTGGGAAGGATTTACAGGCTGCTTATGCGCTCTTCACTTTATTTAAATTCCAGCATGTGAATTTAGATTCCGCTTGTATAAATAAATAATTAGAATCACTATTTTTGTAGCTTTCAATCTGATGGGCTGATCCCACAAAGCTGTTTAAAAGGTCTTTGGTTAGTTTAGTAGTTGGACTCCAGCAGGGTTTTTGGCATGAGAGGAACTTGGATTTGAGATGACTGCACAAAATGTAGCAATATTTGAACTTGCATATTTGTTTTTCTACATTGATTTCTTTTGCATAATTTCGTTGAGGGTGTGCAAATATGTGTGGTACAGCATAAAATGGCTTAATAAATTAGTGCATGAATGTACAGTAGGGATCAGCTGAGAATATTTTCTTTCTGGGAGGTTAAAAAGAGGCAGGATGTTCCTGAAAGTAACAGCAAACTATATTTTAAAAGTACAGCTGTTAGTAGGCTCTAACTGTAAGTGGTTTGGTTCCAGGTGGCTTGTAGTGAATGGAGTTAAACTTGGCTATCTTGGATATGATACACCTTAATTTAATTAATTTAATAGCTACTTTCTGTTGAAACTTTAAAATCTAACGATCCTGTTTTTATTGCAGTCTTTAAAGATCTAATCGTTCTCCTGTGTGTCTGAGATGTAAAACTTAGTGCGAGGAGAGGCAACAGATTGGTTCCGTCATGCGATTTTGTTGGGTTTTTTTGAGAGTACTTAAAAGATTATGATGGATAATGCTGTCTTGCCAAAGAATGCCGACACAGGTGTTCATCATTATCTTAATTAAGATCCTGAGAAAATGTCATCTTTCAGCATGAATTATGAAGGGAGATGCATTAGGAGATCATTTCAACTTTTTTTTCTTTTTACAGGGGTAGATGAGAAGGAGGCTGTTTTGTCGAAACCTTTTTGATATTTCTTTATCAGAATACCTGACCTTAGACACTCAATAATTTGTTTCTCCAGTTCAATTTGTGACTATATTATCAGGAGATCTGTATGTGATGCTAAAGGGAATCCTCTTAAAGAAAAAAAAAATTAAAAAGTATTTCCCCTACAAGATATCTTGTTTCATTTAAAGCTGTCCTATGAAAAAAAAAACTGTGAGACTCGGTAGTGGAAATTGCTGCTGGAAACATCTGAGAAGAGATGTTTTGTACAGTATATTTAAAAGTATTAACAACTCATAACAGAGGAAAATAAATACATGTGAATATTCATTTTTTAAATTAGGCACGAAGAGAAAAGAAAATTTTCTTTCTCATCTTTGCACTATCATAGAAGTAAAACTAATTAGCTTGCAAAGAGGAGGGAGGGGCCTGTGTCTTTGTGTGTTAAATCAATACATTATTAACTGGGTAAGAGCTAAAAAATCGCATGTAAAATATTGGCTGTAAAACTTAGGGGCCCTTTCCCACCAGACACTGCTTCCCTCAGGTGCAGTGCTGGGAGTTCCAGGGTCAGGCAGCGCAGTGGAAGTGCCAGTGTTTGTGGCTCTCAGCCTGGGTGAGGGGTCCCTGAAGGAGCTCTCTGGCCAAGACACCCTCAGATGCTCTGTTGTTTTTTCTGCCTGCGCTTCTTTTGCCTGAGATGCTCCTTGTTCACACTCTCTGTGTTTGTGGTCTGAGAGCGAGGTGTAAACTCGTGAACACCAAGAACAACTCTTCCGTCCCTAGCACTTGGGTATTAGGTAGCTTAGAGTTTTGTTTTTCTCTCCAAGCCTGTCTATGTTAAATCTCTTCTTGTCTGCTAAAAGAAAACCTGATTATCAGTTCCAGTCTTTTTTTTTTTTTAAATTGCTTCAGCAAACCTTTTTAGTGTGTGGAATGAAATACAGAAGTGCAGCTGACAAGCCTTTCAAGCACCTAGTTATTGTATTGAGCATGTAACTCCAAAGATCTTGACAGTATCATGGGAGAACCTGAAACTGTATTTCAGTTTCCTTGAAGTTTCCTGTAATTAACTTAAATGCCATTATTTGCTTGAATTTGTTGGCATAGTATGGACTAAGTTAAGAATGTCTTGAGGGTTTATTTTACTTACAGTTCCATGGACATATGCAGAAAATAGACCCTGAGTAAAAAATAAAAAACTGCTCTCTTTCATGTCTGAAACAAGTTTTTCACTTAAAGCAAGCCACATCTACTGTTAGTTGGCTCCTACAGCAAATGAGGAGCAGCTCAGTGGGAAGGATGGCTGTGGCTCCCTGTGCCGTTTTATGGGATGTACATGAGCCCATAGCTTCCCTCATGGTGGCAAATTCTCTTTTGCCTGCAGGTGCTGCAGCATGGTTGGAGCTCCTGTAGCTGTAACCTGGCCTCCGGTGTGAGTGTTAGAGGTGGGTGACTTAATAGCAGTGTTGTGTTCCAAAGATTTTGTTCTTTATCTGCTTTACTTACATATATTTGCAGTCTTTATGACCAGTGTTTGCAAGAGCTCAGCAGTACCTCTCTGAAGCATAAAGCCAGGTAGCCTTTCTGGCCTTACACCCAAGGAATTCTTTATCATTTCCAGGGTTTTATTAATATTAGAGCTTTTTAGTCTGTATTCCTTAATGTCGGTAATGCAGATGTAGATGATTCTTGAAGCTGATTTTTGCAGATTAATGTGAATGTATTTGTAGAACTAGCATTTTTTTTTTATTATTATATAAATCACTGCTTGAGGAGAAAAACAAACCGGTTGGACCTTTCAAGGTGAATATGGATCACCATAACAGAGTTTACTGTACTAATGAACATGTGACTGATGACTCTCCTGCTCTTCCAGAAGGAGATGCACCTTCCTGAGCAATTTCTTTTTTCCCCAACAGAGCAAAAACGAGCTTTTTCTTTTCGTAAGCACATATTTTTTTACAGTATTTCTTAGCATTTCTAGTGCGGATCAAGAACACAGCATTTACCTCTGAAATATTCTCTGATGACATCTACAGAAATTTTCCTGCCCTTCAGATTTAATTTTGTGTAGAATAATGCATGGTATAATATGTAGGTCCTGTGTTTTCAATCAAGCTGTGTTAGGTAACTATGCTCTTCTTTCATATCCCAGAGCAAAGTATCAATATCCAGATGGCAGTGTGCTGGGATAAAAGATAGCTACAGGCTTGGCTGCTACTCTAAAGACAAGAACTAACATTTTAGCCTGTGTGATAAATAAAACCGAGGTTGAGACTCTCAGCGTATTGGAGTTGCACTAAATAATTCTACAGTGCTGTTTATTACTGGTTTCATTGGATAATATGCAGCTGTAAAACCTGCTTGAAGCTTTTATTAAGAGCACTCTGTCATTATAAAAAGGTGCCTACAACTTCTTTATGATATTGGCAGTGCAAGAATTACTTTGTTTGTGCTGACTTTCTGGCTTTTATCTAGGAAGGACCTTGCTGTCTCCCAGCTCCTCTAGGCATTAAGTTCCATGAATGTCTCTTGGGAAGAGGACAGCTCTGTAGAGCCTAAGTTTCAAAAGTAATTTTAAAGGTATTTTTTTCCTTTATGCTTTTTCTTAAGTTTATTTCAGTATTTGATTTATTGTTTTAGTTAAAATTCTGCTGATATTTCCTGTAGTATACACTGTGTTGCTGTGTCCCTAAGTAAAACTTAAGCTGAGGTCATCCAGGTAGTTCTTTGAGAAGGTGGAGGCTGCAGAAGGGTGGAGAGACTTTTAGACTGGCTGAGAAGGGATGGGAAAACTTGGTAGCAGGCAAGGGGCTAGACCTGGGTTTGTTTTCTTCTTGCATTTCTGGCACATCCTATGACCTAGATTTGTTCATGTAACCTCAGCCTCAGTTTACCTAACAGGAGCTCTGCTTGTCTCAGAAATGTTCAGATGTAAAATGGTGTTCGTGCTTGTATAATTTTTAGACTGTTGTGCTTTTGACCAAGAGCAGGTTATTAATGCTGTTACTGGTTCATTAGCAAAATGCCATTAAACTTTCACATTCCTCAGATCTTTGATTTCCATCGGCACCTGTTTGTGGTGTGCCTCTTGGAACATGCATGGTTGAACATCATCCAGTGGGATGTGATACTAACACAGTGTCTGTGGGATTTAACAAACGTGCTGGATCAATGGGTGAAGAAATCCTTGCATTGCTCAGTCTGTAATCCTTGTTTGTCAGAGAAACATGCTGTCTGAATTAGTGACAAATACTGTATTTTTGTTCCATCCCTCATTCTCCATATGTCCCTTTTTTTAATCTTTATAGATTGCATCCTAGAGAGAAGCAGTGAGGCCCACTGTAGGGAGAATGAACCCAGCAGTCCATCCTGTCCTGTGCCTGCCTGAATATGGGAAGAGACCTAGTACAAAGCTGGAATGCATCTGGGCTTGCAGTCTTTTTAACCATATTAAGTCCTGTTCAGAGTTAATGGTAAGTAATCTGCTGTGAGTATGATATGATTCATTAAGCAAAGCATTACAGTAGGGGCACTTTCCTTTGTGGTGCTGGGTTCAGTCACTTACAAAATGCAGAATTAATGTTTCCAGATACGTCAACTTTATTCCCGTTCCTGTTGAGAAAGTCACGCAGTGCAGGTGACAAGAACTGTAATAAGTATGTTCTTTTCTTTCTATTTTTGTCCTCCCCAGATGAGCTCAGTGAGATGGTCTCAGCAATGCTGAAGAAGGGAAGAGCAGAATTGGAAGGCAGGAGCTATTTCGAAGCAGGATTCTTCATCTTTCCGTAATGCCCAAACGTGAAGACTTTATAAACTTCATTAGGTAGAGTATTGCTAATAGTGTAATATCAGTAATGTTGCATGGTGTAATATGGCATTGCTATATTGTTTGGTGATTGTGTGGAGCTGCATTAAGTAAATGAACATATGCCAGTGACTTAAATGAACATTATGAGTGAGAGCAGTAAATGGAGAAGGTGGGTACTAGAAGAAATGTTAGTAGCTTTCTTTAAGCCAGTGTCTTTTTTTTTACAGCTGTTTCCATAACCAGTAGTTGTTTTGTTTCTTGATAAAGATGGAATAAAAAATATCTTTTCATTCAAAAAATTGAATCTAGTTCAACTTCTTAACCAGAAAGACTTCACGGTCCTACTAGCTGTTAGAGCATCTTAATGCTTTGTCCAGCAGGAAATTGCACTCACAGTGCTGACCCATAAACATCTGCAGTGCAGCGGCATGTGCTACTCTTGCTCCTCAGGGCTTGTGAAATGTCTGCTGTGGCACAGCCCTCTGTGACCTCTTGCTTTGAAGGATGGAATTCGTGAGTCCTTTTCTGTCTGGAGCTTGTGGGAGCTCCCTCCTGAGCCCAATAGTTCTGAAATACTGCAAAAAAAGATCTGACAGTGTTGTCTGGGAGATGTGACTGACTTAATTGTTATTAACATTTATTAAGTGCCTTACAATGGAGTGGAAGAGCCATTGCCTTCATTTTTACAAATAGGAGAACTGGTATGTAGGAAGAATGAATCTCTTCTATCTTCTGCAATTCTTGACCCACCTAATTAGGTGATTGTCACAAGAAATGAGAACCTGGCTCAGGGGAATGGCACAGGCGGAAGCTGCCGACGCGTTCCGTACACGCTGCTCTTCTCCCTCACACAATGGCTTAGTGTAGTGAGCAGGGCTTCCCTCTGTGAGTGTCACTGGGCCAGGGAGGAGATTTGAAAGGGCTGAGGAGCCTGAGGCTGTCTATTGGATTGCTTCATTATAGATCTCATCCAGGTAAAAAGTGGGGAGCTGCAACTCGTTTCTAGGAGCTACTCTGTTTCTTAGCAATTCCTCACCCACTGCCTCCTCCCGCTTCCTTTCGCTGTGGAGTGGCCTTTCCCCACAATAAGCTGATTCTCTTCATGGCTGATATTTACACTTACACTTAGTTAGCCTCTAAGGCACTAACTGCTTCTTCTGGCCTAAGACTTCAGTTTCTTTTTTTTTAAATAATTTATTTTGCTAAGAAAGAGAATCTGTCCAGCTGTTACAAACAATAATGGTTTTGATGTGTATCAATAAAGAGTTAGAGATGTGTGTTTTCCATGTAGAAGATAAAGAGACTTAAAGCTTGCTTTAAAGGAAGGCAAACCTGGGAGAGGTTTACTTAGATGTACAATATGCCCTATTCTTTCATTTTTACAAACAGCATTAAGGGATTTTTTTCAAGAAAAGAGAAAATAATTTAATGTTTTTGATTGCAATTTTTTCTTAGTCTCACAGTTGTAAGATAAATATTCAGAATTAGGAGTCGCTAAGGTTAATGTGATTAAAATTAGTATGTGATAACGGGCTCTGCACATTAAAGATTAAGAGCTCAAATTACAGACTCCAGAGAGAAACACTCCATGAGCATTTCTAAATTTTGTTTGTGCAAGAAATGCAGGCTTAGGCCTATGGTTGCAGTTACACAACAGTTTTATCCTGTTTTATCTGCAGAGAATTCTTTTAAACACTGTAGTGTTGTGGTGAAAATGTAGTGAGGTGGGGGGACAAATGAGGAAATAATTTTAGTCTAAGTGTTAGTGTTACTCCATAAAAATAGATTAGTTTTACACAATTTATTCACATGTACAAAGGTCAGTTTATAGCATTCTGAATGCAGTAGTTAATTCGTTATGTATAAATTGATCCTTTATACTGATGTAATTCCATATACAACATTTAATCTTTGAATGCAAGTTGAAAATATTTTAGCAATTAATTTATGTAGGTTATGACTTTCTTTCCCATGTACTTTGCAGTGGTTCCTACCCTAAAGTTGAGTCAGTGTGTGCTTAATGAAAATTAGATGTGAAATATAATATGTAGAAGACAAAGAAGCATTGAAGTCCTTATTGCTCTTAAAAAGACAAAGGTACCTCAGATAATTCTCCTTTCTTAATCTCTTAAGAATTTGATACGTAATTCTGTTATGCGTGATTTGGAGTGAATGAAAAATATTTTTAGAAGTAGTATTAGTACCAGATATTATTTCTCACCTTTTGTGAAGCATAGTTTGGTTTTAAAATTTGTAATGCTTTGCATTTTGAGAGGCTAATTTATAGGCAGTCTTCCACTGGGAAGGAAAAGCACCTGGGACGTTAGTGGAGGGGCAAGCCTTGTTGTTATATCTGTGAAATTCGCTAATGTTGCAACCATTGAAATAAAGTGTTTGTTTACATAACAGCAGTGGCATTTCTCCTCCTCTTCCTTGTGGTTTTGTCCAACTAGATGTTATGAGTGGCAGTTGCAGTGACTGCTAAGTGTTTAAATGATGATACCATTATGTGAAGTGATTTTGAAATGAGAGATTCCAGCCAAGAATTACATCTGCTCTCATCTCCTTCAAATCATACTCTCTGGCTGTGCAGATTATGATTGATTTGTTTGTGACAGATTGCAGGAAACAGTCATTGATTTTTCAATATTTTACCTTAAAATTATTTACAGTTGTAACCAAGGGGAGGTATTTCCATGGGCTGTCAGCCCCTGAAAGACTGGGATAATATTCCCTGCTCCCTGACAAGACAAATTACCCGTAATGAGTGCAGTAGCTGAAGGGTATACTTTTATTTTAAAATATGTCAATAACCCAGTGACTAAACGAATATTGATTCAGCATAATGAAGCCTGAGTAATGTGAAAATGAGCTCTTCAAGGAGCATGGTAAAGACTTTCTTTTTAGCTTGTAGCAAGAAGCTTTTCATTCTTTACTGTTAGGTAGTTGAAATGTGCAGTCTTAAACAAATCATCCTTAAACATTAGTAATATGTGGAATAACGTAACAAAAGAACTTCAGTGGATTTTTATGTTTTTCTTTTTGTTTTTCCTCCAAGTTCATGTTTCAGTAGATCAAACGCTTAAAGAGGAAAATTCAAGTTATCCAGGGCAGAGATAGAATTACTATTGGTGTAAATGTCTTTTGCAGTAATATTCTCTGGCTTGCCTAATGGCATTTTTAATGTGGATTCTGAATATGAGAATGGAAATATATCTAAATAAACTGTAGATTTAATTTCATATTATTGACTTCTTGACATACTGATGTGTTTTCTGTGTGATCAGCTAATGTTCTTGTCCTTCAACAGTTTAAAATGGCTGGTTTATGAGCACCTAGATATACTGTGTTATAAAACTTAGTTACCCTAATGCATGTTTTTCTTTCCATAACATGTAACACCGCATGTTTTTTACCAAATGAGAATTCTCAAGCAGTAATTCATTTAAATTACAGTAATTTATGCAGTGCCATAGGTGTGGTGTGGAAAAGCATCTAATAGATTAATACGAATGTACTTCAGTTGTTCAGGGTAAGGATTCGATTAAAGACCATGTTGAGGTACAATTTTTTTTAACATTAAAAGTATTGAACGCTAAAAAAAACCCCCACCCTATCATGTGAAAGGATCAATTGGTCATTTGTATTCAAGAGTATTGTGCAACATTGGGAAGGCTCTGCAGAAGCACTGGGTATAAATAGCCATGTAATCCAGACATAGACAAAAAGATATTTTCTTGAGGTGTTGTGTATAATATGTCAATTAGGAAATAATGTCATAGCCAGAAGCATTTAGTGAGCATGTTTGGGCATGAAGGCGACTTTTCCTTATTTTCTGAGGACTAACTTCAATTGCATGCAACTAGCTTGTGAAAATCTTCAGAAGGATGTTTTCCTATCAGCACACAGGTGATTTTTTCCAAATGTCATTCCTTTAGCACAGCTAGAAACTATTTCAGGAGGCACTTGAGAACCTGTGGCATTGAGAGTTAAATGGCAACCCTGGAATGTGAGATATGTTCCTGTTTTTAATTTGTTAGTTTTCAGAAAAAAAAGCGATGTACGTTTGAGTGGGTTGCAACTGTAAATAATTGTAGTTTTGAGAGGGTTTGTGCATAGCACCTGGGATTTCCAAAATATTGGAGAATTATTAATGGTGAGGCAGTAATAAACTGAAATATATAGCCGTGGCAACAGGAGAATTTGGGTCTCTTGTTAAATGTTACAAGAAATCTACAAATGTTACAATGTTGAACCTTAATTTCCTGCTCAGTGGCATTTTACACACCTCAAATTCTCTTCCTGTTCTCTTTGTTTCTGTACCTTTATGTTTTTTTGGCCAACAGCAGGAGATGGAAGGGGAGGATTCTTGTTTGGTAGCTTTCCCACAGTAGCGAGGAAGAGGGAGACTGTTCAGGGCTGGGTGCCAGCTCTGGTGCAGACTGAAGGGCAAATAAATGTTTGGTTTAACAACATCTCCTTTTCCTGAATAACACTGCATGAGCTCATGGTACCAAACTGAGTAACAGCAGATACTGCTGGAGGTACTGCTGGAAGTGAAACCGAAGTGGGCTCTGCTTTCAAGCCATTGGCGTTTTTCACTTGCAAGCCAGGTAACAGCTCTTGCTTTGCTGCCTTTCCCAAAGATGAGTTTGTTTATTGAATATCTGGCATTCCAGCTCAGGCCTGAACCGTGTGCTTGGCACTAAAGGCAAATGGTGCATTCTTGGCTTCGAGGCTTTTTGGGTGATAGTGGAGATGTCTGATGATGTTACCTTGGAAGCTCTGTTGTTCACACATCTCTTGGTGTTAGAACTGTGACAATTGTTAGTCCACTTTCAGGTGATTATGGAGGAGAATAAAAGCCTCATACAAAAAACAATCCTAAATCACTAATTGGTTAAAAGTTCTTGTGGCATTTGGGATCTCCCAGGACTAGAACAAGCTCAGTTGCTGTTCAGTTAGGTAAAAGTAGAAAACGCTGTGAAATTAAGATCATGGGTAGAGAACAGAATAATATCCTTTGTGGCTGAGATGAGGCTATTGGTCAGTCATTAAGGGTTAATATTTAAGGGCTGTATGTCCTTCAGCACTTGGCAACTTGCAAATTTTGACTCATTTCAGTTAATTTCAAACCTGATGGGAACACAGTGCATCAGTATGTTCTTGTAGTGGGTGGTTTTGTGTAACAATTCAGATCTCGATTCCATTATGAATAAAGTAGCAACCAAAACCAATGGTGGATTTTTTTTTTTTTCCTATTTACTCAGCTTCTGTGTTATCTATCTGCTCTACAGACCAGCCAACTAAAACAAGTTCATAGTTTAAAGTAAAGGAGGAGAGCATGTTGATAGAGGTGATGGAAATTGGGCTTACTGGCTAAGCCTTCTCCATGCTGCTTCCTTCCCATTGCCAAATTACTTATTTGAAATCTAAGAACTAATATGTGATAGAACCCAAATCAGAGCAGTCTACAAGTGGGCAGATGGCCCTATGTAGAATTTGATCATCTAAATGTCATGATTACTTGAGCCCTAAACTACACTTTGAAGGTGTTGTTCCTTTTTGTTTAAATTTGTGAACAAATTATTGCTTTTCTCAAAAGCTATTCCATATATGCAAATATTCCATTATTTTGGAAGGACCATTTTATGTACTAAAAGCTGTCAGTAGTGCTGATAGTATCACAGTCTTTGGTGTGTTGGCATATGGTTGGTTTATGGTGAACTGTAAGACTGAGATAACCCTATAAAAATATGTGAGGGATCCAAGATGCTTTGAGGGTCTTGCTTAACTGCAGTGGTTAAAAAGGCATGGCTGACTTGCATGAGTGTTGAAATCTGTGTCTGGAATTATGGAAACAAGTTGAGAAACATGAACAGAATTGATTGTTGATTATTTTCCTTTGTAAAAGCTTGGAAAAGATGTATTCTGCTTTTCTGTGGTCTTTAAAAGCCCACAGTGTCCTTTTTTTCCTTTCTTTTTTTGTTTTTTTTTGTTAACTTATCTTTTAATATGAAGTGTCATTCCCAAAATGAAGTAATGTCCTTGGGCTGGTGGCAACAGCTGGAGTTGCAGAATTCATAAATAATTCAGAGAGGGATAAAGGGTAGGGGAATTTTTTTGTCATTTGAATCTTTATTATGTGCACACATTTCATTTTAGATATGGCATCATTTGAATTCATTCAGTATGATGATTGCACTGACCTGTCATATTTATTTTGATGTCCCTTCGAAGGACCATATGCTCTGTCCTCGGCATGAAAATGATGCAGGTTGCAAACTGAAAGGCAGCTCTGCTCCTGTAGGGATGAAGCCCCTCACTTCCCGTTGTCACGTCAGTGGATGTACAGCTGCGCTGCAGTAGAGAAGGTGGAGTTGTTATGTCAGTGCAGTGACTAAGTGGCAGTGTAGTCTAGCAAAAGGTGGGAAAAAGGGCAAAACCCATTTGCATCAAGGTATTGTATGGCATTAAAAACTCAGCTGTCACCGAGGGCCAGTTGGTGTGAGGAACCTGGCATGTGGAAGGTGGAAAGGATTCAAGCCAGCTAGAAATCTGCCAAGGTGGAGGTGTGCCATGGTAGCTTTAGTGTGGGAATACAATTAATTACTCTGTATGTTGGAAGTGGGGTTGCCATGCACACAACCTCCTGGGGTTGCACGAGAGTTAGTCTGGATATGCAAGGCTCAGAGCTTTTTCTTTACCCAGTCCACGTCCTCCTTTCCTCTTGAAGCTGCTTGCTTACTCAGACAAAATCTTGGATAATGTTTTTGGGAGGGGAACAGGGGGAGGAAGTGTGCAGTTGTAGTTTGCCTCTTCACTAATTCTGCTGTAACTGTTGCATCTGGTCCTTCATTTATTTCATTGGTGTGTTCCTGTGCACGAGTGGTACATTTTCCAGAAGTTACAGGCTCAAGTTCAACCATGTCCCGTAAGTAATGAACTGCATGATAATGAGTAATGTCTGGTCCCTACTGGCTAAAGCACTGGCTGGTATTAGCAACTCACAGTTGGTGGATAATGGGACTCTGTTACCAGGATTTTGCTACTGTTACCTTTATATGTAATATTAACACCGTAGGATTGCAACCACCTCAATATTTTCATGGTGTAAGGTGTTAACAGTGAGCAGTGATTTGTGGGAAGTACCTGATTCACTGTACTCATGCCAGGGGCAGAAGGAAGCCAATTAAGTGCAGGTTAGTGAAATACAATAACTAGAAGCTGTGAATGAGAATGATAACTGTATGCAAAATTGTTTCTTTTCTAGATCCTGCCATCAATGACTGAGCCTCCCTGAAATCTTATCAGTTACTGCTGAGATGAGAAGGATAACAGGAAGGAGGAGTGCTTAAGTGGCTTTAATGACAGTTAATTTCATCTATTTATCAAATGACAGGTTGTTTTTTCCTAAAAACTCAATTATCATGACAAGATGCTTTTGGAAGTCATCTTTGTAAAATAAAACTGACAATTTTTAGGCTACAAAGAGCTATTGTATCTTGCTATAGAACATTGTCATTATGGTAAACTGCTGGAAAGTCTTTATTTTTGAAGTAATTTAACTTGCATGCTTCATTCATTTATTTGAATGTCTGTTGAATGCCATGTGAAAAGTTTCTTGCCAGTGTTCTTTTATTCAATGGACTAGTTATTCTTACAATGCTCAATTTATTATTGTCTAAATTACTGTTGCCTTAGCCTCCTGCAAAAATGTTTCTTTTTAGTAATTCTTAAACAAATAAGGAACGAATGAGGTTTTGTACCCTTTGTGGTTTGATCAGCATATTTTGCCTTTCAGTGAAAGTGTCTTCAGGTTTTGGAATGACACAACACAAAGAAAGGTGCTTCGGTTTTTGTCTTTTTTTTTTTTTCCCCAACAGCACATGTCTTTTGTGCAATGATTTTTTTAATATGTATACTGCCAAGATACAATTACTGGAAGGAGAGAGAGAAGCTGTTGGGAATGTCATGTTATGCCAAATTAAGAATTATTAGCTCTTACTTTCTGTGCAATCTCTTCGACTAGAGCTTGACCTATTGCGTCTGGTGTATACTTTGACTCTAGTGGAACTAATGTGTCCTTGGAGTAGCATTTCAGAGTAACTTCAGATTCATGTTTTTTTCACAAGTCAGCTTTAAACTGCTGGGATTAACTTCAGAGAAGGCGAGAGATACAGGCTCCTTTGTCAGCAGCTGTGCTGGTTAAGGAAGGAGGCTTCGTACACGCTTGCTTGCTCCTTCTCTCCTGAAGGTTATAGCCCCTGCTAGGGAAGCGAACTGAACTGTTTCCCTGAGCACACCCAGACTTATTTCAGCGAAAGTTAATCGTGTTATCAAATATTAGTTATCCAGCACCCTGGGTCACTCTGATGAAAGGACAGGGCATACAGAGACCAGCTGTGCAGACATCATGTCTGGGAAGGGTGGTGTGTTGACAAGAGGGTTGTTGAGGACTGGCCCTGGTGTGTCGCCTTTTCAGCAGGTGCAGTTACATCTCTCGGATGTGGTAAAAATTGGATGTGTTAGAAAGCTGTGCAGATCTGTTACACATAATATTCACATTTCAGGGTCATCCTGGATAATGCAAAATAAACCTGTGCTGTTTGACTTACTCCTTGTGTGTGCCAGTATGAGGGGAGAGACCTGGTGTGAGTGTGTGTGCATGACAGACACCTACTTCAGGAAAATGTATCTGGTCAAGGTGTGGGAATGGTACAAGCGTTTCCATTACCTAGAGAACACACTGTTTACTTCACTCATCAACGAGGCTGCCTCAGCCAACACATGCCTCGGGAGAACTGCTTTTGACACATGGGCTGCCTTGAATGGAGAAGGGAGAACACCTCCAGCAGGAGTGGCTGCTGTTGCTTCTCTACAGTGTTGAATCAGTAGATGCTGGAGTCTGGTGAGGCATCCAAGCTCTTGATATTCCCTGTGCCAAAATGAGAATGGTATGGATAATCTTTAGTACTGAAAGACATACTGAGGAAAAACAGTGCACTAAACAGTTCCTTCAGCACTGACCCTTGTGTGAAGGCTGTGGACTGTAGGTGCCTTCCTATTGCTGGCTTGGGCATACAAAGAGCAAGAGGCCTTCTGATCTGTCAGAAACCTGAGAGCAGCAATACTGCTGACATCTCTTGTCGGGGCACTGCCAGGTGAAAAGAACACAGCTCAGTCACAGAAAGGACTGAACTTCCAGCTCAGTTTGTGTGGCATCCATTATCTTTTATTTGGCCTTATGATAAAGGATGAGGAAATATGCAGTGGCCATACTGTACAGAAGGCACTGTACAGGACTGCTTGCCCTGGCTGTTTATCCTTGGCAGCACTACCTTGTCACAGTGTCTTCAGATCAGGGCCCGCATCGGCTGTTCCCTGAACTGTGGGTCTGAAAAATAGTAATGTGAATAGTAATGTGAAGGGATGAGGCAGGGGGGGTCCCAGGGCTCAGGTTTAAAGAGACATTTGGGAATGTGCACAAACTTAGACTTTGCTAATATTTTATAATTCTGTGTGAAAACAAAGTAGTTATGATAAGACATAGTGGGAAAGCTATTGCTCTTCTGTCAAGTTTTGAGTTGACTTGGCTCTGTACTGCAGTATGCTGAGAAAATGTTGGGCTCCTCAGTCAAACTCCTTCTTACCCTTGTTAGCCTATACTTGCAGTGGAGTGCTTGGTGTGTGCATAGGTCAAGGAGGCAAAGTGCCAGCCACATAGTTTCCAAGATCCTCAGCTTGCCCTGATCCAATCGCTGAGCTCCACAGTGAAGGTGGGTGCAGCTCCAGGTGTGAGAGCTGTGCCCTGTTCCAGCAGCCCAGTGTCAAGCCATGGCTGAGCTCTCAGTCCTAGCTTCAGAAGTGATGTGCCTCCTCCAAATGACTGTCACATGTCTCCCCTGACCATGAACTAAGTGCAAATGAGTCTCCACAGCTCTCTGAGACAGCCCATAATTCATATAACTCTTTTTATCTTAAAATGGACTATTGTAGTAGTGGGACTGAAATGTTTCATGAAATGCTTGTGATTGCCGAGGAATCTTTTTTACCTGCCTAAGTGGTAAACAAGTACTGCAAAATAACATCTTGCGTAGAGCTCTGTCATGGGTGTTAAACTGATAAATACAATTTTACATCCAAGCACTTAAAATGAACAAATACTACAGTTAAGACTGCCATACTGTTTATGTAGTGCTAAAAAGATAACAAAATAAAACTTCAGGGAAGGTAGATTTTCTTCTTATAAATATTCCAAATAATAGGTTGGTTTCAAGTAGACTTCCTGGCTCTTCAGTGATTGCTGCAGTAGTCTGAATCTATCACGAATCCCACTCATAATGGTGTGTTTATTATTATAAACACATGATTTCTATATATGTTCTCCACAAATATGTTGGATAAAACATAGTTACCTTCTTAACTGGTACGATATGGTTACTTTCTAACTTCTTTAATTTCAGTTCTAACTTGATTGAATAAAAGGTGCATTCCTGAAAATAATCTTTACATCTGTAATGGGACACTCGATTTTATATGACTCTTTTCATAGTCCAGACATAGCACAACATTTTTAAGGCAATATGTGTTGACAATATACAGAGATAAAAATCAGTTAATGACGAACTAAGGAGCAAACTTTTAATAAGAGCAATGATTCATTAGAAATTATAAGGAAGGGAATATTAGATTTTCTATCTTTTGAATGAGGATGAAATATTTTTATAGAGGTATATGCTTGAACAAATGGCTGGGTGTGGTAGAGGAATTCCTCACAGGCTTCTGTGGCTTTTGCAACACTTGGGGTCAGACTGGGTCATCTTAGACATCCTTCTGGTTTGGAAGGGAGCGAGAAGTCTCAGCGTAGCAAATACCTTCATAGAATAGCAGCTTCAATTGAAAAGTTACTCAGAGTTATTTAAGCTTCTCTTCAAAAAGGATTGGGAGGGACGTTGATAGTGTTCCTGTCTCCTAATGCCATGCCTTTTTTCAAAGATCCTCTTTCACCTGACTGCTTGCTTCTGTAGGGTGTTTCGTTGGCTTAGGTGGGTTTCTCTGGTTCATCCATCCTGCTCCTACCCACATTAATCAGACAGCACATGAACATATTTTTTCACAGCAAATGTCTTCTACAGAGTGTCTACTTCTACAAAGTGTAATGTTGCCTTTCTGCTAGAAATAATTATTAGGTTGAAAATAATCTGACAACATCCTGCTGTGGGTAAATTAGGTTTGTTCTCTACTAAGATTAGTCAGCTGGCACCCATTCACTAACATGTTGCAAGAAAATTATTGCAAGTTGATTGTATCCAGTTATCTGCCTTTTTTCTTTTTAATGGGCTTTTTGTTGCTGTGCTGTCACCAAGGTTGAAATAAATGTGAGCAAGTCATACTTTTCCAAGTTCCCTACAGCCTGGAGAGATGGTGTTTGCTGTCCTGTACCGTGAAAAGACTTGTGGGCAGAAGTGTTTGGAGAAGGGGAAAGGTTGTCTCCACATAGATTTCTGAATCTTGTGCACCTTTGGTTTTGGCTAACAGGGATGTGTTCTGCTGTGAGGCAATCAATATATTCCCACTAAAGTCCAAAATGCCAGGTATAATTAGCTCATGTGTTTAAATAGGTAGTGTTATTTTTCAACTTGTATGTACAAGCCTGTTTTCATGCAGAAGTCCATACTGACTTGGGAAGAATGCTTTGCAAATCAGAAAAAGCAGAAAAATTATTTAAAGTTATGTGGTAGTGTTAAAGATTTTAAAAATAACTGTGAGATCTTTATTTCTTTGTTTACGATTGATTAGGGTTAGAGTTTTAAAAGCTTAATGCTGACTCTAAGTGCTTTACAGTCAGTCACTGAGAATTATGGACTTGGCACAACTCACGTTTTTGTCCTCCAGTATATCCATTATTGTTAGATGCTGAGTAGTCATTGAACATAGATGACTGGTTTTTTGGGTATTTTACATTTTTACATGTTCAGAAAAATACTTCATTAAAGCAGCTGCTGGGTGAATGGGGTAATTAAAGAACTGTAATGCTTTTATTGAAGCTGACATATGCTTCACATTCCTTAAAACTCAGTATGTGAGCAGAATGTTTCCAGGATTTATTGAAGGCAGACGTCTAGAGATACTGGAGAGCTTTTAATAGTAGTAAAGATAACTTCCAAGTTTTATGCTGTTATATAAATCTGTCTTTAAGAAGAGAGCTGTTATTGCAATACATTGCTCGTGTTCATATTTTGTCCATGTATGTGTTTTATGTATGTACTTATACACCTACACACAAATGCTTGACCTGAGCACTTTTATTTGACAGTGATTGTATATTCTATTTAGTATTTATTTGGCAAAGAATAGTGTTCTAATGCTGACTGAGAATATTAATTTGCTTGGTACCAAAAGAAATCTGCAGTATATTGTGGGAGTTTTTAATTAATTTATTTTTTTTAACTGAAATACAATCCTGCTTAGTTTGAATTGCAGCTCTTAGTTGCGTGAGTGTCGTGGTAGCAAGCAAGAAATCTTACTCAGCTTAAACTGAGGCTGGGTTTCATTTTAACTAGTATGATGAGTGCAATGTTCCACATGTGTGATACTTCTGCAAGTTGTGAAAAAATAGGCTTGCTTATCTATCATTCATATTTCATATGACTTCAGAGTAAAATGTTGTCCTTACTGTTAAATTACTTGGCTAAAACTAGCAAACTTTCACCTGTATATTTTGTAGTATTTAGACCTTAAGCACTTTTCAAGCAATATGTTTGACTTACCATTATTGCGTGCTGTAAAATAAAATACAATATTAAAATACATGCTGAAAGAACATTATTCATCAGCTATGAATAAACATGTGGAAAAATGATTTTCAAAATTTTAGGGTTTTTTGCTAAATTCTTCCCAGTTGATTTTGTATTGTCTTTAATGTGGGACTTGGAAAAGAAGTTAGTTTCCCTTACCAGGATGCATAAGGTGCTCTTGTGTGTCAGTGTTCTAAACTTCTAGGACTGTGTAAATGGAAAATGCACTTTATAATTTTAGCACTGTGTTAGGCATGCAGTACAAGTTAGTTTTATGCCTGGTTGTCTTCATGAGCAGGATAGGTATTTTTAACTGTTTTTGTAGTGCAACAAACTCATTTTATGGACAAATCTTTTCCTATTGGGTTCTGCAATTTGAAGACAAAAACATTTCTAAACTGCTCATGTGTCTTAATATTCTGAGTCAATTCCCATATGTTAAAGTGTAAACTACGAACTAATCCATAGAAGTTTATGCAGTCATTTAATTAACGCTTTTAATTTCAGCTATGAAAGAAGCTCAAAATGAGGTCTGGAGAGTGGAGAGAGGCTTTATTTTTCATCGCTGAAGTCTCCCTGCACTGTAAGTCTGCTGATGCCCGTGGTACACAGACCATCTCCTGCTTGCTAATTAGTCCTCTCCAGTATGCTCTCTAGAAATGTGCTGGAGAAGTTTTTCAAAAAACCACCACGCCATCATAAATAAGGGAACAGTACAGTATGTAACTATTATACACCACTCATTTGGCAGACTATAATTTAATAGAACAACAATGATCAGACCAGTATATCAGTTAATTTTCAAAACATTTTATTCCACGCAAATTAGCTCAGGTCCTGGAGGGCAAAATGACAAGAGGTTACTCGTACACTATGTATTTAATTAATTGAAAAATGCTCAAATTGCTTTTACAGTTGTTATTAAAAAGTAGAATCAGTGTTGCCAGTGCTCAACCATAATTAGAACCCCGGGGAATTAAATATTTAGCATTAGTAATGTAACAGCACTTAGGACACAAATTTCTATTTTTGTAATGAAAGCAATACAGTGTAAGTGCAAATGGCTGAAACGACAGCTGTGACAAGCAAACCAGCCTGGGATATTTCAATAAGACACCTCGTTGGACAGCAAGTCTTACTGCATTACTCGTTTGTAAGAGTCTAAATCCCAATAGCCAGGCATTACACCCAGTATTTAGATTTCTAATTGCTCACAGGATGAACAGCCAGGCGAATGTCAGCCGTCGGTGTGGGGAGCACGCGGCGTTTTCCCGAATAACACAGCAGAGGTGGGTGCCTTTGGCCGTGCAGGCAGGGCTGGGGCACGTCCCAGGGCAGCCGAGGGGGGAAACGAGGCCTTGTTTGTTTTAAGTTTAATTACATTTTAAGCATAAGTGCTTTCAGTGATACAACATGAAAAGTCGGATATTGGGCTCTAATGAGCTGTAGTGGTAGATGGCTGGAGACCCTGAGGGATTCATTCACTAAATTAACTGGATAACAGTACTTGGTTTGGGCACGGTAGGATGGCTGAGCTGTGCTTAAAATCTCCCTTTCAGAGCTGTCTCTCATTCCTGTTTTCATTCTAAACAGTGTAGTGACTTCCACTAGTCACCTACTACAACTGTTCAGCTTGTCACAAGTATTACATTACCAACTAGTAAGTAATAAAGCATATTTGACTTCATTTCTCTTCTGTTTTGCTGGGGTTTTTCCCCCTGGAATGGCAGGGGAAGGAGGAAAGCTTGAAGGCACTTGTGTATCTTCTAAATAGAAAAAAAGCTGTATTTGGTCAAGGCATGCTTTGGCCTTCTTAAAGCACTGATTTGTTTCCCAGAAATAGGACAATCAGGCAGAGGGATGGAATACTTGTTTTTGAGGATGCTTTTGTTCCAGTTGGCACCTGCTTGCAGGATAGAGTTCGTGTTCGAGCTGAACGCGTAGCAAGGATGTGCTGTCTAGGTGGCACTAGCCCAGGACAGCCTGTTTCTTGGGAGAAGCAAGCAGGGACTGCACAGTGCCACATCCAGCACAGGCAGCAATGCCCCAGCTGCTGCTCTCCTGCTTCGCTGGCACTTTTTTCTGCTGCAGGTCACTCTGCAGAGAAAGTTTATTTTTGCTCCCTCCCTCCAAAAAACCCAGCAAACAAACGATTTTGCATGACACTAAAACTTGGCAAACGGTATCAAAACCTGTAAGAGTGTCTCTGGTTCTGAAATTTTAAGTCTTTTTACTGCCATGTTTCAAATAATCGTTACAGAACAAGGGGCCCCAGGGGTGAAGCTGCGCCAGCAGAGATGCTGGAGCTTCTGCCATCAGCCCTGCCCAGCCCTGAGCCTCTCCCCCGGGGTACACACTCATCCCCAGCACACCTGCCCACAACCTGGGGGTATAAAGCGGTACCTGGCAGCACACCCTGGGCCCCTACCATGGGGGAAGCTTGTGAGGAAAGGGCTTCCCTAGGTTGTTTCAAAAGTACAGTGCTCTTTCTTCAGCCTGGCTTTCAGAAATAATTTTGACCTGTTAGCTGAAGGTTCCTCTCAGTGTCTGGTTTTAGTTGAAGTTGCTTGAACTTTAGTGAAGCACTGATGAACCACCAATGGAGCTGTGTAATGGGGAGTGACCTGGCAGGTACCTGGCTGCAGTCACCAAAACCTGTGTGACTTTTTCAGGTGAGTGCAGAATGATTATGGGCAAGGATAGGGTAATGAAGGCAGACCTCTCTTGTGGATGACGTGCTGGGGTACAGTAATGGTCCCAAGGATCAGGAGCTTCAGTTTTGTGTGTTTCCTGAGCAGGTGAAAAATTCTGAGTAAATTAGCTTTTCTCTAACAGGTTTATGAATTTGGGCTCAAAGTATAGGAAGGAGCATTTTTCTGAGGACAGTGAAACCTTGTGGGGTATCTCTGAGCTTCCCTAGGTGCTTGTATCCCACCTACTTTGATCCAGCTCCCCGGGCTTTTTCCTGGCTACCAGCGACTTGCAATTAGAAACCCTTTGTGCTCTGTGTGTGATGCACAGAATTAAGGTACCCAAGGGTTTGATGTAACTGTGAATTACTGCTGTGTGTAAATAATCCTCATCAGCTCTTACTTTTGTAAATAGAATTGTGGCATTTTCCTGCTCTGCCTCCCTTTGATGCAATTAGAAGAGCTGGGAATAGAGCCGGGGTCCTGCCAGCAGCCCTGACTCGCAGCAGGATGAGCTGCACCTGGACTGAGCTTTCTGTCCTGGCATCTAAAATCTGTGCTGAGCCTCTCCTGTGGATGAGCCAACAGCTGCACTGACATGACAGTAGCACCACTGCTGACTGTTGTGTCAGTGATCTGGGGTCTAAGAAGTCTCTACTCTGGCCTGGGACGAGATTTTTTTTTTTTTTTTAAAGTGTGCATCTGCAAAGCTGCTCTTTCCTAAGGTTGTTGAGGCTTGGGTCTTGTCTGTCATTGCCAGGATCAGTTCCTGTAAGTCCTGCAGCAGTTGGTCTCTCTCTCCCTGAGGATGGGGAAGGAGGGGGGCTGTGGGCTTTAGTTGCCTGGAGATTGGCAGCTGGAAAGGCGTTTCTCCCTTCTGCTGCATTTTTGTTCTTGGGCATCTCTTCTTCCAGTCTCTGTACCCCCTGTGCCCAGTGCTGTAAAGCACACAAAGGGAGTCTCAGACCTTTGCTGGTTTCTTGTCCTTTGAGGATAAAATGACCTTTTTGGCTCCAAAATCCACCAGCATTTCCTCTTCAGAGGCATGTTACAAGCTACGCCATCACTAACTTCTACCTTAGAAAATGGACTAAAAATACAAACTTTAGAGAAGGTTTATCCTGCCAAAGGCCATTAAAGTTACTTCTAAGGCTCTCCGTAGCCTTGACTGCTGCCTGGTGAGTACGACAGTGTGCTCTGAGCTCTCTGGCAGGCAGGAAAGAGGTAGACAGGCAGAGATGAAACAAAAGTTTTCCCTGGGATCTTCTTCTGGTCCAGCTTTGGCCATTCTGACAGCTCCTGATGCCTAAGGCAGGGTTTAGTTTTAGCACATTTCATTACATTTCACCAATTAAGATAATTTTTTCAGGAAATAATGTTCAATGTATGGTTTTTAATATGAACTCAGACTAACCTCTTTAAAGCAGCTGTAAGTCCCAGAGGCAAATGTGTGGTATTGGTCATAGCCAAGATTTTTGAAGACACCTAACTGACCAAACATCCAGCGTTGTACTGATGGATGTTTCTGTTGTTTAAACTAGTGAACCTAGTGTGAAAAATCAGATTTACCTGCAAAAATATCTGGGCACTGCTGCAAGTTTTCCTGTAGCCCTGACTGAATGACTCTCTGATTGCTTGTTGACTTTACCAAGGTTATGTGTTGCCTGGCATTTCTGTGATGCTGTTCCCTTCAGCTCCACAGGTAATGGAGCAGTTCTCTGTTGATGCTATGCTAGGAGAAAGCAAATGACCTGAAATTAAAGTATGGCTGTGTACAGGAGTCCTTCTTGTTGTTTCTCCTTACATTGTTGCTTCTGCTGATACTGATGCTCTTCTTTCAGTTATTGTCTAGCATGAAAAGGAAGTAGCTGGACAAGAGAGTTTTTCTACATTTCTGTTTAAAACTGTGTTGAGGCAGGGTTAACTTCTTTTCTCTGTCCCTTTTAGATATTGCCTCATTTCTTAATGGCATAAACTTCTAAAACTACTCTCAGAAAAAATCTGCTTTGCTTTTTGTGACTTGTTGCTCATATCCCCTGTTGTATTTATATTACTGAAATTATATTGTATACACACACCCCTGCAGTATTTTAGATCTTTGAATATCTCCTAAGGCTTTCATTGAATGTCTTGAAAGTTGTTTGCTTTTTTTTTTTTTTTTTTGATGGGGGGAGGTTTCTTCTTCTTCTTGTGTTGTTTGGGCTTTTTTGTTTGGTTGGTTTTTTCTTTTTAATAATCCCATCCTCAGTTAGTTGCTAGTGGTATTAGAGCCACCCTGCCACTGTAATGTGAACTTTCAAGTCGTCCTCAAGTTTTCTGCAGTCTTTAGGACCCGATTCTGAGGCTGCTGCCAGGTTTCCTGCTAACATCCATGAGCCTGCCAGTGCCGTAGGGATGGGAGCTGTCAGGTGTCCTGCTTGCAGCAATGACCCTACCAGTGCTGTGGCAGTGGCAGCTCATCTAACAGTGCTTGCAGGCTGGGACCCAAGGGCTTTGCTACTGCTTTGTTATAAATATGGAAGCTAGACCCCAAAATAATTCAAAAACTTACATCCAACTGCTCAAAAATCTCTGAAATTGGGTTCCTGCTGCGTTGCGTTGCTGACCTACATGTTCCCAGGCAGTTGGAAAAGTTAAACTCGTGTTACTGACCTGGGCCACATTAAATGAGCGAGGGGCAGGTTTTGGGTCTCAGTTGGGGGGGTGGAAGCAGAGTTCTGAGGCTCTCAGTGTTACACTCCCATTTGTGTGCGTGACGATGAAATGGATTGGTTAATGAGTGCCTAAGCATCTGTTCAGCCTCTGGTAGATGCTTTGCCAAGGTTCGAGTTCCCTGAGGAGGATTAGCCACCTGGTCCGGTTTTCATGATGTAGTGACAAAGGGGACACCCACCTTTCGTTTTACTGTTGAGGATGGCCAAATGCACAGGGTCCCTGGGAGGTCTGCGAGTTTGATGTCTTTTTTGTAATTTAACAATTACTTTTGTAATTGTTACAATTTAGGTTACAGCAGCGCCTGCAACCACTGTGTGTTTTTGTAGGAAGAGTGACATCTACTCACCCTGAGTGTCTCACAGTCTTGCCAAATAGACTTATTTATTTTCCTTTTTCTCAAATGACACACAGCTCTTTTCACACAATTATCTCTCTTGCTGTATAATATGTATAATCAATATACACCATAGGGCAACAAGAAGTGGTGATAAAAAGAGGTTTAAAGAGAAAAATGAGCATTTCATAGTCTGAACTTGCAGTTAGGCTTTCCAAAGTGTCTAGATTTTCCTGCATGGACAGCATTATGACTTGATGAAAGGCCTGCACTAAAAGGCTTAAATTTATGTGTGGTAGTATTGCTTTACGATGAGCTTGATTTACTAGGGGTTTGACCCATCAGACACAATACAGCAAAGGAATGCTTGATAGACAGAAACATTACACATTTGTTGCTGAACTTGGAAAAAGCTGAAATCATGTAACCAGCCTGGTTTAAGGCAATGAAATGGATGAAGTCTTGGCAAACTGCAAGGAGGGCTTGGATGGACTTTTGCATCTGGGTTACCTGCTGAAGCCATGCAGAATCACCTTCTGATGTTGGTTTGTTTTGGGGTTGGGGAAAGGAAGGAGGCGTGGGGATTTTTTAACCCATAGCTTGTTGGATAGGTATAAACCCTGCAGTGAGTTCCATGGAAAAGTGAAGCTGGAGCATCTGGATACATGTGCTGAGCTCTCTGGAGGAGAAAAGTCTGAATTAGGATAAGGTACCTTCAGCTGGGCTGCATTTATAACCCTGATGCTGCAGCACCCTATGCCTCAGGCGCAGCCCATGGACAAGCGCAGGAGAAGCTGCAGGTGCCACCATGAGGGGGGATGGCTGAGACAGGACTGTGCTACAAGAAGAGCTGCACCTCCTTGTCCCTGGCCTTTGTGCAAACACCATGGATGTAGCCTGTTGGCAGGCAGGTGAAAAAGTATGGGAAGGAATTTCAGAGCCCTGTCTGCTGGATTTGGGAGTGGTTTAGGTGCCCATGGGGGAAAAGAGACAATATGATCATTTGGGCTGGTGATCCAGCTTAAGTCTTCAACTTTGAGCAGCTCATGAGTAGTCCTAGAATGGTTTGTGTTGGAAGACACCTCAAAGACCATCTAGTTCTGACTCCCCCTGCCCATGGGCACCTTCTGCATATTTCCTCATATCTAATTTAACCCTGCCCTCTGTCAGTTTGGAGCTATTCCTTCTTGTTCCATCACTCCATGCCCTTGCCTAAAGTCCCTCTCCAGCTCTCATGGGAGCCCGTTTAGGTACTGGAAGATGCTATAAGGTTTCCCCAGAGCTGTCTCTGCTCCAGAGAAGTCACAGCTCTCTCACAGGTCTGCTCCACCCCTCTGCTCATCTTCATGACCCTCATCTGGACTCACTCCAACAAGTCCACATCCTTCTTATGCTGTGGGTCTCGAAGCTGGACACAGTGCTTTGGGTGGGGTCTCATGAGAACACGCAGAGGGAGAGAGAATTTGCTTGAATCCTCCCTTGAGAATTTACTGCACTTAGGTGTCCCCAGTGCCACTAGACCTGTTGCTGCAACCTGCCATTTTTAGACAGCCTGCATGTGAAGGACATGTTTATAGTCTGTGTTGCCAAACCCAATGGTTCCCCTTCCTGGTCTGACTAAAGTTATTTGTAGTCACAGGTTCTGGTTCCACGTTTTATTTGGCTTTATGTAGTCAGTGTTGTTTAGCCAGAGGAAAAGGTGATATTTTCTGGCAGCAGACTGGAGGACCTGCCAGTCAGGCTGGACACCAACAACACAGGATGTTCTGCAATTCTGAGCTTTAGTTTCTGAACTTTCTTGCCGTTTAACAGTGATTTTTTTTTTAAAGTAAAAGAATGATTGACTAGGTAATCAGTGGAATATGACCAAGAATAACATGGCAGAAAATCATTCTAAGTCTCACAGTTGGTCTTATTGCACCATTTCCTCTCCTTTCAGTCCCCAAACAAGACTCACCTCTGCAGGAGCTTGCACGTGGGAGTGCAGGCAATGCATGCTTCTCCAGCAAAGGCTTCCTTTGCTGCAAGGGTCCTTGTGGCTTGGGACTAAGGGGTGTGACAAAACTTGATTAAAAGGTGGTGGAAAATAATGCACAAGGACTGTTTTTAAGTTCAAACAAACAACCAAGTAGCATCATGTAAATTGCTTTCCCTTCTTTTCCTTTCCAGTGAAAACTCTTGTTGGAAAAAGCATCTGAGAAATTCTTTCAGGTTTCTAAAACCTTGTACAAGACCAAACATCTGAAGCCCCAGCCTCTCAGCTGGGTGTAACAGGACCCACACTGCTCTGTGGGGTTTAGTGCTGCAGCTGGGTCCCTGAGATTCTTGAGATCACTTTACTAAGGCTGGTTTTGGCAGATTGTACCAGTCTCCCACTATGTCTTTTACATATTGCAAAACCATTCATTGTTCATTTGATATTCACCAGCATCAGCTCAAACCCACTTTGTGAGTAGTTCTGAATTTCTGCACGTGTTTTAAATATATTGAGTTTGTCAGGAGTGAGAATAAGCAGCACTGGGGAGTTTTTCCTTCTGATTTTGAAACTTTTTTCCACTGGTTTGCTTGCTCTAGCAGATCACAAATAGATTTCTGTGCTTTCAAACTGAAATGTAAGTCTAAAGTGGCCTTTCTTAGGTAATGGATAGTTTAATGAAACTGGATGAATAAAAGCATTTTTAATTAAATATGGCAAGAATAGTAAATAAAAGTTGTGTAGAATAATCTCACTTGGCTATGTGCATGCAGTCACAGAGGCAGCTAACAGATGATATTTTTCACTTAAGGTTATGTGGATTTCCTTTACTTCTTTAGTCAATTCTGTTATTGACCAGTTTGTCCCACCTCACAGTGTGTGAATCCACCTGCTCCTGGTAAGGGCTGGGGTGGGTGTGCTGGGAAAGCTCTTGGGATCCTTGCTGGCTGCCCTGTCTCCATTCCACTGGCTGTGCCTTTTCATCTTTGTACGTGTACAAAGGGGAAAAAAATCCTATCTTGTTAAAGGCTGAGCTTGTCTGCTGGAAAAATGCCCATTTGCAGGTGAGAAATTGTCTGTCTCAGGACAAGGGAACTAATTGTTTGGCCCTGTTTGGCTCTGAGCAATCTGGGCTCTGCTGCTTCCTCTGGGAGATTACGTTGCTCAATACATCAGAGTACCAGGAAGTTGGTTTCTTGCCCTGGGTATTCAATTTAAAATTTTCTTTAATTTAATCTCATTACTGAAGCTGGCGAGAAACACAAAATATTTTTCAGAACAGGGGTTTTCTGTTTTCTCAGGATCCTCTCAGCAGCCTGAAACCCTGCAGGTCTCCAAGGGAATTGTCTGCAGGTGACAGCCAGGTTATAAAGGTTCTGATGGACCTTCTTCCAGTTCCCTACAGAGTCCTCATCAGTTTGGCCTTCAAGAGTCCTGACTGGTTTCTGCAGGGTGTTATAACATGTATGACACATTTACATGTAATTACTTTGACCTTTTTAAGCCTAGTAAAACTTTGTCATGGAAGAAAGCATGTAAAAATGTGAATACTTCTAAAATATGAGTAATTAGGGGGAGATGGGAAATGTATGTGTTAGAGGTTCTGTCTCAAACACCTGGTGACTCAAGCACCAGCCGTCGTGTGACTGAGGTGGAGATGAGGAATGGTCTCACACCAAAGCTCGTGACTTGGAGACAGAATACATGAGTTTTGCTGTGCCTTACACAGATTTATTTGGCGACCCTGTACAAATCACTTAACCTCCTTCTGCCCACAGTCCGTACAAGAAGGATGGTGTTTCCCTATCTCACAGAAGTGCTGGACACTTAATTCATTAGTGCTTATAAAGTGTTCTCAGGTCTTTTAGAGGAAAATGCTGCATGTCCATGAAGACTTAATGTTGATTCATGTGCAGATTCTGAGGTCTGGGCCTTGGCTCCCCAGTGCCAGGATAAAGACTGTGGCTGATGAGTTCATTTTTATCATGAACCTAAATCTTCTCTGTGCTATTCCAGGGCTTGCATAAAAGAAATTCACAAAGAATATTGAAAATAAATATTGAAATGTTTCTATTTTATGATGCATTGTGTCTGTTTACTTTAAAAATATGTATAAAGACTTCCCAATGGCTTTTGAAAGTGTCTTGAGCCCATCTTCTGTGCTCTGTACTGATTTTGAAGGAAATTGAGTGAGATGCTGAGAAAATATGTAATTTTTTTTTCAATCTATGCTTTATCTTCTTATGTTTTCTGGCTAAATTTAGGATTGTTCAGCAATTAAAAAAAAGCATCATAGATATTCAGATAAATGTTACCATATTTGGCATGGTGGGACATGTCATTTTCCATTGGCATCATGTCATAGGCCAGTGTAATATGTCAGAAGTATTTTATTGCACTGGCTTCAGGACGTAAATGAGATGAGACGGGTTGCAAATCAAATTTACCATACCTACCTTTAATATATACTAAACAAGCTAGCAGCATAGATCTGTCTAACACACAGCGTGGTTGCAGCAGCAAAGATCTGGCCTCAAATGGTGCGGCAGGTTATGAGGGACAGGCATTTTAAGAGTTACCTCTTCCTGTGTGCCTTGCAATATCCTTTATTATCTACAATTAGAATTCTGTTTCAGTTCAGAGAGAAGTGCTGAAAGAGGCAGCCTGATGCAGATTTGGACAAGACAGGGCAGAGCTAGAAGTGCATTTGATAACAGTCCCTTGTTGCCTTTTGCTTTGTTAGGGCTGTAACTTCTCCTCTTCAGCCACACAAAGTGTGGCAGACCTTCCCTCTTCCAATCTCTTGGCTTCAGTCCATGTTTCTAGGAGGAACTCCTCATGTCTACCAGTAATGCCTTGGAAGAGAATAGGTTTCAACCATTATCAGATTAATTTGAAACCTTGAAAGTAAAAATGAAGAGCCGTTAGCTTCCTGTGGAGATCAATATCTGCTCACTGGAAGTCAAGGTGCACAGGGAAAAGTGCCCTCTGCTTCAAACACTGAATTGCTGCTGTTTGCTGCAGAGTGAGCTTGGGTAATTCTATGTAAAGACATCATTCAGTCGTACTTATTTGGAAGACTTGCTGTTAAGGAATAGCAATAAAGCCAAAATAATTCATCCCACAATTAAATATATTAACATTTATTTCAGCAACCCAGTTTAATCTTAATTTACAGTAAAGCTTCATATCTAATTATGATAATTAAGTAATTTGGTAATTGTAGGTTGAAATACGTTTGTAATAGAAATGTTATAAACTTCTTTGGGTGGCTGTGATTGTTATAATATTTCTTTTGGGGTGGAAAAGGAGAGGCATATCGCTTGTGGAAAGGTGAAATACATGGATTATTCTCTATAGAAATTCTGAGCTCAAGCCAGAGACAACTATACAAATGCTATCTATACCTTGAAAATATTAATTTCTAAACATTGAGGTGTGATTCTTTAAAATAAAAAAAAAAAATCTGTCCTGAAAAATATGATAATTTGGGACTCTTGTGTTTGCAGCATTCAGAAGAGGAAAAATTACACAGAACACTGAGAAATGTTAGATTGGGTAGAAAGGGATAAGGTAGAGGAGGGAGAGAGGGAAGGGGTCAAAAGGAAGGTGATTACATGGCCACTAGGAAAATATGTTCTCAGGGTACAAATTTTGCTATCCTGGCACAGCTGCTGAAGCTGGGAAGGATGTTTTTACAGGAGATGACTGCACAGCCTTCCTTAAACTTGGCCTTGGGCTTCCATTGTAATGCAATCCCATGGATATGGAAATCTCACAGTAGTGCTACTGTCTTGAGCATAAAATCTAAGACAATGATGCTATGAACAAGCAGATAAAAGGGACACAATTTATTTGCTGCTTGCTTCAAGAGGGAGAATTTCAGCCTCTGGTTAGCACACAAGGGCTGCTGGTAGCTGCCTGGCTGCAGTGAGTTCCCCTCCATCTCTTACACAGTGAATGCTGGTGACGGGGATCTTAGCAGTTTGTCACTGCAGGAAAGCTTTGACACATCCTTTTTTTTTCTTTTCCTTAATAAAATAGATATTATGTGCTATTCTACCTTTGCTAGATTTTCACAAGCATGTGTCCATGCAAACTGTAAGTTGATAAAGTTCTCTCAGCATTTCAGCAGGTTGTGTCTCTAAAGTAGTCAACTACGTGGTTGGCAAACCCACAACAGAGGAAGGTGCTAAGACCCACTTCTGTCAGGGGAGGGAGGGTGTGGGTGTGTGCCCCAGGATGGGCTCTCAGCTGTGGGACAGTGCAGGGAGGGGTAGTCAAAGGAGGGCAGAGCTCACCTGGGGGTAGGACAGAGGTGTATAAGAGAGGAGGGAAGGAGAGGTGCCTGTGGCAAGGCTCTGAAGTTGAACACAGGGCTGCGGTGAAAGGGGAAACAGGGCGTGTTTGATTCCCTTGAGAAAATGCCTTTTTTTTTTTTTAATGTTTCTTTTGTTTGACAAGTCAGGTCATGTATGCTGATGCTCGGGTGTAAGAAGCTTGTCTGCTTGTGTTGATCTTGGAAGCATCAGACCTTTGAGAGCGGAGGCAAACTGCGTCTTGACTGGAAAAATGGAACCCTGTTTTCATTTTTACCCTGTTTCTCCATTGTTTTTTCCCTTCCCCAAATAAGTGTCTCCTCCTTATTCTTGTCTCACTCCACTGTGCACAGTCAGACACTGGGGTTTAGGATATCTGGTTAAAAGCAAAAGTGGTTTTAGTTTATTTATTTTTGGTAAGCATGATGTGTTGAGAAATGGAAAGCATAAATAGAAATGTCCAGACCTGCACCACTTCTTCTTTATCCCAGTGTTACCAACAATAGGGAAATAACTATTTTGGGAGGCATAAGAGAATGAAAACCCCTTCAGCTGCTCCCCAGGCCACAGTCTCACCCATGCGCTGTCTGCCTCATCCCATTCAGACAGGGTTCCTTAGTCATTTGGATGGGACAGGGAGAAAGGCTTCGTCTTTTCTAATTAGGTTCAGTATTAGAAAAAGGTTCTTTTCCCAGAGGTCAGTCAGCACTGGAACAGGCTCCCCAGGGAAGTGGTCACAGCCCCAAGCCTGACAGAGTTAAAGAAAAGTTTGTACAGTGATCTCAGTCACATGGTGTGACTCTTGGGGTTGGTCCTGTGCAGGGCCAGGAGTGGGACTCAATGATCTTTGTGGGTCCCTTCCAACTCAGCATATTCTGTGATGCTGTAATTAGTCAGTGGACTCCCTTCTATTAATAGTTTTTGCTCAACCACTTTTCCTTCAACATTAATGCTACATTTAATATAATGTTGTTTGTTTTCTGTGAAGTAGTCATGTGGCACCAGTGGAACTCGGACACCACCCGCTGTCTGAGGGCAAGCGTCAGGATCTGCCCCTCTGGCTGCCTTGCTGGGGAAGCAAAGCAGCTGCAGATGAGGATCTATGCAGCAGAGAAGCCAGGGGCAAGGCCATGTGCTTGGTTTTAAAGTGAGGTGCTGTGTGGCACCGTTGTTTCTCATCAGGCTACAGGATGGTTAGTCAGGATTGAGAATGACCTCCCAACACAGTCTCTTGGAAGCAGTGACATGGAAACCCTGGCAGCAATCTGTTATGGGTGAGGGCCTGGGAATGGTATGAATAGCAGTACAAGAAGATGCTCAATGCAAAATGTAATCAGCTTAGATGGATTTGTTACTGGAGAGAGCAGGAAAAGATAGGTCTTTGCAAGGTTTTATTTGTTCTTGGGTATGAGTGGGCATTAAACTTCCAAGATCCTCCTTTTTGTTTGACTTCAGCTTGAATGTTTGGCTCCATTTGTTTTTGAGTAACTAGAATGTTTTGAAGCTTAGAGTGGATAGAGAGAGATAGACTACAGCTGGTAATGATAGTAGAGCCTTTTATGCTGTCAATTTAACAGTTGTAAAACAATTAGGGAGAATTATGTTAATAGCAGGCTTTGTTCACACTTTCCTTGCCCAATTCTCCTTTTTTTTTTTTTTTTTTTTTTTTTTTTTGTGATGTGCCTTTCCTACCATGCTCTGAGAGCACGTAAACAGTGGAGCTCTGTGTGTTTGTATTGTGTATGGTCAGTGTTATCCATTAAACCATGGCTGGATGTAGATCTTCTAAAATTTTCACAAATCGATTTTCCAGTGCTTTGGCTATTGCATTTTAATGTGGCTGCTCCTAAACAAACAAAATCATGTTTTCAGGAAGCTAAGACAGGATAAGAAGTGATTTGTATGGGAAGTGGTGGCTGATTTGCTCAGACTGCTGCAGCTGTTTCCTTCTGTGATACGAACAAAACCCCTTCAAATCAATCGGATCCATGTTGGCTGAGCTCTGCTACCCACGCAGAGGGGCAGCCGAGCCTGTCCCTGCTCTGGTGGGAAAGCAGTTGTGCCAAGGCAGGCTGACCCACGCTGAGATGCTGCTTTGTCTTGCTTGGCTCCTCCCAGTTCTAGACTATGGATTAGTGCTCTCCTTTAGTACTGAGACTAATCTGGATGATGTCTCCCTTGCAGATAATGCAGCCCACGTGAAGGGCATCTCTTGCTGCTCTCCCATACCACATCAGAGTGTGGTTTGCTTTCACTTCTCTCCTTTCCCACACCCAAGGTTCCTTCAGCCTTGGCACCTTCTTCCCTGCCCAGACAGCCTCACCTGTGCTCAAGACTCTTCCTGCTATTGATGACATGGAAAGGGCTTAGTGCTATACAAGAACAGTGATCTGAAATGAAGTAAATATCTTTCTATCTTTTCCAGTCAAAAACCAAAATTATTACACTGAAATCAAGAGCATCATAAATTAGTTTTTTCACCTGGGTCCCAAGGGAGGGAATAGATATGAAAATCTTCATGCTTATTCTTCCCTCCCCCCAAAATAACATGTACATGTAGATGATCCTTTAAGAAAGGCCTCCCAAACTCCATTTACTTTGACAGCTGTCACTTGGCACTTGTAGCTGTCATGGCAGCGTGTAGTTTTTCATGAATTACTAGCACTGGTGGTTTTTTCTCTTTATCTGCCATCAGCCCATCAGCTGGGCCTTTCATAATGGCTTCTGGCACCTCGTTGGGGAGATCGGTGCCATTGAATCACCCCCGCAGCTCCCCCGCCTCGCTGGGCAACCCTGTTTACTGATGTGCCTTTTCCTGTAAATATTACAAGCAGTACTCATGGAAGCGATGTGTGGGAATGGAATGGCTTCACCTTGTAACAGTTAGCTGGGGTGGCAGCTCTGCCTTGACTGATAATCCACGAGCCCTTGTGTTCCAGTTACTTCACTAAATAACATGTAGACATCCTACTCTGAAGGCTTGTATATGATAGTTAATTAGACAACATTTAATTTGGCTTAACATTTGTGTCAGTTTTGTGGAAGTGAGCCTCCATAATTAGGGAATACAGATCAGATTTCTGTCAGACTTATAACCTCTCACTCTAATTTAATGCTCGCTCCTCTGGTGCCGTGTCACACTGGGTGTGCAGGATTACCCCTCCCCACCCCATCTTTTCTGCTTGACTAGTAAGAAAGTTGCCCATTTAACACAACTGACAGCAAATGGGATTGTTCATGGAGATGTAAGGGCAGGAACTGAGCTGGACCTGTTTCTGAGAAGTTGAGCTGGTCCTGCAATTTTTCTGTTGGTTTTCTGAAACTGTTGGAAGTGTTTGGTCATCTGAAGCATTCTCAGGAAATACTGAATAGAGTATCTGAGTTCAATCTGTGGGTCAAGATATGATGTAATTGCAAGTTGTACCATGAAAATATGTAATAGTAACTCAGTGGTACCCGGTGTTCAGATTTTAATCAACACAGCTGCTTTCTGCCCAGTTACCTCGATGCTGTGCAGCACATATAAAGGAGTGAACATATATACCTTCTGAATTTACTGTTATGAAAGGTTACTTCTTACATTGTGGTGGTGGTTCTTCAGGATGATTTTTGTGGGCAGAAACCATTTACTGTGGTTTCCAAAGACCTGAACTTTCCCCAAATGCAGATATCAATTTTGGTCTCTAAGTGAGCAGTGATCATCATGGCTTCACTGGGGTGTAAATGGCTGGTGTAAATCTGCTACACAGATTTATTAAGTGAAACTTGAGACTTATATGTGGTCATTCTTGTCTTATCTGTAAATCCTTGAGACCGTGCTTTGCATGGAAATCAACATTATGTCATTTTAGTCACAGAACATTTCCCTTTTGTAGTAAATTATGTCATGTGTCATTTGGAAAGTGATACTCTGCCAATTTTTTTTTTGGGGGGGGGGTGAGTACTGGCTGGGAAGTAATGTCACTTCATATTTTTATTCAGAGACCAGAGTCAAAACAATTAGAATAATAATTTTAAATGAAATAATTTGTCTTTATAGTGCAATGTTGTCTAGCAGGATTGCATAGCACACATCTGTGGATAGCATGAAAAGAAAGGATTGTATATTCTCACATGTCCAGCAATAAATGCTTGCAGCCTGAAGAGATGTGCTCTGCATGCTCTAGATGACAATCCTTCCAATGCTGAAACTTGGAATTAAGTGGGAGATGGAATATCACATATGTGGGAAAGGAAGGAGTTCAACAACACTGCCCTGAGCTTAAGTTACTTGGATGTGTAATGTGTTGTATTTTGTATATAAACACATTACTAATAAGAGGAGTTTAACTGCAGTGCCAGTACTGCTCTGGCATCCCTCCTGGAGAGTCATACTCAGTTCCCTGATGGGTTCCAGAGCTGCAGAGCTCAGTGTGCTGCTGGGAGCAGTAGCCAGAACCAGGTGTTTGGGAGCGGGGAGAAAACCCCACAGTGCTCCGACTTGGGGGTGGAGTCTGAGTCTTGTGGTAGCAGTGAGTGCGTTCAAAAAACACTCTTCCTCTTGCTGAGACTTGCTTGTTTATTTGATGCAGAATGTGTGCAGGTGTCTTTTTTGTGTGCATGAAGGATTTCTCTGTGGAAATAGAAGAATGTTGCTGTAATAATATTTGTTTTGCAGAATCCTTCCCTGAGAAAGATACTGTGCTGGCTTTAAAATGTTACAGTCTCTGGCATCATACATGCTTAGGGTCCCTAATGTATCAAATACAGTTCAGGGCAAAGCTAAGGAAGTCAGTGTCCTATTGAAAGAGCCTTCAAAATTCAGCAGGGAACAAAGTTTGTCATGGTGAGACACCAGACCTTTGAAGAGGCTCAGGTAACCTCTCACAGTGTGCATGGTGCCAACAAAGGGGCCCTGTCAGCCTTTGTAGAGGGCGTTGAGACCTCAGTCAGCATTGACTTTTCAGAAGATGAGGAGTGTGTTGGTGAAGTGCTAGACTGTGGTTCTTCGGATCTGTTGGTTCATGGAGGAACAGAAGAAGCTCGGCATGAAGATGAAAAGGTGACAGCAGCAGCAGTATCCTGGAGGTTGTGATCACACAGGCAGATGAGGTGGTGATAGACAATACTTCATATAAAATTCCCTTTTATCTTACCTGATTTGTATTCTTGGCTGTGGTCAGAAATACAGCTTGTTGTTTCTAATTAATTCTTTAATTTTCATTTATTTGTATTTTGAATTTAGAAAAATTCTATTTCATGTTGGAAACGTTCTCCCTCTAACCCAAAATGCATTAAAAAGGCTATTTGTTTAATCAGCAGGATTTTTAAATCTTATTATATGCTGCTCAAAAATGAATATTTCTTTGTATTGTACAGTACACATTTACATAAATTAGTGTTATCCTTGGTAATTTTGCAACCCATAATTTATACGCTTTTTAGTTTTATCATAAAATAAAATCTTGCCTCTAATATTCTGGGAACATTTTTAGCATCATAGCAAATTACCTTGGGAGGAACTATTACACAGTCAGTGAACTATCCTACTTGAGTTTAAAAAAAAAAAAAGAGGAACTTAAATGTGTATCAAATGCTCAGCTTTCACTACTCTCATTTTCGCAGGCTTTTGAAAACTGCAAATTGGTAAAAATTCTAGTAAAATTCATCTGGAGCATAAAATATTTGCAACATTTTTGGTTGCTTGAAAAAGATTCAAGATTCATGGCCTGATTCAATTATTTTTTAAGTGTTAAGATAAGTTTCCTCCTCCTACCAGGTTTCTTTGTTTATATATTTTTTTCTACAGAGGGTTCATTTTGAATATTGCATTCAGAAATGTTGACAAAACATTTGTCAAGGATTTCTTTGAAATAATTTTGCGAGTACCTAATCTTGCAAGGTACTGATAAATGGAGCTCTTGATTCTGGGACAATGGAGGCCCAAACCCCAAATGAATTGCATAAGCTCTCCATTTCATCACCATAAACTTGAAATATAAAAAGGCTATGAAAACATTTGCTATACCTCCCTTGGGTTAACTTTCCCTTCTTTTCTCTGTGATTTCATCTTTGAGTAGCTTTGCTGTTATTGACCAATTCTCTGTACCTTGTAGGGGTTGCTAAATTCCTCATCCTGTACTACTTTTGCTCTTTGCGTGCGCTGATAGCTGCAGGTTAGGATCAGGGTATGTGGAGCCATGTGCATCTGAGACAGAGGATTCTGGCCCCAAAAATCACACTGATTAAATAGGAGTCAAGTACTGATACAGACAGTTGAAAATAATTTTGGTGGTTTTTTTAATGTGGCCTCTAGCAGTATTTAAAGACTGCAAAGATCCTTGTTATCTTATCGTTTCGACTCCTATTATTGTTGAACTCTGTGGTTATACATATTTCAGCATCTTCTTTTCATGTCTCCCTACGTCTTTATAACTGTTGGACAAGTTAGTACGTGAGATGCCTCCTTTTATGTGTGCTAGATGTTGTAGATCCTCCAAGGGAAGGAGTAATTAAATTACTGTTTCAAAGGAGTTCTCCACCACACTAATAACTTATCTGTAAGCTTATTAAAGTAGTTGTTTGTACTCTAAAATGACTAAATAACTGTTGTATAATCTCAAAATGACAATAAATCATAATTCCTTCTGGATGGCGGCAGCTATGACGTCTGGATATGCCTAACTGCTGATGTCTGACAGTTTTAAATACCATACTTGCAGGTACCTGGAGGAGGGCACAGGAAAATAACTACAATTCCAGCTGTTGTGCATTCTGCATATTCACACTGGCTATCAATGTTGCTGGTGTTGGACCATCAGTTGGTGCTCAAGCAGCAACCTCAGCTAAGAGCTGGGTGGAGGCAAACAGCAGTGATAGCTGCCTAGAAGATTTTGTTAGCTTTTGGAATCAAAGGTTTTAAAAGCCCCATGTACTGAAAAGATGAAGCATTCTTTTTATTTTCACCACCACGTCTTTGGGCATGAAGGAGGGAGGAGGACTGGCCTGTGGGCAAGTTCTGCTGCCTCAGTGCATTCTGCCAGTCATTATAAGTCCTTAGAGAGAGTAAGTCCATGCAGACAAAGTAAGAGTAAGTCCATTTAGACACTGAACTGCTATGATAAAAGGCAGACAAATATATGTGTGTGTTTGGACAGAGGGCTCAGCCTTTCCAAGACTTCTCTCTGCTTCCAGGGACAAGACCTGTGTAGTGAGGGAGAAGAGGAAAGGAGAATACTAGTTTCAGTCCTACAGCATGAATACATGTGTGCCTGATAAAATTCTTCCTGCTAATGAAGTTCAGCTTTTCTTTTTCATCCTGTTGGATCAATGAAATGCTCCCAAAATAAGCTCCAGTGGCTGATTTTTATTACAGCCTTAAGGAATAGTTTAATTTTGCCTTAGAAATGCATCTGATATGGCCATTTGCTCCTGGGATCTGCAAGAAGATTTTTACCTTCCCTTCAACAAATGACTACTGCTGATCTTTGGTGACCAGCAGCTGTGTGTACACTGTGTGCATGTTCTAGAGGAGTCAGAAACAGGGTAACTAACTGGCCCAGGCAGAATCAAGTATTTCTAGCAAAATGACAGGTTTAAAAATAGATTTAATTGCACCATCTCTTAATGTGTCTATATTTTGGGAGGTGATTGGGAAAAAAAGGTGTCCAGGTTAGAAGTTTTATAAACTGCTTAGAGTGACATGTTCCTTAGCCTTGGAAAAAACACGTTTTGGGATGAAATGAGAAATTTTATGATAACAGAAATATGAATATCCTATCCAGACTGAATGGAAAGCATAGGAAATGTAGCAAAATGTACCTCCACAGTTCTCCCCTGCCACTGGATAGCACCTAAAGGAACATGACTGAAAAAATAGGATGACTTCATGTTCCTTAGCAGGGCATATGGAATGCCTTTTCTTCTTGCTCACTATGGTGTTACCAGTTCTTCATGGCTATGCCTGAACTGGCCTTGTGGGCCAGATGTGCCAACGCACTCATCTCTGATGAACCTACTTAACTCCAGTTTGCACTTCTTGTGCTGGCCATTCTCTATCCCAAAGCAGTAGGGTCACTGTGGGAACACAACAGCATTGGTTTTGGAAGAAGGCTGAGGCATAATAAGTTGTAACTGAGAATCACGAGCTCCTTCTTCATTTGTTCTACTTAGAGAAAGTAGACCCACAACGTTTCTTTCGGGATTGATCTTCTAAGGGACCAAGGAAACTGTGGTGCACAGTGCTCCTGGGTTCATTGATACGTGTGCCTTTAACTCCCCTAAACTGCCCTGCAGGTGCTGCCACTGCTCATGGTCCTGCTGCTCAGAGTGGGAAAGACCAAGGGCTGTGAAATCATCCGGCACACTCCATGTGCTGGCAAATAGCATAAAAATTCCATGCTGGGGAATACCTTTTTGGTATTCAAGGTATCGCTCCCAGGCTGCATTCCTCGGAGAATAGCTTTCCATCTGTATGAGATTTCACCATCAGCACTGACACTTTGGTTTATTAAAATTAGCCATTTTGCATTGAATCGAAGTGGTATAATGAATTAAAAATTAATAGTTCTATTTGAAAAATGTTCCTCTATTTCAGTGATGTGAAACGGAGCCCCATGAAACTGGTTTCTGATTCTCTGATTTTATTTCAGTTAAGTATATTTATCTTGCTGATGGATGTGGTATGGATTACCATACCATATTTTAACATGCCCCAACAACATATCAGCAGATATGTAAAAAAGTGAGTTAATAACATAAATGTCTGCTATCATGCTGCTTTGTAAAACCATTCTTAATTTAATCCATACACTAAATGTGCTTTCCAGTTACAAAAATTCATTGTAAGCATCAGGCAGAAGTGAAACCGTGATACAGAATTGTGACTGATGTAAAACAGACACACAAAATGAGTAGCATTAGGACACTTACTTTGAAGTTTGTTAAAACCAGTAAAGTGATAGCCACTTTAAGTGAAACCTGCTGTTACAGATACCTACTGGATTTTGGGAACATTTCACTTTTGAACTTACTCCTTGCAGTCTGCTTTAGTGTTTAATATGTTGTAGTCACGTTTTTTTTTTCCTTAATGTAGCAGAGAAAAGTAAAATAGCTGACCTACTCAGATACCTTATTATCTTTGCTCACAGACAGATAGTTCAGTATTTTCAGTATCTGTGAAAAGAACATTTATTCAAATACCTATGAGAAATTACCATGCTATAACAGCGCAAATTTCAAAACAATAGCAGTGTACTCCCATTGAGTACCCATCATAACATTGCCAAATGGGAATCATGGAAAAAAAAGTGAGTCATTTGAGCAGGGATTTGTGAAAGACAAAGTAAAAAAGA
>NW_008239324.1:8116070-8148558 GCF_000691975.1 Corvus brachyrhynchos
GGTTGGCCGCTCTGAGTAAATTTTCAGCATCTTGTTGATGCTGGTGATAATTTTAATGTAGGGATTGATTGCAGACTTTGTGAACCTTTTCAGTTAACTGGGCAGGTGGAAGGAGGCAGGTGTCTACTCTGATTTGTGCCCATTTATCTATGGAGAATGGACAAAGTATTGGCACATGACAAAGTTCCTGAGCATAGCAGAGATTCCACAAACAAACAGTTCAGTACATATATACATGTATATACATATATACATACATATATATATTTTCAATAGGGATTTATATGTGTTTGACAGAACTGAATGTACCAGAAGTCTCTCTTGCTCACAAAAGCATTACCATGGCTGTCTGAAATGGACTGACAATGCTCATTTTTTGGAGAGGTTGAAGTGGGCCACATTCTATGAAATATGCTTATCCCTCAGAGAATATATTCTTACTGACCATAAGTCAGTTTGCTTGTAAAATGATAGATAAAAGACTTGGATGATGATTTTGCTCATAAGAAAGACTGTTTTAATCCTGTGTGTTGTTTGAGCGCCATGTGTGAGTGTGTTAATTATACATGTTGTAAATCATGACAAATAAATACCGTTTTTCCCATCATAAACTACCAGAGTTGTTCAGGGTTTTTTTAATGTTGATTTAATAAGCTAAAGTGACTCACTTTGAATAAACCCCATGACTTCTGGGAAGGCCATATCCAGTGGATGGAGCATCTTCTGACTGCCAATAAAGCAATGCTTGAGCTTTGCAGTTCTGTGAGTGTTTGGATGTTACAGGAACTGGAACCTCCTGCTTCAGCTGATACATAGAAGCAGCTTGGTGGTCTCTGATGTGGGTTCTTATTATGACAATTCACCATAGACTAGCCATGATTTATACATGTTTCTGTGGCATTGATTAGAGCTGTGGTGTCACAGGTAAAAATGACAAAACAAAAGCAGTACAGGATGCTGGGATGAGTACTACGCAAATAAATGAATGTCCCCTTAGATTTTCTCCTAAAGTTAAGAATGCTTCTGCTTTGGCTGTGCCATGTGAACATGTGAGAACTCTGTTCCCAGGACTGCAAGCTAGGATTGCATGCACTCCTCTGCCCTGGACAATTTGTGCTGGGGTTAGCTGGACTCTGTAGGGATGCTCTGTGACACGGAAGGGTCAGAGTCTGCGAGGCTCCTGCCTTGCTCCCTGCAAGGAAGCAGTTAAATAAACAGGGAAAAATGTCATACCTTGCAACCAGAACTATGTCTGTACACACTCACTGTGCTGTCATAGAGGTAACAAGGCATTGAAGTATAAGTTCCACTTAATTGTCCAAGGAATGACTCACAAATTGGGTGTGTCCACTCTTGTTGAAGAGTAGAAGGTTTAATAGCCCTAAACACATCTTTGTGTCTTTGCCAGATCTTGGTTCCCTCTTGCTCAGAGTTTTCAGTAGGTCTCAGGACTTTTCCTCTTGTTTCTTCCAATCAAGAGGGAAGTTTGTACAAAACCAATGCCATATAATCTACAACGCCATTCTATGCATGTGTATTTCTGAAATACATATAATTAGCCATGTTCGGACAACTTGAGAAATGTAATTTGCAAAGTTAATTATTTTAGAAGGAAAATTAGAGACAGTGTCTAACTCGTTGTGTCAGAAGATAAAGAGAGCTAATTTCTTGAGTTAAAAACTTGCCATGTATAATTTTGTTCATTCCAGTAGGCTGTGTGGGTGCAATTATCTTATGTTTGGTGTTTGTGTGTGCTCTCTTCTACCATATTATCCAGCCTGCAGTGATCTAATCCAGTGAATTTGGGAGAGGTGACTTGGGAATAAGCTAAATCTGACTTGGTGATGTAGTTTGAGTCGCTTTTTGTGTAGTGATGTTTATTTTTTGAGGATAGTCCACGGAAGGAAATGGGCAAATTGTAGCTGACAGAGTGGAAGAGAGTTTGCTGTGCTCTGACTGACGTGGGATTTGATCCCTTTCTGCCAAGAACAGCATCCCATTCGGTTTGCTTTAGATCACACATTTCTTTTCAGGACCCGTTGTCAGAAAGCTGCCGAATAACTTTCTCAGGAAGAGTGTATGACAAAGAGCGTGGCAGCAGGGACAAAGGCTGCTATACATTTTACTGCCACTTTCTTGGGACGCCTGACTTAAAATTGTGCATCGTTTCCCACGTAATAAGGGAGATTTGGCCTGGACCTGCTTTAGTTGCTTTGCCTTGGGGTAAGTCAAGAGTGGGGATGAATTTGGCCTCGTCTCTCACCCCAAAAGCCTTGGTTTGAAGAAGTGGCATTGCTGATGGTACAGGGTCAGGCTGAGACACAGAACTGCTTCGGCTGTGGCTGTCCTGAATAGGATTCTCTCGTCTTTATCATTTGCAGTTCCTTTCTGTGAACATGAAGGTTCAGGCCATTTCCATTCTATTGTCTAACGTAGCTTGATTAATATTTGCTTTCATTAATTGATTTTTACATATTCCTTCTGCTTGATATCACTTTTCATGGCTTCCTGGTAACATTTCTTTCTCTGTATTTTGAAAAATACTGATGCACAATATTCTTCCTAGATACCTTTTCACCCTGAGCATCATTTACTGAACTGACATAACACAATGGATAGTCAGACTGGAAAAGGATATTTTTTTCTCCTAAAGTCTCCCTTCACCTACACACAATTAGTTTTTTCCATAGATACCTCATTGGACTCTTTCAGCTCATGTCTGTCTGTCTAAGATTTCCATAGATGGTTGAAATGCTACTGTCATTGTCTTTCCACTTCTTTTGTATTTTTCATTACTGTTTGTAGTTCAATAAAAGTTGTAAAATAAATTAATTGTAGGTTTAGGGTTGGATGGTTTGTTGACCAACTTCTTTGTTTTCAAGAAGTCATTCAGTGATGAAGAGGAAATGGACGCTGCATCCTGATAGGACTTTTTTCTCAGGGAACAGCAACAATGATGTTCTCAGAAGATGGGAATCAGATTTGTACTTTGTGGCCAAAGCAGAAGTGCTGTAGAGAGAGGTCTTTGCTCCAAGGCTCCAATACAGCCAGTTGAGGTGAAATGCTCATCTCTCATTTCTTTTTTTTAAACTTTGGTATTTATTTCTAGGCTAGCATTTTCTTTATTTCACCTTTTTTTCTTTTTTTTTTGGCAAACAGAACTCAAAAGCTGGTTACTTTTTACTTTTTTTGGTTTTTTTTAATACAGAAACAACTCTCTTTTTTGCTGGTTCCTTGTCCTAAAAATGTGGTTTGTGTTTTTCCTTTTTCTGCTCTCCAGACCACGTTTTTGGTTTGGGGAAGCAGATCGATCTGGCAGTGTGATACGTTCTGACTAATTTTTCTGGCATCTCTATGATCATGATTCCCTAGTGTTATCCTTGACTTGTCGTCAGTGACAGAAATTTGAAGGCAACTTGTTCTTCAAAGTGTTCTATATGCAAAAAATATATTTTTTTCTTTTTTTAATCTCTAAAGCTCTCATTAAATTTAGACTCTTAAAATGGATTTGACTCTATGCAAGGCTGTATATAAAAGACCTTCCCTCTTGCTTATCTGTTCCTCAGCATTTCTCACACATGTTATTTGGGATTTTTATCCTAAAAAGATTAGATTGGATTAATATTTTGTTTTCTTTTCAACCATGTAAATATTGAGTAGCAAAAATGAAACAAAATCCTCATTCCTATTAAAATACAGCAGGACTTAATAGAATCTTAGAAAACAACCTTAAGTTTTTTTCTTTTTTCTGCAAAAGGTTAACTAAACATGGCCCCAGTTCTGCAAAGGATTACTCTTGTTTAATTTTACATACCGTGCATTGACTTTCAATGACACTGCACAAAATACCCTCCCTGAGCCTTCGGAGATCATGGTCTGAGTGACCATAGGACATGATGCTCCATATTCCACTAAACTCAAAGCAGTTTTGCCAGAGAGTTTCCTCTCTGGTTGTGTGGATCTCTGTCACTTACAAATCCTTCTCTTTTTCTGTAGTCAGCTGATGACACTGCCTTTATGTTTCACCTGCAGGAAAGTTGACACCACCTTCTCCATCACTCGATTCATAACAAATGTTATCCTTTTTGGCTAAAATCAGCAACTCTCTCCCGAGGATTGTAGAATGTGCCTCAAATATTAGGAATGGGGAGGAAGAAAATAATGTAGAAGGAAATATGAAAGCTACTTTTCCTCACTCAATTAGAAAGAATAGAATATTAAGTAAGCATTGAAGAGTGTTGCTTTTTAAGTTGCTTTGCTGTTTTTTTACAGATAAGAGTAACTCTAAGGATACTCTAATTCTGGATCATAAAGGTAGATTGATCCCCAGGTACATCAAACATAAGTATATCTGGAAAAAAACCCCACAAACTCTACCAAATTGTGTTGGCAGTGGCAACTTCCCTGTATCTTTGGTCTCACTCCAACTGTTGTTTTAAATTAATGTTGTCTTTCAAAAGGAGCTTCTCATTTGTCAAATTTTAGTGCTAAAGTCATAAACAGTTAACTAATCAGATTGCTTCAATGTCATTCAGAAAGCAAGTGGAGAACAGCCGTGCCATAAACTCCATCCCCTGGTTCCCTTGGGATGACTGTCCTTGTTTGAACAGTGAGGGAACAGATACAAATACATATGTGACTGCCCTGACACTCCTGAAGGAGCAGAGTTGTTTCCAGCAATGTGAATGGACATTAGCATTGCCAGGGATTCTGTTTTTATCCCTGTGTGCTCTGGCTCTCTGTTAGAGTCTTCTGGGATGAAATAACAGCAGCACGAGTGGCTCTGGCTGTGTGAGTGTGGCACACTAGCAGTGAGGAAATGGAGAGAGCTACAAAACTGTAAATGAAATGGGAAGCTGCCCCTGCCTCTGGAGCCAGCAGCTGCAGTGATGCAGCCACTGCATCTGGTGTCATAACAGTCCCAGCATTCCAGTGTCCTCTGCTCCCAATTATCCATTCCTGTCCCTGGCTCCAGAGTGGCGTGAGTGCTTGGACCAGTAGCCAGCTCTGAGCTGATAGTAAACTGAAGCCAAATTGTGAATAGTTCTTCAGTTGCTCATAACATCACAATATTTGCTGTTATTCTATGCTGGAAGCCTTTTTCAATGCTGCTGTTCTGTGCTAACCTACATGACTATAGGATTTTGTGAGTGAAGGATATATGAAAATATATGAATCAATGTCACTAGGGTTTTGCTTTCTGTGTAAGGGTCTGTGATGCTGTTTAACACATGTGGTGTCTACTAAACTGGGTCATGTAGTCATGAGGTACCAAAAAATGGCTTTATTAGAAGTACCATTATCTCCTTAGGCTCCCTTTCAGCACAAGGACTGATGCCCCTGCAGGTCACATCTGGTCAGGGCCACCCCTGCATGCATGGGAGGGGTTGGCAATGCACAAAGAGGGAAAACAAGTTTCCATACTTTGATGGTACAGAGTCTAGAAGAGAAGAGGAGACACCTTACTCCATTTTGTAAGGAGGTTTCTTCATGTTTCCAAGTCCAGAGCCCTGATCTGTCTCCTGAAGTTGGGCACCTCTGGGCTTTCTGTGCCAGGGCTGCACAGGAATCCTTGTTCTGGTGAAGCTGGACAGTGTAGTTTGAGAGGTCAGGGTTAAGGCTGGTAGGTTGGGTTTTGTTTTTTTTCCCAGGACACAAGATGATGACCCCTTTTCTTAGCTGAGCATGGGGCTTCTAAAAGTGCATTGGTTCCTGTGGAACAGGAGTGCCCTTAGCCTGGTACTGAGTGCTTTTGAAAATGTTAAAGGCTCAAGACTCTGAGAATAAGGGAATGGTCTCACAAATGTCTTCATAACTCCTGCACTTCGTCATTTGGATTTTGAACATTTTGGTACACTGCTGCAATTTGAACAATTTATATTGAAGTGAAGAGGCCTCTTTGAGAGACTACACTGAAGGGTGCTCATTTCTCACTGTGTTCTCCCTCCTCTGTTTGAGGACACTCTGATAATGTAATTTTTTTTCCAGCATGCTTTTTTTGGAGCTGACCCTTTAATTTTGGCAAAAATTAGGGCTGTTTCTGTAGCCCTAATATGTCCCTCCTTTTGTAATTTTTTTCCCCCCTTTGACAGATTGCAGCATTTTTCTTTCCCAGCTGGTCAATGGCTATTACATTTTAATTTGCTTTTTACTATTATTTTTTAAGAAATAAACATATTTTAAGGTTGCTGTCAGCAATGATCAAGGCTTATACTGAAGCAGTGATGGGTGAGGAGTGTTGAGGGTGACACCATACTTAAAACTTGTTTAATGTTGCACTGATTAACATGGACTCTTTTCTTTTTTTCTTTTTATTTTCCCAAGTGGAGCTTGGGTTCCAGTGGTTTTCTTTGTTTAGCAAAAAAGATGTAAAAATTATCTGCTTCCTTGTTTTATGTGCTGTGTATGTAATACAAGGTAGTTTTCATTAAGGAATATCAGAGAATCATAGAATGGCTTGATGTGGACAGGACCTTAAAAATCTATTTATGAAAAAGCACCAGAGGGCTTAATGTGAAGAGAACAACTTTATAAAGACATATTGTACTATAAATTCTCATTTCTGTCTTGATCCAAATTAATTTTCAAGTGTAGACAAGCCTTTGGAGCTGCTTGCTAAACTGTGTTTGTAAAGTATCTATGGCATCTGGAAGAAAATAACACACTTGGAGACAGGCAATGTTTTCCAAAGCAGCCTAACTACATATTTTTCCTACTTTGATTTTACAAAATATTCTCCCGTCTTTGTGCCTGGCTGGACAATACTTTAAAAACAGTGAAATGATAGTGACACATGTAAAATGAAAAGCATTTCCATGTGCACGGCAACACTGAAGACTCTCTACTGCCCCCCAAATATTCCGAGTTTATAGAGCCTTACAGACTCAAACTAAATACATTTAATTCCAATGCAGCAGTGCATGTTTGAACCCTGGTTTATGAAATCAATCAGATGAAGTAGTGATACCTGATGGTAGTGACAGAGACACTTTGAACAGCTGACAGAGATCATTATAAAAAAGGTACAAGAAAAACATGGATTCAAAGCCTCAAAATCATTTATAATGTAAGCCTCAGTTGTCTTTCCCCACAGTGCAACTCAGAATAAATTTGATTAGAGGCGGAATGGCTGGAGAGGGCTCTTACACAAGTTTGTAATACCAGGCACAATCAAGCTTCCAATAGCCTAAGGGATGGCTCTGTTTGAAAGCTAATTTGGATTAATGCAGGGTCTGAATTTAAAGTAGGGCTAGGTATTTCTGAATAACTGTATTCTTATTCCAGAATAAAAGTGTCCACACGTGAAATTATTCAGAAACATCTATTTTGGCATAATCTATTTGTATACGAGCCTGAAATCTCTGCCTGTAGGCTGCTAATGGAGAAACAAAGAATAGTATCAGCTAATAGGATCTCTCACAAAATCTCTTCCTTCCAAAACCTGCAAAAAAACTTCTCAAAATGTAACACTTTAATTTAACTCTGTATATCTTGATGTTATTTTTTTTTCCTCAAATGGAAAGTCTTTTTAATTAAGAACAGGATTAGCCCAGACGGCTTAAATGATAACTTCAACGTGCTCATCATTTTGTTAGCCTTGATTAAAAACAAGTCTTTCATTTTCAAGCCTTGTGTATAATATTGACTTCTAAGCATTTTTGGATTTAGAGTAAAAAAAGTACAGAACTCTAGTTAAGACAGAGAAAGAGCTAATGGTGCTCCACTGATAGAAGTGGGCAAGGATTTTGCAGTGAAGTCCTGGAAGAAACTTGGGCATCTCCTTGCCTTTGTATTTTCTACCAGCATATGAATCCTCAAATGTGGGAAATTTGCTTTGGGTTTGCAGGTTGGGGTTCAGCACATTTGCAAAATGTCAGAGTGTAACGTGTGTATGAAGGGCTTCCTGACCAGCATTTGTGGGTGTGATTTTTGGAAGTGCTCGGTTGCTTCCTCTTGGTATAAGTTGCAAGAGACTGGTGTGTGAGGCTGGTTGTTGTCATCACTGCTGGATGTAATGCCTCTGCAGGGCAGCGTTCACTACCACTGCCACAGCATTGGCAGGATGAATCTTGGTGTTTCATTTTCACGATTTTTGCTCTTTCTCTTTGCATGTGGCATTTAAAATTCATAATTGGGCTGATGTATTCAAGCTGAACTAAGGTAGGCCAGCATAACAAAAGATCAACCTCCAAATTTGCAGCTTCTGTGCATGTTTGATATGCACATGAGAAATTTTTGATAGCATTCATAAGTATAAAAGTAGCAAGATATTTGATTTTTTTTTACATAGAAAATCAAACTGCATCCATTGAAAAATATCGTCACTACACACGAGTAGCTTTCAGAATTATCAGGATAACCTGTGTATTTCCACTCAGAATAAACAGTAGTAGGATTTAGAAGGCAGGCTGTGATACAGCCAGTGTAACGAGCTATGACACTACCGATGGTGCAGTTTGGTTTGATGGAAGTCTGTTCCCGAGATCCCAGATATGCTCTGAGATGTGCTTGGCAGTGTGTTGCACAGGCATTCAGTGATGCAACCATGTGGAGCCTCCTTGAAATCACACCACCTCTGGAAGGAGTTAGGGGCCTGCTGCATCCTCTGCCTTACAGTGTCTGATTCTGGAATGTGTTTGGATTGGGATTGGGAATCACACCCAGCCATTGGTTGTGTCTTGCAGCTATAACACCTGCTTTTCAGCTGTGCCAGCTGCTGCATGTGCCAGATTTATTACCCATGTATTTTCTTTTTCCTTTTTTAGCAAATATGTATGAATGTGCTGTATAAGTTGCCAGTAAATGAAATATTTTGTATAGGACTCTGCTAATTATCTCTAGTCCAGCAAAACTTACTTTTATATCCTGAAAAGCACTAGGATGGCAGCATTGTTACCTTGAAGGCCACATACTTATTTTGCTAAAATAGTGGCAAAAAATTACAATGCACAGAATAATTTCAAAAGCATGTGTAGTCAGCATGGTTGCATTGTGATATCTGAAAGTTAGGGGCTCTGAACTGCAGAGAGCAAAGTCAGGCTATACAACACACAATTCCCTGAATGTATCTGTGAACTGACTCTGTAAGTGGAAATAAGTTTCTTTGCCAGCTTGAAGTTTTAATTGTTTCCCTTTTTAAGATTCCATCTATGATAAGATTAGGTTGTTTATCATGGGTAGGGTATGATGGTTATTTTTGCTTTACCAAAAGCCAATTACCTAGGTTGGTTCCAGTCCCTCGCTAAATAGCTTTTTCTTTGGGCATTAATTTTAATGTTTAAATAGCAAGCACATTTTCTTATGGCTGCATAAAGATATGTATAAGTAGAGGGCTACTTTAGCTGGGAAGATCCAATGCTCAGTGAAGCCTTTCGCATATATAGAATACTGAATATCTAAACCATTATTTAGCATCAGAATCAGTTATGGTTGTCTGACTGATGGACAATCTTTTCCTGACCCAGTCTCTTTGCAAGTGACCTATACTGTCTAGACAGTTGCATATTATTTATACATTCATTTCAGATTTATAGTTCTTTTAACTAAAGTTGAGGGTGCTAGTTTGCGAGTGACTCCATATCCATATCAGTACTTGAAACAGGCTGGAGCAAACCCAGATGCTTAAAACTAGCAATGCAGGCCCTTTCCATAGCTGCCCATTGTTTGCCAGTTTGCCCTTCATTACTCCTCATTTCACCTACCTCCCTACCTAAAAAAAGGAGGGACAAAAAAAAGAGAAAAGGTCTGACACAGAAGGAAGATTGTGTAAGACCTGCTAATTTCAAAGAGCAGAGATCAATTCTGGTTGATCCTGTTGGGTGATTGGGGAATCGCTAAAACAGTATTTGCCTCCAGTTTTCACGTCTGAAATGCCAGGGCTGAAATAAAAGAACTGCTCTGCAGAGCTGTTTCCTAAAGGGTGGATAGAAGGGAAGTCATGTTAAACCAGCTCTGGGTGCGTCATATGGGAGAGACCATTCCTCAAAGGCCACCTGCAAGAGCCCTCCTCAATGTATGGTTTGCTTTGAGAATCATGTTCTTGACTCCTTTAGGGCTGGGGCAAAAAAGGACATGAAAAGAAAAGGACATTCAGTGCTGCTGGAACTGAATGCAGTTTTTGAGACTTGCAGCTGCTTGCCATGTCCTTGCCACTACTGATGGTATGTGTGTCCTTTCTTTTGAAGATAATGAGATATCATGTGAAATTCACATCTACTTTTAGACTATTCACTCATTTATTAAAATTTTATCAACTGTACTCTTCTAGGCAGCATGATCTTTTTTAAATTGTACAGAAATAGAAGCACACACACATCTATGTGTGGCAACAGATTATATCGGAGAAATATACACTGGCTTGTCTTGAGCACTGGTTGTGCTGGCAAAATTTAGAGCTAAAGGAGCAATAAATCCTCACAACTTCCTCCTTTCTTTTGCAAATGGCTGTTTATTTTAGAAAGGGCATAAGGAATTTGAGAATACTTGTCTTCAACATGTTCCCAGCATCTTTCTTTTTATGCATGAATAATCACAGTAACGGTTCTAAAAGCATTGTTATCAAATGGCATTGACAAGCAAGATGGGCAAGGCAGAAAGAGGCATGTAAGAGAGGCTCCAAAAGTCAGAGGAAAGAGAGGGCATGCCAGGAAATCCGTGTAAATACAGGAAAGTGGGTAGAGCACAGGGGTGCTTGGGCAGAGGAACCTGGGGTCTGGGGAAGAGGAAAGGAAGGAGTGTAAGAGGAAAAAGGGAGACTTGGATCAGTAGATGGACTTAACCTAGAGAAAAAAAGGCAGAACTGTGTTATTCACCAGCCTCTGGGAACATGTCAACAGAGGATGAAAATTCATTTTACTGATAATTTTAGAAAGGGTTTGCAAAATCAATCTCTTCCTCCATGCTTGAATTTTGTTGTTTTGTATTAATACAAGATATAAAATGAAAGAAATAGTCAAAAAGGAATTAGCAGTTAGTGCACACAATCCATTTCAAGTCCTGCTACTCCAGTAGTGTCCTACTCAAGTGTATCTGAAGACTTTCTCATACAAATGCCTTGATTTTCATGTCTCTAAGCAAAAAAATTCCCTGTAATTCCTGATAATTTCACTGAGAAGAATATTCCTGACTCTGTATATTTGTAGGAAGTGCAAGGAGATGATAGATTTTAAATAAAATGGTGGTCCTGTGCTGTTGTTCAGAATTAAGGTGATAGATGAGAGGAAGGTAGTCAAAATTAGAGATCCATAAAATTCATTAGGGCTATTTATGGACTACCTTTGTTGGAAATTTTGAAATGAGTAAGGTAAGTAAATATCAAATTAACCACTCACTGAAAATAAGGCTTGGATTTTTAAAATCATAATCCTAAAAAATACACATTTTCTAGGTAATAGGAAGAAAACGTTTGGACATTTTCCGTGCTTGTTACTTGGAGTCCCAGAATCTTTCTGTTTAGCTAACACAGTATAAGATTAATTCTCTCACAGCACATTGCCTGGAGTTCAGTGCGCATGTTTACTGATGTGTACAGCTCTCAAATAAGTTTAGTGCTTCTTTCACCCACTGTTAGGAAGTATATTTAAAAGAAATTGCCTTTTATAGATTTAAATTACAAAAGTACTGATATCATGCAAAAAGCACTTCAACTCATGCAAGCATACAAATGTGTAAATCTTAGGGAAAAAGATACCCAGGGCTAATATGAATGTAAATAGGATTAGCTGCTTGCATTAGTGTCTCAAATACAATTTTAAATGCTTACTGCCTGGTTATTCTTACATATACATATACATATATATATATATATATACACACACACACACACACACGTATGTGTCTATATATATACGTATGTATGTATTTTTTCCCAGAAATATATCTCACTAGTACTTGAAAAAATTGCTTTTTTTCTTCTAAACAGGAAGACTTTTAAAGAGATTACTTAATGACAGCTGTGCTAGTGATGGAATCTAATATGTTATTAGATATAGAAGGTTTATATTTGTTGTTATATGAAATATTAACACAAAATGAGGGCAGACTTGCATCCTTCACACAGGCACCCAAATGCAACAGTAATTTTAGACCCAGCCTTCTCACTGAATCATGAACAATGACAGCCACTAGATTCTCTATAAGCCTATGAAAAGAACAATTTTCAGTTAATGGTACCACTAAAGCTGCATAAATCAACATACGCAGCATTTCATTAGAGATTTCAGTCCACTATGTCATGGCTTTTGCAGCAAAGCAAGTCCTATAAGCAGCCTTAGTGGTAGTAGAGGGAATTTAGTTTTGTTATTACTTATGTTAAACTGATATAAGTATGGGGGCTATAAGAAGCCTAAAAAAAAATCAGTTATCTGACATATTCTTGAACTTGAAATAGGATAGGTGCCTAAGGAATAGGGCAGATTTTGTGTTTCTCAAAATGTTTAATCTTCTTGCTGTTTTTCTGCTTGCTAATAGAAATGGTAATCCTTTTTCCAGCAATAACCATATATACCTGTGAATTGTTTAGTTTAAGTGACAGCTAAAAAGCGATAATGCCATTTTCTCTCCTGTGTGTAGTAAATATGTTAGAATGATGCCATAATAATTGTACATGAGCTTGTAGAGAAGAAAGAGTCCTAATTTGCCCTGTCAAAGTGGGCAAACAGTTGTCAAATGACACAACATTGCATACCTGGAGTGTGATGTCAGACTGATAATTGCCCAAGCAGAAAAATTTGTTTTTTCTAAAATATCAGCTTTCTAAAAGTGTTGTGTGGAGGGGCCTGTGAAGGAGGGTGCTATAGCTCCTGCTAGACAATCATATTGCTATGGGCTCTGTGTAGAACATGGGAAATCAAAATTAATTATAGAGAGTAATTTGGCAAAAGTTAAACCCCCAGTTTTCAGTTAATGTGATTCACTTTAATGTTTTTTAAGTAAAACACTTCAACTTTTTTGTTTGGTGAGAATATTTTTTATTTACAGAGATGTTTAAATTATAAACCTCTGGGCCCTTCACAATGCTTGGCTTTTGAAATCACAGCAAAACTTGGGTTAACAATGAAGTTTTCTTTTTTTTTTCCTTTTTTTTTTTTCCATTCAGAAATCAAATCTACACATAACCCCCAAAAAGGTGTTTAGGGTGACTGTCCTTGTTTGGGTTATTTTTGGTTGTTGGGGGGTTTTTTGTTTAATTTTTTGGCGGGCTGGGGATTTTCTTTGTTGGGTTTTTATTTGTTTGGGCTCAGTGAAACAAGCAAACAAAGTTGTTTTGCAATGCTGAGCAGAGGGTTGACTCTGTGTTGGTGCTGTCTATACATTAACTCATATCCCACACACCCTAAGTCCGTGGTCCCCAGTCTTGTGGGCCATCAGTTCTTGCTGTGCACAGGCAAAGCACGGCGGGTGTGTGTTGGTAACATTTCTCTGTCACAAAATACACACATGGGTTATGGTTTGGAAGTCAGTGCTCCTGCCCTTGGCCATTGTACTGAGCAGTGTTGTATGGAAGATAGCCTTTCCCTTGATGGCATTCTTTTAAATCTGAAGTCTGCAGCTGCTCTTGATTCAGCCAGGAACAGTCCAGTCATGGTCTCATCTTCATTACTGCTCTTAGCCCGGAAAAGCACGGGTTGGAAAACCTCATGCTGCAGGAGCCCAGGTACCTCAGCCCTTAAAAACCTCTCATCCCTGAGATGTGAGTGGTATGTGGAGTTGCCTGGCCTGTGCTTGGGCTCACAGCACTGTAGGTTGGGAGCTGCAGCGTGGAAGGCAGTGGGAGCACACCAGTGACACCAGAATGGGGGTCCCCGTGCACAGATACATGGGTTCAGCAAGCAGGACTTGCCCTTTGTTGTGGGCTACCAGATTCCTTCCCTCCCTTCCTATCCATTTTCTCTGGATAATGCCCCCCATTGTAAATAGATCAATTGCCAGCATTATGTAACATAGAGAGCTCACTACATCATTTTTTCATAATTATACAAAAATAAAATGAGTGCATAAACAAGACCAGAAAAGAGCTCTGAGTGTTTACAGAAATAAAAATAAATGAGTGTGTTTTTTAAATTAATATTTTCAAATGTTCAGGTTGAATTAATTTGAGAAATATGAATATGTATTGGTAGGGTTAATTCTTTGGGGTTTTGAAAATTCTTACAACCACATAATTAAATGAGTGCCTTTAGAAATACTGATAAAACCCATTGCCATTCAAATATCCATACAAGACAACAGGGGCTGTAAGCTGTAGGCTTTAGAGATTAGTTTGGCCATGGGCCAGTATTTATCACAACATTTCCATCTTAGAAGATAAAATTTAATCATTTTTATTTAAATATAAATCAAAATTAATGCAGGTTTTCAAAAAAGGAGTGTATAAACTAATCACAATATCTTTATTTTAGAGATGCTTGCCTCTATTGTTTCTATTCAAAGGAGCAATTCTGTCTTTGTTGTGCTGCTCTTCCTTCAGCATTTTTTTTCTTCTACAAGGGTGCTAAAAGAAGGAGCGGTTGACCCAAATACAGTCCTATCTCCTAATTTTGCCAAGATCAAAGGCATTTCTAGCGTTTTATGTGCTGCCTATTGGTGAAGTCTATAAAAAACCCAGTGTTTAGGCATGTCTCCACTTCCCAGACACAAACACAGCCAGCCCAGAATTAGTGCTTCGTTCTGTCAGTGCCTTCTCCCCCAGCAGTGCCCACTCCCTACCTGCTCACCCTTGTGGGTGTTGCAAGAGGAGCATGTGCCTCAGGTGCCCTCACCCTGCTTGGTGCAGGGAGTTCTGCTGAACTTGTGCTGAACATGAGTTCTGTAATTCTTTTTCTGATGTGGAAAATATATTAAATAGACTGGTAGTTTTGAAAAAAAAACAAAAAATTAGCTGTCTGGCTGGAATGGGGGTGCTCCTCTTACATAACAGAAAAATAAATTCTTGGACATTATTTGCAGCAGCTGCCAATCCATATGAAGCTTTCTCAACTGCATATGTATGTTGTACCCATCTGGGGAAGAGCCCATGGTCAGTTTGCTAGTTCTCCACCACCACATTTCAGTTCTCCTGGTGTTACACTGACTTTTACAGTCCTGATATTAGAAATGAACTGTCCTGTCCCTGCTTTGTCTCCTTGGGGTGATGGTATGGCTTTGTAGAGCAAATATATCTTTTTTTTCAGTTGAGCTAGTGAAATGCTGTTTGTTAAAGTGCAGTTAGATCAATTCTGAACAAAGCCTGGTTGTCCTCACCTCTTGCTCCAAATTACAGAGTGCAATGAGGAAGAACATTTTGCAACACAGGAGGGTTGAGGAAACCTCCAACCAGCTTGCTGGGATTGTTCTGGTAGCACTAATTCTGCTAACAAACGACGTGCAGCTCGTGTTGGGATCAGTGGGAGCACTGCCTTAGGATCCCTGCTTACTCCATACCTTCAGATTGAACAAGTGATCACACATGATTTCCTGCACAGTAAGCTTTAAAAGCAGCTTTTTATATCAGGCTTTGATGTGAATGTGTATATGTGTGAAAAATGTTAAGTGGATACCTAATTATATGTTAATATCTTCTGTAGTGGGGGACCCCTCATGTTGGGTAACAAAAAACCAAAGCTGGTCCTGCAGTATCTATCTTTCATCAGCTAAAGATGACTGCTAGAAACTTTCTCTGGGAGAAAGAAATAGAACTGTTCTTCTTTCTTAATGGTATTTCTTGTATAAGGAAGGCAAACTGCTTCTGACTTTTAATGAAAAGCAAGTTCAGTGCTATTCAGTGCTCAGCTTCATACTGGAATAGCACACTAACATCCGTAAAATGTGAGCTGCATGTGATTTCTGTAGTCAAAGTTTTCTTCTATAGGTGTCTTCTTACTTGTTTTGCTTCTTCAGGATAATATCCAGGTCATCTAATGGAAAAACATAAATTATTTAGAAAATTGTTAGACTCCTTAATACTGGTACTATGTATATATATTAGATGTATAATGTATATGCATATGTACACTCACATAGTTAGAATCTCAATCACTGTTTATGTATCTCAACACCAGCTGCTTAAATGACTGGATAATTCACACCTTCCACTCTCTCCTGTTTCTTCAGTAAATAGGGCCAAATTCAAAGTGGAACTGAAGGTGGATCTATTCCTTCAGCTTCAATGGATTTCAGTGCTTGTTTAGCAGCAGCTCTTGAATACTAAAAGGTGGTTGCTGAGCTCACGCTTCTTTACCTAAGGCTGTGTCAGTCAGTAGTAGTTGTTCTAACCCGTTAGCGATTCAGAATAAGTGGGGCACTTCATTAGCTCCAGTTAAAACAAAAATGTTTGTTTAAACTAGCAGATCTTAAAGCTGTGTTTCTTTCACACCATTTAGGAGATTTCCCACAAGTTTTCCCCTTGGGGTTATCTTCAAAAACCAACATTTTTTCAGGTGCTCTACAAACTGTGACTAGCTTGCTGTAGCTCCTTCCTCACTCTTAACCCACACAGTGTGCGCTCACATCGTGTCCAAAACACCTTTGTTACATGGCATTTATTTCTCAGACTTCCTGGGGGCAGTATCCGACTGTACAAAGTATATTTCACTCACTGTCAAGTGAGGTAGACTTCCAGTTAAATACTGATATAAGTATAAACCAGGAACTCAGAATGGCACTTTGTACATTCTTTTACTGACTTTTGGACATCGTGTTCTTCCTGCTGTTGAACAGAAAGTGACCTTTGTGAAAACAGCAAGCAAGTAGGGTCAGACTAGGAAAGTTTCTTTTTGGTGGTGTTTATCCATGGCATCCTTGTTTGAACTGTACTTGTAGGTACCTCACCTACCACTCACTGGCATATAGCATTCTTTATACATATCAAGACTGGCTTTGTGAAAAAGTTGCCCTTTATGAAACATTTTAATGACCAAATGGTGACTTTGAGGGAGAGCAGAGGACTGAGAAGCTTATCAAGTAAAGCCAAGCAGAAATATTCCATGGAAAGATTGTCTCTTCCCTAGAACAGCTGGTTGGTGGGTAACTGAGAAACTCCTGAAACTTGAGGACTGTTCCTGTTTGAAGGTCCCAGTGTTGCCAGCAGAAGCTCACTGAGGAGAAGGGGCTGTGCACTTACAGGCTGCCTGTAGGTATAAGGACACACAACATTGAGTACAAGACAGAAACAAGGCTTACGTAGTTGGATGGACATGCCTAGTTCAGGATATGTGGGATAAAACTGGTGATTTGGGTTGTTGGTTTTGTTTTTCCCTGAAAGACTGTCTTCAGCATCCTGAAAACTAAATTCTGGACTACATTCTCTGGTGCCCATTAAAGATTAGTCAAGATGCTTGTGTTTCAACATACTGTAAAATGAGGTGCTCCAGCAAGGCTGGAAATAGCTGTTGTTTAAACAGCTCCTCCAGCATCCTGCTGTTTGATTCTTAGATAACAATGTTGTGGGATTTTGAAAAAGCTTTGCCTATCAGTTTAACAGGAGAGTGCTGTTTAAAGGAGCAAATTAGAATCTTAAGCTGCTAAGCATGTGGAAAAATAGAGTTGTATTTTAATACAACGAAGACCTAAGAGTATATGAAAAATCACTGATTCTTCTGTATGTGATTTGCATCACATACAGAAAACTTTGCTGCCTGTTTCATGCCTCATGCTGAACTGAGGCTTCAGTTCAGTGCCTGGTCCTGTTGGGTACATTGGGGGAGTTGTGGCGTCTTGTACATAATTTATTTCTTTTGATCTTGAGGCACTCTTCAAGGGTTTTACTCTTATGCAGTTGCATCTCAACAAACAAATAACATGTAGGCAATGCTTTCACACACACTCCTCGATCAGTTGCTGAAGTTGGTAAAGAGTCAGTACAAATGTTCACAGAATAATCTTGGTTTTTCTTTACTCTTAGAAAACATTGCTGGTTCAAAGGAGCTGCTGGATGGATAGAGAAGGTGTGAGGAAGATTTATATTGTAAACATTCTTTTGATGACAGTTGCTAAATTACTGTTTCTATACCCTGTCAAGATGTGTGTGAAGTCTGTGTGTCTGCATGTCTAAGCACGAATGTGCATTTTGTGGATATGTTCCATGTCTAAGGATGTACTGAAATAGTCAAGTCTGAAATGAAGAATAGGAAATTACTGAGGTTTTTTGTTTCTGATCCTTTGGGGATACACTGTGGTCACATTTAGGTTTTCCTCAGAAGCTTAAGGGTTTTTTTCTTTTTTTTTCTTTTTTTTTCTTTTTTTTTCTTTAACGAACAAACACCTCCCACCCCCTCAAAACCAAACGAAAACAAAAAATTCTTATCTAATCACATGCCTCCAGGAACTGGGCTTTTAAATTAAACCCCAGCTATCTCCAGATTTGTCCTAAGAACACAGTTGCCAGCAACACCAGGTGGTGTTGTAGCAATCAACATTATTATTAAAAAAAAATTGGCCAGAACATACACAGAAATGTACTGAATTGTAATAAAAAAGTGAATAATAGTTTAAATGCTTTTCAGCTGTTCAATAAGGCAAACAGATGTAGTAACACATACTTGAGAGCATGCCATGTACTTTAATCAGAGAAGTTTAGAGTATCATTTCATCATGGACAAAGAGACAGAATAATAGGTTTATTTCAAAAGGCAAAATTTTAAGGAGGAGGGCCAGAACTTCCGTGAATTTTGTATGAGACCAAGTCCTGGGAGCTACCCTACACTTGACTGGAGAAGACCTACTGCACCAAGGTAAGCAGTTTCATAAAACAAAGAGTCATGAGATGCAGTCAAATAGAATATATTTTAGAAGCTGCCAAACTGTTAAAGGCACATAGTGCTGGAGTGTTTGTGCAAGCAAGAATGCAAATGTTAATGAAAGATGAGATATGTAATAGAGAGTGCTTTGTAAATTTTCATATGGCATCAAAACCTGTGAGGCAACCTGGCTGAAATGTAGCAAGCACAGCTTGGAACTGCTGCAGAGGCTGAAGTTTTGGTGTGAGAAATCATAACTGACAGTTTCAGTCAAATGGGAATGCAAAAAAATCAAAAAGCACCTAAATCCTTGTGTTTAGACATAGGGGCTGCCTACTAGTTTTGGTAGAGAAATAAAAATCGGGGAAAGGATTTGCTGGAATCACAATAATTGTACAGATAGATATCAAGTAAATAAATACAAGAAAATATCTTCTTGCTTGTGTTAATATTACATAGTTATTGTTATCAGTAGCAGCCTTTCCAGCATTGTTTCAGAGGCCTGGGCTCCCGAGTGGAAGCAGTCTGTGGCACTGCACAGAAAGAATTCTGTCTGGAAGAGTGGTTGGGTCAGAGCTCTCTCAGGTCCCTTCTGCATTTTGCTTGTCACTGTGTATCTCACCCTCACTGGCTTTTTGTTTTCATCCGCTGTTCTTCCTTGGACAGTCCCACAATCCCTGAGCCTGCCCTGTGTCCCTCTCTCCTTCCTCTGTGTACTCCTCTGAGATGGTGTCTGTCACCTGGCTTTGCTGTTTCTGATTTGGTGACTTCCTGGCCATGTTTCAAGGGCAGAATCCCCCAGGCTCTCTCCCTCCATGGCTAGTGTGAGGCTGGTGAGGTTACCAACCCTTGTTATTGCTTCCCTATCTTCTCCCGGTAGTGGGAAGGGATAAGGACAGCTGTGAATAGGCTCCCAAGAGGCTAAAGCCTCTAATGGTACTGCAGGACTGCACAGCAAACTAGAATTCATGGTGTACCCAGTGTGTATAAGACTTTAAATCACCCGATGAATCTTCAGAGTTGTTTGTGGCTGCTTGGTTTCCCTTTTCTTCTCAGAGCAATGTGGTGCTGTATGTTCTGGGATCAGGAGCAAAGAGTTGTGGCAAAAGGACAAACAGCTTGAACTCAGTGGAGTAATTTGGGATAGGTTGATAGCTTGCTTGTAATGAGAATAATTGAGTCTGTCCCTACCTGACAGCAGAAATGCAATTGCTGACAAAGGTATCTTCAACCACACACTTAAGAGTTCATTCTAGGTGTTTGCTCACCCAGATGTGCAGTATCTGTAGCAGTGAAGTCCTCTGCACCCTAACCCCATACAGAATTTTCAGAAAATACAGAAGACAGTAACATAGTTTTAATAATAAGTTTTTTATATGTAGTTGCCTAGAAAAGCCATGTATATCCTATGCCAGTTAAATATATATCCAGGAAATGCTCCTATAATGCAAGAGAAACATACTCAGACTTAATACCAATAAACCACAGATGCTGCCTTTTAACCACCATTATCATCTTTCCCTGGAAAGGGGTGAGTTCAGGCTGAAGCATCAGCACTGATTTTCTGCCCTGACTTTAAATTTCCATACATTTTGAATTTGTCATACATTTAGCATTACTTCAATGCGTTTCTTGTGTGTGGTTGAATACAAAGAGCAGGAGGTCATGAGAGGCATCACCTTGTTTTATCCAGAGGTCAAAGCTAAGAGAGTGTCAGTTTCCATTTTAGGCTTTTGTGGCATAGTTGACATTATATATACTCTTAGGTATGCAATGCAAATCACATTCCTGCAAGCTAATTATAGGATAAATGTAGCCACTTAACTAGGCAGCAGGCATGTCATCTCAGCATGGAGCTATCATATTATGTACATTTGCTGTCTGCTGTATAATTAACAGGATAAAAATATTACTGCCAGATACCATAAAAAAAATTAACACTATCTTAATTGTCTTTTCAGCTCAGGTATAGCCTTCTACCATTTCAAAAAAGACCTTCCCTAATACACTAGAATTTTAAACTTCATTTACTGAAGATGCCGTTAATCCCTTTTCACACTTTGATCTGCCATTGTGATACCTTTGGACTTTGACTTCTCTGTTTTGCTTTTGAACTCTCCTTAAAAACTATTACTGAGATTTAGTGGCTTAAAATTTGAGGTTGCTCAGGACTCTGTGTTTGATTTTTAAAAACTTAGTGACAGTGCATTTGGGTTTCACCATAACAGAGATGTATGCAGCCTGCAATAAGCTTTTGTGTAGGGTGCCTTGCTTCCAAGCTTTGGACATCATTCTTGTTTAATCCAAATTTTCTGGGTTTCTAATCTCTCATTTTTAATGTGTATCCTATAGCATTCATTGCTGTCTTGTACTGAATGAAATTTTTGCAAGTTTAATCCTAATTCTTACTATAATATGCTTTCATCAGTATTTATGTAATATTTTGATGAAAAGTGGCTGATTCCTCCTCCTCCTTGTGAAATTGCTGTAATCTCCCCGTGATCTGAATAACACATCACTGCTGATGTCATCTGCAGTTTGTAACTCCCATTTTGTGAAACTGCATTGGGCATCCTGAGACTCTGAATGCTGCTTTTGCCACTTGAAATTATTCATATGATAGCTCACATTCAGAAAATACTTAAGAATACATGTTTATTTTCAGGTCTTTTTGGGAATAATTAAAGCTGAAAACGTCCGTTAATTTAACAAATTGCCCTGGAATTCTTTACCACAGCAGTTTGCAAATTGCTCCTGTGCTACCAACACAGACACACCTGTTCTACAGACACATGTAAACATGTAAAACCTGGTAACTGGAGAAAAAATTGAGATAAACATGGCACCATTTAATCTGGCAAGGCTCTCTCAGTAATTTCTGTTGCAGTAGGTCTGTAGGAACCTTGGGTAGTTCTTGCATATTTACTTAAATGTTGACATCAGTAATGACACACATGGCTAACAGATTTTCCACATGTTTTCCTCCCTGGATGACATCTTCCTACTCCATCAGGACTCAAAGTCTGATTGTGGAGGCTGTTGATTGATAGCTTAGAGCACATGAGGTTTGGGGAAAACACAAGAATGACAGTTTATATAAATATCCTAATATGACACTTTTTTCTAGGTTTACCCTAACTTTTATTTTTCTCTGACCTAGAAAAGATTTTTAGGTGTACAAAAACTCACAGATACTTTAGAAACACGGTTGACTCACTCAGACATCTTGTTAGCATTTTGTACTTAATTGCTTCTTTCTCTGCTTACCCGTGGGGAATTGTACATGCCAAGATGGAGCTCTACTAGATCTAATAGGAGAAAAAAACAAAAGGAAATAATGACTAGTCTTCCAAATCATCCTAAGTGGTCCAGGAGATGAGACGGAGTGCTTTTTCCTGGCAGCAAAACCCCAAAACACGTAAGTGGCTCTTCCAGTGTCTCTTAGATTTTCAGATTAGGAATGGTATTTTTATTACACTCCATCTTTCTTCATAAAGAGCCCATTTTATATGCTGTATAAGCTACTTGTGGAAAAAGTAGCTACTATCTGTAGAAGTCGCTTTAAAAGGAATATTGTTACTCCTGAAAGCATTGCTGCTTTGTGTAAGCCTCTGGAAAAAGACAGATAGCTTCATGACAGCCTCTTTTTTCTATGAAGACCAAAGGGCAGCCTAATATTATATGTACGGATGCAGCTTTAATAGCAAATTGCCAAAAAGGTTCTTTAGAAAATAAGAGACCTTCAAGAAGATGTTTTCATATTTACATATAAATCCACAGAGGGATATATGAATATGCCATGCTGATACCTGTCTTGCTAAAGCTATGGAAGGGAGTAATAGTATTTTTTTCATGCTGAGCTACTCGCACACAGAAGTGATTAGTGAATTTCCAGATATATGGAGGCTCAAAATGATCATATTTTAAGGGATATTTTTCCCAGGACCAAAGGGAAGTGCCAGTCTTGGCTCTCCATCTCCTACAAATGTAGCTATTTTCCATAAAGGATTATGTACTGGAATTTTTGCCCTGTATTCCAGACAGAAAGCAAGTGATTTCCTTTCATCAATAGAACTGAAACATAACACAAATTTGGAGTTTTAATATTTTATACTTGCATGTCCTAAAATGATAATAATAATAAAAAATTCAAACAACTATATTCCTTTATGTAGCCCTTTCAACACCCCTGTCTACAAAATTTTCTGCTGATTTTGGTGATAGTGCCAAAACTAATCTCTGGAGACAAAAATTAATAATTCTGTACCTGACCAACTGAATACTCAGACTAGAGTCCTTTTAAAAAGCAGGACAGTGTCAAGAGTGTTTCTCCATACCATTTACAGTCACTCTGCCTCCTGACTTTTGTGCTGCCAAATTGAAGGATTCAGTTCCAACATTTCCAGGGCTCTCAGACCAGGGCTGTCATGGCATTCCCTCACTTCAGGCACATTCTTCCTCTTTAATTTCACTGAATACATTAGAGGGTTTTTAAAGGACAGAGCAACGTTAATCCTAATAGCCTTAGGTCTGAGACTCCATGCTGTTGGCTGATAAAACCAGCTTGTCTCCTTCCACACCCAGAACATTTATTCACTTTACTGGCTTTATCTTCCCCGACATCCTGGGTGATTTATCCTTTTAATCTCTCCAAATCAGTTATAGCTACTATTCTTTTAACTATGGCTAAGTGTTGGAAAATTCTTTTTGAATTGATGCAGTTCTAGAAAGGTTTTTCCAATCAGTTGTGTGATGTCTTGTTCTCAGGATTAAAAAATGACCTTGCCTGGAGCATGTTAGAAGATTAAACCACAGCTCTTGGTGCTCCAGGGAGCTAACAGTGGTGTCCAGCTCCTCATTCAACAGTTCTGAGGAGAGTTCCTCAGTTCAACCCACAGGTCTGTGGAGCAATCCTTTCCTTGGCTGGGCTTGCATGGCAAAGAAGGAGGAAAGTAACTGTGCTGCCCTGAGTACTCTCAGCTTTCGGCAGCAGAGGCCACTCACTGGGGTTTGAGCAGGTGTTTTTGATGACATGGTCTCTGACTGACTCTGCCTTGACAAGGATCAGCCCAAGTCCCTGGGGAGCTGGGATTCGTTTGCTTGGGCTTCTGTCTTCCAGAGGCTTGTAGTGACATCTGAATATATTTTCTTAATTCATAGACAATATTTCCAGTTTACAGGCACAAGTTCCCTTGGTGTAGCTTGTAGGTGTTCTGAAACCACTTGGAGGAGCCTGTAAATTGAAGAAAATTAAAGGGAGCTCTGCCCAGAGGTGCACTTTGGTTTGGTCCCCCAGAACTTTTACAGACATTCTCATTGTTCTGGACATCAGGGATGCCCAGATATGAGCTTAGAGATTTCTGTTTTATTCCTCTGTGGTTGAACAGGGAGAACTATATGATGAAACAACAAATTATGCAAAAGCTAAGCGTACCTTTCTTTCAGGAGGTGTATAGTCCATTTACACCACCTTTCAGGAGGTGCATAGTCAGCTGTTTTTACTGCTTGGTCTTGTAATCCAGGCTTCTCCCTGTGTTGTTATAAGAGATGGGTCTTGATTTAATTGCAGCAATACTTGAATAGCAGTATTATCGTGATAATAAATGCATTTTCAGTACCTCTTTGGCTAATTTTACACAATCTGAAATGGTCACTTACATTTTCAAATCTATCTTGTATATCTTTGTAAAGGAGGCTAGATGGGCTTAATCCAGCTCTGGTGACCCCAAAAGGAGTGACAAGCTCTGCTTTATTAGTCGTGACTACGAGCATGGTTCTTTCTTATCATGACTTCTAACTGTCTGGAACAATGAAGATTTACAGAAATACATGATCTGCTAATCCTCTATGTTTAAAGAACTAGCACAGGGATTATGTGGTCATTCTCTTACTGTCATGACCAGGTATCATGGTGGGGGTTATGACAGTTGATTTTGGAACATCTTTGGAAACACTGGAAGCTGTTTTAATAGTACCTTAGTTGTGAATTAAGCTGTCATCACTCAGTGATCACTCCTGTCTTATGGCTATTTTCCAGACAGTCTGGTCTGCCTGTAGATAAGAATGCTCAGCTCTTCATTTTGATGAGGGCTGTGTGTTAGAAACTGTGATCGGAATTAGTAGGGAAATGGTAACGGGGTGGTTTGAGAACAGAGAATTGTAAAACTCTCTTGATATTTCAAAAGAAGGTCACATGTTGATATTTTTCCCTAAATGTTTTGTTGCTTTGGCTATGCTGATTTAATAAGTCCCTTCTTCCTCAGGTGCTTTCTAGACACTTATGTAATGTGGGGAGCAGACATTTTCAGTATATGTTGTTCTAAATGCGCACCACTGAATAAACATATAAGATTCTGTGATAATTTAAGAAGAAAGAAGGTAATGGCTGCCAAAATACAGCTTTCTGGAATCAGATTAGGCTTTTTGGTTCAGTTTTTTTTAGGTAACCTCAGTGCTTTGATGTCAGCTGTACAAGAACTGATAGCCTCACTTGAAATTGTGTTTCGTCACGACCATTTCCTTCTGTCTGACATTCACATTGCAGATACCGTCTCAATTCTTAGTATTTCTTCTAGCAGTAGAACTGCAAACCACTCTGTGAGTAGGTATTAACTCTAAATTGTTGGACTTTGTATCTCTTTGCAAGCCTTTGAAGCATAATGTGGTTAGAAATGAAACATTCTGGTACCAAATGTTACTCATGTCTTTTAAGGTTATTAATATGTTGAGTCCACAAGGACACAGAGGACATGGGAACGTGCAGGTCGAGGTTGAAACAAGGGAAGATCTAAAAGACTGAAAAATAACTAAGTAGTCATAAGAGTTTCTTGTACATGTCGGGGTGTATAGAGGTGAGGTTGAGGCTGTGACATCTTCATTAGCATTGGTGATGAGGTGGCACAACTCAGTCTCCATTACAGAATCAGGACAGTTCAGATAGGTGGGTGACCTGTGACCTGCTGAGGTTTATGGGTGCATTCCCATTAAGGGTGTTGCAGGTTAAAAATGTCAAGTGTTGGGATCTACTTTGTTCCTCACTTATGGCAGTGGTGATGACAGAGACGTGTTCCTCAGCTCAGCCAACCTAAAAGGGGATCCGTGACAAGCTGCATGGTTTTTAGTGCATGCAGCAACTACATGGACTAATTTCCAGCATAGAAGGCTGCCTCAAATGGTATTACTGAGCACTTTTTTGGAGTAGATAGAGAAATGGACACCACTGGTGTGGTTTAATCTCAGACATGGCTTCTTCTTCTCACTTCAGAAAGCATAAAATTGAAATGAGTTCTCAGCCCCAATTTAACTTAAGCCTTACATGAAAATCAGTAAAAAGTAGGGAAAACTTGCTTAGTTAGTGAAAACTGGATGGGTTTTGGTTTTTTGTTTTGCTGTGTTAGTTTTTGTTCTGTTGTTTTGTGTTTGGGTGTCTTTTTAATCATGTTAAAATGCAGCAAACTGGTTGCAGCAGTATTTTTGCAAAATACCAAGGCCAGTTGGAGTATGTGGAAGGGGAATTGATTTCCTCTGGCAGAAAGTTATTTTGTTTTTTGTTCAGATACACAAAATAATTGCCATTTATGTTTTGATTCATTGTTGATTCCTAGATATTCACTCTGGAGTAGTTCTGATTTGCTCCTTTATAAATGTTAGAAGAGTGGGTAATTAAATGTTATTTTGTGACCTTTATGTGCCTTAAGGAAAAAGATTTGATTATCTTATCTCATGTCACTTTTGGGCCTTCATAGCCATCTAACTAGAATAATAACCTGCAACTTGGTGCACTGGATCAGTGCCTGCTCCATTAAATGGAAGGCCTGGCTAAAGATGCACCGTGAAACCAAATTCTCAGAGTAGTGCTGTATCATGTATATATTATGTTCATTTCCATACAGATCTCCTGTTCACATTTTGTTCATTGTTGTGAATAATAGCATGAAAGTGCTTATATATCCAATGAACTCTTTCTGTCTCCTTCAGTACCAATTTTGAACTAGAAGCTGTTTCTAAATTCATGTTTAATTACTGTAATTTATAACAAGCTACTTGCTCCTTCAAAGTTGAATTCTAAAAATGCAAATTCTTCACCTACACATTTTAGCAAGGAATTATGATAGATTTTTCTCTTAACAGATGAGCATAAGAAACACCTTTGTTTCTGTTGTATCAAGGATGCTTATTCTCAAATTCTCCTTGTTGCTTTTTTGGGAAATTGCTGTCAAAAATTAACTTCTGCTAATTGTAGCAACTCTAAATCACAGAAACTGAATGCATGTTTCCTATATATTGCCAAAACATGCCTCATGCATAACAAAGATAAGTCAGTGCAAAAAATACATAATGCATGTCTTTCCCATATAGAAGGTGACAGGCTTTCACTAAGAAAATCTTGCCTTGGGTGAATTAGACATTTTTAATTATACACAATAGGCTTCAAATACTAACATCAATTTATTTGTAGGAAAGGCACGATTCTCAAGTGTACAAAAGCCAGCTTACACACTTTGTTCTTTTCATGTATTTGTTTGCAAAAGATGTATCAGATTGAGTTGAACTTGGCATCTGCTTATATGTGCTTTTTCTGGGGTTATGCATATGTTTTCAGGTGATGTGAATCAGGTTGTGGATTTATAGAGCAAAGCAGTTGGAGCTGTAGACACCAAGTCCATGCTGTATGTTTCTGTGGGTTCTTGCTTGTCTCATGGACTGAGTGCCCATGGGCTGGAGTGCATTAGGTGTGGTGCTGTGAGGAATCTTCTGGTTTAATTTCATCCAAAGGGGGTCTGTCTCACACAACTCTGTGATGTGATCCTGCACACAGATTGTGGGTCAGATCCTAAAGCATACTGGTGATTTGAGAAGTTTGTACCCATGGAGTACATGCATAAAATTTCCTGAGGGTACTAAAATCTTTCATTGTGTGTTGCTGGTGACATTTTTGAAAAGGAAATGTGGCTTTTATTTCTGTGTGTGAAAGAGCCTGTGACATCATCTGCTGGCGAGATGGAGTGTAACCATTAGGATATTGGTGGAGCTTGCTGAGGGAACTGCTTTAAGAACAGTTTCCTACTATTCACATAAGTGTTGGCCTCTTCCAGTGATATCACCTCTACTACTCACCTTCTGTGTCACCTCAGCTTCAGTATCAAGTATTCTCCAGCACACGGTCAGAACAGGTGATTTTAGGGTTAATACCCTCAGAAGACAAACATCAAAATAGTTGTGGAGCTAAGGCTGTTATATATAAGGAGTCAGATATGACAGATCTTCAGGTAATTTATGCTAATGTCTATGCATTACCCATAGCAAAGCTATGAGGATTTACTTCAGCTGGAGACTTGGCCCACACATCCAAGCTACTCTTGAATAATGTGGCACTGATAACCAGGGTTTATATAACTATTTTCACATGCATGAGATAGACTTTTAACTCAAATGCTTGTGAAAAGTGGGCTGCCAGTGCACTGTTCTGCACAACTGGGGCTGATTCCTGCGAGCACCACCGGTGAGCCAGGCAGTGCCCCCCTCTGCCCTGACTGTACCTGCACAGAGCTCGAGGTGTGAAACTGGGGCTCAGATCTCCTTACACGCTCTGTGTTTGGTGTACATTAGCTGTGGTTCAAGCTCTGTTTCTTCACTAATGTGAGGTCAGACACTTGCTCAATATGACTTTGAGAAACTTTTCTTATATGTAATGACTAAGGCTTGGTGGTTGTTCTGCTTACAGAGTTCTTTAATTTAGTCTACAGGTATTACTGTAATTTTTTAAAAAATAATCTATGAGGATGGGGACATGATCAAGTTAATCTATTACTTCTGCTACTTGCTAGAAAAATTATATCCTTCTAATGAGTACAGAATTTGTGCAAGCCTCTCCTAAAACAAGCTCTGTGTGTGTCGGGGCTTGAATATTTAAAAGGTTTTGCCCAACCAGCGCTGCTGAGCAGTTTTTGGTTTATCAGTGTGGTGACTTTGTTAGTGAGGGATGTGGGATAGAATTTTTCTCTGAGAGTGATACAGAAAGCTGTGCCAGATTTTGGGTTTATCAAAGAAAATTATATTTCTTTAAGTACAGCATAGGAGAGCCTGGTCTTAAAAGTTCATACCTCCAGTTATTCCAAGATGGAGCACTGATACAGGGATTAACATAGCATTTAGACTTCAAGTATTTGCAACACAAGCAATTTCTCTCAAAATGCAGATTTAAATCTGCAAATCTGTCATCTCACTTCTGTGATGTAATCAAGACTTTAATTTTCAAATTTTTGTCATCTTAGTTAAATATATGTGCTCATTTTTTTTTCCCTAGTCTTGAAATCCTGACGGTTGTGGGCTTGTAGGTTTCTTTTCCAGATTTTCACACTCTTATTTCTTCTCATTAATTACTAGAAGCTTGATCGCATTTTCTAACATATTCTCTTAATTGAAGTAAATCTTAAGTAATTAATGGAATAGAGATGTTGGCTTGGCCCAAGAGTTTGGCAAACAATCCCCATTACCAGGACTTCTTTACACTTACAGCAATTTAAAAAAAGTTTTGTAACTTGTTGTTAAATGACACCACATAAAGTGATTGTGTCTCTGAGAGTACTGTATCATGGCACATCAAAAGTTAAAAAGGACTGCCATCTAAGTACACGTTCCATTTAAGTAACCTTTTGTGGGTAATTTGCAGATACTTCACTGCATTCTCATTTTGTTTCCCTTCCGAATTACGGATGTTCAATGAAATTAAGAGAAGACACAATTAACTTTTTTTATCATGTTCAGTCTTGAAATTGCAGGTAATGATGACAGTGATGTCTGACTGACAGGTATTCAGAGTATGCACCCTCTGCTTGGTCTTCTCTAGTCACTTCCTTTTGCTGCAGTGCAAGTATGTTAAATTATGGAAAAATCTATGACCTGTAGCTTTTAAGTCTTACATTTTGTTCTAGAAGAATATATCTAAGGTTAAAATTTCTTTACAGCTGCCAGTATTTTTTAAATTGTTTCTCTTTCTGTTTGACATGGTTTCCCAGTGACTTGCTTGGGTCTTGAGGTAGAATAGATTCAGATTAAGGTTGGATTTGTTCTAATAAAATGTGCAGAAACATAATTTGTGACAGTCTCTGTCTTAAAGATTTATCAGCCCCATTAACTGCTTATGCTCACTGACACAACCATCTCAAGCAGTTAAGGGGTTGCTTGTGAGGTTGGAAGGACTCTGGGTTACTACATTTGCCTTCCCTTATCATCATCCAACCTTCCTGTGCTTAAAGGTTGTGAGCACAGAGTAAGTTGAAACGCCTGAGAGTCAGGCCTCAGCCATGGCTTTAAGCTAATCCACTGCCATGGATCTGGGATCTGTCTTACCATACAGCAGTCTATAACATTCCTGCCTATCTTTCAGCAGCTTGGTATGAAAGGATATAAATTTCGGTGCTGCTACTACTGAAACATAAGAAATCCTTAAAAATCCTGTGGCCACATTCCTTTTTCTAGCTACTGCTTTTCTAGGGAGATGCTTGTGCCCTTGATCGATGTCCTTTCTCTCTCTTTTCTCTCTCTCTCTTCTCCTTTCTCTTCTCCTCTCTCCTTCTTTTCTCCTTCATCTCTCTTTTCTCTTTCTTTCTTTGTGATATACATGGAAGATGCTTAAAGGGCATCTGTTACTTTTCTTGTAACGTACACAAAAGAACTGCATGGCAGCTTGCCTGAAACAAGAAGAAAATAGGAATGTAAAGAAAATTTGAGATTGAAGATTGAGAGAGAGGAGTGTATATTTGTGCTAATAATGATAAGACCATCCAGAAGGGGGGAAAAAAGTGGTTTATGAGTGTCAGTAGTTCTAAAAAAATGGATTCCTCTCACCCCAGTCCCAATCTGCTGACTACAGAAGTTTGCTTCAGATAAGAACTTCCTTTTCAAGGCCACCATCGCCACATCTGCAAGGATCCCTCAGAAGTTTTGCATGGTAAGGTCTTATTTCATTCTGAAATCTGCTGACATGCATAGGAAAAATGGCACCAGCATCAATGAGTTTTGAATGAGACCCTTATAGCATCAGTCTCTAAAAATGTGACAAGATGTACCAAGGGACCCTCTAGTATGTTTTATTCTCTTAGCCATGACTTTATAGCATGAAAATGAATGGTTTTCCACTGGACTGCAAGATGGGTTTGTCTCTGAGAGTTTAGTTCTATAATTTCATGACTATTTTATCTAAAAATATTTGCAAATAGGAATCATCTAAATCCTGAAGATGCTTCCTGTGTACCCTACAGAAAATCAATGATGAGAAATTAAAGCAGCCTGTGAGATTACCTATCATCTTCTGTATAAAACTGTGTTGGTGCTTGTGTCTGACATGAGAGGAACAGGCCCACACAAAACAGTACTTTGAGATAAGCCACCTGCATTACAGAGGTTTGATGTTTAACACATAGACCATAACTTCAGACTTTTTCACTATTAGATGGCATCATTCCTCATTCATCAGTACTCTTAATGCAGTTGACAATACCCAGGCATGTAATTAATTTACACTTAAATTTTAATTGTCACTTGCATTTTATTTGGTCCTCCTAATAACCAAGTCATGTCATTTTGCCATGCAAAAAATAAGCTTTGATGAGAATAGAAGACTGCAATTATGGGAATGCATATGGATAGAACTGTACTGCTGGTGGTCTCACTGTATGGTCTGTTGGAGTCAATCTCAAAAGTCCAATTAGATCAAGCTTACACAAGTTTCCAGCAACACTTCTACTGACTGACAAACAAGCCACACCCTCTCAATCAGACTACAAGTCAATGCAATTGTGAGTTTTCATGGACTGTCTTTCTAAATTAAATGAATATTTTGTAAGCTGGGCTCAAATGGACCAAATGACAGCATTTGAAATTTTCACCATTTTAATTTCACCCATTTTCCTGACTGAATTTTTGCACTGTTCCTGTTGATAGGTTCTGTTTGTGATTAGATTTTTAGTGAGTGATGGATGCACCAAGCAGATGTAGAAGTGTGTTCTGGGGTGTTAACAGGCATTAAAACTGCTTTGAACACTTTCACATAAAATTTATTTTTGTTTTTAATTAAAACATTGTTAATAAGTAATACAATAATATATCATATAATAATATATTCTATAGTATATGCTATAATATTAAAAGGGAAAATATTTTAATGTTAATAGCTTTAATTTTAATATTAGTCAGTAAAAACTTCTGTGAGCAGTACAGGCAGAATATCTGAATATCTCTAAAGACAGATGATGAAAAATGTTTAGCAAAAAGAATCTCAGAAACTTGAAATTTTTCTAAGTGCATCCATTTTACAAGAAAATATTAGAAATTGCTGTAGTGCTTTTCTGTGCAGGGTCTTCACCAAGATGGGAGTCCTATATGTGGTGTTTCATATGGACAAAAAGTTGGCATTAAAGTGAATCTTTCCTGTATATTTAAACTTGTTTTTCATGCCAAATATTAGAAATTAAACAGAATTATAAGGGGAGTTGTCTCTTCAGTATGAAAGAGACTATGTTTTGCTTTTCAGGGAAGGAAATGAAACTTGTGTTGTTTTTGTGAAATAAGCACACTGAATTCCTCAAACAAGTTTTCTCTTTCACTGCCTCCCCACAAGTCCATTGTAAGTGATAAAGGAAATTAAAATATATTTCTGTATAGATTTTTATTTTTCCTTGGATTATGAATCATTCAAGTTAAGGTAAAATCTTCATTTAGTGACAAGAACAGGGCTCCTATATATTTTTTCAGTCATATATCATGTTAATATT
>NW_008239324.1:8148657-8200451 GCF_000691975.1 Corvus brachyrhynchos
TTGTTATTTTTTTTGTTTGGGGAGGGGGGGGGGGGGAACTTTTCCAGCTCATAGTTCAGTTCCTTTTTTTTTTCCTATTCTCTGTGTATCATGGGAATAGCAGATTTCAAACTTACTTGTGTATCACTTTCTGTTCATCTCTGCTGCTATGTTTGTTCAATCCTTTGGTAGCCCATGCATACTCTTAAAATACTTCCTTTTCCATATAATTCTCTACATTTATTTCCATCTTACTCTTTATCTAGCCCAAAGCATCCATCCTACTGCACCCCTTCTCTCTGCTTGACTGTGCCTTGCCATTGTACCAGTAGTGGTCTGTATCTGACATTTGCAGATTGCAGTTTATCCTTCCTTTTAAAGATAGCTGCTTGGCAGAGACTACAAAGAGCTCCCCAGGTGTTCTAGGTTCACTGTGGAAAATGGTTTCACACGGTTGTTGTAGATTCCCATGATGTTGAAACAGTTGAGGGAATGAATAGGAAACCGAGTCTTTCATGGCCGATGCAGCTTCCAGAGCTGCTCTTGCTGCTCTGTCCCGCCACGCCTGGTGACACGAGATCACTTTCTTAGTGAGTTCGGGGTGATTTATTGTTTTAGACACACCATCCTGCTTCCTTCTGCAGGGCTTTTGAGTAGAAACTTGGGCTTAACCCATGTTAGACACAGAATGGGAATGGTTTTAGTGCATGACCACTGTACTAGGACTGGACAAGCATTCCCAGTGTAATGTGTGGGTACTACAGCCTTCTGTAAACCATCCCATCAGGTCTGGTTTATGTGCAAATCACAAGCTTTACTTTTGCAAATGGTTCCAATTTTTGTGCAAGTGATCAAAGGGTTGCAGCACAACAGGATCACTTATTCCAGAGATGTGTCTGGATCAAAGGTTAACATTTTTTGCATGGAATATTCATTTTTAGCTTTGGTTGAACACTGTACTGTTCAGCTGGGAGCAGTGGTCAGAGTTATCATTTTAGAAATGAACAAGCAGAGAATGGCTTAGCAAGGCCAAGTGGAAATGGTGGTGAAACCAAACGGGACTGAAAGGCAGCTGGTTCAAAGAGATGATGCAGTAAATGTATGTCAGACACACAGAAATTTTGCTAATTGGAAGAAGGGAAGAGTGTCTCTGTCCAAGTCGCACAAGCCATAAGGCCAGAACTTTGCACAACCCAGAGCATGGCTCATGCAGACCTATGGAGGCCGTGCTTGTGTTTCACCTGGGCAGAGCCTTGCCCCTCCATCAACCCTGCTATGTGAGCTCACTGAGGTGAGCAAGTGCTGGCTGGAGTGGGCAGGCAGCTTCCCTGGGCAGCTGGAGCAGTGGCCACTGCCTGCCTGGCCATATGGCAGCTCTTGCTGAGCACTGTCCCCCCATACCCTTTAGAAGCTCTGTCTCAAAACTGGAAAACCTTTCTGGCCTCGTCGGGTGGAACACACAGATTTTTGCCCAAGCACTCACTTGGTGGCCTTTCTTTGAGGGATCTAGGGTTCCTCACTTATATCTCAAGTGACTTGTTTGAATAAATGGTTTGAATGTGGAGATTAAAATAAAAAATGTGACAGTTTAGTGAACTGCACCACACCACTTAATTTTCTTTTTTTGTCTGCTCATAGTGTTTAGCCCTGGAGAGCACATTGCTGCACCATGCAGAGTTATTAGCTTACACTGCACTAATTTCTAGTTTGACTTCATAGGGGTTTTTTTTACATTAGATGGTATCCTTATGTGCTACAGAAAAAGCAGTATCTGCTTCTTTTCCCAAGCATGTCCTGATGTTGTTGCTGGGCAATCATTAGCTGAAATTTCATTTGCAAATAAATAAATAAACAAAACCAACTTCTCATTAATAAGAAATTGGTAGGTGTGCAAGTCTGTTTTTTTAAACCCTCATAACTCAGCCAAATAAAAACAGATTTTCACCAGACTACCAAAAGGCACATGTCCAACCTAGAAAGTGCATTTAATAACTTCCCCCCTTCTGCTGCCTTTTTTTTCACACTGACATTAATCTCCTGTGCACATTTGGAATTTGGGATGGAGTCATTTTCTAGCTGCAGTGCTTCCAATTTTAAATATTCTGTTTCCTTTCAGTTTTTCCAAGCAATTCAAAGATTAGTAACACTGTAAAACATCTAAAAGCATGCTGGAAGTTTCCTGCTGCTTCAAGTGTTGTGTTATGTTATCTTTGGAATAATTTTAAGGTCCCACTGGTGTAGTATAACAAGTTATTATGTCATGGAGCTTATTAGTATGCCTATGGGAAACATTAATTCACACTGACATCATACTACGTTTTTCAATAAATCAGGGGATTTTTTTTTTTAAGAAGTAGTATTGGGTTTTTTTAATGAAAAAAGAGTGATCAGATTATTTTTCATCTGTGTTGGGACATGATCTGAATAGCTTGGAGGATGTGCGTCATTATCTCAGCAATGACCTCTGCATTGTTGCAGGGAATGGAAAGAGCAGGGTTTTGGGTGGTTTGAAATCTTTATTTTTCTAGCATATAGATGTTATTATAAAAGACTTTCTACTCTGCGATTAGCACAGCAGGCTTAAATTGCCTGGGCTCTGGTCATTATTATTTCTGTAATCCCAAAAGTTTATGATATTATTCAGGATCTAAAAAATGACAAAGTAAGCTTAAATTTGGTAAGGATTTAATGTGTGATGCATTTCTTTTGGAGCTGAAAAGTCTGTTTTTGTTGACACAGAGAGCTGAAAAATGACCACAGACCACAAAGGTCCCGAAGCATTGCCAGGGAAAATGTATAAAAAGGAAAATGCCCTTACTGTGCTGTCTGTATGCAATTGATTTTATTCCTGTTTCCCAGATATACTGTTACTTAGAAAAACAAAAACAAACTATTTAAGCTGTTGATTTGCCCGTGGATCATGAATTAAACTAAGAATTGAATATAACTTCTATAGGATAGTTAAATTACTATTATTCTATTGAGGCAGCTGCATTTTACGGGCACTAATTGACTACCCAGATACATAACTGCAATTGCAGTTGTGTAGTTGGAGAGCAAGAGGCAGAGCTTTTCTTATGGGTACCACACAGGCTTCTGCAATTGCAGAATGACCAGGGCTCACTCCCCCTTGGGCTCAGTTTGTCTGTGAGAATACAGGCAGTTTTGCTGCTGTCAGCGCATCACAGGGGAGGAGGCATGCTGGAAATTTGGGCCTCCACACCAGGGGTATTTCAGATGGAATAAATTCACTGTAGAGGAATGTTTTGTGTGTGGGATATAATTCTTGGTAAGGGCTGCTTGCCACAGATCATGAAAGCTCTCAGTGTTTCTAAATATAAGGCCAGTTGTGATAAGTGTGAGCATGTTCCATGAATAATGCTGATCCATGCTTTAAAAAATACTTTATAGGAAAGGTTTTTGACATATCAGCCTTTCAGTGTGGCAGGACCAGGGGCGTTCCTTCAGATTAAACAGCATACTAGAGGGGTTAAAAGGCTGCAGTTTGGATTTCAGGGCTCTTGGACCAGGTGGCTGGATGCGTGGCTAGTGTGAGATTGTCTGTTTGCAGTCAACGGGATAGACACACTTAGAAATTTAGCTAATAGTATGGAAATCAAATTAATGAAGTTAGACAGGCAAGATATACCCATGATATTAACTTTTTCTCAAACAAGTCCCTTGTGAGAGTAAGACTAACCTCACACTCACGTGACAAAGCAAAATTTGAGTGACTGTGTAAAGGCACTCACATGAAACTGCTGGGTGAAAATTCAGTAGGAAGATGGAATCTTTAGCTTCTGGCAGCAGGTGTTTAAAGCAAAGCACAAAATACTGAAACTGTTATGAGGAGCCTTCCGAGAGAGCAACGTTGCCTACAGTGAGGTGTTCTTCTCTTGGTGATGAACTCTAGGCTGGGTGTCACGTAGCAATATGTCCCTTGCCTAGGATGACCAACTGTGTTTACTTCCAGTTCTATGCCATCTAATTAATAGTGATTAAAATACAGACATTTTAAGGCATGTAGTGTGATCCTGGTCCCTTCCTCTGCTCTGTGAACTGTTCTAGCCCAGGGATATTCTATAGTTAATTCTCCTATCTGGAAGAGGGAGTTTGCACAAAACCATTTTCTGTAGTCTTTACTGGTAAACCTAGGGAAAAAAGAGTAGTGCTGGATGTCTCTACCAAATTGCATTAACTAGAGTTACTTTTTTTAAGTAGTTAGTTCCAAATAATTTTTCTATGACTCCTTGTTCTGCCCTCCAAAAAATAAGTGGTTAATTTTTTTTCCTAATATGATGCCTTTTGATCATTTTCACAAGGATGTGGCAATTTCTGATATCAAAGTTAAGAAAGGCTTAACGAATTAAATAAATCATTAAAAAATGCAGACATTAGCTATAAAAGTGACAAGCATATTATCTTAGTGTAGTTTCTGAGTCATTGGGAGCAGAAAGGCAGTGATTTATATTCCGGGCTTAATTGCTGGTCTTGTCCTTAAATGTAAGGGGTGCCAAAAGTCCCACTGCCTTTCCCTGGCAGCAGCCCCAGAGCCATCCCAGCTGAAGGAGCAGGGTGATGCTGACATAAATACAGTGTGGGAAATCACCTTTATAGCCCTGCCCTGGCCCAGGATCCCAGGGGAGGGGAGGAGGCACCCGAAGGGTCTCCTTCCCACCACCTGGAGAAAGGCATTGATTATGGTGAGCAGGATCTCCGGGGAGGAACAGGGCAACATGAAAGTGGATTGGTGCTGCAAAGGAGCCCAGGAGAGGCACCTTCTATTTTTCTATTTTTGTGGTTTCGCTTGATGCCATTTCCCATTACGCTTCTGTTTTCCACCCGTATATTTTTATGGAAGACTTACAGTCTCCTGCTGGAATTCACTTTGTTTTCTTTGGGTGAAGCAGACTCCAAAACATCACTCCTCTAATTGTGAGAGTGCTCAGATGCTGGGGGGACACTGAATGGCCGAATACTGTGTCAAGGAGAAAGAACAATTATAAATGTTAGGTTATGAATGTAGTGTTTGTGGAAGTAGCTACTTCAGCAACAGTAGTAGAAGATAAAGACCCAGCACTGAAATACTAAGGAAAGATGATGAATATACATGTATCTGACAGGGAGATCCATGAAAGTACAAAACAGCTTTATATTATGAAAATATAAAGATGCGTTTCTTCTTTTACTAACCTAGATCAGAAGAATTATCATGCATTATATTAAGCAATTTATACCAAAATTTGCCAGTCAGTTTGGAAGCAAGTTTAAACACAAGTCAGCATCAAGCTATGATGTCTTTTAATGTATGTCAGCCTTACTTAATACTGAAAAATTAACTGGCTATATAATGATTTACATATTTTAAAAGCAATTGCAGCACTGCACATGAATAAAATGCATAAAATATTGTTTTACTGAGTTTCTCTTGTAAACAACAATGCAAAGAAAAAACCAAAGTGCATGATACACAGGAATGTTATTCTTTCTAAAAAAAAAAAGGTTAAATGGAATATCACACTTCTGACTTGTATCCATCGTTTCTGACAAATACTAGAAGCCCAGAGAAACATTGGTCAAAATAAATGGTCATTGTCAGGTCCTAAGTATGGCATACTAAATCTGCACACACAGGTCATACTGTTCTTTTTTTACCCTAGAGATATGTCTGTATGTGGCAAAGAAGTAAAGATCAAACCCCATAAAATGCATCATTTATATGCCACTGTGTTATAGAACAGCATGGACATCCTTAATGAGAACTGCTGCTAAAAGAATATTTGCATGAGTTTGTTTCCAGGCACACTGTGGCAAAAGAAGCTGTCCCCTGGGAATTAAATAGTAATAAAAATGTTGGGGGGAGGTGGGGAGCAGAGGTTAAGAACAAAAAAAGAACAAATATGGTACTTGAATTTTTTCCCTTCTACCAGTTCATCATCCTTTGCAACAGATTGAGGTACGGAATTTGCAAAACATACGTGGAGAGCTTTTTACTGCTTATTTTTTTTAATCTCTGAAGTCCAATGGTGATGATGAAGGTAGCTGTGACATTTGCAATTTTCCATGCACCAGCCCATTCCATTTTCTTCCCTGGTGCCACTTACATGGTACAGTAAGCCTCCAGCACTGACAATAATTATAGCCTGAATAAAATGAAGAAGGTAATATGAACAAAGCTCTGCTGTAATTGCCTTTTCATTATTTGCTAACAGTTAGTTATTCAGTCACAGGGAAAAAATTACACAGTAATTGGTTGACAATAGGAAGCTAAAGCTAAATTCCAGAACTATGATATTTTTGCGTGTTGGTCTTTTAGACCTTTTATTCATATTTTGATTAAACAGCTAGAGCATTAAAGTGAAATATAAATGTAGCCTTGGTTCAGATTCCATAACATTAGTTTCCACCCCATACAATTTTCGTTCAGTTTTGAATTTTAAGCTATCACATATGGCAGCCCTGTAAATATTGTAGCCTATTGACTTTGAAATACAGATTTGCAACTCTCATTCATTTAGTTTAACAGCAGCAAAGAATCCCTTTCACCTTAATGCTTTAGAAAAGTGTCCAGCGTGACTATGAGCAAACAATTTAATAGTGTAGTTCTGCCTTATTTGAGATACTGAGGTGGAGGAATGCCAGTCTGAATGGATATTTTATTTTTGGGGGGGTTTAACCAACAAAAAATCTTTAGCAGCCCATGTGATTTTGCAGCTGTGTGTGTACAAAGCAGTGTGATCTCTACACGGTGAGCTGAGCAGGGGCACCCTCTCAAGGACATACACAGAATCTGTGACCCCACAATGTGAAACTACTGCTGATGAGTTTCAGGGATCCATGGGAAAGTTTGCTCTTGATATTTGTTTTTCTAGCCTTTATCTCTTTTATTTTCTTTATTCTAGGATTTTATATGTACCTCAAGTTGCAGCTGAAACTTATTTCTTCTTTAATTAGTTTAAAATATGGGGTTTTAATCTCTGTTGTTGCCCCAACTTGGCAAAGAACCACCAAGTACATTGTACTGAAGCTGGTTCACCTGCCTGAAGTTCAGCCTTTGTTTAAATTTCACACTTATTTAATGCTACCATGTATTCATTAGACATTCAGGTGTTACACATGATGATGAAAATGACAGGTCAAGTTCTGCATTTTTTGTATTTATTTTAATGCATATGATGGCTTAGTAGTACTACCCTGGTTGGTGCAAGACGTGCAAGGCTGTAAATTTGTGAAAAGTTTTAATTCCTAATTTTTTGCTCCTGTACCTGTGTTGTCACTTGCAATGAATTGCTACCTGTAAATGAGTCAGTGGGCTTTAAAAGACTTTTTTTCCCTTATATATGGTGAAGTCTTTAAAACAGAGCAGAAACTAAGGGCTGGACTGATAATGGAACTCAGCATATCTACTTCATCATACAGTTAATTAGAACAATGTTTTCCTATAAAGTGTAATTATTAGTGTTTCCACAAGCAAATTTTTGCCAGTCTCAGGATGAAACTACAATGGGCTATTCAGGGCTTCAGCTGGGTCAGAAACTAGAGGAATTGTTGTACCCTGTATTCTGGATCATGCACCTTTATAAACGCTCAAACCCCAGCAAAGCAATTGCTGGAGGAAGAAAAAGTCCTGCAGAAGCTGAAACCAAACAAAATGTGAGTTAAAACACATTTACAGTGGAGTCTTTGAAGAGTTTAATTCTTATCAAAGTTGGCTGCCTCTCGTTGGGCCCCGGAGGATGGGCAGTGAGAGCCTGGGCCAGGGCAGTGCCCGCGGGATGGGCTCTGCCGTGGGCTCCACCGGCTGCCTGGGAACGCGGCTCTCGGCCTGACCAAAAGCAAGCAACGAAAGCTCCTTCCTGGGCACTTCATGAATACAATCTGCAAGGCAAAGCCATGCCTTATTATTCTGGGCCTGATCCAAATGGCAGTGATATCAATGGAAATCTTCCTGCTGGGTGCAGCAAACTCTGGATGGGGCCTTCCAAAGCCAAGAGCCGAAGGAAGTGCCGGCAATAAACAAACATACCCCATCAGCCCTGTTCTGATGTATATTTCATACTTTGCCCTTACTTTTATTTCGAGTCCTAGATCTTTATTTTAATCAGTCAGAGTCCTGGCTTTCAAGTTGTGAATGGGCATCATAATTATCTAATGCAACTACTCCAGAAATCAGATTAGTAATTAGCTGAACCAAACTGATTGGTGTGACTTCCTGAATGCATCTCTTTAATGTTGAACATTTGCTTTGTGCTTGAAGGATTTGTTTGTGTGTTTCTTGTATGTGATGAGAGCTTTTCTGTAATTAGCTCCTGGGGGACAGCATATTCTAACAGTTAAAGAATAATTGCAGCCCTATGAAATGTGAAATGGCTTGGGCTGGCTTTTGTTGCAGCTTAATTGTATGCAACAAGTACAGGAGGCTTTTCATTTCACATCATGATAGTAAAGATGTAGCTTTCATAAATAAAGAAAGGAATTTTGTACAGTGGTAAATAGTCTCTAATGTGTTAATTTTGCAGAAAAAACAAAACAAACAAAGCACTTTTGAGAATTCTCAGTGTTATTGAAGTAGATGTTCATCATTGTTTCATTAGCTTGTAGTTTCAATGTATGACTTTAATGAAAAGGAAAAAGGAAGAGAAAAACAAGTGTGGCAATAAAAGACAAATGACCTGGTGGTCAGTCTGAAGCAGCTCCTTTTCCTTTGAAATAAAAATTTAAATGCGCTTTCTTCTAAAATTTCGTAGGAAGAGAAATTGAGTTTTTTGGACAGGAGTTAAAACAGTGTTCTGGTAAAACTATTTTAATGGAAAAAGAAACCTACTATTTAACATATTTTCATTGGAAAAAACGGGAGAGAAAAAGTATCTTTTATTTTCCTCTGTTCATACATGGACGTGTTCTTTCCTTGCTTGTAGGATATTGCTGTTGTCTGTTCCTAATAATTGCAGCTGTCCCTCTTACCTTGCTGTCTGCTCGCAGTCACCAGTGCCACTTGCCTTATTGCTCCATGTCTGTCAGAGAATCGATTTGGGGGTACCACACTGTGTGTAGCAGGGAGCCCTTGTGTGCTTGCCCTTGCACGTAGCCTGAGTTTGCTGACTGTTAATGTGTCTTGTGCCTAATGCCTACAGATAGGATTGCTGGATGCTATTCACAGGAGGGCATTTGGAATGCAGAAGGTTTTCCATCCGGTACCCAATTTACTAGCCTGATGCATCCATCCTTGCCATTCTGCACATCAGAATGATGAGTACTAATTCAATATTTATTGATACCTAATTGATATTGTTCAATTACCAGCACTTTGCTCTGTGATTGTAAGAAGAATTATCCCTAGATTAATCATAATATTCATGCATATTTTTTTTCCCCTTTAATGAAAAAGACAAAATTGTATAAGTTTGAGTTTAGGTTAATTATCAAAGCTCTTGAACCATCCTTGCCATAGACAGCATTGCTGCAGCATATCTATAATGCTTGTCCATTCCTGTGGCTAGTGGCATGTAGCACTTATTTATTTTTTCAGTATAGATGACAGTGACGCCAGAGTCTCATTGTCATCTAGATCTGATAACTACGAGTCATTTTGATATGGTTCTGGGGTAATCTACAGTGTCAGACTCTCAATGTCATCTTGTCACTACCACTTCTTTCCATAGCATCGCCATAGGCAATAGCTCTGCTGCTGCATTTCCTTCAGGGGTTTCTCTGCGAGGCTGCAGATCATGTGAGGAGTCACCACAGGAGTTGTGCATCCCCAGTAATGGGAGGAGAGCAGAACTGTGCCCCCCACAGCGCCCTTGCAAACAGTTCTCTGGCTGGGCCTGGTCATGGCTGAGCTTCACTGCGATGCTTGGTGGGAGATAGGTCTGTGGGATGCTGCTGTTTTTTCTTTGGCAGCATCTCAGGAATTTGATGTGCAAGTCCTCAGCTGCTGCATTCCTCTCAACGGGGAAAGGGAGGGTGTCCTGCTCACGCTCCGCCTGCGCTTCCCTTGGGTGTTGAAGCAATTCCGATAAGAAACAAAGCATTTATTTGTCCAACCTTGTGTTTTTACACTGCTCCCCGCAACACAACAAGACCTCAATATAGCTGTTGAATGGCTGTCACTTTTGCCATGGAAAGTTCTTTGACAGAGGAAGTGAGAGCAGTGGGTGACCTAGTAATGAGATTGAAATTCTGCCTGTGCTAAAGGCTTGTAGGAAATGGCAGTGAAAAACTCTCTGAATATGCGCTTGCTCTGCTCTGTGACCTTGTGTACTGCTACCTTACATACTTTGTATTCTTCTGTGCAACAGCTGGCCAAAAGGCGTTTGAACAGTGCAGCTTTTGTCTGTATCTGACAAGTAGGAATGGCTCAGAAAACAGGTTAATTCAATGAAGAAGTTATTTTTGTTTAGCCAGTGGTGTTATAAAAACAACATTCTGCAGATAATGCCTTATGTGGGAATTCTACATCTATTTGAAAACATTATCAAAATTATTTTAAAATAATCATAAGTAGAAGCCTAATGTTTGGTGAACAGAAATGTTTAACTTCTTGAAAACTTTTTACACAAATTCTGGAGAAGGTTGCTTTGAAAGTGGTTGCAAATGGTCTGGTGTTGTTAAGTTTCAGATTGTGTTTAGGATGCTGAAAGTAAATGAGAGAGATGGTTGTTTTAAAGTACCTCTTTAAGTTATGTTCTTCCTAATTACTTCTCATCCTGAATGATAAGAATATTCACTCTTTTCCTCAAAGGACTAGGAGGAGAACACTCCCAAGAGAAGTTAAATGTCTGGAGTGCATTGGGCCTATAGGTGAAATTAATTTTTATTAAATACAGGTTGCTATAATTTCCAGTGAATAGTCATCTTGGCCAGTAGAACCAAGTTTGTCTTGGTTTGCTTGTGGAAACTTGACCCAAGACTGTACCTAATTCTTTAAAAAATACAATTCTGCTTATAAGTGACCCTGATAATGTGATAGGTGACTTTTCATCAAACAACCTGTAAGAAGAATGAATTATAAATTAAAAGGGAATTTTCCCCCCATTAAGTGTCTTCATGACAAAAGGTTATTGACTTGACAGCACTTAATTGCTTGTCATACTACTTTTTTCCTCTGAAACAGTGTGGTTTATTAGTTTCCACAGAGAAGGAAGCATTGGGGGCACAGTTCAGATGTGGTAGAATCCACCAAGCCCTTTGCCTCTGGTTCAGCTCTAAAACTCTTATGCCCTTCTCAGCTGGGTTCAAAAGACACCACTTGGCAAGTGACTTGTTTAATGTCAGGGAGTATTTTTGTTGACTAAGTGCTTGTAAAAGCGTGGGGATCCCCCAGATCCCTAATTTCATATTTGCATTTAAATAAGTAGATATTTGAGAGGACTCAGCAGAGGCTTTTTTACTAGTACAGGAAAAAGGTGTAAGCATTAATTTTAATGAATAGAACAATCGGAAGATTTCAGGTTGGTAGGTTAGTCCACACTTCTGTCTTACTGAGTTGCATTGGAGTAGAGGGACAGGATAACATAAGTGCTCAGTAATGCCACAAGTCAGTGATTACTTCCAGCAGGTACGTAACAAGAAGATGAATGGAATTTTTCCAAACTTGAATTCTTCAATTAAACAATAACTTCTTGAGGTAGTGTTTGCTGGTGAAAAGCCGATCAGCCCATAAATCATGTGTATTACTTTTCCTTCCATCTAGTTAGGAGCATGAACAATTGCATCACTAATATTTTTAAATATTAGCTGACATGAAAATGAATACAGAATTCAGAGTGCATGCTCAAATTGCATTTGACATCTCATAAAGTCAAGACATGACCGTTATAGTTCAAACTTGTAGAATAACATCCAGAACTAATGTCATCCTTTAAAAGGCACCACATTTTGTCCTGCTAACATAAATGTAGCATAAATGCAAATATGGTCAAGAGTCTGATAGCATAACTAGCATAAACTGTTTCTGAGTGTTTACCTATAGGGAAAGCCTTTGTTGCTGTGTGGCTGGGTTGATAAGTGAGTTACTGAAGTCACTTGGGTAGGTACAGTGAGCTGAGAGCAGCAGTTTTACTGCCCTCCCCTAAGAAGAATAGTTTTATTTGTCTTCTACTTAATCTTTCTAAATAGAGGGTCTTGGCTAACTGAAGTCAATAAAAAACTTACCATTGACTTCAACAGGTTTTGAGTCGGTTCTTTAAGTCTTTAATATTTGTTACATTTTGACATGAGTATATTTGCACTCAGAAGGTGGCAAGCAAACCTGGATTTTTTCTTATGTTATGTAGTGCTTATTTTACTGTGCTCTTAATACATCCTAACAATTATTCCTTCCTGTGCATGGAGCATCCATATGATTTGTGTTTCTTTTCAGTACTTAAAACTAATCTTTGTTTTCTCAGGCTTTTAGGTGGGACACTTACCTTAATCCTCTTATGTTTGTATGCCTTGAAGTGATGGTGCTTTGTATGATTTAGGATTTCAAGAGCCTGACTTAGAATCTTGAGGTCAGCTTGACCTTCTTTGTTGGGTGATATTTTTTTTTGCTACCACAATTGTGAGTAATGCTCAGAAGTTTGGCTAAGCCTCCAGCCCTAGTTTGCTTTCTTTTCTCTCCCCGCCCCCCAACACATGCACACAATTATTTCTTTTTTATTTCCTTTTCTTTTTTTGATCTTATTACTTCCTTTGATATGAGGTTTTTCAGTAATTAAAAATAGCCATCCTTTCTTAGCATCATTTTACTTTGAATCTTTATCTTTTTCCTTGCTAAAGACGAAAATTTCACTATGCTAAGCAAGAACATAATATTCTCATTTTGGAATTCCTTAACATTGAGTTATTGCTGTTTCACTGGTTTATTGAATTGGCCTTTAGTGCATAAATTATTTTTTTCATTTGATCCTTTTAAGGCTAAATAGCATTTTCATTGGAAGTTAAGAAAGCACAGGGCATGGATCATTTCCTAAATCAACTAAAACATTATCATTTTTTGTGTGTGTTTGATTTGTGCAACTTATTAGTTATGACTTCACTCAAATTTTTACCTTTTTGGCTGATAACCAGGTCTTAGGTTTTTATAATACCAGAATATAGTCAGCTAAGACAAATTGATTCAGACAGTTGTCACAGAAGTATTTAGCTAAAATTACTTCAAAAGTTTTACACTGCTTGACATTGCAGTACTGTCTTTGAAGTGTATACCCTGAAAAATATTTGTTATTAACAATTCCAGACAGGTGTTTCACCAAAGACATGTGAAGATGTGTAGAAGAAGAGATTAATATTTTGCAGTAGGTTTAGCCTCTGGAGGAAATATTTGTCTTACTCGTTTGGAATTCTACTTGTCACTTCACCAAAAGCTTTGTTTGCAGTCAGGGTTTGTTCTGAACAAGTGAAATGAAACTGTATTTGGTCATAAGCATTAGCACAACATATGCTTGGGTGATATTTAAATAGCTGCTGTGAGATAATTGTAAGGCAATCTTTTGCAGGCTGTGGTTCTGCTTTTATGATACTCAAAGCAGGGGTACCTAATAATCAGGTTGGGATTAAAAACATTTCGAGCGCTGCAAGAAAGAGCCTACATTAATGCTGCTGTGGCTGTGGGTGTGATCCATCCCACCTGCCAGAAGCCTTGGAGTCTGGAAGCGATGGGACAGGTGACATGACACCCAGCCTGGCTCTGAGGCGGGTCAGTGGCTGGGGACACCCTCTGCTCCCTGCTCAGTGTTCCTCAGCCGTGATGAGGGCTGGTGGCTGAGGGGAACTCGCTGTGCCAGGAACAAGCTGCTGTGTTGTAGGGCTGTTGGAGTCAGAGCCCTTAAGGGCTCTGGGCTGTGCTGCTGAGGGGCAGGAGGGAACCAGTCACGGGCTCATGGTGCTGCAGGTCTGCAGCTGCAGAGGGGAATAAACCTGTGTGCTGCTTGTCCTCACTGCTGGACCATGGTGAGCTGAGGACTAACCTGACTGAGTTCCTGGCAGGCTTAGAAAAGCACTTAAGGACATGACTGAATCACAGCCTTACTACCTGATACTTTTTGTGATCATGAGCAAGGAAATTATTTAGGATACTAGAAGAGAAATTATGAAATAAGCCTATTTTGTTTTGGACACCAAATACAAGCTATTCTGGTGAGGTGGTGTCAAACAAATTGCTGTGTGTTTTTAGGAGGTCAAATGAAAAGTTAATTGAGTGTGAGCTACCGTCATAACAGTGAGACAGGTTTTGAATACCCATTTTTGGGTGGGTATTCTACTACCTGCTTAAAATTTGAATTTTCAGTGCAGAGGTGTTAGCCATCTGGGAACACTGCCCACTGATGCCACATTTGTTGGTGATGGGAAGCAGAGAGCTCACAAGAGAGCTGCTGAGATCAAGACAAGCAGGGACTTAGATTTTTCTCCCAAGCAAAATGTATAGCATTTAGGTGGGTTATTTCATTTCTGCCATGCCCTGCTGTGTGGGGGAGAATGTCCTCTGATTCCCATTGGTGAGCAGTCCTCATCCTCTCCTTCTTCGACAGGCTTTGTGCTGGGTGAAGAGCCTGCTTCTGCGTGGGGACAAGGTGTGGCTGATGCATCCCAGATAAACCCTCACACAAAAAGGCACTGTGTCACTGAATGGGATTCCAGTGTAGCTCTTTAATTTCATCTCTTGGAAATGTTTCTCCTCTTTCATCCAACTGCCTTTATCTTAACTTCTGATCTGAGGAAAGCAGCAGCCTTTCAAATTGAACAAACCGTGTTTCAAATAGGCGCTTCTGCTTGTGACAAGATGTACCTCATTTTCTCTGCAAGCCCTCAGCAAGGTCACACCTTTTTAATTTATTTTCTGTAAGAAAAATCTAGTTGCATGATAGAACAAGGCCAGATCTAGCTAGAGGTCATTTCTTGAACTAGTCATAAAGTAGAATAGGATTAGAACCATTTAATATCCCAGAACTTAAAATACATTCTATTAAAATATAGGCTTTGTGTTTACAAATCAACATAAATAGCTGCTTAAAATTGTGGCCAATTCAATTATAAGAACGGGAATATTTTAGATTTTTTTTTTCCTCTTTTTACTGTGAGAGTGACCTTTCTTTTCCTTGCTTTCCTTTTTTTTTTTTGGTTTGGTGTCTCCTAGACACAAAATCCCTTGTATAACCAGATGGCTTCATAACTTAAATTTTTGTATTTTGAAATTAAATAACTCTGTTTCTTCTAGAAATACTCACATTTTTTGCAAATATATATTTCATTAATATGTATTAATACAGGATGAACACATGTTTAATAGATTTGTTATTTGTTCAGCAGCAGGAAAATACCAGTCTGGACACCATCTGTATGTTATTCTAGAAATTAACACAGGTGTGTTTCTGAAAGACATTAGTTTCTGGCCTCACCCTTAGACACATTGCTTTTTTGAAGAGCATCTATTTAACCGCAAGGTAGTGCTTTTTCAACCAAAATTTCACAGCCAGTTTTTGTTAGCTCGCTCACGTTTCCCCTAAGCCTATCTCTTTTCTTCCATACTGTTGAATACCAGCTGTTGGTTTGCAGCATCAGCTTTCCACAGGCTGGCGTTGTTTCAACAAGTGGTGTATGAAGGCAGGAGACATTTTGCTGGCAGAGGTGCTAGGAACCCTTGCAGCAGTGATAGGCAGAGCTTAGGTCCTGCTCAGGTCTGGGTATGGAAATGTCACAGGGCTGCTGGGGCTATTGGGGGCTCTCCAAGTGCCCTCTCTGCTCAGGTTTTCTTCTCGTCAAGTCCATTATGTCAAAGGCCTATCTAAACTTCTTCGTTTTACATCATGGGTGCAACAGACCGTAACATCTCCTTCTAAGTGCTTCCAATCCATTTGACTGACGTGTATGCTCACTATATGTCTGTGTGCTCAAAGTTTTGAGGAAAAATATTGAAAAAGGCTATGTCTACATGTGGGGTAGCTGGTTTTCTTAGAGATTTTTTTTAATATAATTGCTAATGTCACGATTACACTGTGACCTGGTACAGCTCAGTTATTCCTTCTCTATGTGTGTTGAAGTATTCATGCACCACATTTGAATGCTGTGCAAAAGGCTGACCCGAATGCTCTGAAACTGAGGTAGGGATCAAAGGCATTCTTGAGCTCTGACAGTAGTGTGCTGTGTACGATGATTAACTTGTGTATCACTGTGAAGCTCTACCTTACTAAATTCCTCTTATATGGGTAAAATAATAGTGCTGATTGACATCACCATATGTGCTGAGGATTATTTATTAATAGCTACTAACAGTTTTTGACCACTCAATAGATATCATTATTTTCAATTGAACATAACTCACATTTTGATTTGTTTGACTAAATTTACACTTACATGGAGACTGCTTGGAAAAATTGCTATAGGCCCACAGTAATTTATCAGCATTCAGTAATACTTCAGGGCAAATGAAAGCTTTTTCTAACAAAATTTATGTATTAAAATAACATGGAGAATTTTTGAATTATGGAATAACACCAAGAGTGTATGTTGAAATAACAAGCCCTCAAATATTAAAGGAGTACAGAAAAGGAGATGGAACATTGCTCTTTTTCCCATTCAAAATTCAAGTGGTATAGGGTATGTCTTCATATTTTCCTATAAACACAGTTCTGTGCTTAACAGAGCATAATCAAGGACAAATTTGCTTTTGAGTGTTAATTCTTCCACATTTGAGAAATCAGGCTTAAAATAAAGGTGTGGTCAGAATGTCAACTAAGCAGAAAAAGTTTCTTTTTTTTTTTTTTTTTTTTTTTTTTTTTTGTGAGACTAGGTTTTGTATTTCAATTCCAAATCAATAAGATTACTAATAAAGTCTGTGGTCATCTTTCTTCCTGATAGCCTGAGGAGCTCCCACCACCAGGAAAAGTGCAGTGACTTTGCAGGAATGTTGCTGTGACTGGGCTCACATGAGCAGTCCATCTGATCAAAGCTAGGAGATTCACCTCTGAGGCTGAATAAGTAAAATTACAGCTGCAAAGAAGCCTTTGCAGAATCTGTGCCTTGGTCTGATGGCACAAAGGAAATAACTATGAGATTCCATCATTCTATTTCAGAGCTTCAATTCAGAGTGCAATAGCACTAAAGTTAGAGATGCTTGAAAATTGATTGTTTAAAAAGCTGTCTCTAAAATATTTTTGCACTTCTCTTTCCAACAAGAACATGTTTTTATTCACTGTCTTCACTGCTCAAGCTTCTCACTCCATGTTTGTTGTTCTATGAATCCGATGTCTCTCAATAGGTCTTTTTAGTAATCTGAAAGTCAAGTGACCATGCAAGCGTTATTAGAGACAGATGATATATGACCCACTCTTTTAATATTTCTTGCACTGAGACAAGACCATCTGTTGTCTTAAAACTACCCACATTTCTTAAGAAATTTCATTATAAATTACTGTATGGAGGAAAAGAGAACATTCTTGCTGTGTACAGACTGATTCTTCTTGTTAACATAGTGTTAAAATATGTTCAGTGCATCAAAATGTAAACTCAAAGCTACCTGCAATGTGTTGAATGGTGTACATGCTTCTTTTTTTATCCTTTAAAAAATAAGTGTGAAAATAATTTTAATGAAAAACCCTCTAGAATGGGGTAAAAAGACATTAATTATAGTATGACTTAACTGGTTCATAGAAACTGTTTCTCAGTATCCTTTACAGCTGGTAAAACTACCACACATTTCTCTTGGTTAATAAAACCTGTGACATATTTATGATAGAAATAACAGTTGCACAGAGCAACAGTGGTATTAGGGATTCCTAATGGCCTCTTTAAAACACAAATGTCTTACTTGGGAACAATTTTAATTTTTTTTTTTTAGTCAGAAAGTCTTCTTCCTTAAAACAATGATATTTCAAATTGCAAAAGGTAGAATGATTTGTACAAGCTGTTCTATATTATTTGGGTAGACTATGAAAAAAACATGAAAGCCTAAAAAAGATCAAAAGTTTGTTTATACCACCAGTTTATTTCTAGTGAAAAATCCTTTGACAGATCTCTGTCAACTGAAAATTGCTTTAGTCAAACTTATCCCTATTTCTACAATACTTTAGATATTATAGTTGAATTAACTACTGATGTATTTCATAATTTATTCCTGCTTCCTTGTAATGCAATATTTTGATGCTTTATTAATCGGTGCTTGAAAAATTGTTAGTAAGAAGTTGTATGAGAATATGGGGAACTTCTTCCAACAGAAGCTTCAATGTTTTCCACCTTGATTCAGGTCAAGGAAGTTCAAGAAACTAAGTACTAACATTTGCTTTGTGTGCAGGAATAAACAACCTTTCAGTATAGGTACAAAGAAAATAATTAATAAAATAAGAATTAGATGAGAACAGTAGTATTTATTGTGCCTAATGTTATGTACTTTAACATTGAGTCTGTAAGCAATGATACAAGGTTTCCTTTACAGTCGAGCAATAGGAAGACTTACCTCCACAGGGCAAAATACTCCATTTCAGGTGTCTCGGACACAGTATAGTTCAGTTTTACAGGTGCTTGTCTTTATTGACTTGGCTGTCCAAGGGACTGGTAAAGCTAGAGTTTAAATTTTAGATTACTAACATATCTGAGATTACTAACATAAATCTAGATTACTAACATAATCCTATTTGCAATTCATGATGCAATAGCAACAACATAGTTGGATTAATTAATTAATTAATAATAATAATGATTATTATGATGACCTGTGAAAAGCAGAAATAAAATGCAGGGAGTCTGTTCTGCAGAAAATGGCAGCGTGGGTTTGAAAACTTTGTAATTGTATAGCTAAGAATAGGTTTTGAAAGGGAAAAGAAAAAACCATTGGACATAAACAGAGGTAAGCTGTTGTGTTCTCAGATTTATGTTCAACTTTACCAAATTTGTGATGAGAGAGATTAATGCTTTTGAAATGTATAGGAAAATTGCTTCAGGATCTCATTGTGCCATCCAAAGGCGATATCTTAGGCTAATAGAAGATGGCAAAGTTCATTGGGCTGTGCTAATTTTAGCCTCAGAACATCTGTGGATTTCTGCTGGAAGTGGGATACTGTGCTCCGAGACACCTGTGGTGGGCATAGAGCAGGATGAGGAATGTTTGCTGTGGCCTTTCAAGTCCTGTGGAAGGAGTGTATGTAGGTTAACAGGTGAGTCTGAAGGAATCTGTGCTATCAAGAGTAGTGATCAACATAATTTAGATTTCATGGACTTTTTCTTAATACAAAGGTCAAGGTGGATAGAATGGAAGAAGAGTTAATATATGAAGCCAAACAGTGTTGTGGCTCCTAAAATATGCTAGTTGCAGGCACTGGAACCATACTAAATGATTAAACATTTAGAACTACCTAATGCCATTACCTTGAGAGTCTGGGTAGTCTTCATTACTGTCCCTCAAGTATGTGGGTTTGAGGTAGGATCCAAATCAGACCTTGATTTCTAATCAATACCAGACCATAGGAGCAACATCTCAGATTGCTGCATATCTGAAGGGTGTCACCCATCGTGCATTTGTGATGTACATCGTGGGTATTGGTTTCCCCACTGCAGTAACAACTTTTCTAAAAAATCAAGACAATGAATTATTTAATTTCCTGTTGCAGCCGGTGTTGCAACATATCAAAGTGTATTTCTGTATATTCCGCTACACCTCCTAAACAAAGTAACAGAATCTACACAGACATTCCACAGGAACTGTTCCTGGTCATCATGATGCTTTTAACTGACCAAAAGGAAGAACTATTCTGGTTGTTAAGATAGTATGGGAAATCCATTGGTTATCATTTTTTTGAGGGTGGGGATTGGAAAATGTAGAAATACTCTGTGGTATTTCATCAATGTTTTATATAGTAACATATTTCACAAGAAAGTTTTATTTACTTAGGCAATTAAGAAGCAAACCTTCCTGTTCTGTATTTGGCATTCTCTCCTGGAACCAAATGCCCATGGCAAGTTATGGTCTGTTTTAAAATACAGAATGTAAATTGGAAGAGAGTGCTGCACACACCTGCTCATCTCTAATCAGATAGGCAAGCAGTATGCAAACTGCAAGTAGCTGTAGTGAAGAAAAAACCAAACCAGGACATTCTCTACTTCCATACAGAGAAGGAACTAAAGCAAATGGAGGAAAGGCACAAAAGCCCTTGTATTTCATCCTTTTTCACATAAAAGACACGCTTGTCTCAGTATGTTGGTGGCAAAAATAAGCATAACAAAACTGATTCTGTGTGTGACAGTGGTGGGACACAGAGAGAGTTCACAATTTTAGGATCCTGGTCCATTTGCTGGTACTTGTTTAAAGATCTTTTTTTTCAAAGTTCAGATAGCGAGAACAATTGGTACTGTTTGATAATTACATTGTACAGAAAAACTTGAGTTTCTTGATGTCTTGTTTCTTTGATTTGCAGACATTGTGATTATTGCATTTTGGCTGTGATCCAGTCTTTTAATGCAGCTTTAGAAGCCATGGAATTAAAGCTCCAAATTATCTATTTGTTATTAATGGAGACACTCAGCTTCTCCATGGCTTTCTTTGGAATGGTTATTCCCTTTCATCATGGTAAATGCCGTGCTCTGGTTGCACCATCGGTGAATACTAAGCTCCAGTTGCTGTTTATTTAGCGAGTGCAAAGAAATGTATATGTTCATCATTAATTCCAGATAATTATTGCTATTAGCTTGTTTCATGTGTTCTGTAGGCAGTTGTTACACTAACAGATAGACACAGCCATTCACACAAACAACTACTTGCCTACCTTGTAAAATGAAAAGGGTTTGTTCTCCCATTCTAGTATTATCTGTAGTCTATTGTGTTATACATCTTAAAAGGCTTTTTATGCAACTACTTTGCTTACTCATTTATTAAATGGAATACAGATGCCAAATCTGCTTTGCTTATTTTGGAGTTCTGCAATTGATTGTTTTATATAGCAAAACTTTTTTGCAAGTTGCTCATTCTCAATAACATTTGCAGAAGAAACATCCATCCATGCAAATTTTTTAAAAATCACGTTTATACCCCTGAAAATTTTGTCTTATAGAAGTTATTCCCAATAAATGCTTTTATGCAACTGAACTGTGTGGGAAAACTGGTGCTGACTTCTCTCGTGTTCTTTTCTCCAAGCAGTTGAAAGGTTTTGCAATGATAATTTTGCTTACAGTCTCCTCTGTTACATCCAGTAAAACACAACAATCTGGGAGGGATCAGTGCACCAGGTTGCACCAGGTGCGAAAATGAAACGCATTGCATTTCTTCAGGCATTCTGTATTTTACATTGGTAATTAATCTGTACACATGTTAGTAAAGAGAATGAAATTACTTTGGCAGTGTTCAGTAAGAGCCCAAGCTACACCCCAAACATTTCTTGTAATGCTGTGATGATCTATTTTCAAAGATCAGCCTGGGAGTCTTGTTCACCTGTGTGTTCATGGGATAAGCGTGTAACTCTTGGCACCTTTGCTTTGCCTGTAGAGCAGCACTTGCTTGGTTCTTGGTATGCACCCATCCCAGCTCCTCTTCTTTCCCACAGAGACCCTCTGCTGTGGATTGCAGCCATACCTCTGCCACTACAGGTGAAATTCAATATTTTTTGTCACGGCTCCTTCCCAGCAAGCTCCAAACTGGCCTCTTTCTTGCTCCTTCATCCAGAATTTATGAAGGTCTTTCCAAATTCATGTACGTAGGCTTGTGTAATGCACTTAGGCTGCTGCAGATGCGAGGTTAACTTTTAATTTATTTCAAACATGTTACAGCTAACACGTACTTGTCTGAAGCTGTAAGAGCTGTTAACACTTTATGCCTTGCAAAACTCTCTAGGTTGCTTCTGGAATCACAGCAGAAATACAAGGGTCCCTACTCTATTCCCTCTCTGTCCCATTCCTCCTGAACTAGGACAGAAGGTCTTGTCTTGATGTTTATGCTGAAGACTAACAATTGATTTGTAGTTCTGGCTCAAAAAACATCTTTTTTTTTTCAATCATGTTTTGGGCATTGCTTATTCAAGTTTTTAGAAGTGAATAAATTAAGGATATGTTTGCTTATTGCTTTTGAAGGGAGGGGTTACAGGAGAAAAAAAAATATTTTTAGAATAGCATAAATACTAGGACTTGAGAGAAACATATTCTCTTTAATGGTCTTCCTTCTCCTTCTCTCTTGAACTCTGTCATAGATGGATCAAATGAGCAACATTATAATTACAAGCATCTTTCTTTAGTAGCATGAATCCCGAGGAACTCTAAAGTTCCTCCAAAGAAACAAGTGAGTAAAAGAACATAACCAGTGTGCAAGCAGGATCACATTAAGAATCCCCACAAAACCCAAACCCAATATGTTTTATGCATTTGGTTATTGACTAAATTAGTGTATTATGATTTCATTTCCATTTTAAATAAAATACCTAAATGCATAGCAATTCCTGGCAAGCAAGAAAGGCAAATAAAAATAATTGATTAGCCAGAGGTGGGTTTTTTAAAATAAAGGTTGTTAAAGCAGGTCAAGTTGAACTATGCAATATTCATTCATATTTCAGCAGTAAGCTCTCATTATGTGGTGTAAACTAATCTAGATCTCTCCATCTGGCAGCTGTGAGGAATAGGAGACGAGTAGTCAAGAACATGATCAATCAGCTGCAGACCAGTTAAGTACTTCACTGTAATTAAACTTGAACAGCATTAAAAATTACATGCAGTAATTGAAGAGAGGTGATTTCCGGTGTAGTACCTTTAGCTTGTTTGGTGAGTAGGTACTTTTATGAATATAGAAATACTGCTTTTGGGCTTAATGCCCACATAGGAGTTGATACACCGAGTAGGTCATCGGATCACTCAGTGGTGTAAATCTGCCCAGTTGCTGTGATTTCAGTGGTGATACATTAGTGCAGGCTGGCTCGGGACCTTGCCAAGTCCATAAATATGAATGCCATTCTGTATGTTACACCAGCTGTGTAAATCCAAACTGTTAACATCATTACTGTGTATTTATCACTGCCAGACTAAGAAAGCTGTGAAGAAACAGTTATGGTTGAAAGCAGTTAATTAATTAGCTTAAAGGCAAGATTGTGGCTTAGCTTAATGCAGCTATATAGGCAGGCACAGGCTGCAATGCACCTTTTTCCCTCTGTCCTGGCTGTCCTTGGGTGTCCCCATGTTTACTCCACCGTGGCTATGCAACATGTGAAAGAAATCTTATCGCTCAGGCTTATTAAAAAGAAGATTGTTTAAAAAATTAATTATTGCCCAAAATATGTAAGGTATGTATGTGGAGATATTTTCCCAGGAATCAATATGTTTTTTTCAGACCAGTATTCAAAAAGTTTTCTTATGTTTGTGGGCTAGAGGCAAGGGGCATGGGGTGAGTCCTGGAACACGAGGTTTTGTGGGGAGTTATTGGGTTATATTCCATGTCTAGAAAGCACCCTAGAGATGGATCAGAAGGAGAAATTGGGTAGTATCTACCTAGGCAAGGAAAGATGAAGGGGGCACATTTCTTTCTTCTCAAAAGTGGTGTGGAGCTGAAGTGTCTCTGCAGCATGAGGCTGAGGACAGCCATTCTTGTGACTGGAGCATCCACATAGCTATCTAATTTTAGTTTCCTATATAATCATTCAATAAAATGTCAAAAACCTGGGTTTGGGTTGCTGTATTTCACTGGAATAGTTTTAGACATCTGAGCTAAAGGGCATCCATAAATGACTGCAGTATTTTATGTATGTATCTCTTGTATGGAATGAGTCTTTGAGCCTTACATGGAGGTTATGATTTCAGGCATCACAAATGGCCACTTTGATATTATCTTCTGTCTGGAAATCCATGTTTCAGCAGTAAGCTATCACATTTTGTATTAGGAAAAAAGTAACATTTTACCACCAGAGTTAGGTTCAAAATGGCACCATCAGATGAGTGCTAAGGTTGTATCTTTGCCTGTCATACCAGATGTAACACTTGTCAAAGAGCACAGATGACCCTTAAGTATCTTCCATGTATCTCAGGTTATCAGGGCAGGTTAAAGTACTGAATATCTCTTCAGAAAAAGTATTTTCTACTTATTGTTTTTTACTGAACAAATCAACCTACTATCAGAACATCCTACAGACAGAACAAAAGCAAACCCCAGGAAAAGATGCTACTTCTGTTCTTTTTGTTAAAAATAAATCCAAGACACATGCTTTTGTCTTGGCAGGTTTATTTCAAGAGTAATACCATGCTGTCATTGTGCTTGCTATCCATTAAAAAAAAAAAAGGCAAATAAAGTGTCAGACAAAAGAGAAATGTTAATTAGGAAGTTCTATTTATATATATCATGTTTAACTTGTAGGGTTGCTAAATATTTTCAGACTGAAACAGACCCTGATCTTGCAGTATTATGGTATCTGAATCACAAAATGAACAACAATCTGTTTACAAAGCACCCTTAATCATAGGCAAGCAGAGATCATATTGCTTTAGTATTTTTATGAGGAAAGCAATTTAGACTTTATTATTATTTTTATTATTTCCTATAGTAAATGTAAGCTTTTCAGTATAACTAGGATATTTTCCCCTTTAGTCATAAGTAAATGTTGTTCTTTTACAATACATGTATTCACTTGTGGGGTCACAGAGGAGAAGAGAGGATGCTAAGCTACAAAGCAGCAATCTGAGCATTTGGCAGAAAACTATCAATGCAGAGAATAATAATATCTAGCCCTAGGTATTCGTAAATTATACACAAGCAATTTACATATAATTTATGATTCTTAGTCTCATTTTATTACAAAATTTGCAGTGGTGATTGTAGAAACACCACAGTTGCGTTGGTGGGAGAGGGATATTTTGTGTGTCTCCATTTGAACTACATTGCTGCGCAGTTTCTCCCCCTCCTCATCACAGCACAAGATGAATGTGTTTGCCCCACCAGTGTTGCTCCTGTATGGGCACATGAGAGGCCTCTCCTTGGGACCCTTTTATTTACATAACTTCACAGTCTGCTTTCCCTGCTGGGACGTTCCTCTTTGGATCAGTCAGTGCTGCTCCTTCATTAGGAGATCACATTTGAATTGCATGTGTCATGTTATCCATATGACAATTTTTTCCCCCTTCATTCCCAAATGATCATGGAGGGGGAAAGGTGGGAGCTATATGTAAAACAGGTATTTTTCAGAGGAGGTTTGCATACACAGTTCCAGGTCCTAAGGCCAGGAGTGGTGGGTGGCAGTGAGCCGGGGAGGACCTGCAGGGGCTGCCTGCTGCACAGATTTTGACAGATTTGTCTGCTGCTCCCCTTTTGACAGATTTGGGAGTCTTCAGGCCTTGCTGCTCAGCTTCAGTCATCTCTGCTCTTGAGTTTTTTATACTTTTCCCCTTAAAACTGCAATATTTTTAACCTTTACTGTAGTTGTGGAAGGGATAGAGGCTGTCACAGGCAGTGTGAAGCCTTGAGGCAGTTCAGATTTGTTTAGAGGACTTATTTTTGTCTTTCTCAATGCCTGATTATTGACATAGACAGGCTTCTGTTTGGGTCACTGTCCTTTTCACTAGCATTGTCTTCCATAGGCTATTTGTGTTCCTCTTTCTCACTAGCATTTATGAGTAGAGCAACAAGTTAAGCGGGGTGGCACAGGTATGTCTGGAAGGTGTGTGCTGTTAACTGATGTGCTTGGCACTGGTTTGCTTCAGGGAGTGCCACCGTCGCCTGGACACACAATCTGCTGGTGTCCTCTGAGGAGGAGCCCTGTGGTTGGCCTCTGCTGGCACTTCAGGGATGTCAGCCCTTGATGGAAGGAGTTGGGCAATTGTAGTTTGCTGAGGGCAGTGTCTCTGAGTTCCATGCTGTTCCTGAGGCCTTGAAGCTCTCTGGATTGTCCAGGGCAACTCTGCAAGGCACTGGAAGGGCCCATGTACCATGGAGGGATTTGTGAGTGGGAGGTGTGCTTCCCCTGTCCTTGCCTGTACTCCAGCAGCTCAAATCCTTTTCCTCACACATTGGGAAGGTCCATGCAGCTGTAACAGGGAGAGAGCACTTCCTTGACTTGCCACATGGTACAAATAATCTGTGGTGCTGCCAGATGCATTGTCATCCACAGTGGCTGACATTTAGTGTTAGTGATTTAGACCCTTATGGAGGGTGGCAGAGCGAGACAAGTGAGATACTCAAACATGCAAACCAGTCTGATCTAAGTTGAAGGTTACTGTTTGGTAAATCAACTGAATTCAAATCCAAGTGATTGGCCTTGAACTGACACCTCTGTAGGTACTTTTATAGGCAAAGAAATAAAAATTAAACTGAATATACGGTTTGTAGGTTTGATGAAATTATTATCTAGCAAATACTTTGCAAGTGGGATGTTTGGTATATGTAACAAAGGCGCATATTGAAGATTAAAATCTATAGATAAAAGACTAAAACATCTGTTAGTGCTGCCATTACTGTTCCTGAACTCCAGCTTAGCATCCATCCTAGCAAACCTTCTCACTATGAAATTGTGTTCTAAGAGAGCACTTCAGCTTTGTCCTCTTTGGCATTCACCTCTTTCAATTGACACCACACTCCTTGGTCAAGCCATGTCGGAGAGAGCTTTGTGTTAATAGCTGTCTAACTGCTTTTTGTGTTAGGGTTATTTCTTTGCAAGCCTGAAAACCTGTCAGGGTTGTGTTAAGACACGTTCCACTGGAGGCGTGTCATGACTGTTACTAGCCTGGGGTTGATTCCTCCACAGGAGTTTGCCAGGACTGTGATAGGGATTTCATTGTGTGTGCTTAAGAACCAGTAATGCCATAAATCCAGGAATGGTCTGTCAGAGGATGATGCCTGGGATCAGAGTTGCCCTAACTGTCTTTTCGCTGTAGGTTTCTTCTCAGGTAAAAAAATCCTTTATACCTACTTTTGGAAAATTTGCTTAATTGAGAAGCCTGACTAAATATCCATGTTTCTGGCAACATAATCAAAACTTCAGGCATCAGGACAAGTTATGTCATTGTCATTCCTGCCATAGACTAGGGGAATTTTTAGGCTGCTCCATTTACCATCATACCATTTTTTCTCATTCCTGAGGACTCCAAAGATGAAGACTTTGACTTAATCACCTTTCATTTTTCCATATGAAAGGTCTAGCATTCTGTCGTGGATTGCTTATTAAAATCTTATAAAATCTTACAATTATGTTACTTACTCAAAATCTTACAAAAATCATGTGTCATGGTCGTATTGACTCATTATTTGTATTCTGGGATGCATTTTGCTGGGATTGGCTCCTATAAGAATCAAACCAAAGGAACAGTTGCTGATAGATCTAATTAGGTTAATGGGTTACTTACACTGAGTAACAGATGCCTTCAGATTTCAGGGGTCTTTACAAACAAATCTTTGAATGTTGTTTTGTGTTTGAGAGAGTCATTGGAGAGTGGTATTTGCTGCCACCTTGCAAGGCAGCTGGAGACAAAGACCAGAATTCACCTGCCCAGCACTCAGGAGCAGCCAGGTGCTTCGGGCAGGGAGATCCTGGCCATCGCAAGGACATTTCCAGTGAGGTGACACAGGAATGATGATTATTGTGCCATGAAATTCTGAATGGATTTTATGCTTGAACTACTTACCACAAAACATACCACCTCGGTGTGATCAGCACTCACCTTCACACCAGTGGTTGGCCTCACCTAAATTAGGTGAATAAAATACAAATAGTTTATCTTGACTATGTTTTTACAATGACCAGCAATGTGTTAAGTTTCCCTAACCAAACAAGTACAGTAGTTTCTTATCAATCTCTGTGTCAGGAATATATTATTAATATACAATATATAATATATATTAACATATATATATGTTAATATATTGTTAATAATATACACTCTGGGAAATTTCGAACACAGAGCTCTACTGCCTTAGGTTGTAGTAATAAGATGTTAACCATATCTATGCTGTTCAAACCAGCACGCCATAAACTAGAGGGAGACACAGCTGCATTGTTTTACACTCTTTTCTGTTTCAACAAGAGAAATATCTGAAATGAAAACAGTTCTGACAGCCTGGAAGCTCATGCTGTTGTTATTAATGGGCTCTTTGGTAATAGAAGCTGAATTTAGTGTACCAGATGCACCACAGCCATAGAGGGAGGCTGCAGGTCTGGATTCGTAAAGGGGACAGAAAAGGTATACTAGAGGTTACTACACAATGAAAAACCCACAGCCTAATAGCTTGGCTGCTCAGGTCTGATTAGTGTAATTTTAGTTTCAGTTTTGCTTTCTATGTTAAAAACTGTCTCTACTTCCTTATATTTTCAGTTTCTCAAAATATATTCACCTAACCAGTTTATATTCTTATTTATCCTTTTGCCTTCCAACTCTACTTACATCGTGTTTACCTCTGCTGCCAAGAACCTTAGATTGTGGGAATTAAAAAATGGCCTCAGAGTAGCCTGAAATCAAACAGGTCCTTTCCTCTGGAGCACTTGGAAAGGTAGAGCTGGTACTTTTGTGATGGGACTCTGTTGATTCAGGAGTTCCTCTGGGGATGAAGCTAAAACACAAAATAAGATTTAAAAAACCCCAAACCCACCGAACCAAAACCTTCATCTTAAAAATCTGCAAACTTTAGTGAATGAGTAAGAAGTTTAGTTTTCAGAGTCAATATTCTAATAATAATGTTAGGACAGACTTGCTGTTGTAGCAAAAACATGGTGGTGTCCTTGCATTGTGTATGTTTAAATGCAAGTGTTTACTTTTAACTGTCATTTTCCCAGTCTATAAAGGGGAATGCCAGAGCTTTGTACTCACTACAAGCCATATAAAGAGAAACAAAAACGTCTAGTCATCAGAACAAGTAAAGACAGTTTCTCTTTACAGTGTTTATTGCAGCTTTCTTTTTTCTTTTTCTTTCCTCCCCTTGCTCTTTGATGAGTCCCGGTGGGGACAGCACAGCATTTGCTGCCTGTAGTCTTGGCCAAGGACAAAAGGGATGAATATTACAGTGCAGCTACCCTATAGAGGTGTGCCCACCTCTTCAACTTGTAACCAGGTTCCTCACTTCTCTCTTCTGAGCCCAGTACTAAGTGGTTTCTCTGGTGTAGACTAGTGACCAGCATGAATAAGGGTTGCTTATTCCAACCTAGTTGCAGATTTACATCTTGCTGCTAGCTGACCCACCTTTCATTCTTTTTTTTCTTCTTCTTTTTTTTTTTTCTTTTTTTTAAATTTTATTTTATGTCATCAAAGCATAAGCAGCTGTTACATTCAGCCTTGTCTCAGGTAAAGGCAAACCTTCCACATGCTACTGTCTCATTATAGCAACCTCAGCGCTGTCACACAGCAGCGACTGACACGCTGCTCCCACCACATAGGAGCATCTATCCCACAGAAATTAGTTTGACAAGTTACCACAATAAACCACCTAGATATAATTACTTCTGTACTTTTGCAAAGATGGTCAAAATCAGAATGCAACTGAGCACCTAAAGCTTGGTACATAATGTGTTTGCAGTCCAGTAAGCGCTATTGCCTTCATTTTATAATTTAGAAATGGAAAAATGGTGCATCTGTCCTAACCTTAGTCTCCTGCATCACTGCACTCACAAAACTAGTCTTCATGCATTGTGGTATTTTGTAGCCTATGTCAGACACCCTGATTATGCTGCTAGTTTTTGTCAGTTGTCTAAGCCACTGCCTGTTGGCTTGTCTTCCCTCTAGAATTGTTTCTTTTTGCAGTGGGGAAGAGAGATGGAGCTGCAGCAGGACAAGGAGTTGGGAATAGGAATTACTGACCTGACAAGGCAGGAGGCAAGGAGGAGGAAGGCAGTATGTCTTCTTCTTGAAGATCAGCAGACACTTTGGCGCTGAAGCAGACAGAGTCCAGAGAGGCTGACAAAAAGAGGTGATAGCAGAGAAGACCAGTAGTCCTGGCACAGGTGTGATGGCAATTGTCAGCATAGACATGACCTGAGTGCTTTGCCTGGAGCAGTGCAACAGCTTCATGGCAAGGAGGATTGAACCTATTTCCCAAGCGTGCAGTGGCATGCTGACACAATCATTTACGTGTGCATTTGTGCAGCATATCTAAACTTTGCTTTTGTGCTACTGAAAATCCCATTTAACTTGATTAAATGAGTGTGTATTCTTTAATTTTAGAACCCCATGAGTCAGGCAGAGGACTTAAGGCTGGAGATGAAGCATATTTTCAATATCTTTAGCCCAGGAAAAATTCAGTTTGTGTTAATAATGATTTCAGCCACATGGGCAATGGAACATTCCTTTACTGGGAAAGAAAGTCACCCTTCTCTTTCAAAGGGGTTCAGTTGATCTGTGGCACAGTGGATCACACAAACTCACAGTCTATCATGGAAACATTAGGACTCTTTCAAGGTAAGCCAGGCAGTTCTGCAGACACTGACAGGAGCAGCACTGAACATAGTCAGGACTTTGGTTAATAATGGAATCTTGCACCCAGTCTTTTGTAGCCTTTAACTAAGTGAGGACTTCCATGGGACTCTGGGTGGGGGAGGAGTGTTGGGGCTATGGAACAAAACATTGTAGATGAACATTACTCAGTTCTTCATGGGACAATTTTCTTATGTGTTCATTTGCATTTCAAATTGGAGTTGAAAATAAGGCTTTTAGAAACTTTTAATTTCTATTTAATTATGAGAATTTAACTTCAGGGTCTCTATCTGATTTTAAAGAATAATTAAAATTAAGTATGGCTGGAGTGATTTTTCACAGTTTTTCTGCCTGTCCTTTAGGACTTAAAGTAACAGTAAATTATTTGTGGCTGGGGGTGATCTATATGTAAATTCCATTAAGAATGGAATTTTGTTATAGAGAAATTCAGATTATGAAAATGACATTGCTGCCTTGAACGTCAGTAACTAATAAATGCATTGGTTGTTACCATTACTTCTCCTAATGTCCTCAATTAAAATGATTTAAAATAGTACAATAGATAAGCAAGATCAATTAATTTTATAAGATGATCAAAGGAATGTAGTTCTGCATTGTAAATGCTCTAAATGTGATAATGGCTTTATCAGGCGGGAAAATAATTTGAAGTAGCTTAAACCTTATTCATTTTAGCTCAAGGGGCTTTTATTTGTAGCTAATCAAATGGTCTTTTGTATTTGCTAAGGTAGAATTTTCAGATTCTGTGCATTAATTTTACAGAGTAAATTTCAGACATTTTTGAAAGTAGCCAAAAAATTCTCAGAGGGCTGTGATTACAGGATCCTGTATAATCAAAGAGAACTTGATTATATTGATGTTCTGAACAGGAGTAGGTTGTTTGCATTTGCAGGTTTTGAGAAGGTTATTTTTAGATTGCTTTGCTGCAGTGGCATTTGTTTTACCAAGCTGTATGAAGCATCAGTTGGGACACTGTGCCCAGGTTTAACTTCCCTGTGACTGGCATTCTATATAAATGATTAATAATATAGATGAATTTTTTTGGTGTTTAATGTTAATTAATACCAAAATATTAAGTCTGTGGATTTGGAAATTAAATATCTGGGTGGTAGGATGAGAATACATTTGTGGATGAAATACCTAAGTGTGGCTTTGAAACCATGGATGAGGGAAGTGTCATGTTGGTAAACCTAAGGCGGAGAGAGGTTCACATTCCTGGGAGATTTCCTCCTTCCTTTCTTAGTGACCATCTCTTTGATGTTAGTCAAATGACTTTGTCCTCTCTGTGCCTCATGCTGCATACTTAGAAACTTTTTGACTAAAAGAAAGTGCATGAGAGGTATAAGAAAAAATTAACGAGATGACCTAAGGCACCAAGAAACACTTGAAGATGACACCAGCAGTGTTCATGTTGCTGTGTTCAGGTACTGTGGAGTCTTGCCTTGTCAGCATTTTGTTGAGAAGTCTCCAATGAAAATATTTTGGCTGCTCTGTCACCAGTATAATAGTAATCCTTAACATTGCATCACCTCTCTAGATTTCATCAAGGCTGGTCAAGCATTTGAACAAGCTGCCCAGGGAAGTGGTTGAGTTACCAATGTCTGGAAGTATTTAAAAGACATCTAAATGTGGCACTTAAGGCCATGGTTTAGTGGTGGAACTGGCAGTGCTGGGTTAATGGTTAGACTCAACAATATTAAAGGTCTTTGCTAACCTGAACAAATGTATGGTCTTTCTAGTACCTGATTCCCTGAAGATCCTAGAGGGGAGCAAATCAGGTCTACATTGTACTTGCACTTCATGGGGTGTTGACAGGGAAAACATCTGAGGAGAAAGAGAGGCGGCCTATTCTGCTCAGTCTGTTAGAGGATGTTTTTTAGTTTAATAACTTGCAGTTCAGAATCCTGATGAATGCATGGGCTGTGCTTGGATATGTGTCATATTTTTCGGTTGTCTAAATGGGTTTTGTGCATGTTTAGCTGTCCTCTCTGTAGAAAGAGAAATATGAAATGTTGGTGGGGAAAGAACAGATCAGATGGTGCAATAAAGCCATTGCACAGAGGTAAAACAGGGCAGAAGGAAATGTGGGATAGAGAGTGAGGGACAGTAGTGTGGGGCAATGAGGATGTATAGAAAGTATATCTTCAGTGCATGGTGCTAGGAAAGAGAGAGGAGAGTGAGAGAGCTGGCGTGAAATGAGAAAAGGAAGAGAAGGAGACCACAGGCTGTGTTAATCTGCACTCAAACCCCTGGTAGGAGGGACATAAAAAGAAGATATGTTGACATGGCTGCAAGGAACAGAAGTATTCATTGGTGTTATAGATGCATTCTACTACGAAAACAAAAAAATGTGTAATTTTAAAAAACAATAGTTTTTAATCTTAGATTCACTTCTTAATTGCAATAGATATAAAAGATCTTTATAAACGTTGAATAATTGTTTTAAAAGGAAGTAGAAGTTTCTACAAAAGAGAAAGGAGCTTTCCCTAAAGTCAAAGACAGAGCCAAAAATAAAATCCATACCTCAAAAGTTCAAGATGAGAAGACAGAAAAAGTCTGAAAGCCATAGCATGATGTAATCCCCTCCTCTATTTTTCAAGTTCCACTTGAACCTCTGATTGGTTTCTTGTGCCCCATCCCCCTTCATTGGCAGCTGTTTCAGGATCTCACCACTTTGCTGGTTAATGACCTTTTTCTAATTTCCAATTTCCTGGCATTTCTAATTGCTGATTGGTACTTGGTTCTTTCAATTAAGTGAATCTTTTTCCTCCCTAGAGCCTCATTTCTTTCACACTTCTCTCCCCACTGGTATTTACAGATGTTATCCACTCTGCTTTGTTTTGGTAGGCTAAAAAAGGAGAACCTTGTTCTTCTCTGGCTTGGGGCTTTTTTCTTGATCTTCCTCAGCTGTTCTAGTTAGAGCCCATTTCTGCAGCACGTGAGTGTCTCAGTGATGATGAGGTTGCCTTGCCCTGTATATTGAGATCTGTACTGTGCTGTCTCTGTGAGAGGTACCTTTCTTTGTACAGTGTAGAATCATGTTTGTAATCTAAATCTTGTGCTGCTTTGTCTTTCACTTTGATGTGGCTAGCAGGAAAGCTTAGGCAAGCTATGATTGACCAGTACCTTTAATAAGACTACGTTCTTAATTTTTTTTTTATAATAACAATTAGGTACAGCAGCTATAACAGTTTTCTAAACAAAAGTAAAATGTTATTGGTGTAATGTTTTTCTCTATAATAATTTTCTCAAAATTCATAGCTTGAAATATAATTTTGGTCAGTGACTGAAGTGCCAGAAGGATGTTCTGAGAATATGGCAGGTATGGAATTGATTCCCAGTGTGGAAAACCCCTTGTACTCTCAGGCTCTCTGTAGGAGAGAGGTGTGATTTAGAATATGGTGTCATGCACTGATGTTGCCTTGGACCATGGTTAGGTAGGCAACCTTCTGCAGGTATACTGGCACTTTGGTTTTTGTTTCTTCTGGCTGGTGTCTTGCAGTATTTCAGCAGAAGCTTTAGCCGTAATGGGCAAAGTGCTGGAAGCATTTCCTGTACCTCTATAGAAGTAGCCCAGTTAAAATAGTCTCAGTTTCTCTTGGTTATTCGTTTTTTTTCCTAGGGCTGTTTCTTTACAAGTAGGTAATATGTTTTACTTGTGTTTGTATTTCTTGTCTGGGATATTTTGCAGTTGTCTTCAAGTTTACATGCACACCATTTTTTTTGTTTTTATTGAAATAATTGAGCAAAACTGATTTTTTTGTCAGCTCTGTACCAACCTTCTATAATTTTAATCTAAAGTTTCCCTAAAATGTGTTGCAAGGCATTTTAAGAAGTGACTGACAAAAGCTAGGCTAAAGCCAGAGTATCTGCATTTTTTCTCCCCAGCATCTAAGAAGCTAGAAGATAAGAGAAAGAAGAGAATTTCTTTTGGCCTTACTGGTTCGAAATAAATTTATATATAGCTTAATATTTTGTCTCCTAACACAGTGTACATATGTTCCATCCTCACTTATTCTCTAAGGCCTCTCAGCTCAGGGAAGTCCCTGGCCAGACTGAGAAGCTGCACGTCCTTCTTCCACCAGAGTCAGAAATTGATCAGTCCATCTCTGGTCCCTCCCCACAGTTTTTAGAAGCCTCTAGCAGAACCATTTGGAGAGGAAATGAGGATCCAGCATGGAGAGGTGGGAAAAGTGCCCATTGTTGCAGCACAGAAAGTATACAAGTCTTGAGGAATGAGCTCGTTAGGATTTTGCATTCCCAGTTTCTTGAAAGAGAAAGTTCTTGTTTTTCCAGTTGCTCCCCAAGATGTTACTATAACTATCTGCCACTTAAAGGACACACACACACACAAGTACTTGCATGGGAAAAAGATGAATCTGCATTTTTAAGGAGGCACACGAGTATATAAGGCAAATAAAACAATTCAAGAAAAATACTTGTTAATATCACATTGTCATAATCTTTGCAAGCTGCCTGACAAATTATCTTCATAACCTGGCCTGGCCTGTATTAAAATTTGGATCAAGAGGAGGAGGTATTGCATTGAAATTGTTGTTTGCTACGTGTGCTTGCATTCAGATTAAGCCCTCTAATACAATGGCCAAATTAAATAAGCTTGGGTCAGTCACACAACTCCAGTGAGTGTTTGAGCTGAAATACTGCACTTCATCTGCAGTGTAATTCCATTTGTGCTATTACATAATTAAATTGAGACTTGAATCGTGTGTTTTAAAAGATTATGTGACCATATGCAGCTTGAACAAGGGCCAACTTTTGAAATAGTGCTCCTTTTACGATGTCTTTCTCTTACATTTGTTGAGGGTTGGTTTATTTGTTGAGGGTATTTTTAGGGAGTTGTGGATTTGGGGGGGGTTGTTGTTTTTTGGGGGGGTTTGGTGGGTTTTTTGTTTGTTTTTAGGGGTGTGTCTTTTGGTTTTGGTTTTGTTTTTTTAATCAGAACTGAATGTTGCCAACATTTAATGAATTGCTGTGATCTAAGCTTGGAGTACTTCTTTATATTATTCAAAATCACCTTTGGGAAAGGAAAGGTGGAAAAAAAACCTAACCACGCAAAAAAAAGCAAACAACCCTGTGAAGCCCCAAATGTGTAAAGCATGAAATAATGACACTCCCACTCATATAGGAATGTAAACTAAAACTGCAGAATGTGCTTTTATCAAATCATACTCTTAATTAGGTTTTAGGAGAATGCTTTATAGTCAAGGTTTTGTTGAATAATTTAATTATGAAACAGTACACCTGATTTTCAAACTAAGCCAACTGATACTGCCCGAGATAATCAGCATGAACAACTGAGTTTTACATACACGTACTCCTGTGAAGAAAAGTGTTTTGGGGGGGAGAAAGAAACAATCCCCTCAAACAAAACCATTTTTCTTTTTTTTTTTTTTGCTTACAAAGAACTTCACCTTACAAACTTTCTGGAGTGGCCTGGCATGGTAAATTGTGGCATTTGATGAGGGACAACTCAGAGCTGGGTGGTGAAATTAAACTGTTGCCATGGCAAGATATAAGAGGGGAATTGTGGTTGATGGTGCAATTCCTTGAATTCAGTTTATTTTTGTTAATTCACAGTCCTGAGTTCATGAGGTTTCAGAGCTATCTAATTAGAATATGACCTCTAGCCTGGCTATGGCTTCTAACCCAAATCCTGAGCTCTACCTGAAAACTGACCCAGCTCAAACACAGCTTCAACAGAGCCTTATCAATAAAAATGGGAGTGGTGGTGTTTGGTGTTTGTGGGGCTTTTGAGATGGACTCAATGAGCATCTAGAGCATGTCACCCCACCATAAAATAGACGTCAGTGTTTCTGAGCAAATATATTGTATTCTGTTTTGTTGTGGCTTCTTTTTTTTGGGGGGAGGGTGTGCGGAGGGAGGGCAGCCAGAGTATTCTTTTAACCAGGTGTGTCTGTATTCCCAGGTGTGTTCAAATGGTAATGGAGTTTGTAATGCTTTAATATAATCAAATATATGCCCAGAATCATGGGACACAATCAGAGCAGAAGAGGTGATACCATCAGCTTCTCTGGGCAAGGAATCTTGCTTTACATTTCCAGTACTTCTGTGTCTAACAAATACAGAGGGCACTGGGCACTTGAACAACTTTCAACTTGATGGACGTAAAAATGAAATTTTTAATGAAGAAAGCTTCTATTCTGCATTTAATTTCTGCTATAAATATTGCCCTAAGTCTGCACAGGTTTGTACAATAACATTTCACTGGATCTAGAGAAGGTTAGGAGACAATGCTTGGGGAGATGAACCATCTTTTTTGGTCTAGCTGCTTATTCTTGTCCCTGTAATCTCACAGTGAACTCAGTCACACTTATGGAAGTGTCTTTTATTGATTTCTTATGTACTACAGATGTAACCTGTAGACATGTCATTTCACCTTTTAGGATGCTTTCTTGTCTTAAGCAGAAATGCATTTCTAGGGAAGGGGTGGATGCCCAGTTTAAATATTTTAATATTTCTGGGGATGGAAAGCAGTTGCTGTGGCTTTCCTGTTTTTATTAATTTACAGGTCTAAGATTGCTATTTTGTTTGTAGCAAAATAGTCATGCTCTTGGGGAAGTGTTGGCCAGTGTGTAAACCTCAGAAAAATGGTGAGATAGAGGATGGTTTCATGTGAATGGCAAAGTTCTCCTCCTAAAAACTGCTGTGAATTCCTGTTTGCTGAAGGTCTGCTGGGGGACTTGTTTACTTTAGGAATGAAAAACAGCTTTGAGAAACATTGAATACATTGAGCATTAGTTTTTCTCTTAGCATCTGGAGACTTCAGTGCTATTATTATTATTCCCTATTGTAGCTTGTACATTTTACAATGGAGGTGTTAATTGAAAAATATTTTATCATTGGTTTGCTAAAATCTGCATTTGGAAGAAAGAGTTAAAAAAACCCTTTTTTTTTTTTTTTCCATGTGAATGCTAGAAGTGCAGACAGGCAGTTCAAAATCATTTCATGTGCTTGCTATACCAATCCAAGGGTGGCAGCGGGGTGTGCATGAGAGTAGTAGACATTATTGCAAGGGTGGGGTCTTCTCCCAGTTTCCACTGAAACTTTAGCTTTTCTATTGATTCTATATAGATTTGTTTTCATAATTTGATTTCACCAAATTTTGGCAATTAAGCAATTACTATTACTGCTTGCAGTGTAAAACTTTTTCAGTGCATATTTTTTAAAGTGACTACAGATTCTGAAGAGCCATTCTGTAAAACGCAGAAGAAATTATATATTCATGACTAAAGCAAGACAACATATCACTGAAAACTGGAATATATCTGGTATTGATATATATTTATTCTTACTATGGAAAAAGAAAGCCTTTGTTGTGGCTGGAATGAATAAGTATTAATTTATCTTTCCATACAAGTAAAAAGTTTTCTACTACTAAGTGCACAGACAAGGTGAACTGTTTGTATTCTAGGACTTGAAATGGGCATTGCTGACTGATCAAGCTGCTTTCCACAGTGCTGGCACTCTCTAGCCTGGGGACCCAGCTGATCCTGCAGGTGAGGCAGTAGCACAGGCTGAGCTCACAGCTCCAAAGTTTTGCTGCTGGTTCTTCGTTAAACTGCACAAAACTTGTGTCCTCACTAGAGAAGGCAAATAATGAGGTGGTTGAAATTTAATCACTAGTGTTTGTTCCTAAAAAGACAATATCCCTAATAAATCAAAATTCAGTACTACAATACTTGCAAAGGATGATACAAGCCCATATGCGTTTTTAGTTCACCTATCTTTCTCTCCTGACCAGTATTGGCCAAAGAAAGTCTTCTAACTTAAAATAGTTATTTGGTAATTATATAGTTTGGTTATTCCTAGAATGCCATCCTGTTCTGTTCAGTTGTTGATTTGTATGTTGTTTCTGCTTAATCTGGAACAACATTAAAAAAAAATTCCAATTACAGTTTCGTTAATCTTTTCAAAATTTCTCTTGTGTGTATTGGATAGTTGTAAGTATCTTATAACCTGATGCAGCTGACTTGTTCTAGGTCATTCCAAAAGTTTCATAGCTGTATTTTCAACACTTTTTCACCATATTAAATACACAAAACCATCACATTTTTCCAAGCTTTGCTTGAGCTGGTTGGATTTCAGAGGTTTATCTAGTCATTATTGGTCTCTAAATATAGTCATCATCATAAATGCCCCTCTGTTTCCGTTTGCTCTGCAGAGGTCAAAAGATGAGGTTGGTTTATGAGCTTATTCTGCCATGTGTCACTATCGGCAGCACAATAGAACAGCAGGATGGAGAGGCAGCTCTCACCTCTCCATTTATTACTCTTGTCAACTTGGAAAGGATTTTTTACCTTGTGAAAGGCCCATCAGCAATGAATCAGTGAAGTGAAGACGACAGTTGATTTGTGAATTCAGATTATATAAAGTGACTAGGCTTCAGTGGACTGTGTAGATAAAGCAACTGTCATGATAAGGTGGCATGTGCAATTCCACAAAACCAAATTTATTGCACATTTAAGGAAATCATCCTATTTTAAAATGCCATAAATTTGAAATTGAATATAAGTTATACCCTTGAATTTTGATTTATATTTTGAATATTTTTAATGTGATGCTAAGTAGCATAAATTCAATTCTAGGAGTTTATGCATTCCTTTTTTAAGGGTCATTTTGACTTTTCTTCTGAATACGTTATCACATTCGTGATATTTTATTCCAAGCAGAAAAATCACTTCATTTGATATTTAGACTTAATAAAAATCAGCAAAGATCAAACTATGATGGCTAGAATAAGACAGGCAAAGTTTACGGACAAAAGAGAGAGGCCACAATTTTCTTCCTATTAACACAAACACACACTTATTAGTAGCAAATGCTGTGTTTGTGTCAATATGTGTTTACAGGTCATTAGTGATATAAATGTCTCTCAGGTGTTTAACAGATGAAAGTGGATAATTTCATGGCCTCACAGCACTCGTTTGTTTGACCTTTTCTGCAGTGTTGATCCTTAGCACTTGTAAGGCTTTGCTTACAATTGCAGATTCCTTCAGCACTCCCAGTTTCTGGACTCTGTTAGGATTTGGGAGTGGCATCTCATGTGCTTAATCATGGGACTTTTCAGTGGTGTTGTGAAACTCCAGTGGTTTTGTAGAACAGTGTTTTGTTTGAGGTGGAATGTCCATATGGACCCATGGAGTCTGATGCCACTTAAAGGGGAAAAGGTCCTGGCACAAGACATAAGAAAATATTGCAAATAACTCCCCTTTTCTTGTGGATATACAAAGTACTGTGGAATATCCATTACCCTTTTTAAGAGCTGCCAAATGCTATAGGATTAGGTAAGGAATAAGCAGTCTTTCCAAAATATTTAATGACAGCTTTACATTAAAAAGAGTTTTGAACATAACACCTGCTGGACTGCCTCAGATTTGGATGGTCCCTCTGACACTGGTCTGTACCAGATGCTTACAAAAAGATGCAAAGAAATGGACAGCTATAGAAAAAGTGTCAGTTGGGTATTTACTCCCTAAACCAATGCATCTAGCAATTGGTGTATGCCCTCACCTCTGAGTTTTAGTGTCACTTATAAATGTCTTTTTCCTTTCTGGTCCAACTGTAGATGTTCTTATTATTCACATAAATGTCTAAGCCTTTTCGAATCCTGCTAAGCTCTTGGCTTTAATAATATCTTGTGACAATCAGTTCCACATGTAAATTTGGTAGTATATAAAAATACAGTTCAGTGTAGATTTGCTGCCTTTAATTTCACTGAGCACTTTTTTGCAAAGGTTGGAGCTTTTAAAAACCCAAACCTTCAGAAGGCACACACAGCAACAATAATGACTTTAATATGTTTCATTATTTATTTTTCTTCTTGCTTTAAAGTCACGAAACAAGGAGGTTCACAGGGTCTACAGACCATCTTAAGACAGACTTATTCTCTTACAACACATCTGGGCCTATAATGTCACTTCAGAGAGACGCCTCCTCTCATATCCCAGTCCTGCAGAGTTTAGCAGAGAGTTTCTGCCTTAGCTCTGCCTGTTCTGTTGATTATTAAATTTAAGTTTCAGCCTGGACTTTAGAAAGCAGCATACTTCAAAGAATTGTTGGTTTGCATAAGCGTCCACATGTTTGGACACTTACCAAACATATGGGTTTTTCTGAATCGCCTTTGCCCATAAAATGGGATGGACATCTTGAGCAATTAGATTTTTTCCTCTGAAATTCTTAATATCAGCAAGTCACAATCTTTCAGTAAATGCAAACAAAGATTAGTTCAAAAGTGGGTGTTGTTTACTTGACAGCTTATTTGAAAGTGTTATTTAATTGTTTGACTGCCTTCTTACAGGTTAACTACATCTATGGTGGCAAGGATATGACTTGTCATATTTTATTTTTATATCATCTGGACGCTGAACTGATGTATGTGAGTCTGAAAATGAGTCCTTTGGAGAGAATTTCTTAAGAGCTATTGTGGCCAGAAATCCCTCCTGGCATGCACCAAATCAACATTTCCTAAGTATGTTCTAGGCAGAGCTGGGCTCTCTGATGTGGTATGGGCTTCTGACCTTCCAAACAAGGCACTGCTTCCACAGGTTTCCAGGCTCCAGATGGCAATAAAACCTGGGGTAAAACTCTGTCTCCACAGTTTAATGGGAACATTTAAACAACTTTCTAATTTCTCCATGGTACCTATGAGAGCATTTAGAAAAAAAGTGCAGTGCCCCAAAACGTCTGTAGCTTGCAGCCTTTTCCTGTGTGGTAGCACCAGCTGGAAGGGAGCTGGCAGATGTCCCCCTGGTTGGCATTTTGGTTGCACTTGTGCCTGAGATGGATGCTCCTGTCATCATCCCCATGCTCCAACTGTAACTGCACATGCTGGAAAACTGCAGCACAGGAACAGAAGTGTGGGTTAGAAGAAGTGTCAAACACTAGAAAAACAACCCTAATAATCCACAGGACTATGAGCACTCTTACTTAGCGGTAAGGACACAATTTAACTGGGAAGAAGGAGTGTAGAATGAGTTAGTCCCTCATACTAGACCAAGGATTTTCAGGTTGTCTGAAAAAACAAATCTGTACATCAGATTAGACTGAATTGTTGTGTGGGTTGTTCACTGGACTTGCTAGGCTGTAGTGAGTACTGGAGGGACTGCTTACCATTTGCATGGTTTTGAAAAGCAAAAAGGATGAGATTAATAGGCATCTGCACAAACTGTTGTGATAATTTGAAAATCTACAAAGCAAGTCAGCCCTTTTCACTAGTTTTTCCTGTTTTTAAACTAAATGGTGTTTATTAAAAGAGAGAAAGGAAAAACAAAGACTGGTCTGCTTTGTGAAAGAGAGTCCATAAACTTGCCCTTAAAGCTCAAAGCATGCAAGGGTACAAGTGTCCCAAAGTGCACAGCATCCTTCCATGTTTGCTCTTTGTGTTTGCAGTGCTTGGGTTCTCTCACTCTGAAACACAAGAAAACTGCAACATGCACTGTACAGGGGACCACAAAGCTGCTCTTTGGCCCCAGAGTGGCACAGAGACAGCTTGGGTGGGAAGTGGGGGGAAATGAAACTGTACTGGTCAGGCTAAAAAGCTTGAAAGTAATTCTTCTCTTCATGTTGGCATCTTGACAAATCACTTGACAAAAATCTTTGTTTCTTCAAACAAAGTGTGTCTTTTTGTTTCCTTACCTTTAAATCTCATCTTGTGTTAGAATTGCTCTTCAGCTGAAGCACAGTCCTGTGCTGGAGAGGATAGATAGGGCAGCAGGCTGGATGCTGACACTAGAATGTAGGTAAATGAGAAAACACTTGCTTCTCTTTTTAGGGGCTGGCAGCTTTGAAAACTAGCTTTCATGTGAATATCAGAAACTTTATTGCCTTGACTTGGGTGACCTCATCTACTAGAATGAAGTCATTCATTGAGCCAAGAAAGACAAACCTTCGTTCCAGAGAATTAATCAAGTCCATCAAGTGCTCTGCTTACATCTTATCTCCAGCCAGTGAGAGAGCAAGCAGTTAAAAACTTGACAGCCACCAGATAGCCTCCTGTTCTTCATGTTATGCTAACATCAAAAAGGAGCAAAGAGGCTTCCAAAAGCTCAAACTTGCTACTGGATAAGCACAGCTTGACATAATTTCTGACTTGGGGATTACATTGTTTCAAATCAAGGTATTTCTTAGGGAACAAAAACATGGCATTCCAGTGAACTTTAGCTTTTTAAAAAAAAAACTATTAACTCTGCCAGATAGGAATGCTGAGCACATAATTGCTCACCCTGCCTTTTCATCCCAAGCTATCGCAGAACCCATAAACATTCCAATTAGGCAGCCAATTAAAATGAGAAAGAGCCCTCCTGAATTATACAGCAGTTGGAGGCTGTTCTGCCTTTCTAGTTGTCAGCCAGTGAAAGGTTTTTATTGCATTTGAACTGAAGGAGGTGAAAGAATTAAGTGAAACAGTGATGTTTGAAAGGCCCATGTGAAGGGGCAGGCAGTGATAATAGTTCTCAGCATTAGTGACAGGGAGCCATTAGTAAGCTATGAAAAGCTTTGTTATGCTAAGAGGTGGACATTATAAAAGGTAGAAGAAAGCAGTTACTTATAAATAAAAAAGCCCCTTAATTTTGCTATTTTATTACTCTTATGGCATGAACTGTATAATTTCAAAATCTGCTTATTTCATGTGATGTGGGTTTTTTTAAGGGGTTATTTTTCAGCTCAGCTAATGCTGGTGCAGAATTTTTTCAGAGTAAATTATTTTCTGCCAAAATGGCATCCATTAAGATATCAAAGAGTGATGGTACAATACAGAGATCCAAAGTCAGAGAAGGCAAATGGAAAAGCTAAATATTGTGGATGCTGGATTGAAAACATGTCATTTTGCAAAGGCTGACTATAGCATAAAACTTTCTCTTTCTTGTTCTCCATGAGGAGGCATGGAATCTTACTCGTTCTGTTTATGCACCATAAAAGTCATCCTTGATGTGCTGGTTTATGCCCTTGATTGCACTGTTCTTGACCTTTGGGTGATGGCTAACGCAGTTCCATACACCCTAAATTGACTGTGTGAATTTACCAGAAAACTTATCCTTTCTGAGGCATAACCCACACCAAATCACAGAGAAAGATCTGTTTTCTCCCAATACCATTTTGCTGTGCCTCTTTCCCCCCTTATTCTTCACCTGTTATTGCTTTTGGCAAGGTTTTGCTCCATTAGCAGGACCACTGTGGTGGTTTAAGGAAGAATTGAGCTGAGGGGATGGGGGAGTACTAATTGGACAGATCCTTCCTCTGCCTCAGATGTGTCTGAACAGAACTGCACCAGACTGAATAACTTCAATTTTCCTTAGGGCAGGAACAACTTATTCTATATTCTTCTGTACTTGAATATTCTTACGTTGCTCAGCCTCAAATTGTATTCCCTTAAATATGTCTCTTTAGTGGTAGATGATATCAATTGATCCCACACCTCCCCCTTGTCCCTTTTTTAAAGTGTGGAATCGTTTCCTTGTCCTGTGCTTGGTTTTTCAGTCAAGTTTCAGCTCTCTGACCCCTCTACATCTCCTCTTTTCACAGTGCTTTCTGTGTCATCTCCTGTTCCTGGTTGCATGCCTGGCTCCATTGCTTCAATGTCCCCTTTTGCTGCTCTGTTCTCTCCATCAGTATTTACTATTCAGCCACTGTCTACAAAAAGGGATCTTGTGCTGTTGCTCTTGTCTGAGCAGAGCCCAGCTGGGTTTGTTGCCTCCTTCTCACCCTGTCAGTTGTCCATTTGTCACCACCCTGCCACAATGGGGAAGAGTCTGTTGGTTCACCTTTAGTTCTCAGCAAATGCACATGATCCTTGTCCGGTGCACTGGCTGCTTCTAGAGCTGTCTGACCAGAGTGGGATCATGGCCCCAGGGCAGGAAGGATACTGGCTGTGTTCCTGGAGAGAGAGAAGTAGCAGCAATGACATCAGAGACAGAGACCGGGTAGGCACTAGAGCTGTGAAACTATGAAATACATATATCCTACAGCTTCTCCATAGGCAGAATATTTATTATTAGAAATATGTTTTCTCAGCTTGGGAAATATGACTTTTTCTTGTAGAGACAATTTTGCATGTTTAAAGAGCATAAAAAGCAGGAGTCATTCTGTGCATAACATGTCCTAAAGCTTATATGTTAGTGTTTTCCCATTTGGATTTGTACATGCATCTCATCAAAGCAGGGCACGAGGAAGCTGGATGATGTTTTATAGTCTCAGTGGTGCAGAAGGTCAGACTAGGTCTAACATTCCCTTATGGCATGTGCATCTGTGCAAGACATTTATTTTCCATACTCAAACGTGGCAGCATTCCTTTCCCTGTGTTTCCCTTTTGCCAAGTTGCCATGTGCACAACAGTATGGCTGGGAGGATGGCTGGGCTCTGCAACATGATGCTGCATGTGCTGCTATCTGAGGAAGCAAGATGGCTTTTACTGCAAGAGGGAATAAAGATGCACTTATTTGGGTTGCTTCTGAAAGCCTGCTCCTGAACCATCTCATTCATTTCTAGAAATTCATTTCTAGTTTGATCCATAACTCCTGGAAGTTAATAGAAAAGCTTCCAGGGGCTTCAGTGGATCTGGTGAATATACAGCCACAGCTCTTTGCTTCTTTGTGCTTTCTCCATACTGCAGTGGAGACTGTTCACAGGATTTCCATGGGTAGGTGGAAGGGTTATCTGTGTGCAGGCACTGCCCAGTGTCACTTGGGAAAAGGGAAGTGGTGAGTGGTGTAGCTGTAGTAGTGAATGTCCCACACTGCTCCTGATGAAGTGACTGTACACCAGTATGGATGCAGAATCTGGACTTAAAATAGAAGCTTTGGATTTCAGGAACAACTCACCTTGGTATAGGAGCAGCACAAAATTAGTTGGTAGAAGGTACTCAAATACAAATTGACAATCTCCTGCATTAAAAATGGAGTGTTTCTCATGCAAGACCAGGTAATGTTTCCTAGACCAGTATTACCAAGATGACCACCACTGGACATTCCATGTGGTTGGAGACAACAACCAACTTCACAACCACCAGGAGAGAGAATCATGGTAAAAAGAGGCCATGGTGGTTAAAAAGATGGTGATAGAAGCTTCCCAGATCTGGAAGGCTGGGAAATTATATAGTTAGTTTTGAGATGTAAAATAAGTTTGATCCAAGAAAAATACTGAGGTAGGAAACATAGCATAGTACAGAAGTTAAATTGGTGCCTGGCAGCTATATCTGAAGCTGCAGACAAAAGGACAAATCCAGCTTGAGCTAGACACTGCAGAAGAAATTGACTTACAGTGTTGACATAAGCTTCTAACATGTTAATAAAACAGAGTATTCCTGGCAGCAGTCAGATACTTCTGCTACAAATGGACAAGCAGGAGAGGAATTTTACCAGACAAATGGTAACCTGGAATGTAGTTGTAAATTAAGGGAAACAGGAGGAAAAAGAAGAGAATGACCACACGATACTGATACCAAAGACTGAGGCTGTGCAAGTTGACAAATCAGGAGCGCTCCTTTCACTGGCTCCTGTTTCAAGGACAAATAGAAAGTGAACAAAGAAATGACCAGTGCTGAAGAGCAGCTTCCCATAATAGAAAATAAGAGGAAGGGACAGCAGCAGAAAAGTTAATTCCTCAGAACTTCCCATACAGGCATAGAGTGGAACTGGGAAAGTGACTGTGTGTGACAAGCCATCTCTGGGCCTCTACATTGTGGCACTTGGTAAACTAGTTTTGTAAAAATTCTAAAAAAGGTTAGTGAGTGTTTCTAGAAACAAAGGAAGGAAAATATTTGAGGACCTGTGTTTTAATTATGGAGCTGTGGCCATGCTGCATACATGTCATTTTTAAACTTTTTTCTGATTTTTGGGAAAAAAATGTTCAAATATATTTGAGTAGTTAATTGCATGCAAGTTTTAAATTTGTCTTTTTTCCTGTAATTAGTTTTTTAATGGCAGGAAACATATCCCGATTATTTTGACTATTTAGCCTTGCTTGCTTCTTAATCCTCTAAATTTACTGCAGAGATAACGGGCAGCAGGGATGACATCATGCATATACAGCTGCCTTTTTAAGTGCCAGGGCCAGAGGAACCACTTATAGTAATTAGGAAATCCTTAAACAAGTGTTTGTGAAGTATTGGCTAACCCTCTCTGTTTGCTTTTTTCTGGCACCACACTAGAAAGGTTTGACCTTGAATAATTATCTACTCACTGACTTTCTATCTTTTCCAGTCACTGGAGCACACAGGCTACTGGTTGATTGCTTTATTGTGGTGTGATATTTTCTATATTTTAAAATATAAATAAAATAAAAAGGCCACACTCCCCCTTAGTCAAATAAGGAGGTGACTGATGTACTGTACTGAGCAGGCCCTAAGGAATATTTCAGAAGGATCAAAGATAAATCGAGTAATATTTGATTAGATCTCTATACTATTGTGTAAATTACTAGTGTTTTCACATGCTGTTCTTCAAACCTTCTTCCCATTAATTTTTACTCTTTCTATCTTGTCATTAATTAAGACTCTTCCTACAGTATATTTAGATATATTTTGACCTTAATTATCATCACCCACTTTTTAATGTTTTCAGTTCTAGACCCAGGAAAAATTGAATAGCTCAAAGAGAATTGTAAGCCACTTGTGACTATTCTGTTCAGCTGACAAAAAAGAAGGTGGTCTAAAACTAGAGGGCAAAGTGTTAAATATAGCATCTTTTGTCTGATTCAGTCAAGTTTCAAACTTGTCATTTACACATTTTAAATTCATCTCCTTATTCAGCCTGCGTAGCACTCAGACTGTGGACCAGTGGATGCAGAAACCCTTGTTCACTAGTGCAGTGAGCCACTACGCCAATTGGTCAAAGTCATTCTTCTCAGAATTATATTAAATCACATAAGAGATACTTTTTTTATCAGAAAGGTTATCATATTTTTATGTGGGATGCAAAAATACATTTGAACATAGGTACAGGGAAAAATTCAAATGAAAACAAACAAAAAAATCTAGACAAAAAATACCAGCATATGAGTATTCCTTTGCAGTGAATTGCATTTGTATTCTCTCATCACTGGATGCTAATTTTTAGGCTAAAATCTATGGTGATATCCCTGTAGAAAAGAGAATATTATTATTTTTCTAGGAAATTTAACTTTAAAATAAACCTTTTGCTTTCTTTCTGACTTGTTTTTAATTGCCACTCTACCTCCCATACTACTGAATGAATTCATATGGCTGTCATTTTTCTTAAAAACCCCTTATCTTTTAGCCAAATTAAACTGTGTCACACCCAGTATCTTTAAAGGTCTTTCATCTACTGTATTATATCTGAGGAGCAGCACCACTGTCAAAAAAATCAACTAATTAAGAATGCAATGCTGAGACATCACCTTAGAGGCAGTGTCTTTTAGGAACAATGCTGCCAACAGAAGGGTCGAGGAAGATGACACCAGCTGCTGTCTGCGTGCTGGGGCTCTCACACAGCCCTGCACACCTCTGTTAGCTGTTCCACAGCTTCTGCAATGACTCCATGGCCTTTGGAAACATTAGCAAGATTAAAACCCTACAGTTTCCCTTCCTAAACTGCAAGTTTCTGCTCCTGGAAATTTGTGAGATATTGTTGTAGTCCTTGTGTACACAATTATATACAGCAGCCCTGCATTGCTGGGAAAATGAAGTGGCACACGTACTGTGAAGTTCCTATGGAGTGCTGCAGGAAGTTCTGGAGAGACACCAGTACATTTCCTCGTCTAATCTGATTACTCAGTCTAGTGGAAGGTGAGCTTGAATCATTCTGAATTATACTTTGTCAAATCTCAAGACTGACAAAGTGAATCTGACTTCCATATGAAAAATGGATAAACCCACACTTTATTCCTGATGGCAGTTCTTTCTCTAGCAATGATTGTAAGTTCCACTTACTTTGGCTTAGAACACTTGCAATGTAGCTGAAAATGATTTTTAACACATTAAACTGTTTAAAATAGAGCCAGTTCTGTCCCGAAAAAACCTTGCCTCATCAAAGAACAAGAAAAACCATGTTTGACATAAGTTTAGTTAAAGGGAATGTCTGTAGCATGATCTGAAACTTGCTAACCTTGGGCAGTAGCTTGCCAGAGAGGAGATACAGAGGTGTGCTGTGGAAACCTGCTGTTGGATGTGGGAGAGCAGCTGGGAAAAACTCTCCTGCCATCTGAGGTGATGGTGGAAGGCACAGAGGGAAAGTTCTCCAATTCAAATCCCTAAATCCCAGGTTTCACAATCTTCATGTGGCCTTCCAGGTGAAATTCATTAAAATTTTAAGGTCTCTGAATTGTTAAATCTGTGGGTGCATTTGTGAATATGCCTTAGTCTGGAAAATAAACCCTTCAGTAGACGGTATCTGGTTTTTCTGCTGTTTCTATTTAATACATTAGCAAATTAATTTTTATAATTATCTAGTTCTGGGTTTTATATTTTGCACAAGAGCAACCTTAGCAAACAGTATCCAGCCTGGGATTTCATAAAGATCGTAACGCTCATGCGTGAACCCCAAGCAAATCATTCTTCTGGCACGTAATAGCTTAATTACAAAATAAAGATTATTTCAATTAAAACTGAAGTCAATCTATTTCTGGGCTTAAAATTGCTATTTCATAATGTACATCACAATGCATAACAGCATGGGACAGGAAATGACTAATACTTTATCCAATTTAATTTATATCAGTGGAAGCTTAACCTTGATGCCTTGGCCATATTTCAAGTAGAGTTAACACCCTTATTTATACAAAATTGCTGTGAGACGTTCAGCAACACGAAGCGTCCGGAGCTGCTGCAGCAGCGCTCGCCCCGCGGTGCCTCCCCGGCACACGCCCTCCGCTCCTGGCACACTGACTCACGGCCCTGCAGTGCCAGCCCTGAGTCCTCAGCGCTGCTCCCGAGCCACCCGCGACCCCTCGCCAAACAGCCACAGCTCTGCACGGCTCATCCTGCGCATCTTCTGGCCTCAGGCAGGCGTGAGAACATCTCCCTTCCTCAGCCCCATGCCCTGTCTCCTGCGGTCGAGGACCTTTCATAGGTGCTGGGAGGTGGGACTTGGTGATTTGCAGTTTTAGCCCTGATCGTCATCTTCCGCAGGAAAGATTCCTGTGAGGCAGCAGGAGAGCTCGTGGTACCCCTTCCAGTTGTCTGGAAGTAGAGAAAATCAAAATTGCTCTTTGGAGGGTTTTTGATGCAGGCTCGGGAGCCTGACTCAACATTAAAAAAGCTTGAGTGTTTGCCAGAATGCTAATAAAAGTAATTGGAAGAGCTCCTAAGTGGCTTCAAAGTACAAATACTTTTCATTACTTGTTGTGTAAAGATATAACGTACCGAAGGTAAGTGACGCAGAAATAGGATGTTGCGGGATAGAAACTCAAGCTCTTTAAAAAGAGATGTTGTTCTGCCCAGAGCGAGTTCATCCTGGGAAGCAGCAGTAGTTTCATGCCTGAGTACATCGTAGTTTAGGTACTGAAAAGAAAACTAGTTTACAAATTGTTTGGGTTTGGTTGGTTTTCTGTCTTTTCTACATAAGTGCATAAACAGATTGTCTTCTTAGATCAATCAATCATTTTAACAACTAGCAGGGACCCCGCTTGCCATCTCCCTGATGCATTGAAGGCATACACATGCTTGGACATGGATGCCAATATGATGGCAGAGGGTGCTCAGAGCTGGAATGATTTCTTCTGGGATGTGGGTTAAATCCAGTGATAAAATTTCACTAGGCTTTTCCAGTCTAGTTGCATTGCTGGGTTGAGTTTATATCTGTTAATTTTAGGTTTGCTTTGCTCCTTCAGAAAAGAAAGGAGTATATAAGAAGAGGAAATTAAAGTTAATTTAAATAGAATAATATGCATAGATTGCAGTTTATGATTTGTGATCTCACTAGATGCTAGCTGCCACCTGCACATGCTTAAATATAGTGTATCTCTTAGACCCTCAGCCTCAAATATTCTCTTACTTGCATTGAAATGTGCTGAATTTATCAGCTTATTAAGCAGTTGTGTGTGTTTATCTTATTTTGAGGTTATTTAACCACACAGGTGTGTGCACATGCACCTGCTCCCTGTATTGTGTGCTACTGGAAGTGAGCAAATTGCTCCTTTTTATGGATGAACGGGTGCTGGATGTTTGAGGAGGTCTGGATTTCTCTGTCATCCAGCTGCATGTTCTTTTAAATTGCTTCGTGCAGCTCCAGCAAAGTGATCCTAGGGTGAACTTGAGGCTGAGCTTGATGGCTTTGACTTGCTGACAGCACCTGGCACAGTCTCTCCCTCTGCTCACACCCTGTAAGGAGGAGGACATGTGTTGAGATGTGGAGGGGCTCTGTCTGCAGAGGGCTGAGCTCTGTGCCAAGAACCACTGTAACCTGCCGTAAATTACAGCATCCCTGAAATTACTCTAATTTGTGCCAGGGTGTATCAGCTATGTAAGAGCTCTGTGCATCCACAGCCTCCCTCCCTCCACCTCCCTGTGCCCACGGTTCTGCTCTGGTTGCAGGCAGCACATTCACCTTTCTACAGCCACATCTCTTAGACTGTCCCCCTTTTCCTGCTGCTTTCTGTGCTTATCTCCTGCAGTTACAGCAGAAGCTGCTCGTTGAGTTGTGTTTTTACAGGGAAGGCCTAAAGCAAAATAAGACTACACATAAAGCATCTTAAGGTTGAGCATCCTTCTTTCAATAAGTAATCCCAAGTCATTTGAAACTAGGGTGCAAGAAATGATCTATCAGATGCCTTTTGCCTTTTCCACCAAGGAGAGCTTTTGGCCATCCACGAGGGTGTGGGAATTGTCAGGTGGCCCTGCAGCGAGGAACCCACTGGCCAAAGGCTGGAACTCCTTTTTGGCCTTGTTTAGTTTTTCCATTCCAGGAGATTAAAGGCTTTTGTCTTTAAAAAATTATCATCACCTGGTTTTTTTGTTAGGTGTTTGTTTTTATTCTGCCCTTGCCCCCTTTAATTCTATAAAATATGGTATTGGAGAGCAAGTGGCTTTTAGTAGCCTTGTTGCTGTTTGCTTCTCAGTGCCCAGCCAATCCCAGCTGCAGCCTGCTCCTTGCCCAGGCCCCAGTATCTAGGATATCCCTGACAATTATTCTGCATTCTAAACTCAAAAGCATTTTGCACCTTTCATAAATTTCCATAAAATACACCAGGCAAAACACTTTAAAATGTTGTTCCTTGAGAAATTATCATATTTTGCATTTGATTTATCCTTTAAAAGAGGCCTTTTCCTCCACATCCATGTGGTATCATTGATACAATGTACATCGCATCCCTCATATTAATACTCTGATCAATCACTGCTGACAATACAGTGTCTTTGTGTGAGGGGCTGTAGGACAAATGTTTTAGCTTGTGAGAAGAAAATTGTTAGCATTTGAATAGAGAAGAGCACTGGGGAAGGATTAATAGCCTACTTTGATGGATTAGAATGTAGGGAA
>NW_008239324.1:8200473-8207134 GCF_000691975.1 Corvus brachyrhynchos
GAAATTGCTCAATATTAATATGAAAATGTTTGTGAATTGGCTGTGTGGGGCTGTCAATGGAAAATGAGGGCCAGTGATTATGTCTCCAAGGCCTTATCAGTTCAGACTTGACTCTCACCAAAGACTTTCACACAAAAGACTGATGAGAGCACTAGAAAATAGCTGAATAAGAGCCACTACAATAAGCGAGCCATTCAGCCACCAGTGTCACGATGTCAGGTTTTGTACCCTTTATGTAATATTGTACATCTTTATATTAACATATCTGAATATGGATTTGTAATAAAAGAGGCAAATGAAACTACCTGCTAGACATTTTTATTTCTATAATTTTTGCTTATCTCTGAAATATGACTGGAAAATGAACTAGGGTTACCCTTAATAAACAACTGTGTCTACAAGGGAGATTTCTTTGTGAGCATCAGGTTAAGTGTTTCAAATATGGCTCTGTATTTATTCTTGGAAAAAAAAGGACTGTTTGATGGTCCTGAGAGACATTGCAGGAAAACTTGTTTCCTATTACCATAGCTTCAAAACAGATCAAACAGATTGTTTCTTCTGTGTTCTGTGCTCTTAATAAGGTTTTAAATGCAGAAGTATGCCTAGTTATAAATGTATTTAACGTAATTGGTGTATCTCAAGTAACTTTACATATTAAATTACAGATCCTCTTTTTGTTTTATATTTTCTACGTACTTTGTCTACCCAGGGGCTGAAATGCATGTCTTGGCTGTTGACATGTAACTGGTGGAGCTGGACCTTCAAAAGACACACCCATACATTGTTAGTGAGCTGTTAGTACAACTTTTTTCTGTTGCATTAAAATACAATAATTAAAAATTAATTTTATAAATGAAAGGCTCTGCTTTTCCCCTGCTATTTTGAATATGACTTTCCACTTGCTTTGGGTTTCTTATGTCCCTTTTTTTGCTGCTCAGTGTCTGATTTAGCTTTACACATCTTGTGAGGGGATGGCAGACATCAGTCTCTGTGTGATGAGAGCGCACTGGATCCAAAGTGGCTGAAGCGTCAATAGGTGTTTCTGGAAAAGCTTCCTGCTCTCAATCACACCCTTGTTACCACCCAGTGTTGTGGTAAATCCCTTATAAATTAACAGAATAGGCTTTGGGAACTTTGCTTGTTCCAGTGATGCAATCACAAGTGTTCATGGTCAGGCTGAGCCTACTCACTGTTGCCATGAGGCCGTGGCTAACAGGTGTTTCTCTCTGAGCTCTGATACTGCTGGTTTATCCAGACTAATTTCACTTGTTTTAAGTGGCCTTCATTAGGTTTAAGGATTTTATTGTGCATCCCACAGATCCTTGGACCAGTTCTGTTTCACTTTTGCAGTTCAGATGTCTGTCTTTGTGTTACCTGTGATCTAGCCCAAGCATCTATTCGAAAGATAATAGGGTTAAGACAATCCCTAAGAGTTACACTACAGTGACATAATACTCTTAAATGTCTTATGAGCACTTGTCCCCATGGATAAATGCAAAGAAATGTGGAAAAAATTAAAAGAAAATCAGAACAGACCATTTAGTAAAGCTTTTACAAATTCAAAACTATACAGTACAAGATACAAATGAATCAATTTTTTTCTAAATACTTAAATTTAGAAGTTGTTTTTTTTCTTGGTAGTAATGGTGGTGGTTTGGGAGAGTGGTGATGCTTTCCCATACAAAAATTTTCTTTAAAGCTGACCTCAGCATTCTGTTAAAGAAAATGGTATGTGTGTATCTATATTAAAGAAAAGATTTTGCTATAAAAGCCCGTCTTAATTAGAGAAAGACTATTCTGCAAGACCTTAATTATAAGTACACAACTTTTGAAAACTTAGAGTTTTGTACATAATTAGTAATCCAGTTTCCTCTCCTCACTTGTAAATCACAATCTTGTGCAAAGCAACTGTTTGGCACTAGGCTATTTGTAATGCACTCTAGTTAGTACTAGATCAATAAATCTTTTATAACCTGTGCCAAGGCTCCTCAGTGGCTAAAAAAGGAATTTTGTGCACGTTTCAATAAAGCCAAAATAGCAGACTAGTGTGTTAAATATAGTTGTGTGTTAAACAGAGAAAGTGCATAGCATCAGCAGTTGTAGGAATGGAATCCTCTTTTCAGACATTAGCAGCCAACTAATAAGAAAAAGTAAAATGTAAAAATTTAAGTACTGTAGTGTTTTCAAGTTTAACTTGCATAATACTCTGTGGGAATTCCTAATAGACACAGAAAGTTCACTTGCCCAGTTTGTGAGAGCTTGCTTTAAATTCTATGTGTGCCATGTGAAATAATTAAAGTGCAATGCATCATTGCTAACTTAATTTAAGCAGATTCTAATATTTTACAAAAAAAAAAATACATGGATTGTCTGAGTCATTTCATTACATGATATGTGGCAAATGGGCCTTCAGAAGAAAATGGATACTCTTAGTGGAGAAGAACACCAATCTTATTAAATCCAGAGCTTCAGCAAGTTCAGGCTCTGATTTAAAACTGTGCTAGCATTGTCATATTTTAATAAATTAATTCCATTATTACATGTTTTAGCAATTTTATCCACAACATTTTTCTTAGGAAATTTTAAAATCTGATTTACTGTGTTTGGGTGTTATAATTATTTAAGATTCACTTAGAACCTTGTATAAAGGATATCATCCATTAATTAAAATATTCCACGTACATTTTCACAGAAGAAATAACACCTAGTACTTTATTTTCATCTCCTGTTCCTCTGCTGCTTTGTCTCCATAGTAGCAATTAGGAACTACATTTTTCTGTGTGTTTGATACTATGTTTGGTAGCGATAAAAATGATTAATGATACTCTGTGAGTAATCCTCTTAGTATATATAACTAAGAATGTATCTTTGTGGACAGATGCAAGTAAACATTAATTTTGCTGCCTATGCTCATGAGCAGCTCATGCCAAGCTGGCTGGACCCAAACCAGTGCTAATCTGGAAGCCTTATCACCACTCTCATGTCATGTTATACCTGAACTGCTTTCAGTGTGAGAAAGCCAGTAAAGATTGCAGATAAGCGAATAAAATTGGAGACAAAGTAAATAAATTAGAAAGTAGGTTCATGCCATTATTTAGGACCAGCCTTGAGGTCTCTCTCAAGCTGTCCTTGGGGGTGTCATGCTTCTTTTTGCAGCCATATTGGTTGGAAAAAAGTTTCTTTTTAACACAGCTAAGGTCTAGGAGGTAAATAACAGGTGGCTTTCCCTGCTTCCAGGTTTGTCTTTCCCTCCAGTTGTAGAGGGGTAAAGGAAGCGATAAGAAGGCTGGAAGAACAAATGCAGGACTTTGCAAGCGTGAGGTTCTACCAGGGAGCTGGGTGGGTTGGATGCCTTCTGGGGGCGTTTCTAGCGGAGGTGTATGAAGTGCAGGTAATCAACCCCCCATTGGCCACATCTGCTGTGAGTAGACTGGAAATCATGAACACCCAATATTCAATGATTTGTTAGTATTTCATCTCTGGTAACTGGAACAGTATTTCCAGGCTCCCCTGGACTTGTTAAAGGTCACATTGGCTGTGCTGATTTTGCTCATGCAGCAGAACCTCTGCACAGTGTGAGCAGGGTACCTGCTTGGCTAACCAGGGAAGCTGGAAGCATGACAGTAGGAAACAGGTCATGGCTGTGTTGTGGGAGCATCCTTGGTTTCCCCAAAGACTCTTTAGAATAACAGGTCATCAGGTGCCCATCAGCACAGTTTTCCAGCTGACTCAGCACACCCTGGCCATGGCCAGGTCACAGATGAGTTTGTTCTTTATAATGAAGAGTGACAATTCCGAAGTTGTTGCACTGTTGCTTTGCAAAGGGCTGGGGGACTGTTGTATATCCCTGTTTTCTGTAACGTGTGATTTCTTTGCTTGTTTTGCTGAAGACACCACAGCAAGTGTTTGAATTTTATAACAAAAAGGCAATGTGATTTTAAAATAGGTTTAATGTGGAGCTTAATTTTGAAGGAAGGACAGTTTTTATAGTTTGCTCTCTCATTGCACTGCTTACTTCCATTTATGGAATGACTCTTCAAGAGAGGAGTGATGACCTTAAAAAAAAATGTAAGGTGATATGTAGATACTGTTTTCCGCAGTTAAAGGTCACCTTGACTTTTAATCTTGACTGCCATATTTTCTTCTCATTAAAATATTTGACAAGAATTCTTTGCATGAATGAACAGCACAGAACACCTTAAGACTACTCAATTTTCACTAGAGGTGTTGCGTTGTCATAATAAGTAATTGTACTGGCAGCTAAAAATCATTATTTGGTACACACATTAACAAATAAAATATGCTTTCATTACCCTGAAAAACCTATTTTTTCTCATAAAGGGATTAAGCAACAGCTCCAAGTATGTTTCTTAGGTCGTTTGGGTTTGAGTATCAAATTCCTTTCAATAGCGCAGAAAGAAAAGAATATTTGCCAAACACTTTGATTCCAAACAATTGCATATTTTTCATTATTGACTTTAATGATTAATTTCCTATTATGCAACTCTACTCCCATTCTAGTTTGTCAGCACTTGAAGTGAAATATATTTCTGAACATCTGTTCAAGTATCTCTTGGTCTGATTTCTTTTATTGGAGCCAACCTAAAAATATGGGGCTATTTTAACATAGAAGCTTTGTTATTCACTATACCCAGATGTCATTCTGAAACAGAACAAACTCAGGTTTAACTGTCATGAAATCTGACATCATAAATTTTATACCACTGAATAATAAGCCAAAATGGAAATCACTATGCATAATGCAGAAAGTCTTGTAACTTGACCTTTACGTAAAAGGAATGATTATATGTAAAAAGAGCCTTGTGAATTAAAAATGTAATTCTTTTCACCCTCTGTAGCTTGAGGGTTGCTATAGGCACTGAGTTTTTATTGTTATTTTTATCCCACTTAAATGAATGCACTTTCCAGCACTCAGCTGAGAGGACATGCTGAAGTAGAACAAGGCGAAAATAGGTCAGAAAGTGATAGGCCAAGCCACTTCCCTTGGAAAACCACACATAATCCCAGGCACACTGATGAATTTTTTAAATTGTGTATATCTGCCTACAGATCGTTAGTCTGTTTTGGGAACATAAGGAACTGGCTGACACTGAGCACCAAAGACCAAAATACCAAATATTCTAAGTTGCTGTGAAAAGCCTCAGTTCTGAAATTTGTTTAACATCTCTTGACAAGTGCTATTGTTTGTGAAGTTAAGTGTTGAAGATGCTGTTTGCCAGAAAGATTCATTACTGAAAAGTCTTTTGTGTTTTAATTAGACCGTGGTTTAATTGCAATGCATTTAGGATGCTGATTGCATGAGGGGAAATATGAGGAATAGATCACACTCATCTCTACTGAGACCTGGGGTCAGTTGGTAAATTGAAAATTGTTACCTAAACTTTTTTTTTCAGTTCAGTAGTTTTCTTTCAAGACACTAATTTCATTGTATGAATACTGACGGTAATTGAATAAATGTTTGAATATTGCCACCAAGCTGTGAGACTTGAAGAAACTCATTTCTAAACCCATGCAGGGAATTTGTTTGACATAATCAGTGCCTTTAGATTCATGATTACAGGAAAAAGAGAACTGGTGTTGACTACCAGAAATCACAAGAGAAAAGGAAACCTTTTTGTTGCATGTCTGTGTAACATATCACTCGTATTACTTCTCGACATTGTACATTTCTTCCTAATCTGAAATTAAAAAAGGCACACTTACTAAAGCCTCAGTCAGGCTAAACTGACATTAATATTGGAAATCCAAAGCAGCTTTCTGAAGGAGCAAGTGTAGGAAACGAGACTGTGTAACATCTAAGTGAAGACTTAGATATAATGCTGATTGTTTTCATAAACACTGTCCACTTTGACACATCTTTGTCTAATCGGCTCCCTCTTACTCCTTTCCTGAAGGGAACCTTTTCTTTCCCTCCTGAATAGCTTTGCTCCTTTTTAAATTAGAAACATATCATAACAGTGCTGTTCTGCTGAATGACTTTCAGATTTAGTGAATAAAACCTAAAAAAGGAATATGAAACCTACAGAGCACTGTTTGACAACACAGAGTGATGTCAAATCTAAATCAGGTTTTCAAAAAAATCACCAGAGGATCTCTCAGTATGAATTTTATTCACAACAAATACCAGCTACCTACTCATAGGTAGTTAGCATTTTGACTTGTGCAGATGTTTGCAAGGACAATTGTACACCAAAAGCACTGCATTTTATTTCTGGTTGCATTTTCAGAAACTCTGTAGTTGTTTCTGATTAAAAGAACCCCAAAATTCATATTTGGGAAGAGATCATGTTTTAAAAACTGCAGATCCTGCAGTTGCCAGGATTTCTGGGTCTGTTGACTGAAACAAGCTTTGTGTGTCTGTAGTATATATCTGCAGGTTTTTTCCTAGCAAAGTGTTTTTGCATATACGTAGCTTTAAGTCCTTGAGCAGGCTGATTAACATCTGTTTGTGTGCCTAAAATGACACCCATGCTTATGCATTTTTGAATGAAAATATTGATGTCATTTCTATGACATGAAGAGTTATTACTATTTTTTTTTGATTGCGAGTTAAAATGTCTCATTTTTTTATTTCTGAATGGAACATGTAAATACATTTGTTGGAAAGAGCCCAGAGAAACTCTGCAAAAGCCTTTTCCTG
>NW_008239324.1:8207165-8211913 GCF_000691975.1 Corvus brachyrhynchos
GTGCAATCCTGGATGGCAGCCGAAGGGGCTGTGACAGTGATCCCTAAACTGCCACATATGGCACACAGGCTAAATGAAGTACTGTACATCTTTGTCCTGTCAGATGCTTTCCTTCAGAGACATGTCACCGGATCAAAGTCAAATATGTACTCTTAAGAAGGGGGTTTTTTCCCTCTGAATAGAACACCATATCGTATTAAGGAGCTCTGTAAGTTAAGGGATGATGACAGAGGACAGTGATCCCTAAACTGCCACATATGGCACACAGGCTAAATGAAGTACTGTACATCTTTGTCCTGTCAGATGCTTTCCTTCAGAGACATGTCACCGGATCAAAGTCAAATATGTACTCTTAAGAAGGGGGTTTTTTCCCTCTGAATAGAACACCATATCGTATTAAGGAGCTCTGTAAGTTAAGGGATGATGACAGAGTTTAGCAATTCATACCCTTAGAACAGCCTTGTGAATAAAGGCAAGCTTTGGGACCTCTCCTATTCTATATGCCTGATCCTATACCTGTCAAATATGTTATGTTAAGGGTGTCTGCAATTGGCTATGCCTCACTGCCATTAAGCAAGACTAACCTAAGGAGAAGATAACACTTCATATCTGTTTGAGAAGATTTAAGTCTTCTCACTGGTGAGGGAGCTTACTAAAGCAAAAATGGATTTATTAGCAGGTATTAGAGAGGTAAAGTAAACTAATAGGTGTGCACACTTGTTTTAGCAGCCACCAGTTGTCTTCTTTTTTAAAAAATGTCACAAGCAGGTATCTTCACTTTACTTTTCTACTGGGCACTTTACTTTCCACTGGGCTTTCATCTCCATCTGCCAATTCACTGAGGTCAGTCTATAATTAATCCAAGTCAGTGTTATCGCCATCTTGAATAATACTAATGAATTTTCCATTAGTAAGATTACTACCAAAATACTACTGGTGAATGTTTTCTACATCACAAGACAGTCTGAAGGGAGCTATGTATTCATCACCATGGAAACATGAGGTTCATTTTAAGTAGTTTTGAGTTTATTATTAAACCAGCCTCAGTCACGGCTGTTGGTTCTGTTGTGCAACTTGCTTTTCCTAACTGAAGGCACTTTGGATGTAATCATGGCTGGTTCTAAATCCTGAACCAAATATGTCATTTAGCTCTTGAAAAATTTCTAACATCTAGAATCTAGCAACCTACTTATTAAGCTCACTCCTTTCATTCCAAGAGAGGACCCTGTATACATGGCTGGTTTACTTCTCAAGCACGTTGCCAGCTGTATTTCCCTTGTCTTGGGAAAAATTAGATAACTTCTCTATAATTTCTGGAGCTGAAGCCATGAGCTGTGTTGTAAGAGACAGATGGAAGTTTATGTGCATGAACTGTCACTTTTAGCCATTGATAATACCATAATGATTGCCTCTAACATGATTTCACCAAAATCATGGAATGGTTAAGTTGAATTTCATCATTACTAGAGGAATAGCTCTTGGCAGAGTCAGATTGTTCTCTTTTTCCTTTTTTTTTTTTTTCCTGCAGATTATTGCTTGTAGGAGGTTTAACTTGGTACATGAAGGACAACTGGTTGACTGAAATTCAGGTGTACTAAAAATTAAGGATGTGTATCTTTGATATTTAAAGTCACAGGAAAACATACCTCTAAAATTTGAATTTAATTGTGAAAAGTATGAGGAAGTTTTTTTAACTGAAAAGCCATCTTGGTGTGATTATAGCCATATGGAATATATTAAACAGGTAGATATGGGGTTTGATAATGACGCAGCCTCAGTATATATCTTTAAAGCGTTCAGACTCTTTTTAATGGTCCCTTAGTGTAACTCCTAGAAGCTGAAGGACACATTTCCATGCAACCACAGCTCCTTGATGGTTACACCGTTTGCTCACTGCTGACATCAGACAAATTCGGAGCAGAAACCTGAAAGGTGCAAACCTTCATAGTCTTCTCCCTAATCTTTTAATCCATTCACATTCTTTGACCTCCTGTATTAGGCCTCCATTATTAAATCCACCTGGGCATGGTAGATTACTTTCCTCCCCAGAAGAAAGGAGAAGAGCTGTTTATGGAACTAAAGGTGAAGAGGACTGGTAAAAGAAAATGAGTGTTGTGTGTGAAACTCTGTAGAAGTTTCTCTGATAACCTGGGGCTCTTATTTGGGGGGAGGTTGAAGGGTGGCTTCTGTGTGAAAAGTTGTATTTTCCTTTTCAAATATCTTGTTTTGTCTGTTTCTGTGTTGCGGCTATTGATGGTTAGCAGCAAGGTCTCCTACAGGCTGAAATGTAATATTTCCCTTTTTGGGATTTGCTACTTTGGGGCTCCAGTAGAAAATTTCAGTAGAAAATTTAATTTCAGCAACAATAAATAGATGTTGAGAGAGAGGCCTCACCAAAAGGAGCCCATCCTTTGCCAGGTAGAGTTTTCTGTGATCATGGGCTGTCTTGATTTGATGTTACTAACCAATCAGAAAAGACTTTATGCAAATAATATATTTGGAAAAATTAATTTCAGCACAGACTCGTGAATGGCTTTTCCTTAGAAGGGACCAGTTGAATAATGGCACTACACAGTGGCAGACATTAAATAGAAATATATGCTTGTTAATTTTTGACTTGCATTTACTTACTCTAGTCAATAATAAACTGGGATTTTGGTAGATGAAGGACTACATGTAAACACTTCTCATTCTGTTTATGATAAAAGAGACTATGTATCAATTTTTGGGTATGTTTTTCCTCTTAAGATGAGGTGACCACTTAAGGTAGGTTTTTGAGTGACCTCCATAAAATATGCTTTAAAGTGATCAAGAGAAATTGTATACATTATGTTTACATGTTGTTCACACACACCCACCCCTCAAACTCTGCAACTTTCTTTAGCCCCTGCACATTTTATACAGCTGCTTTCTCTCTAGCAGGATAAGTGTGCAGTGCCTCTCCTGCAGATGCCTGTTCAACATGGTAGCATTCCCTCATCCTCCTTTGAGCAAGCTGTAGGAGATCTCCCCTTCTGCTCGAATGATTCCATATATCTCCTGTGTGAAGTGTTCAGGACACTCAGGATCCTGTTTGGCACTTAGTTTCCCCCATGTCACAGCCCCGAGGCTGCTGCGTTGTTTGTTGACCCCTCACACTGGTGGTTGTTTCTTGTAGTGGAATGTAATTTTCTTACTCTTAGTTGTGGATTGCTTCTGGGTGGTGCTTTGGGCCAACAGCATCAAGCAGTGAAAGCCACAGAGACAAGGACAGGCACAGTTTCAGGTGCTGGAGGCAGTGGCATTGCCTAGGGGAAGGCAGGGACATCTGGCTGGGCCATACAAGTGGGTACTGTAGGACAACCGAATGCAGGCTCTTCCACATGGGCTGTCATTACAGGCTGGTAAACACCACCAGATCAGCTTCATTTCTAGTTCTTAGGATGAGAAGCATGTACTTTTCCATCAATGCATTGATGAGCAATAGCAAGGGCTACTCAGTTTAAGCCTGAACAGGTGATGTTATGGTTCACATGAATGCCCAGTGCCAGAATATTGCTTCCCTCATGCATCTGTAAAATAACACAGGAGATTTCCAGGAAATGAAAAGCATAGAAATAAACAAGTAGTAAGTACGTGGCTGGCACTCCTAATGGGGGGAGCCAATCTACATAAAAAAAGGGCTTTTCTGCTTGTTTAGACAGCACCACTTAACCCTGAACAAATATTTAGATACATTATATTCAGTGGTATTTCTTTTTTTTAATGAATGGAGTTATTTGCATTTCTATTTTGCTGAAGTTTGGGCTTGTCTTCTGTGGAAACATCCTCTTCTGCCATCAGTGAAATGCCTTTCACTGAGGCACCAGCAGTACGGAAGTGCTTTTTGTCCTAGGGTTCCCTTCCTGAAATTTTCTAGGTCAAGTTTGTAGTCTCCCCTGCAAAGCTTGGTGCCAGTAAATCTAATCCTTATTTCATTTGATAAACAGAAGTTGTAGCCTTACATGTCTACATATTTTGCACTTGGCTGGGAATCTGCCTTGCGCTTCTCCCACCCTCACCCCTCCCTTCTGCAACTGTCGGGTTATATTTAAATGCCACAAAAACAGAATTAGTTTTGCACATCAACGCTGACTTATAAGGCTATTTGAAGTTAAAGCTCTTTGCCAGTTTCCATTTTCTTCACAGTGTTCCCTTCCGCTTTGGGTTTGAAGAAGGAGGAAAAAAAAAAGAAAAAGTTATTTAACAAAACTTGATCTGTTTGAAACTGCAAAGTCCAGGCTGTCCTTCCTGTGCTACCACAGACAGCATGAGAAATGAAGGCTGAAGGGCTCAGCCGATTTCAGGAAAAAAATGCCCCAAAAAGGTCAGGAAGAAATGGGAGCCTTTTCATTTTGTGCTCCCCGGGTGATATTCAATAACTCTTTTGGTCTTTATACTGTAGGACGTAGGCTCATTTGCTCAATTTGGGGTGACAGCAGTGTGTTTTGTCAGAACATAGCTGGAGTTTTAAATGAGGACGGCATTCTGAGGCAGTAGGAAACATCCTTTATCTTAGCAACAGGAGGGCATGGAAATGCAAGTTTTTTTGGCAGCAGTCGTATAAATCTAGTGTTTTGGAGGGGCTGACCCGGGCTGTGTGGAAGGAGCGCTCAGCTTTCCTTTGACGGTGTGATTTCCTGCTCCACGGTGGAGAACTTGTCTGGACGGGGTCCTGAAGAAAGCCTACATCAATTACTTGAAAGGAAATCAAAACTGTCTCCAAATGC
>NW_008239324.1:8211925-8240778 GCF_000691975.1 Corvus brachyrhynchos
AGGAATATTCATTGTTAAGGGGGTTATAAATATATATATGTATACACGCACACAGCCTAACAAACTCTCTTCCATTTTCAAGTATTTGCTGTTACAGTGATAACCACTACCTCTTGGACTTTAACTTCTGTCAGTTCTGCCTTTGTGTAAGACTTTTTCCAAGGGCCTTATAACTTTCCTAAAAAAAAAATAATTCTTGGACTTAAACAGAAAATACAGGGTCTTAGCTTAGAAGGCTTGTTTTCAGATAAAATTAGCTTTGTTTTTCAACACTTTCACATTGTCAGAAATAAGAAGAGATCTGTTCTCAACAGAGAATGTTAACTTTAATTTTTTTTCCCAGTTCACTGAGGTCAAGTATATTCTAATTCATTTCCCCTTGAATGTCTTTTTCTTTCAAGGCACTGCCATGAATGTAAGCATCTTTGGGTAGTTTAGAAAATATAAAAATGATGAAGTGATATCTCTTTGGAAAGCTGCTGCTGTGTAGTAACTCTTAAGCAGCTGTTACATCTTTTGTGCCAATAATCCTTAAATTAAAGAGTCATTAAGCACTCAGTTACATGATAGATCGTAATGGCTCAGTGTAAACCTATTGTGTAAATCTGTAGAGAGAAGCCTTTTGTTTGCTCAAAGCATAATTCTGAGCCAGAGGAGTGCCTAAATATGTCTGTACATGGGACTTTTTCTAATGCCTCATAATGACTCATTAGAATTTGTTTTATAGGAAAATGATACATTTTGGCTTTTTATTCTTTTCAATTTAAGCAAAAAACCCACATACAGTTCTAACATTTTTTGTGGTTCTTTGACCCTTTTGGATCAAAGCTATACAACTTTTTTTACTGTTTTTCTCCTTTCTGTAGTGCCCAGCACAGGGGGCTGGGACCTGGCTGTACTTTGTTGATTGTATTGCCATACAAATGGAATATACCACACCACCAAAAGAAGAAACGGGACTGCAGCAACCCTGAAAGGAGGAAGGAGTGGAGTAGGCAGTGCTTATATGGGATGAGGGAAAATCAAAAGATTTTCTGGGAGATCACATGTGAAATCGTGGCAGACCTTGAGCCATGTGCTGGTGAGAGGTGATTCCTGTGCTGGCAGGGTGGTGGCTCCGTGCTTCCTTGGAGGGGACAAGTGACCAAGTGCCTGTGTTGTGTCGTGCCATGTAGATCAGCGCTCCTATGCCTCAGCCTCGTGCCAGCAGCCTGTCCTTGGCCTGGACAGCTGCCTGTGCCCAGCAGGAACGTGGGGAGGTGTGTGCTGTGGCCAGCCAGGCCAGGTGAGGTGAGGCAGGGCTGTGGGAACACGCCAGATAACTCTGCCTGCCCCACACCAAGTGGCCTCCCATCTCCATCCTCTCACACGTATTTTAAAAGTGTCCCAGACCATATATGCCTTGGAGAAAGATTAATTTTCAATGTAACACCCACAGAGAAATTCATGTCCAAAATATGTTCTTCTTGTGCCAAAAGAAGAACAATAAATGACTGGGAAGAAGGGAAAATACATTTCCAGACTAGACAGAACCCACCTCCTGTCCTCCCCTAAGCAAAACCACATTGCTGTTGCTGTTTGGTTCCTGCAGATATTAGGGAGAGAAAATGTCAACAAGGAGCAGGTCTCACCAGCGTGGAGACTGGTGGTGGAACAAGGGAAATGATGCTGTCCTACAGGAATTTTTGTGTGATCTGGAGACACCTTGTGAAGGCAAGGGGTCGGTGCCTTAACCAAAGAGCAGTGAATTGCCCAAGCAGGTTCAAGTTCAAGTCCTGTTGGTTGTTGGTCTAGAGCATCAAAGACGGACTGTAGCAGAAACCAATTTCAACACTTGGTGGGGAAAGGCACAGGGTATGAGTGTGGCAAGGCACAGAGCCTGGCACCAGGATGGTGTGTAGGAGTCGTCTGGCTCCTGGGAAGGGCACAGTCTTCCCGGCTCCTGCATTTTCAGGGTGCTTTCTGCTTTGGGGGCTTTCCCAGAGTGCCCTCCCAGCACGGGTAGATCCTTGGGAGGATGGGCAGGGGTCTGCAGGAGCTGTCAGAGGAGAACCACCCTGCTCTGCAGAAAAGACTGGAGTGTGTCTGAAACTGGTTTCACTCTTGAATTATTGTATAAAAAGGGATAGTTCCTGACCACCTCCACTTTAAAATTGGAGATTCAGGGAGAGGAAGCCAGGGAAGAAATCTCTGGACATTTCAAACTGGTAGAGCCAGGAATGGCAGCCACTCATCCTGACTTCCAGTTCCCTGCTTTCTTCCTGCTTGCTCCCTTCCCAGAGCACTGGTGAAGACAGCTCCACCAGCGCTAGTTAGACAGAATTCTCTGGAGTACATCCAAAATTCATTTTTAGCCAGAATTGTTTAATGATAGCCTATCTGTAATATTTCCATTTTGCAGATATACCCGTGTTCATGACAGGATCACCATGGGATACTCATGGGATGATATTTTCTAGTATTTTCTTTTATTTTCTTTTTTTTTTTAACTGGAAAAGGAAAACTCATTTGGTTTTTCTGTTTTACAGGGACGCTTTTAACTAGTGGTTGGGACTTTTTGGTGGCGGTTGTTATTTTTTTCAGTGTGCAGAGAAATGTTGCTCTACGCCAGCATCTGTTTTAAGTTAGTTCTTGACCTAGTAAAAAAACTTCACTCATTGCATGGACAAATTGCTGATATCCAAATATTTTATTTGATTAATTGACTGAAGGCAAATTTTTCTTCAAAATACTGCAATTTTACTTTAAAAGGAGCACTACAAATTACAAGTGGATTTTGAGTAAGCAGAATGTTTAGTCAAGCAAAGTTTCCATACTTTTTATTAATATATTTATCACATGCATAATTTAGCTTACAGAGACTCTCTGTAATCATAATTTATGTAAATATGAATTTTATTTTCTGTAACACCTCTAAAATAATCACTTGTCTTGCCATTTGATGCTCTCTCTATTAGAGACTTAATTTCCACTTTGTTTTTCAATAGGAGTTGTGACTCCTTGAAAAGCATGAAATCTCTAAATTATGAAATCCAAGCACTCTGCTTTGAGCCCCTGATGCCGAGGAAACTATTTGAATACACAAAATTAGAAAAACATACACAGAATAGTTGTTTAAAATTCACAGCTGTCAACATGGAGTGTTTTGTGTGAGAGAAAGAATGTCGGGAGGGCTGAGTTCCCCAACTCTCCACAGATGGATTGGCTCTCCCCTGCCTTCTCCCTGGGCATTGTCTGGAGGCTGCTGCAGGGATCCATTTGCATGGCAGCACAAAGGTCCTCTGTTGGAGCCCCTGCCCAGCATCTCCCCAGGCTTTCCCTTTAAAGGGGCCTTCCTGGCCACAGTGGCACAGTTTTTCCTGTGCTGCTCTTTAGGAGCAGACAGAAATCTGGTGTTTTCAGTAAGGTTGCAGCACAGAGTGCAGGTTTCAGTTAGAATTAAGCTGCTGGAAGATATGGGGGCTCTGACTTTAAATAGTTATTGAAGAAAAGCTGTGTTGGAGCAACAGTGGTTGTTTATCAGAATAAAGTTATTGGGGTATTAAGATTGCTAGTTTTTTATTTATGTTGTGGAAATGGTATCACTGAACATCAAGTATCAGAATATGTAATTTTGTATGCTAATTATAGCCTGAGTTTTCCCACCAACACTGAGGAAAATGCATTATTTATCATTTTATTCTGCTTCAAAAGTCATAAAGCACCTTTAAAAACAAACAACTGAATAAACCTGATTACAAATGTGTCTGAGAATCTGATCTATAATAAACTTTTAGGTAGAAGTACAGCTATATTTTTTCATAAATATTATCTTCTAATAATAATTAGTTATAGTAAATTTTTCTACTTCCTGCCTATTTCAGTAATATTCTATGGCTTGTATAGCAATAGGGGTTCTGCACAGAGTAAATCTAGGGCACTGGAGTTACGTTGTGCAAATCTTAGGATAGAAATTTGTAGAGAAACTGAGCTCAGCCTTCTCTTTTTTGCAGAGACGCCAACTTCTATTACAATATCCAAAGGTTTGTCAGCATTTCCAAAGGGTTGTTTTCAGAGATTTACACCTTGTTGTAGGCTGAAACTTGGCAAACAGGCTTGCATGCCTGAAGGGATTTACTGTTTAACATGTCTGAATATTAACATGATTAAGCAAAAATTGGATGACTTTATTAACCATAACTTGATTAAAGGGTGATTAGTCATTTTTATGTTTCAGAATAACAGCCTTCTGCATTTGGTGCAGCAGAAAGGAGTTTTTGCTCCTCAAGATTCTTTTGCTTTTGTTCAGAGCACATTTAGTTTTTAGCAGTGCATCCTGCATGCAGGGAGCAAAGCTTGAGCTCAGATTAAAATCTGACACACTTATTTTTTTACACATATATCACCCCACCCACATGAAACCGATCCAAAGAGATTTTTCATATTTTCAAGCCACAAGACTTGCCTAATATAGATAAATTTTCTCAAAAAGGAAAAGCCTTTGCATGAGCGAAGTACTTTCCTCAGCTTGTAGATGCTTATGCAAATACACATAAACATCCACAGCGGTCACTTTGAGAAGTGCAGATTGAAGGGAGCTGAAGAAAGAGCCCAGGCTGCTGCCTTGACCTCTGTTCCAGGAAGGTTTTTCACTAAATAAAGTAAATTATATCTGGTATTGCAACAATTCACATTACTAGTGAGGATGCAGAAAAATAGTCATGTTAAATAGGTTTGTTTTTTTTATCTGATGGCAAATTTGATCCATTTGAGTCATATTATATTTTGCACAAGATACTTGTGGACTGCATTGCTCCTAGCTCAGTGATGGGAAAGGATGTTTTGCCACTAGCTTCAAGAGTACCAATCATGTGCTGCTTTTTTGTTTTCAGTGCCAGGAGACAGAGGTTAATAAAGATCTTCAGAGACATAGCAAAGTAACAGCAAGTCAATACTAAACTTGAAAGACACTTACTGCCTTAAAACATGAAGAAAAAACATTGCAGTTAAAGCCTAGTGAAATTATTGTTTCAGTGGTTAAAACCAGACTGATTTAGAATCTCAGTCTCAAGAAATAAACAATGAAGCTAAGTAATTTAATAAAAGTAACTGCTGAGAAAGACACTGTATTGATAAATTTTATCATTACATGTGCCATTGAATTTTAATTAGAATTTAGCTATCTTACATAGCAATTAACTCAAATGAGAATTCTACACAAACTGCTCTAGAAAAGGAGTGTTCATATATGCTAATGACTACTATGCATGATTAAATATTGAGAAAATAAACCCCAAATGTATGCTAATAAATGGCAAAATTTACTGTGTAGAATTAATATCTAACAGAGGAATGGAGCGATGTTTCAAAGCATGTGTGTATATTGTTTAAGTCAGCACATCAAATTTCAAAACTTAGGGCCCTGCAAATGGTGCTGCTGGAGTCGCTCCCCTCACAGGAGCAGCTCTGCTGGGATAACGGAGCTACCAAGACCAGCACCTTCCCACCCTGAGTCTGGAAAGCTGAGCTCTTAGGAAATTACTTGACCTTGGAAAATACAGTTTCGTTTTGTATTTCCCATTAGAAGATCGTATATATTTAATCTGCTGTTATAATTTTCCAAACAAGTATCTGTGGTCTTATTCCTGAATCGTTATGTTTCAGATGGATTTCAAGAAATGTAAAGTAAGAACTCATTTATTCACATCCTGGTTTATTATTATAGGTGGCACCATCAGATCCTGATTAATTAAATGTCGGTCAAAAGCTGCTACCAGACCACAGTTTTTGGTTTGTGGGGTTTTGGGGTTTTTTTGTTTGCTGTAGGCTGTCAATAAGGCTGTTAAAATGTGGTGGGAGAGAGAATTGTACCCACAAATCTGCTCTATTTTTGCTCAGCAGTAACCAAATTCTAGTCTGTTCAACAGGCAGAAAAAAAGTTGCTGTGCATCTCTGTCATATATTTGCTTGAAGGAAGAGTTTTGTGAAGCGAAGCAAGGGTGGAATGACTGTTTTCTGATGTATGTTGGACAAGAAAAATTAATCTGTGCATGGTACTTGTTTTGGCTGTGCTTCAGAAGGCATCTCTTGTGATGTCACCTGTAAATAGCCAAGAACTTTGACATCAGCTCTGTGTGAAGCTGTTTAAATAAGTACCTCATTTATAGAATCCTGCTGCCTGCAAAATGGCTCCAATGGTGTTATCCCCATGCCTGAGGGGAAAGTTAAATAATGAAACCCCAAAGAGTCTCTAAGTGGGGAGAAGAGGCACAGGAGAAAGAAGTAAAGGAAAGCTAATCTGTAACAGTACAGCCTCATCTGATCTCCTGATTGCATAGGACTCAGTAGTTAGAAAAACATAGCATAAAGCCAAAGAGACACAAAACCATTAAATAAATAGTTTCTGCTTGAAACTAAGCATAGGATTCTTTGTTGTTGGACACCTTCAGTATTCTGAAAGCAACTGAAATGTTAGCCCTGGCTTTTTTAATTATTTGTGATGAGATTTTTATAGACTCTGAAGATCTAGAGAAAAATATTACACCCTACCAAGGCCCTGGGTAATGCTTGCATCTCTAGTGTAGGTCAGGCTTGTGTCCGAAATATTACCCCTGTTTGATTGCCCTGAAAACCAGTGGTGCTGATTCATCAATGTTTGCTGTCATATTGTGGAAAAGGGCTTTTGAGGACTGTTTTGAAAAATGTAGCCCAGCAGAAATTGCAGCTTACACATATTACAGTGCCTGTTATTGTGTGTGTGATCTTGGTCTTTTTTCTTGTCTGGCAGAGTATCCATTTGGAACCATTCTGCTCAGTTATTCACTCTGGAGGTGTGTACTCACAATTTTTCAGTTAATGTGCATATTTGAGTTGGTAGTTATACTTGAAACCTGCAACAACTCAAAATGAATGGACTGAGCAATACAGGTATAGTGTTCTGCATCCATAGAATGGTTTAAGCTGATTTTTCTCCAAAACAGTCTCAGGAGTTGTTAGATTTGAAGGAGTTTTTTTCTAAAGAGGTATTTATAAATACAGTATTTCTAAAGAGGTATTTATAAATATATGTGCATATAAATCTTACTCCAAGGACGATGGCTTTGTTTTCATTTGCGGTTGTGCAAATTCTCACTGTAGCTCATCTACATTGATCCCAAGGAAGTTTTGGCCATAAACTCTGCTGTACAGACACTCTTGCACAATCCTATTCTGTAAAAGTGCAGAAAAGTATTAATTGTGTGTGACTAAGATTAGTATATTTTTGATCCTGTATATGACAGCACTAACGTTTACTTCCCTTAGCACTGCCCTTCATGTGTATTATTTACCAAAGTCCTGGTTCACTTAATTTGTTCAGTAAATTTTGGGGGAAAAAGAAGTGGACCTTCCTTATTTTGTTGTACAAAGGTTCTGGTTAGATCAAGTCATCCTTTGGGATAGGTTCTCGCCCTAGTATAGGCAGCTCACTTAAATTTGTACACTTTAAATAGACATGTCCAAACCAATAATTTGCAGACATGACTAAATGCTAAACTATCTTTTCTATACATTAAATGCAGGTCCATAGAAATTTTGCTTGCATTTCTATTGTTCTCGATACAATTTCTGATGGGCTTTTCAGTGGTTTCCCATAAAATCTTAAAGACTAACACCAAATTCCTAAATGTGTCAAACAACCATTGTGGAAGATGAACTTTTTTGTTATTATGGAACACATTCTGCTCTTAGCTGTGGCTTTAGAATGATATCCCTTCAGTTTCAATTTATTGATATGCTAAAAAAGTGTTTATTTACCCCAGTTTCCTTCATCAAGAACACAAAGGGTTTCCCAGTGCAAGACCATAACAGCCTGTTATCTAAAGTTTCATGTCTGTAAGCAATAGAATTACCAGTGTGTACTTGCCAAGTAGCTTCAGAATGACAGTTTACAAGCATCAGGTCAAGTAATCAAAATGTTATAGTGGATATTTGCTACAAATGTAAATATATCAAGTATCTTTAATTGTGTTGTTTGCAGTTAAAGTAACCCAATGCCATCTTATCTGGAGGTTGTCATCTGAACATTTTGAGTAAAGCTATAATAATATTTATTTTTGTTTTATGTGATGAACAAGTCTTAAAACTAAATCTGGTGAATTAAGAGTTGTATTTCTGAGGAGCTAACTACCACTACTTGACTGCTGTTGTAAAACTTTATTAGGCAATACATCTGACCTCAAATTGGAAATTTGTGTTGCAACCAGTTTAGGGAATCATTATAGCTCTGTTGTTAATTTTATATTTGTCTAATAAAACACAGCAGGAAGTACATGACATGTGCTAAAGCAACTGATGGTAGCTGCTAGTCCTGCTTTTAACTACTGTTTTCTACCACCTACAGGCACAGGATAGGAGAAAAATAAATAGAACATAGTGAGAGAGATTACTTTTTTTTTTGCTAGCAAATTGCTGTTCAGTACTTTGTGGCTAATTCTAGGGAGGAGGTTAATATTGTTATTACCAAATATATATTTGTAATGAAAAATGTGCATCACCCTGATTTTAAAGATACAGATGGGGTGGATATATTTTGTCATTTTCCAGACTGTATTAGGAGCACCATTCAGTTCTTAATGATGTTACCTGACCAGACTTTATTTTGGGGAATGAGTATGTTAAAAATGGGATAAAGGAAGATAAAGGAAGATTGGCTAACATTAATGTAGTTATGGAAGTGACAGAATCTGAAGAGGAAGATCTGAAGGCTGAATATCATCAAATTAAGCATGCCAGAGAAATCCCATGCCAAAACACAAAATGAACTGGTAAATCATATTGTAGATCTAGTAACATAGGTTTGTTAATTATAGCATGTGGAGAGAGGACTACTGCAAATACAGAATAAGACATACAGCATCAGTACTTAAAAACACAGGAGAGGAGTAGAAGGTATTTGAGAAACTGCAGCGTTTTGAGTCAGATCTCAGTAGTAAACCAGTTTTTAAAAAAACCATAAAGAAAACATGGCTGAAGGCATTGAATTAAATGCAAACTAGGAAGTGTGAGTTTACCCATGATAGAAAAAGCCAACTTAACCTGTTTTGGTTTTTTGTTTTTTGTTTTTTTTTTTGTGAGGGAACAGATTTTTCTATTTCCTTTTGTACACAAAGGAAATGTATTAGATCTAATCTGTTTGCAATTCAGTAAAGCATGGTATGTTGTCCCCTGAGAAGCATGGAGTGAAACTGGTGAGGATGAAAATTGGTACAGGCTCTGTAAGGTGAGCAAAGAATAGGTTAATGATGTATGTGAGAACCTCACTCCAGTATCGAAGATCCCCAGCCATATAATGACTAGAATTGGAGGAAATAACACTGTGCAGGGCATATTTGGCCCTGTGCTGCACTTACACCAAAGCTCTCCCCCATACTGGCTTGAGGTGGGTGTTTCTGTTTTGGGATTCCTGCTCTTAGATAGCTTGGCTTGATCTTGGGAGGCTTCAATCTGCTCCAAGATGGGACACGTCAGTTTCAAGGAGGTGGTTCTTCCGCAGAATTGGGTAACCTCCAACTCGATTCATCTTTGCATTTTCTCTCAAATTGTCAGTATTGACTACATTTGCCCTTTTCTTTAGAATGGTGTCCAGCCCTGCTCAGTTAGAGCAGTGAACCATGATTTTTCTCTTTTGTGGGTTAAAAAAGGAGTTACTATACATTAGTGAGCTCTGGTTATGGCTTATCCTGAGCCATCTCTACACCAGTTCTTGTCCAGATTATCCTTGCTCTCATTTTAACAGCCCTTTGGCTCTTGAGTGCTGTTCGGCTGCCATATTGATCACCAGAAAGGACATCTCCATTCGCATATTCACAGTTTACTGCCTGCTTTCTCTGCTCTTCCACTTTGTGCATGCTCAGCAGTCCTAAATACCAAGGCTGTCTTCATTCATTAACTCCTTCCTTCAGTCATTCGTTCTTGCAGACCCAGAAGCATAACTGGAAGTGCCAAGACATGCTGGATATGTTCTTCATAGATCCTCAGTCAATTTGAAATGACTAATTTTTTAACAAGTGGATCAATGCACAAACTTGGCAGTAGAAGAAGTGTGGACTCTATTCTAACTTTAGCCTTTCTGAGGTCAACAGGCAATATTAACAGCGCTTGTTTAATTTATGTTATTTACTAAAAGGCTTTCTTGTCCTTGTTGCTGTTTAGAAAATGGAGACACGCACACAGACATATTAAATTAAGAGTGTTGGAAAGAATGCTCCATAAATTTTTCAGCTATTTTTGAGATTTTTGACTCATTTCTTTTTCATTTGTTCGGATTTAATTCTATTTTTAAAAAGCTTGGTCTTTACACAAAGAAAAAAAAAAAGAAAGGGAGGAGGGAGAAGTGTACATTGACATAGTAAGTGAAAAACCTCAAGAAAAATTACAGTAAATTAAAATTTATTTCCCAAGGGAAAGAACATATTTCAGTGGGATGAAAGAAGAAACTAATAGACTTTCTATGAACAGCCATTTTTATTTAAAGAATAAGCTTTCAGGCAAATATAATTCTGCAGCCTCCTGAGGATAGCCTTTTTTCTTGTTAGGAATAATACCAATTAAAAAGTGCACAATTAAAAGCACTGAAAGTTTGTCAGTGTACATTTTCCATGGAGCTGTGCTTTCTATTATGCTGTTGCTTGCTTAACATGCTTTGTGAAGCTGGTTCAGCACAAGCTGCATCTGTGCTGCCAGTCTGCAGACAGTAATTAGTTAATGCTGTCAAACATAAATGAATTGTGTCTGCTAATCTAAAGCACTTGCTAACAAATCAAACCTTTTGGGGGTATTTTGCAATTTTCAAAGTATGTAATTTGACATTCTGGGTTTTTCTCACCTGTTGCTTTCTCCTATCTGTTGGAGGGGGCGAAAAGGTTTTTTTTGTTTCAGTCCAGACCATATCCATGATCTTGCACAGCACACTGAGACCAGCAACGCAACTGAGAAGGCAGTGCTGCAGAGGGTGTGTGAAAATGAGCAGGCAAGTGAAGAGAAGAACTTAAAACAGCTGTTCTGCCAAAGAAGATGTAGAAGGAAATGTTTTGCCCAAGAAAGGGTTTGCAGGTTTGCATGTTCATCATGGATTGAGGAACAGTTGGGGGCTTTTTCCCAGCCATTACAATTTCACCCTCAGCTTCTACTGACACTTTTGTGTAGGTCCTGCCTGTCCTCAGCTCAGCTCAGTTCTGTTCAGCATGGCTTGGCTGTGACCTTGTCCCCTTCAGCCTCTTTTCCTGTTCCATAGTTTACAGTTACTTTTGATCCCTCATGCTTTTTGAGCAGCAACTTTATTGATATTAGATGAGTTCTTAATCCACCCTAAGATCCATTTCTATTGTATTTCTTGGCCCTAATAAAGGGGTCTCTACTTGAAAATCAGGGAATTTCATTTAGGGTACAGGTAATTATATGAAATTTACTTCAGTATTTAATTCTTATTCTTTAAGTTCCTTTCATTTTTAAAAGCTAAGCTACTTGATCTGATTTATGATGGCAGAGTCGAGTTGTGGGGGCAAAAAAGAAGACATTTTTGTTCATTCTAACCAAATGGCTCTCAATCCTTGAAAACTTTAGTTGCATTAACACTGAGGGTACCATCAGTTTTCATAGATCCCCTTGAAAATCCATTTCTCACACATACATACACACAAAAGATGATTTCAACAAAGTTACATGTTTAGAAAGTTGAATGAAAATACTCCATAGCTAATCTTGACAGTTCCAAGCTGGAGAAAAGCCAGGGCCTCAGAACAATGCACAGCGAGTGCATTTGTAATAGAATCCAGAAATCAATACACATGACTAGATTTTCCAGTCCACCACGCTTATTTTGCAAACCCAGCAGAGGTCTGCATGGGAGCATTCCCCATGTCAGGAGGACTCTGATGGCCAGAAGCTGTTGACGATGGTGGAGCTGCCTCGCATGCCAGTTGTCTTATCTCCTCAGAGGGGAATGAGGGACGGCATGAGGAGAGGAAAAGCTCTTCTGTCTTGTTTAACTGGAGATGTCCCCCATGGGAAAGGGTAGTGATGGAGAATCAGGCCCTGTATTGGGAAGATTCACAGAAATCTTGAGTTCCTCAGAAAGCCTTGTGAGCTGGTGGCTAGCATTCCTTCATGCTGGAATAACCCATGCGGATTTTTGCTTCCACATTGCTTTCCAAAACTGACACATTTTGGCAGTAAAATTTGCTGACTTTCCTGAATGTCCAGCAGCCCAGCTGGAAAAGCAGCAAGATGGCAGTTGTGCATGCACTGACACAGTATTGTGTGAAATTTGGGGAACACTGGATTTGACAGACTCACGAGGGTCAAGTGCTCACATGCCCTGGAATACGCCTTTCAGACTGACTAAATCTGAAGGGTCCCTGTAGTGCTGGCTCCCCTCCTTGCTCATATGCTGCCTAAAGGTCTTGGAGAGTGTTCTGTTGAAGCTGGAGCTTTCATGAAAGAGAAGAAATTTCATAGAAGGATAAGTAGTTTGGGAAAAACACTTCTGCAGAATGTAGCTCTTCTTTTTCATTTGCTTGTCTAGACAGCCAGGATGCTTTGCTTTGGACTGCGCAGTTTTGTTGGATTTTAATCCCCAAGCTATTTGTGATTCCTGGTCACATTTATGACATATACAGTCTTAGCTTTTTTTTCTCCTTCAAGATGCATGCATCCATAGACTTGAATGGGTGTATGAAAGATAAATGGCTAAGGGAAAAGGAAATTAGCTTGAATGTTCTTAGAGGAGGAGCAAGGAGACTATATAAAGGCAGACTGTGTGACAGAGATAAAAACTAAATGAAAATTAAGGCTCAAGAGGAGGCCTGGCTGATGGGGGAAGGAAGTCCAAATATTTTCAGATAATACCCAAAAGATGAAATGTAAAAAATGCTCCATTAAATCCCATTTCCCCCTCACTTTGATATTTTAATTTCCCATTTCACTTTCTTTCATAATTTCCTTCTACCATTCCAATGCTACTCACTCTGTAGTGAAAACCTACTGTTGCATTTTCACACAGACCCATCCTTTAGCCCAGTAATATTCAGTGTCTGTCCAGTTAGATTTTGATATGTATCAGAATACAGAGCTGGCAGAAGGGTTCACTTCCCTTTCTAAGATTGTAGCTGGAAGTTCAGATGTGGGCAGCCAAAACAATGAGAAGCATGTGTTCTTCAAAAATAAAATGGCAACACTGGGATGTGCAAAACGCAGACATACTTTACATCATCATGCAGCACTTAAGTATCTCTAAAAACAGCTTCAGTTGTTTAATTATTTTCATTTTGTTGCAAGTTTCTTATGTGTAATGATAATTTGTCCACTCAGATTTATGTTATTGCAGGCTTCAGTCCAGCAAAGCACTTAAGCACTCGATTAACTTTAAGCACATAAGTAGTCCCATTGCTGGATTGGGGCCATAATAGAGGAAAAGAATGTTTCAAGAGAAATTGCGCTTTTCAGGGGGTGGGTGCGTTTGTTTTTTGTTTTGTTTAAAGTGTCAACAGCACAGTTTATTTAGCTGCCTTTTAGACAGTAATCTTATTAGTAAAATTGGCAGGATTAAGAGGCTATTAAACAAAATCTGTGTGTTTTCACATCAGTTAAAATCTGTACTGTATTCCCTTAGAATACAAAAACTCTGACGTGCAATAACTGGATTTTAATGTAACCAAGTCACTTAAGATTGCATTAAAATACATTTATTAAATCACTTGGCTGCTCTAGACTGGTGGGCTGGAAGTTGAAAATGCAGAGGCTTTTCTAACTTTAAAAGAGTATTTCATAGGATTTCTTGCGGTTTTCCTTCATCAATCAAACTGCATTTGTTTACCAAGCAACATATAGTCAATGTTAATTTTATGGACATTCTGCTGGGTCCAGAACGAAGCCATCTGTCCCCAAAGGTGGCTGGGGTGAGCAGTCTGTCCATCATGTTGGTATGCTCCAGACGGTGAGGACAATGGATGTCGTCAAAGTTTGGCTGCTTTGTTTTCTTATTGCAGGCAGAAAACTCACCACAGCACTTCTGTCCCTCTATTTCCTGCATCTTATCACTTTCAGATATGCATTTTTACCATGGAAAAACCAGTCATCAATAAGATTAATTTTATTTATATATGGAAACCTCAGTGCTCTTAATGAAAAAACAACTTTGTTAAAACCAAGAAATTAAAATCTGGTGGCAAAACAAAGCAGACCCCAGATTTTTAAAACTAAAATAAAGTCTGCTCTGTCCCCTTAAGAATAAGAAAAATCAAACCTCCCCAAGGAAGAGAGAGTGTCTCTAACGATGTCATATACTTATTTGATAGAAAGGTTTCTGGTACTAATAGAATAAATAACCTGTTTGCTCAGAATTCACTTGTATTAACATTTCTGGCAGTGATTTCCTTTTCATGTTTGTTAAAATACAAAGCTTTATATAGGTGCTGCTATGTTTGTACTCGAGATTCATTTACTCTGACAGCTGATATATTTGTAATTGTGGTAGAATACTGGCTTCAGTGCTTGGCCCTGCTCCTTTGATATAAGCAGGTGACTCCTAACATTTATTGATGGTTTAGGGGATGATTTGATGGAAAAAGTCGAATCATTGCAAAGTAATTCCTCAGGTCTTCTGAAGTTTATTATTGACTGCTTTGATCTTTGTTCTGCAGACATAGAAATAACATTGCCTACAATCTGTAGGTGTTCTCTGCACTTTTTCAACTAATTGTTTTGTGCATCTGACAAGATGCAAATTTACCCAGATCTGTCTAAAAAGAGGCTTCTCTCCTGCCTGCTCTTTTTTTGTAGAGAATCAAAACCCGCTATTTTTACCTACTTCTAAAAGTTGATTCTGAGTGTGTCTTTTGACATGCCTGCTTGCCTTCACTGCTCCCAGACATCACCAGCTACCTGCCTGTGCTGCAACATCCATCCTGGCTGGCATGTGAGACTGAGCCAGGAAGGAGAACAGCTCAAGATGGAAAAGAGCGTTCCAAAGTGGGGAACTCCCCTGGCTGTATGGCAGAGGCAGTGTCACATACTGATGGTGCATTTCTTATGCAGTGATTTACAGGCTGGTGGTGCAGCCTTGTGATTACATAGGCACACTCACTCTGCCTTTTAGACCAGACAAATCTGGGCATCAGTAGCAGAGTAGCTGCAGTGGCCTTGAAGCTGGGCAAATGTGGAGGTGGTCAGCTTGAGGTGAGTTCTGCAATACAATAACTCTTATCTGAGCTACTTAATTTTAAAAAGTGCCAATACCCCGATACTAGACAATGCAATTGATGAGTTTTGAAAGCTAAGGGCATGGGATGCTTCTTCCTTACAGATGGACTTAAGAGGTATATAGCTTCTCAGCCTCAAGTATCATTTTACCTTTTGATTGGCTGCTCCTCATGCCCTAATACATTTATACAACTCTTATTTGTGAGGAGAATGTTTCTGAATCCTCAGGAGAATCAGAATGTCTCATCACTTTTACATCCAAATTTAATTTAATTGCATTGCTCAGGGTTTTTTTGATGTTGGATCCTTTTCAGCAATCCTCTCACTTAACAAAGCCGAATTTCCACTCAAATTTGATGTGAAAAATGCTTGAATAAGGAGTACCATGAAGACTCAGTTCTCATCCTTCTAAGTCATTAATAGTTATTAACTTATTTCCAAAAGTGCTGAGCACCTAAAGCTCTTAGAAGAGATTAGCACAGGAACTGCTGATACTAAATTCCTCCTCTGGAGAGTACACACTCCCTCAAAGTCATTGAGAGGGGCTGGGCATAAGAAAGCCACTTCCACTCTACACTCCCCTTCCAAACTGCTCAGTGGCATGAGGAAGAGAGATATAAGGACTGTCAACAGAACAGGTGTGATTTCTTGCATACTGGGAAGTCTGCAGAGGGGCTGTCACTCAGGCAGGGTGACTCTGATATCGCTGATGGCACTGCATGCTTCCCTGCACACTGTTCAGAACCTGGTGGCTCATCCCATATTCATGGTAGATCATAGCAGAGCTTGATTCTTAGGGGTTAGGATGCATCTATTCCTTTAAAAATAGGAAATACCAATCCCTAACATGACACTGAGCAGAAATACCCCAGAACACAGGAAGTTTTTGACTGTGTAGCATTTGGTATTGGTACATTCCTCATTAAATATAAATTTCAAAACTACCGGGTTTGGATGTGTAATAATGGTTATTGCTACTTATAGCCTGTAGTTGTGGGTTAGAGTTCAAAACTCTTTTCTGGAAGTTTGATGATATGACAAGACTACTGGTACTTCTAGCATCCTGACTCTGGTGAAATAAATTAACAAAACTCACACTGGTTTTGTTTAGATCACAAAATTCATGTTGAATTTGGCAGTAGCAGAAATTTAGTGCATATCACAGGCTAGCTAAAATCGAAAAGCCAACCTCTTTTTGTTTATTTAACTACAAATTCCATGCTGGATTTCTCTCCTTTTTTGTTACTTGTTATACCTTTTGCTAGTAATAAATTGGACCCATAAATAACTACACCCCAAATTAAGTTAATTTGCAAATAATTTTAATATAACTGTCATCAGAAGTTTAGTTTTCAGAAGCTTGTTATAATGTAAAATACGTTCACCTAAATAAACATGAACATGTATTCATACATATGTCTATGCATATATATGTGCATAAAAATATTTAATGAACCTAGATATTAGGAATTTTTCCTAGAAAAGAATGTCACAATATATTCAAGGTGCAGTAATGTATTACTTTTTTTATTGCTTTAAAAAGTCTTGAATTCTTGTAGAATATGGTTTAGTGGGTCAAACATCCCCTTTCCTCTCATTTATCAGCCTTTTGATCTTGTGTCAGGTCTAAATGTTGGCACGCTCAGGCCGTAACAGTGTGCTGCAAGATCACAAAAAGGCATAGTTATATCTTTAAAAACTTATGGGCATCCTGGTGCTACATCCCAGCATAGCTTAGCAGATGTGGTATTGAGTTCCCCCAAGTCTTCACTACCCCTTTGTCTATTATTTTTTTTATAGTTTTGTTCTGCATTCCTTCCACTCAACCTCAAGTGGATGGAAGCCTGTTAGTTTATTACTTACATATGTCTGCACCCTTTTACCTCAGCAGGGAAAGACAAAATATCGAGGAGGACTGTAGGTTTGGGATGGTCAACTAATCCTTCCCCACCTTGAACTAATCGCCAGGCTGATGTGTTATTGTGCTGAGCTCTGTTCTTCAGTGCATTGCCAGTGGGGTTTCAATTTGTAGAAGCATAAACAGATACTAAAGTAAAAAGAATGGTGCAGTGATTTGTTAGCAGAGTTCAGATCAAATTATCACAGCGGTCCCCTGCTGACAGTCCTAACAATTACCTCCTTTTTCTTGGTCTTTCAAATGTTTTCTGTTTCACTTAGGTCTTGGTAAATAGTGTGTTTCTCACTGTGCTTTATTTATTTACCTACAAAAGGTAAAGAAATTGAAACTTCAGCTTTCATTCAAATGTCTGTATGTCTATATATTTTGTCCTAACTTAGATGTGTTAATAACTTTTTGTTTTATTTTTTTTTAAATAAGTATATAGGCAATGTAACTAAAGATGGCTTCAGCTTTCTACTGCATACCTGCTTTTACAACATTTTCTGCCTCTTTTATAGCTTTGATCATGGCAGTACAGATCTCTTTTGAGAAGAGCAGCTACTAAATAGGAAATGAATAGAATGTTGTATACATTAAACCAATATTAAGAGTTTAAAGCATTTGAGTCCTATTTTGAAATCAAATTGGGTGCATGTCAGTATTCCCTTTTTGAAGAATATAGTCAATTGATGTTCTGTACAAGTTTTCTAGAATTAACTTAAACATTTGTTGCCACTCTTTTTTTCTATTTCCTATTTTCAACTCTTGACTTTCACTCTTGCGTAGTTACATTTGTCTGCTTCTTACAATTCTAGTGGGACTGATTTATCATCATTTGCTAACATATCTCTCTCAAAATCTGAGCTTTGATCAGCTTGTATTTTATAACTTACATCTGTTATATGTTTAACCTTTTGTAATGCTGTTTCTCAAAAATATTATCTAGTTTAACAAAAGAATTGTGTTGGTCTAAGCATTTTGTTAAACTTAAAGGAAAAAATCCTACATACCTGTTTATTTTGTTGCATTTTTGTTACTGTTTCATAGTCTCTTTTTCATTAAATCTATAAATCTGTCACACTAACTTTTTCCTGTTAAAAACTTCACCTTCCTGTTCCTTCCCTACCTCTCTTTCCCACAATTCCAACTTGTGCTTCGCAGCAACACCACCAGCAGCATCACTGCTCTGGCCTGTTTGCTGCTGCAGGATCCAGCTCATTAAAAAGTAAATGTGGTGATTAAAAGTACTCCCACAGTGGGCGGCAGGGGACAGCAGAAAGCTTCTTGGTTTTGAATAAAATGACTAAAACTAAAAATTATGGCTGGGACTAACTGACATTAATCCTCCCACCAAGAGGAGTCCTTGCAGTGAGATAGATGAATAGTAGGTTTGGTGAAGCACAGAGACAGATCTGCATGTTCTGCTGCTACTTAATCTGTCTTCAAGAAAGTAGGTTTCATTTAAAAGGACTTTCCTCCAGACTGGCTCTGTCTTGGGTCAGACTGGGTAATACTGGGACAAGAGTGAGAGATGTGTGAAGAAGCCTTTAGAAAGCCATCAGCTGTTCCCCAGCTTCTAAATAAATGAACCTTGCCTAGCAGTGAGCAGGCTACTAAAACTGATGAAATAATGAAATGTTTTTCCTTGGGATTTTTTTGTCATCCACTGATGTAAGGGGGGAAGTCAGCCCTGCTCTGCTTGGCTTCTGAGGGCAGCACAGCCATTGTGTAAGGGCCACCAGCAAGGTGACACTGCCCAGGGGCTTCAGGGAGAAATGCTCTTGGTGCCAGAGCACCCTCTGACTTGTTCTGTGCACTAATGTCGCCACACCAGCTGCCTGAAAATAGCCAAAAGGACTTCAAAAGCTTCTTAGCTGCTGGAGAAAGGCTGAGGCTAAGTCCACAGCCACATATAGTAAATGCTCAAACAGCTTGATCCTGGCTGTATTGGTGTCCGGATGAATCTGGCCTGAGGACCCAATCAGAGAAGAAATACCCACAGAAATCTAAGTAATTCCAACTCACATGTCTTTCCAAAGCAGTAGACAATTTTAATACAAATGGAAAATTTATTGGAATAGGGGCTAAACTCAATCTTGGCATAAATGGATTCGGGGGAGCTATACTTGCTTGTAGCAGAGCAAATTTTGGCTTCAGGAGTGAAGATATAAAGCACTGAGAAGCTATATATTTTGAGCCAGCAAGGACATTACAAAAGGCAGAAGGATAACTGGTATGACATCACTTCCTTCTAAAAGATTATGAGCTATGGAAAAAGATTAGTTTTGCTGCAAATAGCTTAGAAAATTTGGGAAGGTATGTTGAATGCATTGAGTGGATCAGTGACAACAAATACACCTGTGTAGTGATTAATCAGAAACAAAAACCAAAGCATGGCCTGTCAGAAAGTAGCATATGCAGTATAACCAGTGCATTTGGAGTTTGCATAAAAGGGAAAAAAAGTAGGATGACAGTCAATAACAGGAGCAGTTAATGAACGAAAGGCAGTGGTAGAGCTGGAATAGAATAATAACATTTACTTCTCTTTGTCACTTGAGCCACTTCTCAAGAAAGGAATGCAGCACTGCCCCTGCTTGTAAGTTGGGAGATGAAGTGGCAAACCCAGGAACTGAATTTATTTTTTCTGGAACCCTTCCAGTACTATAAAGATAGGACTAAAGAGATGGCGGCTGACTATTCTCCTATACCCAAATTCCCCTGCTATAAGTCTACACAGAAGGTATTAATCCTATTTCATTGGTTTTTATCCTGGGAACTTGCAAGACTCTGTTCTGCTTGATTTAATCTCAGAAATCATCCACTCTTGCCAAAATGTTAAAATTTGTACAGGGAAATTCTTCTATGGAGTTCTTGTTTACTTCTACACTATTCTTTCTAAGAAGATGTAAATATTGAGATAATTATACCAGACAGAACAGAAACACACTGTTTTCCATTCTCAAATTGGCATTTAAAGGTGTTGAACATTTTACCTTATCTTTAGTAAGTTGCCTGGGTTAATTATTGTTTTGTTTTGAATGTGCACCAGCTACAGGCAGACCAGAACCACATATTCCTCTACAACAACCACAGCTGACTTGTGGTTTGCATGTTGATTTTTAATTTGGTAGCACACCTTCGTATACAACTCCTTTGAAGAAGGCAATAGACAAGAACTAGCTAAAAGTTACAGAATATATCTTTGGCACAAAGGAGCTCACAAGACATTAATCTTTGAAAAATGCAGAAGCCTATTAAAGATAAAAAACATAAACAAGTGTAAGGCACTTCTTAAAGTCTTTGACAAAGGTCTCAGGTGTAGAGGGGTTAAAGCGATATCTTGTTCCTCTAAATATTTCGACAGACAGACTTTTGATTGCATTATCTATTAAAAAAAATTGCTTTGAACCTTCCGCCAATGCAGACCACTTGTGCTTTCTCAAACCAACAAAGGTTCGGTCAACAGATAAGAATTTCTGACCGTGGAAGGGCAGCTGCTTTCCTTTCATCTTTCTCCTGGTGTGTATATGAAATGTTTGCTTAGCCTGGCCCTGCTATCATAAGGACTTTTTTTTTTTCCTTAATCCTTCCTCTAATTTGAATCCTACACCCAGTCTGCAAATAAGACATGAAGAAAATTTAGATTTCAGCAGTGCAGGGTAATACTGCTGGATGCTGAGTACTTCAGCCCCAGTTCACAATACCTAGTCTTATCTGACTATACATATGCTTATCTGTAAGCCTAAACTTAAGCATATGATTAAATGCTCTGATTGATTAGGACTAATGATCCTCGATGAAGTACTAAGCCCTGTGAGAGAAGTTTGTTTTACAGTCAATTTTGCTGTTGTTTTTCTTCTATTGTTACTTCCCACCAGAGGAGGTAATTAAGGAAGTGTTTGTTTTAAGAGCACCAGAGCAATTTCTGTAATTTTTTTTTATCTGATTCCTGAAAATTCACATGTGTTTATTAGTCTTTTATAACATATTTTTCTTCAAAAGCAAACATGATCTCTAGAAATTATACCAATGATATCCAGGTATGTCTCTTCTTTCTCAACAAGCCTAATCTATGTGCAATGTTAATGAGAAAAATATTAAGACAAAATGCGTAAAATTGCTTTCTAGAAAGGTTCAATCTATATGTAAATGCAGGGTTGAATACAAGAGAACAGGCTAACAGTATCCTGAAGGAAAGATGGTATTCACGTAGACTGGATCATTATAAATGTATGCTTTCAGATGCTGCCTACTTTAACATTATATGGCTTCCTAATGAGAAAAAAAATTGTGGTTTTTTTTACTTCCTTCTTGCCTCTTTCAGCCTGTCTCTCTCTCTTGCTTTTCATTTTTGCCAGCTAGGCCTGGTGGAGTGAGTAGTATCGTTAACATGGGAAGTTTGAGTTGTTGATTTTTGTGTGACACCTGGAAAAGATGAGTGTAAAGCAGTAACAGGTCACCTAATGATTTACAAGATTTTGACTTCCATAGATGTTTAATAAGGATCTTTTGTCTGCATGCCATATTGCTTGAAACAGTGTGGAAATCAAAGCTCGAAGAATATGTTAGAACAGGGAAAAAGCTGTCTCCTGCAATGTTGCCTTCACAAGCGAGTTTCCTCAGGCAGACTCTGGGCAGGAGGCTATCAAGGCCTTCTGTCTGTGCCTTGCAGTGACAGTGCACTGGCTGGGGCTTTGAGCACCAATTCCTGAATACCCAGTTCAGTAGCATCACACTAGGAGACAGTAATGAAGGATAACAGCTTCTCACGTTTTATGCACGAGGAGAGGGAATTCTTCTGGATGGATTTGTTATGAGCAAAGTGTCTCACTCTCCTGCCTGTGTCATCCTAACCACCACAGTAAAGCTTTTGTGGGACTTTACAAAGGAAGGAATGGAGTGAGTTTGGAGACATGTGAAGGACAAGGCAGCAGTTGAACCTTACATTTTCTGAGAGCTGAGGGGATCTATTTACCCTCGCAGGATTCCATTAAATTTTCTTAGCATTAAACTGCAAGTATATTAAGCTACTGCCCTCTGGAAGAGAAGCCATGTGCTTTCATGACACTCAAACTTTGATCCTAAGTTGCTGTAAAGCTCCAGTTCAGCAAAATGCTTGTGTGTGCTTGATTTTAAATACACGAATACTTACAGTGACAGAATGGTCAAGAGCAGCATGAAGTCTACTTTGCTTCACAGCTAAGCCAGTATGTAACTTATGAGTAGGTTGTATTATCAGTCTAGGGCACCTATTTCTATACAACCCTGCCTTGGAAATGCATCCCCTGGAACTGGTGGGATTTAAGTGCATACTTAATTTAGGAAGAGCAGAGGAAAGAATTAATATGCTTGATTTATATACAGTTATCTTCTGGTGGCCTAAATAACTTCTCACATCCTTATTCAAATTCTTAGGCTGTTTAAATTTTTTCCCTTTCCAAGACTTTTCTGGAAACACTCTGTTGTTTCTTTCATAAAGACATTGTGCTGCGCCTTTCAAATTTTTTTTAACATCTATGCAATTAATGAATAATGGCTGAAGTCTTCTTTCCTCATCTTTTATTGACTGAGGAATTTTTGTGTAAAAACGCTAATCTGTTTCTACAGGTTTTTGCTCCAATGTCTTGCACATAAAAGTCTATGTATGGCTATTTCCCAGATTTATATAAATAATGAAATCTGAGCTAGTTCTTTCAATATTGAAATTTTGTATTATTCAAAGACAAAATCACTAGGTGAGAGTTCAGAGGGAATGAAGGTCATCTTGTGCTGCTGACTCTGACATCTGTGGATGACCACCTCTGTGATAGATGGGCCTGGATTTTTTCACAGGGGTAAATTTTGAATAATAGTCTTCATCTGGTATCAATGGAACCAACAAGAGCTTGATAATTTACTTCAGACCATGCAGAATCATGACCAATTGAAAATATAAATTAGCAAACCCAAATGTTTTAGAATTAAGTCTCCAAAACAAAACTTCTTCACCCTTTTTTTTGTTGTTGGAGTTTTTGTTGGGGTTTTTTTAATGATCCTTTGTTACCACTAAGATTTCTCTGTAAGGAAGATAAAAGATCTGCCATGGTTTTCTTTGCTTATTTTCATTAATACTGAATTTTTCATAGGAAAATTAATATTTTTATGTTAGATTTATCTGTTGTCAAGGCTACTGTTGATGATATAGCACGGCTGCTATCTGCCACGTAAGGGGATTCTGCTGTTTATGTGTCAACAGCAACTGTAAGCCCTGTAGCCTGATTTCCTGTATTACACAGGTCACAGAATTTGATGAGGGTCACAGGAGGGACCCCATAATAGCTCTATGTATACAGAAGCAAAATACCAAGGGGAAAAATGATCATCAAGAGTATTAGTCAACAGTGTGTTGAGCTCATGCTGTTGTTTCGATTACTTAACGCATGGTTGTACCAGCAGGTCTGTTTTTCCAATGATGGTAAACCTTTAGGAAAAGGATTGGATGGGGGTCCTGTCTCTCAAGGGTTTGTAGCTCTCTTCATAAATCCCCACCCACACGGTGGGACACAGTCCGTTTAATCACGGTGGGAAAACATGAAATTTATTATTACCATTGCCCTTATTACCTCCAGACTTGTTGCATTTACTCACCAAGTCATGCATGCTCTCCCTAAGTGTTAATGTTTGAAATAAGTTTAATTTCTGTGATCACAAGACAGCATTTTGTTACTTTTGCAACATTTCAGTTGCTGAGATGCATTTTGATTATGCTGATCAAAGAGTCATTGAGCATTGGAAGTTCATATTGGCTGTGATTCTGCCTGACGTATTTTGCACTATGTCATGTCTAACTCTTTGTGATGATTAAACATTCATTTGCACCGACCGGGGGTGCCTGACAGTCTTACATCATAAAGCACTTTATTCAGTGCAAATTAGAATTCAGTACGCTCCTCTGTGGGGGATTTTCCCACTAATGACATATGTAAATAGCACTCATTCATTCTAATATTAAGGGGAAAGGTACAGAAGCATGCAGATCTCCTAATGAATCTGTGTTATACCTCAGATGAAAGGAAAACAAAGTGTTTTTCACATGTTAATTTTGTTATCTGCGCACACTGCGCTCTCCTCTACTCCCCCAAAGTTGAGATACACAGAATCAGATTTATGGAGCCTTTATGTTCACAAAGCCGGTTTGTCAGAGAGGTACCCATGCATGCACACTTTCCGTGACAATATGGAATCCCTTCCTTCCATGAAGAAAAGGAAGAAATACAGCCATATTATTCAAATGCAAACCCTAATATATTGGGCCCTTCTTTGTGTGCATGTAAAACTTTCCCTGCTTTTGCTGTAGCAGCATAACACACAGTTTTAGCTAACAAAGCCTGCTGGCTTCTGTCACTGTGCTATACTTGTGTTTTTATGGCAGCATGCTCGTATGCAATATAAGAAGCGGACTCTTCCTTGAGTGAACAGCCCTTGTCATCTACCCTGCCTTGGATTTATTTCGTAACATCAATTTGCGTAGTTTTAAGAGAATCACGGCAGAAATATTTGGGTCTTAATGTTTTGTGACCGAGTTTTGTTCATTTTCTTTGGCCTTTCATTCCTGAAGGCCTTTCTTTAGGTTTGTTTTCCTGTGGCTTCCACAGAGCAAGGGCCCCACAGCAGCACCTCCTGGCTCTCTGCTCAGCCCCATCCATGCCTGGGCAGCTCCAGGTCAGGCCCTCGTCTCATCAGGACTTAACAATGTGTCTGTCAAAGGCAGCAGCAAAACTATTTTGACTGCATTGGGCAAAAACAAGCTCTGATCCCCCTAACGACTGTGTTGCTCCCCAGCTGTGCTGAGGCAGCCTGAGAGAAGGAGACACTCCTGACTCTTTTATTTATTTCACCTGGAAAGAGTCTGAGTTGTCTGTTCAAGCCTTGTCATTTCCTTCTTGTGAATTGGAGAAAAGCAATAAGTTCACTTTGAATAAAAGATTTTTTTTCCTTTCTTTTAGCCAAGATTTAAATGTTCACATTAAACAAAAAAGAGCAACCAGCAGTTTAGGGCTGTTTAACCACTGTAGGAAGAGTAGTTGTGAAGGATACTCTTATTTTTTGCTGTGAGGAATGAGTGGTGTTCCTTCAAATTTGTGTTGAGCTAATCTCGATGCAGACATTGGCTGTAAATGGGTCAGGCAGTCATTGAAGTGAGCAGCTGGCCACATTTGTGCTAACTCTAGTATTTTTGGGTTTTGCCAGAGGAAAAAGAATTCTAATTTCTATCAGTCTAAATTGTGCTGGGCAGCATTATCAGCTGGAAAGACCCCTCTGATTTGACAGGCCCCACTGTATGATGATTAATTACTACTCAGCTTCATTGGACTTTTCTAATTTCCTTTTGCCACTAGCTGTAGGCAACAAGCGATAAGTACTGCTCTTATTATTTTGTGCAAAGGAAAATGTCTATTACTGCTCTGTCCTACAAGAAATCAGAATAAAAAGACAGCTGATTGGAAAACCTGTGAGGATCATTCTGTCTTTATTTATCCTACCCTTCCTTTATTCCTGTGCTGCTTCTACACAGAAGTTGTTTTACACAGTTGCCTGTCAAAATAAGAAGATAAAATCATAAGCTCTATCAAAGTAGTTGACATTTTGAAATTTGTATAATGATTTCATGGGAATTAATCCTCAATCTCCAAATAAATCCTTCTCAAAATGCTAATATAACTAGGAATCTTATACCACAGAGTGTAAAACAATTCTTAATCTTCCTTTTCTATTTTACCATAAATTTATTACATTAGTAGGCTGTCTTGTTGAGAAAAATTATAGCATTATTGCCAAGTGCAAAAAGAGTAAGTACTTTACATAACACATTATAATAATGATTTCATTGAGACACTGAATGCTCTAAAGTATACCAAGAAGAAGGTATGCTACTAAGAACTTGTCAAGGACTTCACTGCTAGAGATAAAAATCGATGCTGGCAAATCTTAAATCTTTGTTCTAAAGAATCTTGTCAAATCATTAGGCAAATTCCAGTGAATTAATTCCAGAAGAGACATCTGAGTTGCTTCTATGCATTTAAGAGATGCCATAGAATTTACTTTCAGGGTGAGGATATTAAATGCATCCTGGCTAACAGCAAAGCATGTCTGCACGGTGTGTGGGAATGCTGTGCCGGGATAGAGGTGTGTATAATTGTAGTAAAGTTATGTGCTGTCTGGACAAATTACCTAAAGATGCAACTTCTTTCCTGTGGGTTTAGCTGGAGCTTCAGTTCAAAAGCTGACTCGGTAACATCTGACAGGGTTGGATGCTCTTATCTGCAGCAGATCTATTTTCAGAATGTTTTCCCACTTAGGGGTTTAGAAATAAATGGAACCCTTGGACCTAAAAGTCTGAACCACCCTAGAAAAGGGACCTAACCAATCTGTTTCAGATGCACCTGAATGTTACTCTACTTTTTATATTACTTTTGTGAAAGGACAGAATGTTGATACACAAGAGAAGGCTTTTGGAAAGTCTTCCAGGGAGTTGCATTTATCTTGTTTAAGACTTCTTGTTCCAGCTGATTCAAAAAGCTTTCTTCTGATTAGGTCCTTCCTGCACTTTTTGCATACAGTTAGAACGTCGTGTGTTTACATGGTCAGATCTGCACCGCTTGCACAAGAGTGAGGGAGTCAGGGGACATGTGTGAAGCTGCAGTTGTCTTGGGTTTTGATTCTGTTTTTAAACTGAAATGAAAGACGTTAGCAAGATTCCTCTCTTAAAAAAAAAAAAAAATTACAAACCAGTTGCTTTGAGACCTGAAATAGTGTGGGAGGCTCTTGTCCTGAAGCACCTCCCATCAGGAGTGCACAGCACTTATCAGCCCATCCTTTCTGAGAATGTAAATTCCAGGCCTAATGCAGTCTTTGTAAATAGGGATGGCCTTTGTGTGGAAGATGTATACTGCTAGCAAGGGGGAGAGAAGGCATATTTGCATGCAACTTTCACATCTGCTGCTGAACTGATTAGTATCTGCATTCCTTTCGCACAAATAAACAGAGAACCAAATGGCTTGCAGATCTCCTGGAACTCCTCTTCCCCTGTCCACAGCCTTTTCTAGCCTCTTCCTTAGGCCTCTGCAGGGTGACATTCAATGACTGGTGAGAAGACAAGAGGTGCCACGTACATCTGCTTTTCCCTGGTCGCTGCAGGGCAGAAACTGAGGTCTTGACAGAAGGGCTGGGAAACGATGTCAACGTGGCTGAGCCAGTGCAAAGATTGCAGACCACTAACAGGGAGCTGGTTTGTCTAGCACACGCTCAGCATACCATGATTCAGGACATTGAGCAGAGTTATTTTTTTCCCAGATGCAATTACTTTCATTTCTGTTTTGCAGCCAACAAAAGTAAATGTATTGGCAATGTATGGGCAGCATAGATGCCAGTGATGTTTTTCTTGACACAGCCACAGCATTGTTATTCAGTGTAAAGTGCTTGTGATATTGTTACCAGACTGGTAGCACTGCTGTAATAGGGACTTCGTGTAGTTAATCTAAAAGGGACTGGATTATATTCTTTCCTCCCACTTGATCCCCTTCAGAATCTGGTGGTTATTGTTCTCTTGGTTTAGGGTAGCCAACCCTCAACAGGAGGGAACAAGGAGCTGAGTGTTTCACTTGAGAAAAGTATTGTAGTTCAGGCTCCTGTGCTACAGTGAAAAATACTTTGTATGACTGTTGAAATTATATATTCTTATTGGTAGCAAATCAGAGGTTAAAGAATATCTCAACAGGTATTGTGAAGCACTCTTTTAGTTGCTAATATTTCCAGTGGAAATACCATACTCTGGACCTGGCTGCAGTATAAAGCAGAGCATACTCCTCCAGCTGCTGTAATTGTGGTATCCTGTTCCATCATTATTATCTGAATAGGACAGCACATTCAGAGTTTCTTCATTCATTTAAAATAATGCATTCAATTAAAATAATTCATTTAAAGTAATAACTGCTTTGTAGAGATTGGGATGACTGAGGTACATATATACATTAAAGAGCTTATCTTGGGGTCATCAACAACTATTAAGAAAACTGGCTTCTTTTAGCAAATAAGATGAAACATTCATCTACTGTTGAGACACAAATTTTCTCCTGTGTTCATGGATGAGTCACTGTGCAGTTTTGCCTTGCCATCTGTATCTTTGTATAGTTAAACAAGGTTGGGTGTGTTCCAGAGAAGTGTCAAAAAGCAACACCAAGCACAGTGATAACAAGGCAGGCAAAATTTCTGCATCCCTTTGACAAAAGGGTCTGCCCCAAGTACTAACAGTTCCCACAGGGGGTGGGAAGGATGTCGGAAGCTGTCCCTCCTGCCTAGCATGGCTCTGCAGGAAAGGAGATGTGCTGCTCTAACAGCTCAGGAGCCCAGGAAGGTTATGGCTCCTGCAGGCACAAGGACTTGTGTTTCACCAAGTGCAGCATTGGTCTTGGCACCACCAGGACCTGCTACTGCTGCCATTGAAACATCCTCTTGAGGTTCAATGAGTTCATAGTGTTCAAGGTCAGGCAGAGAATAACTCTATGTCAGAAATAAGAAAAAGAAGGTGGCCTCTATTCCTGGTGATGCCTTCCAGGCTGCTTGCTGTTCTATCAATATTTTAATAGATTCCAAAATATTCGCCTTTACTACAAATAAAAGTAGGATCTTTCAGCTCTTTCTAGGATATTGCTTCTACTTTTCTACACAGCTATTTGCCACAAACCTTATTTTCCTGCTG
>NW_008239324.1:8240790-8249671 GCF_000691975.1 Corvus brachyrhynchos
TAAAATAGTGTATGTTGTAGTGTTTGTTTTATTGATGCAAAGGGATAAAAACCATCCTCAAATTAACTGCTCTTCAGGGAAAAAAATAAAACCACATATTGGTAGGTGTTGGAGAAACAGGAATTCTCAATATTATTTATTTGAAGTGAATGACTTCTGAAATACATGGTAATTCAGTAAAACCTATGCAATATTTTTTGTCATATGCATGCCAGATAATTATAAGTATAGAGTTTATTCATTTAGTTTGGAGTACTTCATAAAGTGAAATATATAATGGTGCAACTGCTTTGTTCTTTTTCTAATAAAAGGTAGGAGCTTTTGAGTGTTATTAGACTGAGATAAGCTAGGCTTCTGTATAGCACAATTTTGTATGTCTCAACTAGCAAAAGCCTTTGAAGTCCTATGAATCTTTCTGCTTGTTAATTCTTCCATTTGTTTGATTTTTGGTACAAAGAAAATGAAAGAATATGATGAGATTATGGCATTTTAAGTCAATATTTATTAAAAAATCAATCTCGATGAAAATCTGCCCATCCCTCTAATTAGATGAGGCAACTTGAGGTTGATTTTTAATTGCAAAAGTAATTACACGGAGCAGATAGCCAGTGACATTTGATTATCTAGGTGATTGATTAAAAAGCCTAGCTCACAGAGCAGATTGTCAGCCAGGGGAATCGAGACAAAAGAGCAAATTAAAAAAGTTGTCCTGTTAGTAATCACAAAATTCAAGGATGAAATTACAAAGCTAAACACCTCCAATCCACGTCATCTTCATCACTCAACTGTCTGCAGAATGCCTGAGCTCAAAAAGGGGTGATAAAGAAATGGATTACTTTTAAAAGGATGAAGTATTCAGGAAATATAAAAAAAAAAAGAGCAAAAGCACTGCTGAGAATAGGGACTTCAACCACACAAGCAAAGAAATAAAAATGTCTCTAAATTGTGACAGTTCAATTTCCCTATGCTCTTATGAAAGCTCATTAAAACCAAGCAGGGTTAGTCAAATTAAATACGTTGGGTAGCAAAATATGTGTTTAGTGACAAATCTTAATGATTATTTAAAAATCTAGTCTGGGTGATCCCTTATTCCTCCAATATATGTATTTTACAGTGGATATTCACAGAGTTTTCTAATATTTTGAATTTAGTTAATATAATTTTAACTGATTGTGGGCTGTAACTGGAATGGATACCACTTATACCTTTAAGTAATGAATGTCATAAAATGTTAATGAAATTTGTTTATAAGGCAATGTGAATAAAGCAGGAAAAAGAATGAAAATTATGTTTGCTTATAATATCCCATTTTGTGTTTAGTTTTATGATGCCTGCCTCCTCAGGCTGCGCTGTTCTTGTAAGTTGGTCCAGTTGATGCGTTACAAACGTAGTGTGTCACATCCCTGTGCATGGCAGGAGGGTGGAACTAGATCTTTAAGGGTGGAACTGGTCTTTAAGGTTCTGTGACTCTAAGAAATTATGAAACAGATCCTTACAGCAGGTTTTGATATCTGTAGCATGATGTACAGAGTGCTTCCATTGACTCCGGAGGCCTTGTATCAAGTTCAGTGTGCTTTTTTTTTTTTTTTTTTTTTTTGAACCTTGACAAAGTACCGTTGTGTTTTATCTGAATTATCAGATTGTTTTGGCCAAATAGTCTTAAGCAGAATCATTCCAGGCAGCTCAAAATGGTATTAAAGCCTGAACTCATTCATGAACAATAACTGCATTTTCTGAAACACCATGTGACTTCTTGGTATCACTTTCCTGTCATTTAAACAAGTGTCTGGCATTTTCTATACCATTGATACCTGAAAAATTGTGCAGTAGCAAGAGCTGAGATTGAACAGCAATTAAATTCAGGAAATGAAACCAGAAAATATGTGCAGAATTTTAGAATCTGTTTTATTAGAATAAAATAACCCAGTAGAGAGGAGGAAGGCAGTGAAATTTTCTAAGCATCCCATCTAAAGTCAATTAATGTACAGCCCATTGGCCTTCAGAGTCCTTGAAATTCAGCTGCTGCCAACTGGTAGCAAGTGGTGGGTTCACCATTGTGGGTGTCAGCATCAATCCCTTCATCTGCTGTCTAGGAGTCAGTCAGTGAAATCTTTGTGATCCAGTTATTAATTCCATGGAAACAGCCTGGTGTCCTTCTTCTGTAGTGTTGTCATTGAGAAGAAGAAATGATTACTAGACTGTTGGATTTGTTAAATGCCAACTCTGTTTTGCTCTTTTTTGTGGCTCTATTACCTGTCACACATCAAAATGTAATCTGACAAAGTAAAAAAACCTCTCTTTATTAAAGGTGCTACTTGGATATTACAACACTGTGTAGGTTTCCAGATTCCTGATAGGACTTTTGCATAAAAGCACATGAACATTGAAAGAGAGATGGATACAGGCCTTGGTGTTTTTCTAGATCCCTCACTTAAAAAAACCCAACCAGCCAACCAAACCACACCAAAAACTCAAAACCAAACAAAAGCCCCCAAAACAAAACCCCCACAAACAAAACAAAAAGTCCAAACAACAACAACAAAACCCTGCAAAAAATGCTGGAAAGTCAAATTATTAAACAATGACAGGGCTGAGTGTTTTGGAAATACATAATTGCTCAAGAGAGTAATGTGAACAGGGAAGTGCCATAGAAAACTTGTCTCCATTTCCAGTGCAACAAAAGGGGTGGGTATGTGTTGGTTTGTAAACACTGTCACAATAGTCTTGGTTTCTCTTTTAGCATTTTGAGGAGTTGGGGTGAAAACAACAGAAATTGTTTTCTGCAAGAGCAAATGCCTTTTCATTTAACAAAGAAAATATTGAAAAATTTACAGATTTTGGTGATTTGAATGCTTTCTGCAGACAATCTCATCTCCCTGCTATTTCTGAAACTCAAAGCAAAGCCACAGAAAAAACTCAATCTTGCCTTTTATAGCTCTGCCAAGTCTAATACTAATACCAATACCAATACTAATACTAATACTAATGCTTCTATTTATGACAACTAATGAATCACTGTAGAGACAGTGTCTTTCTTTGCAAGCTTAATATTCTTTACATGATTGTATTTGCAGTTGTCTCTTTTTCTCTCATGGAAGCCATGTCACAAAAATGTAGTCTTGCATTTTATGGACATGGAACCCTCCTCCGAGTTTTCCAAAATAGCTGCTCTGGGTGATCTAATGTCTATGTTTTTTCTGATCCAGTTTTCATTCCTCCTGAGTCTGAGTACTTCTATTTTTGCCTTTGCCTGCATTAAACAAGAAATTCAGATGTTGGTAATTAACTGGAGTTCCCCTGCTGCCAGACCAGATTCAGTTCCAAAAAGCCCTGTATATTGCTACTTCTGCATTTGTTAACAATGTCCAGACAACAGGTCTGCAATTAGATTCCCATCTGTTAGGCTGAGCATTTAGCATAGCCAATGGATGCAAATGAACTTGGGTCCCTCAGTGGAGTATAGCCTTAACTAGCAGTATTATATTTGAAAAAAAATTTAGCAGCTCATGATAGGGAAGAAGATGAGACTTTTAATAATACAGCAGCTCTAAAATGTTTAAATAAAAATATAAAATGTTGTTTTCACATATGATGAAATAGTGTTTCCACACATGAAGGTTTCTCCAACAAATCTGAAAATATATTCAAATATTCCACTGCTTTCCTCAATGTCTTGAGTGCTGCATTAGATTGAGGGCGAAAGTGCTAACTATAAATGTTAGGTATAGTGTTTACTGCATAAAGTAATGCTGCATGATTATATAAATGCTAGAATTCTGCACCAATTATTTTTTGAGACTCTTAAAGGAATGCTTCAAAATGTTAAATATTTTTGCAGGATAAAATGGAGAAGGCAGAGGGATGCATTTTTAGAAATTCTTGTGTTTAATCTCAGACTGCAATTTTGTATCAGTTCTAACGGCGTTATAATAAGGGATAATCCTACCAAGTCCATAGGCTGTGTGTTGGAGGATTAGCTAAAGCTTGCATATTTAAATGTTTCATTTTCTACTGGTATGTCTGTAAAATAGACAGTAAAACCCACTTAAACTAATACCTGTTGAAGGGCTAAAACAGTAAGGAAAAAAAACCTTTGTGCAAACTCAGATTTTCTTTGAGTATTCATTGTATTATGCTTTTGCCTTTTCAGAATTTGTAAATCAAAAAGTAAATATTATATATAGTATATGAATATAAAGTTTAAAGGGCTTTTATTCTTATACATTAAAAATATAATAGTTCTCATGTGAAATGATTTTGCATTTTTATATTATTTAAATTATTTATGGCTCAGAACAAAATTCTAAACTAATAGTAAAAGATACTTTTGTAAAGAAATATTTGCAATAATTTAGGTGCCTTAGCAAAGCAGGAGAATGGGTTTTTAAGAAAGCTTATTATATACAGAATGCAAATTTACACTGATTAGTTTTTATTATGGCTTGTTTTTACTCTTTGGATAGTGGTAATCAGCATTTCAAATGGTGATAGGACTTTTTTCATAGTTTTGTAATAGCTGAAAATGGCATCTGGACTGCACTCCAAATTTTGTAGCAGAGCAAACACTAGGGTGACAGAGAGAATCCCAAAGGTATCAAAACAATTTTTGATATTACAATTTAAGTTAAAAAAAAATGTTCCTAAGGTAACCATCAACATATTGTTTCTGAGTTTGGGATTTCCTTGTTCTCCCTGACAGATGTAATGAGACGGTTCATGGCCCCAACATTATTACATCCAAAGGGCTGAGGAGACCTGTTTAAGAGCACAGAGGACCATCCTGGCAGAGTAAAAATGAGCATATTCATATTTCATCTTCTCAGTGCAGAGCAATGCACTGGCCACCAGTTGCACCAGTACAGCACATTCTTCCTTCATCAAGCAACCTGGATTTCCCAGTATACAGAAGAGTTTCAAGAAATCAGTGTCATACTTGTTCACAGTTAGAGCGTTCCCTTAACAGGGGAGTCTCTTTATGGCTAAAGGTTCTAAGAATGGCCCTGCTGTGGGGAGGAGATGGAGCTTTGGTTGTTGCTGTGGATTCAAGAGCAATGTCAGCAGGGCAATGCTGCTCTCCCTGTGTGAGCACAGCTCTCTTTGCTTGCGTGCGTGGGGCAAGATGGAAATGCGCCCACTGGAAGGATGTGCCCTGCACTGCAGAATCAGCTATGACTTTCATGTTGAATAAAAGTGAATGAACTTAGAGATTATTTTGGGGGGGGGCTCCCTTTTAGAAACATTGCATCCGTTTTTTTCAACTTAGCCAGAAGTGTGGGATTGCTCAGGATGAGATGCATGCTGCTTGTCACCATGACAAAAGTACAGATCTTTGCCTCTGTGGAATTCGACTTTTCAGGGTCTGACAGAAGATGTACAGGATCAGAATTCCCTGCCAGGCAAGCTGTTGGTTCAAGTGCACTACAGACAGGGTGGGAGTTTGCGACTGCCTGGTCCATCGCCTGCTAATCTTCCAGATTAGTCTATGCTTTCTCCCCTGGGGGCTAGCAGGCCATCAGCAGAAAGCAAGAGCAATCCATTGCTCTTTCACTGACAATAAACAGATAGTGACAGCAGCTAGAAACCTTGTGGCAGTGCTATAGAGATCTGGAATTGTGTGTGGGTATGGTGTTTTAGTCCGTCACATTTTTCTTCCTCTTCTTAAACATAAAATGATTCATATACACATGTGGTGGACAAACTGTGTATGGGAAGGTGGAACTACAAGAGCATAGGTGAATAAAGAGGTTCTCCTAGAAGGAAAAGTTTGGTCTGCTGTTTATTTGCTTGGTTTATGTTTATTCTGTGATGCCATTAGTACCTCTCTCTAGCAGCAAACTGGGGCCATCCTCTGGTTCTTGTTCCTTAAGGAAGCATTGGTTTAAGTGGACCCATATGACGAGGCATCGCTCAGGGCAGTACCATGTGCTGATGTGCTCAAACAGCTGGTGGTGAAGAGGTTCAGGCATGGGGACTCTCTACTGTCAGCTGGTGCAAAGGACTGGGGGCAGGAGGGAAGGTTTTGTTCTGATAGTGGCTGCAGACCGCAAAGAACAGCGAGTTTCTCCACCAGCCCATCTGCTGCCCCATTAGCCAGTGGTGTGGGGTGTGGTCACGGCTGGGAGTAATGGGAGCCTTGCCACACCTAATAACTTTAAAATTATATGTCACTGGTTTTGCCTTCTAAATCAGAAACTGGCAGCTCCTCACCATGCTGAGCACTGTACTTTCTCTAGTTCTCTTTCTGTGCATCACTTTGCTTGTTTATAAGATTGGTCTTAAGTGGAGAAGCCTCTTCTACTGAGAGAAGTTTATGGCTGGGACTGCCTCAGTACAAGTGCCAATCAGTTACTTAACCTGCATGTTTTCCAGAAGTAGTGTTTTCTTACCACATATGACCATTAGTTTCACGTTCTCGATTTCTTATTTTTGAATTCAGCTTCCATGGATTCTTCTTTGATAACTTCGTGTTATTTAATGGTTTTTTTTTTATATAATTTATTGGGCTTTTCACCTTTGATAATAAGAACCTCAGGCTTTCCAGGGCAATGCCTACCAGCTACTTTCTTTCTTATTTCACTTGCATTGTTAGTACCTGGAGGTAGGTCTAATAACAGGAGCACAGCATCAATGTCAGCATTCAAGTAAGGAAATTAACCTAATAATTGTCTCTTAAATGCATTCTTTCATTACACAACTAGTGGGGGCAGGGGGCAGAGGTCATTTAACTCGCACAGTGATCACATTTGCATCAGCATAGAAAACCATTATCTCAGTAGGTTATAGATAATCCTACTGATAGCATTTAACCGGCCTAATTTTTCTAATAAAGGAAAATATTGATGAGATAACAAAAATTGGTCAACAGAACTCATTTAATGAACACCAACTAATCACCCTGGCTAGAGTTTCTTGGAACAAGTGCAGACAATTTTTGCTCCACTCCCACTGGAGATACACCTGCCAGCCCTTTGGAATCTGCTCTTTACATTCATTCTTTTGCTTGTTTTTTGCATGGACGACAGCTTGGTTTTTAGTATTAATTTGTGATTGCTTATCTTCCTGATTGCTTTCTGCCATAAGGGTTGGTTATGTCCACAACGATGACAAAAGAGTGATTGCAGCCCTTTTAGATGTGGCTGAGTAATATTTGGATGGGTAGATCAAAGACTGGTAGTATTCCAGCTATTTTGGTGTGGGATGTGGGTTACAAAATGCACCCACCTGAGGAAGCTCTGGAGTGCTGAGATGTGCTGGGTTCTGTATGCTGCTCACCATGGGCTGCCCTTGGGCCAGCAAGTGTGCAGCTGGCTCAGGTGTAGCCAAATACACTTGGTTAGTGCTCTGGCTGCCGTGTAAACACACTCTTGGTGGGCTGAGCTGCTCTGTTTCTGGCATGCAGCCTGGTCCTCTACAGATTGATCCTAACAGAGTTGACTTTTCTGTGTTTGAAGTCTGGTTTGCTGCTTCCTAGGGCAAGGGCTTTAGCTGTCATCATGGTCATCCTCAGAGCTTTGCCTTGTCTGTCTCTCCTCTGGAAAGCATAGTCTGAGCCCTTCTGTTAATACACTGTTTCCTTGTTTTCCTCTCAGCATGAGACACTGACATTTTTAAGACCATTTAGTGTGGTGGAGGCAGGAGCAGAGATCATGGGATACATTAGTTTTACCTCCAAATAGCTTGATAGCAAAACTTGCATTCTGAATGGGCTGTGCCTTGACTCACCAAACATTTCCAGTATCAAACACAGCTTTGTGGGTGCTTTGGGCTGAATTGGATCAATACTGTTTTCATTTGGTAGGAGGTTGTCTTCAAGCACCCATTTGCTGTTGACAGAAGGCTGTTGGATTTGCTCAGTCTTTGCGAAGTCAGTATTTTCCTCTACTGTGGGAGGTTTCTTCAGGACAAACTGTGTTTTTTCAGTGGTCTGCTCCATGATCTCCATTTGTGTCCAGGTAGCTGCTCAACATGCAGAGAGGGGAAGGTTGATGGCAGCATTTGGCTCTCTTCACTCTCGGTGGCCCCACTTCAGACTGCACAGGGAGCCTAAAACACAAGAGAAATGCTGCTGCATGTTGGTCACCTGTATTAAAGGCCCTACTGTGATCTTTGCCCTGCAGGTACTGCAGCCTTCCTGCACACAGGTGTGTGCTATAACTGTAATACATTATAATGCTAATCATTATTATAATCCTCCATATATAGTCAAAAATAATCTGATTGTTATAAAAGAGACTTAGGATGGGAGAGAGTTAAGCAAGACAGAGGAAATCATAAGAGTCATAAGAATAATGCTGGTTCCTGGCCTCAATGAAAAAGGGAAAAAACCAAAGTGAATGTTTTTGCTTTTCTGATATATTATTTGCCCTTTGATAGCCCATATCTTGTTGACAAAGAGGAAGAAAGCTTTTCTCCTCAGTAGTTGCTTATTATTTCTAAACTGCTATTGAAGCATACTTGAAATTCATTTAATATCTCTTTCACATTTTCTGTCACATAGGGAATCAATATTCAAGAAAGACTGACACCTCCAGAAGTAACCTATAGAGCTAACTTCCCTCAAATACTTTTCACATTAAGTGTTGGCCCCTGACACGTACCCTTTCCCCAGCCCCACCCCGCCTCGGCTCCGCTGGTCTGTGGTCAAAGTGTTAGGCAACAGTTTTTATTAACTGTAATAACAATATTGCAGGGATGGCCAATTTAAACTGAAGTCCAAGCACAGCCCTGCATTTCACAGCTGATTCATATTGACGAGTGCTGCTTACCCTGTGAACTGTGAGCGGCTGGAATGAGCTACGCGGCTGCGGTTTTCTTTCAAGTTCCAGGATCCAAAGGCAGCAATAATTGTTTTTGAAATGTTTCTTTTTATTCTTATTAAATA
>NW_008239324.1:8249958-8279227 GCF_000691975.1 Corvus brachyrhynchos
TGCTCTGATTTGCTTCCCTTTTCATTGCCCGGCCGAAAGCGCAGAAGCAGCGTGTGTGTTTTGGATTGCTTCTAAACCATAATAAAAATATCCTTTCTGCAGGGAAAGGGTACCATCTCTGCCATTTCCTCAGAAATGTGTAGTCCATAATTAGTCAGGATTTCCAACTCAGAGTGCTAAATGGAAGAGACAGGGCGAACAAGAAACCCAACAAAATGACTCGATTTTTGTTTAAGCTAACATAAAAGTGCAGAAATATGTTAGTCATATATCATGACAGATTCTAGCCTAGACTAATTCAGCTCTTCATGTGTGTATTGGCATAGGGAATCAAAGCCTGTTTGAAAAGATGTGCTTACAAAGTAAGGCACTTTACCAACTGTCAGGAACTGCTTTCAAACGCATCCTTACCTCTAGATACTATTTACCTTGAGGATGTACACTGTATATGCTCTCTTCAGCTTAAAGGCCCAAGGCTTGAATAGCAGCAGTTACTGTATCTTCCAAAAACCCCTTGTAAATTATCACATATGTGCCTTGCAGCACCAGGCTGTTTGCTCAGCAGGCAAACACAATGCAGCAGCATTATTAAATTTCCATGAAGTTTACCAAATTTGCAGGATCAGTAGGGTGGACCCAACAGGGAAGCTTTCCTACTGCCTACAGCACCTTTAAAGCAGCTGATGGTGCTGCTGATACTTTGCATTCTGCTGTTACTCTACTGCTGTAGCCATCTACTTAATCTCCACAGCAAAGATTAGTTTATTCGATTAAGTCTGTTCCCTATAGACCATCCCTGTAGCTCCTTGGAAGGCATCAAGACTGTGTGTCTCCAACCTTTTACCAGCTAAAAAGATTCAATAAAGTAATCTTTTCCCCCTCCTTTTATATGATTGGAAAATAAATTGAAAATGAATTTCAGTTATTGCTTGTGTTTTAAATATGAGATAAAGGTCAGCCCCCTCAAGCTATCTCCATAGATGGAGATTAACATGAGCATGTTCCATTATAAAATCATATAGCAGTTTTGTAAATCTGTCAAGTCATCTACAAATATATAATTAGTCTGTTAGATTTTGAAATCAATAAACAATGACTTTTTAGTGCTGTGCCTAGAAAGCTTTGCTAGAGAGTGCTTTAGGCATAGGAGTCCAAATAGCAAAACATTTGCACTGTATACATTATGCTGCTCTCTGGATGTTTAGATGTCAAAGGTTAATTGAAAATTAGGTGTATGTATGTGCTTTTTTATTACATTTTTAACTCTACTTAAGAAAATAAAGCAATTTTAAAGTTGGATTTTTTTTTCTTGTTAAAGCAGCGTGTCAAACAGTGGATGTTCAAAATGTAAACTTCCCATTTTTCTTTTCATAGTTGGCTCCAGTGAGATGGTGACTGTGAATGTTTGTAAGGCAACATTCATAGACATATTTATACAAGGCATGTGTTCACCGTTTGTCATCACTGTCACAGAACATGATTTCCTGGGTCAGAAAATTGACTTCAAAGCTTGACCCTAAAGATTTGACTTGCCTGTTTGCTTATTCTGGTTCAAGATGTGATGTCAAAAGCTGTCCTATTAGTGGCACCTTTTCACATTTAGTTTGCTCAGGTTGATAATAATGATACTGGAAGGACCGCATTTTGATGTTGAAAGAGGGGAAGGAGCACTGCTGAAATTGATGGTGTTGACAGTAGGAGGTGAGATTGGGAAAAGATATATTAAAATGTGGATATTATTTTAAGTGACAACATGCCTTTGTTAGAATGTTATGTGTCATCATGAAATTAAATTTGTTGGTGTATCCTGTTCCTAAACTAAGATTAATTTTTTCATGCCATATAGGCACTGTTTATATATCAGTTGCAAATATTTACATATACATGGTTTGAATGCAATTTTCAAAGTAGGTTAATTAGAATACACTTATTAGAATGGATTACACTGTTTCTTTTAGCTATTTTAGTGCTGAATTTTGATATGCAGAAATTCATTGTTTCTAAAGTCTATTTGCTTTAGAAATAGGCTCATATAATTTTATCTCCAGCTCCCAAAATCAGAACTGCTATCATTCATCTCCTGGTTATGTTAGTGTGGCATTGTTACAAGTTCCTGAATATATATAAGGGTCTGTCAGAATCCAGGGATCTCAAAGAATAAAAAAATTTCAAAATTAGATTATTGAAACACTTAACAAGAAGACACTTGTGGCAGGATAAATGTCAAATCAATAAATTATGCTCACGATTGAGTATCCTGGGTTTTAACTAATGATTACCTGTTTATTGATCTACCTTTTGACACCAAAGTCAGAAATACTGTGATACTCTTTATTTAAAAAAAAAAAAGGCAAGGAAAGGGAATCTCATGCAATATAACATCTACATCAGTGAGAGTTTCCACAGCATGCTGATAGCTTGACATGGTTCAATCTACTTGTGCTGTTTGTTGCTAGCGAAGTTAAAATAGATGGGCTTCCTGTTTTAATATGACCTCATAACAGTTAATTTATATTAGGTCATATCTCAAAGTTTCCAAGGTACTTAGCTGGCACAGACCTCAGTGGAATGTAAAGTAGCCAGTGTGTAAGGTCATCACAGAGGAGAATTGCAACCATGAGCCTTGCTTAGGGTGCACAGCCCTGAGCTCCTTTGTTGGATATTAACAATAGGTTTCACTTGTCAGTTTAGAACACTTACTATTAATAATTTTATTTCCTGTGTTTGTTTGTTTTTGTAATATTACAGTGACCAGTACTCACATTTACACTTTTTTTCTTTCACCATTGTAGCTGGTGCAGTATACCCATTCCATTAAAATCCAGTATTTATAGAGTTGTTCATTTCTTCCCTAAGCATTTGTGGGTTGTAATCCCTTTGTGCTGTCAGGAAAAAAACTGCAGCTGCATCTCTGTGTAATGCTTGGCACTTTTTTAGGTGTGAAGCAGTCTGGGTAAAGGCAACGCTGCTGTTGGGGGTTCTGCAAGCTTCTAAGGCCACAAGTGGAATTTCCATCTTAAGAATCAAGTTATATTGATTTTTTGGCTATTTTGTTTTTTCATTTCTTGATTGTCATGTTTTGGTTGCTCTTTTGGGTTTTTGCTGTTGTTGATTTTATGTGTTTTCTTCTGGTGCAGTTTGTATAAAAGCAGCTTTCTCTCTCTAAGCAGCAGGGGTATCTGTTCAATTGGTCTAGCAGTAGAACAAATGGAGCTCCTGGTAAGGGGAACAGGAGAGAGAAACTGGTTGACAAGTCACACTGTAGTCAGGGTATAGGAGTGGTGCTCACCTGTAGAAATAGTCGGATTCTGCCAGCTTTGCTTGGAAGTACATTCCAATCCCACAAATAAAAAAATTTCAATACACGACTATGGATTTCACAACTTGACCTAGGGGACAGGCATCATCAAACTGTTAGTGGGATTGATGGAGTTAAATTTGACTAATGGTCTGTTTTTTATTGAGGTGGCTGCTTAGCCCAGGTAGGAATTATATAATAATATAATATCATCTAAATCAAGATAATTACTCAGGAATATGTTAATCAAGGATGATATCTCTTACTGCTTAGCTTGTCTGTTTGTACAAATTTATATACAAAGCTCACTGAGAGGCTCAGAGTGCTTAAATACTGCATTCATTGCCTAAAAGCTAAAGTGAAACTAAATCACAGTCAAGTCTCTTGATTGCATAATTTAAAAATAACCGTTTGAGTAACAATGTTATTCAAACTGCAAACAGTAAATGTCCAATCTTCATGCTGTTTGCTTCACCTATCCCTTTCCAAAAGTACAAAAAATCCTGGCACCTTTCCAATGAAGACAGGTTTGGGGCAGGGGGAAGCAGGGGAGGATATATGTAGGACTAAATGGGTAAAAACCTCTATTAGGTGCGACACACGCGTTTCAGTTGTAATTAGAGAATTTTGTCTTCAAGAAAGTCACCTTGACTTTAAAAACTAAACAAATCCTGAATGAGATGCTAATTATGATGCATTTCTGACTGAATGGTTGAGCACGTTTTTAAGCACTCTTCTTGCTTACATAGTTCACACGAAGTTCTTCCTTTTTTTTTTTTTTTTTTTTTTTTTTTTCACTCCTCCTAAACAGAATTGGTTGGTCAAGTTGATCTCTTGTTTGAAATTCAATCAAGGGCATTAAAGTGTAAACCAGTTGGAAAAACAAATTGCTTAGGGAAATCATTTGCTTAAACAACAACAAACAAGCACTGGTAATCTTCTTACAGAAATTAATGAAGGGAAAACCCCCTCAGCTTGGGTGGATAATGATCCTTAGCTATCATGTAACAAGCCTAGAAGGTTTAGGGAGAAGGTGAAAATTAAGAAAGCTGGATTAAACTGAACTTCCAAAGGAACAAAAAGAAATTCAGGATAAGGATCAGTTCTCCCACTTTGAGATTGAAAAGTAGTTCTGAACTGGAAAGAGCCTAATCCTTTATGCAAATCTGGTTTAAAGTTAAGTTTTCATCTCAGAATGTTTTTTATTTCTACCGTATAGCTAATAAATTAAATACTTAAAAATAATTCAGACAACTATCTTGTTAACAGTCACTTTAAAATGAAAGATTTTTCATCAGGTAGAGCTATAAAACTAGTAAATGTAAAAAAAATTGTTACCTTTATCTTCTCATGATTGTCTTTAATGCTTATTCTTTACTAATTAATCTCTTCAAATTATTTAACCACAAAATTGAGATCTCTTCACATTAGGGCTTACCCCAGAGGATATTCATGAGGGACTTCCTGATTACTCAACAAAATTTAATTAGTTTTCTCAGTACCTACATGTTTATCTTTTAATAATGATAGGAGCTACCTTCTCTTCCACTGAGAAACTAATCTTCCGTTTCATTTGGTCCTCATTGAAACAAATAAGCTGCTGATTGATATATTATGTCATATTTATTTTACTTTAAAAATGTAAATAGCTGTTTCAGTAAAAGTTTTTAATTTTCTTATTTCTGTTTAGTTTTGGAAAAGATCATTGAACACTGCAGTTAATTATCTCTTCCTCCAAAAAAAAAAAAAAAGTGTTCAAGCTGTCTTCTGTCTTTTCCCTTATCTTAAGTCTTATCATTGCTCAAGGTTTGTTTTAAGTCAATGGAGGTGCTGAAAAGCGAAGTGATGGAAATACGTGTTTTGTAACTGTTAGGACAGGTGGAACAATTCCGTCAAAATATCACATGAAAGCTTTACTAATTAAATGAAAAAGAGGTATTTGGGGATCTGTGCTCTGTCTCTAGGTGGACCCTGGGGGAAGCCAGTTGGCAGTCGTCACCCACCTAAACTCAGTCCTAATGAAGTGGAAGTTGTATGTGGATGTTCATTTAGGCTCCAAGCCCACAAACACTTAAGAGGCACACTCAGATTTATGGGACAATTTGCAGTGCATCAAGTTAACTGCATACCTAGGCATGCCTTTGCAGGAGTGGGGCAGTGCTTTGTCTAGTCACACATAGTTCACATGTTTTCAGAGGAATGGTGACATCAGGAGGTGTAAGAATTTCAGGATATCTACTCAACAGGTCTGAAATGTATTACACATGGTGTGAAGCCTGCTGAAAAATGTTATTTAATCTTGAGGGATGAGAGGGAGAGTGCAGGGGGAAATTAAAATCAGAGCAGTAATAATTACTTCAAAGTTTTGTTCTGTGATATCACCTTGCCATTAAGCCTGATGTCCTCCTTTCATGGAATTTCTCCTGGCCTATCCTCAAATACATTTAAAGTGTTAAGTAATATGAAGTCAATGAAGCTCGTGATACTTTAAAGTTCTGAGAGACTGATTGTTTTACATTTCAGTATAGATTAGATCAGACTGAGCAGAAGTCACTTCATATGAAATATCCTTGAGTGTGTAATCGTTTGATTTAATTTTGTAGCCTCAATCTAGAATTTAAGTGAGAAGAGTGAAATAAGAAGTCCTTCACATTCACTTCATTGAATCTCTTTTCATGGCTAGTCAAAAATTCCTTATATGAACAGATATACAGGAAATTGTACACATTTTGAAAGCCTGAGTAGCTGTCTGAAATATTCTAGTTCAAATCAGTTTATTCCTTTTCTTTCTAAAAGAACTTTCAAGAATATTAGAAGGAATTTTTAAAATTATGCTTAAAATAATGATCATACCAGTGTTTACAGAGTTTTTGAAAAAAATTTCAAGCTTCCAAAAGGCAGATCTCTCAAGTATGAAAAAAATATGCCTTCAACATGGCATTTTTAAAAAGCTGTTTCCCTTTAAACCATATTAATATAGGAATAGAATTATACTAACCCATGTTTCTTTAAAATTTTCATATTTACAGTTCATATCTGGTTCCTGTATCTATAACCGTGAGCATTTCCAAGATTGTAGGGCAGATACAGAATATCCCTGCCTAGCAGGGCAATGCAGTCATCTTTGTTTGACAGTCACGGAACTGGAACACAGAGAGACTCAAGTCCTGATCCTCAAAGATTTTTAGGTGCTTAATACATTTCTTACAAAAAATTAGAATTCTTACTTATTTTCATTGAGAGTTAGAAGCTTAACAGGAGTATGTTTTCTAACTACATTTGAGTATCTTGACCTAAGTGATCAAGATATTTTCATAGAATAGGGATTTAAATTTGGCTTCCCAAATCTTAGGCTCGATACTTTAGTTACTGGGCCACTCTTTCCTGTAGCCATGCTCCTGCAGATTAATGCCCAAATACTACTGCAGAGTAGATGAAACAAAGATATGAAATATGTTCATGGTTATTGGTGCAAATGTCCCTTGTACCCATAAAAGGGTGTACTTTGTATTTTCTAATTTGTTTCGGTGTCTAACAAAATCTAGGCATGAAACAAAAGGCCTCTGGACATCCTAATAAATATGAATATATCCATCCAAATAATGGCTGGCCAAGTCTGAGTTTACTGTCTGCTTTCTTCTGAAGCCCTAATCATTTTGAATTCAATGTGAGGTTCATGGAGAATAGTCTAAGTCAAACAGCTTTGAAAATAAAAAAGATAATAGTTCAAGGATTTTAGGACACGAAGATGAGGTAAATGTAGTAGCATCTGTTAAATGTAGAAGATTTCTAGCATATCTGCCTATGATTTTTAGGTGCCAAGGGAAATTAAGATTATTGTGATTCTCTGCAGCATTTGTGGTAGTAGTTACATGCCAAGAGAAAATGTGCAGAAAAGAAAAAATCTGTGGATTCTTTCAGGGAAGAGACCTAGTCTAAGATGCTTGTAAGTTAAAGATAGGAAGGACTCATATAACCAAGGAGGTGAGCAGCCCGTATCACTTCTACATCTTTCAGCTTGTTCTTTGCCAGCTTAAAGTTCTGCATTAAAAATGTGTGTATATGTAGGATCTAGGAACTGTTGCAATAAAATTGGCATATTGGGGACTCTTTGTTAACGAAAGTTCAGAGTTGCCCACCTGCTAAAGGAGGGAGTTGTAGTGTATCCATGGAGCTTGGGCTGCTCTTCAGCAGCCAAGATTTACTGCAGTGGGAATTGTTGGCTCTTACAATTCACTAACAGCAGCGAATGTTTTCATACTCATTTTATTGAGTCTACAAAGCACAAGGAGGGCTTGGCTTTGAGAAACAATTCCAGTACTCCAGAGGTCCAAAAGTAGGAGTAATAGCAAGAAATAACATGTTTTAATAAATGTTTTCTATGCTGGTGGCACAAGTTTTGGAGGAGCTAAAATCATAAAGGATAATTTACCAGGTCCTGTTTCAGATTGTGAGACTCTCACCAAAAGGCCTTCAGATTTCTATAAGAATCCTCTGTCTAGTTTAGCAGGAACTCTTGGATGATTCCTGAAGGTGCCTGTAAAGTTCTACCTGCCAGTGTTTTTGCTGATTGCTGTTTAATGCCATGTTTTGCATGCTACTCCATGGAAGAGATTCCCTAAGTTCGTTACTACTGTAGAACTGGCTGTTCTGGCTGAGAAAAAGATCAAGCTGAAAGGAACATCCTAAATCTGATGTTGTGTTCAGGTCAGATAGAGCTGTGTTATGGACCACAGAGGAACAAAATTTAAATAAAATGTCTTATATCTCTGTTTTCTCACCACTGTCTGGGTACCTAATTGCAGCACTGAGAAAGCATCATAGTATCTTGCTATAGGCAGAACTCTTCTCAGAGACTTAAAATTATTCATGGGTATTTGTGGAATCTAGATATCCTTCTGTAAATAAGGACCAGTGGTATGATCCCTGAGCAAAAGGGAAATAAACAGCAAAAAGAAATACTAACTTGTATATGCTTTTGGCATAATTGTATGGGCAATATAATGTGTAATTATTTCAATTTTACCAGTGTGGGAAATAAGGCACAGAAAATTAGGTATGTCATGTGAGACAACACAAAAATTTAGAAAGAAAATTGCTCTATTCTGCTTTTGTAAGCTGTAAGAAATTTGCCAAACTCTTCTATTTTGCTCATAATATTGCATATATGATCACTCAAATATTTTCCTAGCATGAATCTTATGTGCCTTCATTATCCACTTAAACCTACTTAAAAATCACCCATAGTCTGTGTACACTGCAAATCCATACTTTGGGAGGAAGGTTTGAAATACCTCATGTGTCTGATTTTTATTTGAAATACAGTTGTCAGTTAATTCACTATCACATTTAATAACCTATACAATGCATAATTATAACTGCAGATTGTAACCTCAATTTTTCACATTTAGGGGCTTTTTTGTGTATTAATCTAAGGAAAAGTAAAGATAGGGCAGTTGCATGTAGAACTTCATAAATAATAGTGCTTGAGGCTGCTACCCAAGTTGTGAAAGAAACACTGTTTTTCTCCAATGACATGAAGCTTTAAGGACTTTATGTCCTGGTCAAGAAGGAATGCTTTAATAAGCATCCATGTTAGAGGGTTTGTGCTGCGTAAGCTTGGTACAGACCATATGGGCAAAAAGGCACATTGTGTGGCAACAACTGCCCTGCTTGTCATCCCCAATCATACTTGCTCTAATCCTCGTTTTAATTTACTCTGCTTGTACAGCACCAATCCTGCCAGTGCGGTCCTTAGGGTCCCTTCATTCCTGCCATTTATGACAAGGAATATGCAAAGGCACAATTATTCATCCACTAAGGTGACAGAGAAGGGCTCTGCTTGGGAATATGTTCCCAGACTTGCAGCATCATAATGTCAGTTGTTAAAGCACTTTGCAGTTGCAAACAATTCTTGAGAGACTTTTTTTTTTTAATATAAAATTTTGAACACAGAAGTGCTAAGACTAAATGAATCCTTATTGATTAAGCAGTGCACTGCTGGAAAGTTTCAATAAATAACATTCTTTGTACTTTGCCTTTTATTCAAATGGTATGTTTTTTGTCTTTCTGCTTCCACTTAATTATTGTACTCTTATCATTTGTTTAACTTCAGACAAAGGATAGTATGTTGAAGCACCCTTATTAAGTTTTACATATTGTATATTGTTTATATTCTGCTGTACACCACATTCCTAAACGGACAAAAAAAAAAGCCAACAAAAAACCCTCAAGAGTAGCATTCAGCCTCTCAAGTCCATGATGTATTTCATTTGCTACGGTCAGAGCAATTTTAACAATGCCTTTCATTTTCTTATAGCCTAAAATGATTTTCTTTCTGTGAGGCCATTCTCCAAAACTTCTCTTCCCTTTTCAGGGTATCATTTGCAATTTAAAGCTAACCTGGTGAGTGTACTCACAATAGGCTTGCCCATAAAATGGTTCAAGGCCTGCCTGCATGCCTAATGAGGTTGATGTTGAGCTATTTAGCTCTTTGTCCTTCCATAATATCTACTTAATGCAGTTCAATGGGAGTGGATTGTTAGAAGCATTAAAGATTCTATTAAGTCTTTACTAAAGCCACTCTATTCTAGTCCAGCTGTATAGTGGCAAGGGCATTAAATTTGAGAATGTAGTGGGAACAAGGGGCCTGAAAAAGCACCTATAAAAAAAGGACAAATTTCCTAACGACGTAAGACCACACTCAATTTAAGACCTGTTACTTTTGTATCTAGATCTAAAGACTTTCTCAATGTGCATCTCACAGCGTTCTGAATTAACTCTCGTTTCCCTTAATGGATGAACAAGGTACAGTTTAAATCTTCATCTATTTTCAAAGCACGAGTAGATTTTTGCTTCACCACACTATTGAAAACAAATATCATTATGACTTTAATCTCAGAGAAACTACCAAAATTTTTCAAAGGCCTCCTTTCAGATAACATTTAACTGCAATAGATTTTGCCTTTTGCTTGTATACTGTAGTGAGATTGGTTTGCATCAGGAATTCAGAAATCTCTGCACTTTGGGGGGAAGATAAACAATGTTTCTGACAAAAAATATTAATTCAATGCCTTGTTTTGCTTAAGGGTTTGTTTTTTTTTTCAGGTCTGTATGGTGCTAGCCACCAGCACTGAGACGAGGGGAAAAAAAAAAAAGAAGGGGTAGAATTGCCAGGATTTCACACAGTTGGCATTGACTTGGCTTGAAGAGGCAAGCACTAAGCTGTCTTTTCAACCATAGTAAAAACCCTCCATCTGGCCACCCTGAAACTCTGTTAGCTTGTTCAACTCGCTGTCGGCTGATTGGGCTTTGTGAAGCAGAAGTAACAACATCAATAGTATAAACCCTTGCCACTTGAGAGTATTACATTTCATTTCATGCTTGACTTAATCAAAACTGGGGAAATGAAATTTACACCTTTTTGATGTTCTTTTCCCTGCTGTTTAAGGAGAAGAATCTTAACCCATTTGATCTTCACATGCACCCAATAAATGACCAAATATGCCAAGCTGCCAAAAGCAGACGGCTGCCAGTTGCCAGTTTATGTCAGGTCACTGTGAGAGAGCTTAATGCAGAAGGTCTTGAGTTTCATACCAAATACTTCGGTTTGCAGCACAGTATTTTGGTTGCAGTGTCAACAATTTAGCTCCCCTCCCTATTAATATTAAACTATTATAAAGAAAGCAGAAATGTCTTTTTTTTTTTGTGGAGGGAAATGTGTTAGCAGGCAGCTGTTGCGTGACAGTCAGGAGAAAATGACAGAGATGAAATGAAGCTGGGCTGGAATTGCTTCTTCAAACCCTTGACATTTGTTCCTTTCTTTCCTGGCTCTGATCTACATGATATACATAGTTGTTGTTGTTGTTTTTCCTGCTAATAACAAGACAGTGCAGTGCCGGATTAGAGATTGAGTGAGTGAAAAACGGGACTGGTGATAAGGTTTTCCCCATGCCTGGGGGGAGGCTCATTAAATGGGAGATCAGATCACTACAAAATACATACATGAATAAAACCAACAACTAACAAAGTTCTCTCTGCAACTTGCTGATGGAGACAGCGTTGGATTTCAGCACACTCAGGCCTGGGAGGAGGCTTTGCTGCTCACTTTACTGCTGAGTTTGGACGCGTCACTTGGCCTCGGTGCCCAGCATGGGGTGTTGGGGCGGGTGGGAGATGTGCTGTCACCACCTGCATGGGGCTGGGTCCGCACCGAAAAACACACACAGAGACACAGTGCAACAGGTCCCTGCTTTTCCCGCCACCGTCCTGCTCCCTTCAGAGACCTTTCGCCTTTTGTCAAGGGCCCACATTTATGACTTGATGAAAACATTTGTAATAGATCATCAAATACTGATACATTCTGAGGGACAATATCCCATTTGTTAAATATAAATTAACATTAACACAGATCCCCCGTCGCAAAAAGGCGAAGGGTTTTGACACCTTTTCAGTAGGACAGGCCGGGCCCCATCGAAGAAAGCCAAGGGCCTGTAAAGGAACTTGTCCCGAATGGTGATCCTCAGGCTCTTGTGTGACAAGGTACATAGTTTCTATTCAGGAACAGGCAGATTATCGGTTACTATAGTTTCCCTAATGCTCAAATGGAGCTGAGGCCTAAGCTGAACAGAATAGGTTAAAAGGTGCCGATGTTTGGGCCTGCGAAACCACATGTTGAGAGTCAGAGACCAAACAACACAAAGAGCACATCTCTCTGGTCTTTGATGTCTTCTCCGAGGGACTCAGAGTGAGAAAAATGTGGCCGTGCCCCCGCGCCCAGCGGCCGGACAATGCGGCAGTGTGGGAGCGCAGGGCGCCGCGGGCCTCTGGCGGGAGCTGGGCTTCTCCTGGGCAAGAGCAGAGGAGATCGGCACTGCCCGTCCCAGGAAACCCTCTGACCACCACACACAGCTTTCCTCATTCTTCCCCTGTGAGCCACGCACTGTGGTCTTAAACGCACACAAACTTAGGACCTTGAAGCAGTGAGTTTAACTAGACTTAATTTGCTGTTTTCTGCATTTGTTTCCATTTAGCCTGTTCTTTACCATTTCCTTTGAGTTGCGTGCTTTAAAAACTCTTTACAGCACTTCAGCTAGCAGCTTTTTATTTCCCTGCGTGCCTCAGTGTCTGCTCTGAATCCACTGTGGAGTTGGTGTAGTGGCTGCTCTGTGCTTCCTGCATGAATCACTGATTGCACTTTTTTTTCCATTTGTGAGTATACAGTGTTTTTAAGCAATTCATATTCACCATAAAAATGTTCCATGTAGGATATCCCTTGATAGCACAAGTGATGCTTTTGCATTTTTCATAAACTAGATTAAAATACCCGCTCCTTGTGCTCACGATGTAGGTCTCCTCCGTTCTGTTGCAACTCAGTGTAGTATTTTAATTTTTTACTAAAACTCTCATAAGCAAGATAAATGTGCATTGGCACTAAAGGGAGACTGCCAGCTTTGATAGGTTATATTGCCACAATTTGCTGCTGCTCTTTAAGTATTCCAGCTCTCAATATCCAAGTATTATGCAAAGCAAAATTAATCAGCACCTGCATCTTTTAAAATAATAGAATTCATGAATTCTAAAGTTTTATCAGTGTTATTGTAATTCTGATTGTCGTCAGTTCTTTATACCATTATAGAAAAATATCTAATTGTAACAACTGTATTCCTATAGTGAACATATTACTTGAATTCAAGCCCTAACAATGGCAATAGGATAACTGTCCTTGAATTTGAGCCTTTTGTGATACATCAATAGGCTTACAATGTGCTGAATTAGCAGGCATATTAATGGGCAGATGCAGCACCAGCCCATTCTTTTTACCCAAATCTTCTTATGCAAATACCCCATGAATCCAGTTCAAAGAGCTAGCTTTAAAATGAGCCTCTACACACATTCAGATGGGTCCTTTCACAACTGCAATGGGACTTAGATAGAAAGTGACATGAGAAAAGTTTAGACACTTGTTTTTATAACTGAACATGATCTTGTTATCATAATCTGATACTGGTAACTGGCATGGTCTGGTTGTAGAATTTTAAGCCTTTAACAGAGGGAGATAATCTAGGCCTTTGTGCTACAATGTACTGAATCCTGCACTTGGTGAAAGCTATCAATGAGAATCGCAGTTCATGCTTTTTCAAACAAAACTTTTTCATGGTAAAAGCTTTTATCCTATGATAATTACTTAACTGATTGTAGCGGTGCCTTTAACGTCAGTGAGCTCCTAACAAGGGCACATAAAAAAGGCTGCGTTATTTCAGAATAAATAAATTATCAAATAAACAGTTTTTGTTTGCTTGTTGAACTAAATGGTAATGAGGTCATTATTTAAAATGCTAATGCACGGCAGCGTGGCTAGTAAAAGTTAATGTATTTTATGAACTTTCTTTTGTTTGCTCTGTTTCTTGTGATTGTTTCTCATCAACAGCATCTGGACAAGAATGGTTTTAATGATTTAATCGCAAATTTAGGAAAACCTGCCAAAGGAAAAGAAGGATGATAGTTTACTAGATCAATAATGTTGAAATCCCTTCCTTTAGAGTTAATTTTAAATTTCTCTGCAATTTCAATGAAAGCCTATGGCTTTCTAAGTGGTAGATTGGATTTTTTTAAACTGTCTCTTTTAAGAAGTCCAAAAGCTGGTGAGAAGGAATTTCTTGTTGACATTTCCCATACATGCTGACCAAGCTTCATTAAAGCAATGCTTCCTACAGAATATTCTATAGGAAGCATAAAGACAACTGAGAATCGATTCTCAGCTGGAGCAAATTGGCATAACTAATTGACTTCTGTGGATCTGGTCAACACTGTTTCAGCCTTGGCCAGTATGTGGAGTTGATAGATGTAGATAATTTAAACTACATGAGATTATTGCAAAAAATGAGAGGGGAAATTATCTGCTCTTGCATTTAGGTAATCATAATGTATACTAGACTAGTCCTGTACAGCATTATCAACTGGTTTATTCTTTATAATTTTTTTCTGAAATGAGTATTTATACTGTGTTCTGAAGTGATTCTCATATCAAGAACTTTGGTGCAATAGATGAACATAAAAACTAGCATGTCTCACACAGTTGTTTTTAGACTAGTACAAGGATTTCATGTAGATGCCTACTGGTAAAAATATTATGGGTTGTGCTTGATAACCTTAATGGAGGAATGCTTTATTAAGATTTGTTGGTAGCAAACATAAGAGTTCCAGATTCTTCTTCTAGACACTTTGTGTTTCAGTTCTAATCAGCAGCATTATTTTGGGACATGAAACATTTGGCCAATGCTTTGATTTTTAGTATTGTTTTCCATTTTCTGTAAACCTGCAATAGGAAACTTATGTGCTGAAAGAACACGTCAAGTTAACCTATGGGTACATAGAGGGCCTAATTCTGAATTATGTAATTCTGATGTATGTAAGTCAACCCTGTCTCAGAAATATATCCATCACCATTGATTTAGCTTTATCACACTTAGACTTTGATACTTAATTGCTTAATTGTCTTTTTTTCTTTTTTTTTTCTTTGTGGATGAAGCTGAAGTGATCAAATGAAGTTATATTTTCTTAGCCATTTTTGCTATATCTGGTATTATTTAATCACAGCACTGAAGATCTGGAAGGAAATCAGTGAAGGAGAACCACTGAAGAAGTGAAATGTCAAAGGAGAGAAGCATAAATGGGTTAGAACAGTAAAATGCCTGGAGGGCAAACTGTGTGGTAGAGTAGTGGAAGGAGAGAAAGATGGGGAATCATCTAGAACATCAGTATCAGACTGCCAAACTGTATGTTATATAAAAGAGGAAAGGAAATTTTGTGTAAATTAATGGTAGATAACATCATCTAGCAGGTAGAACAAATGAAAGGAAACTTGGAAATTCTCAAGAACATGTAACTTACCTGTTATTTTACTGCAGTTCACCAACACAGAGTTCATGTTTCACAATGTCAACAGTAACAAAAGACAAGGTAAAGCAGACTGTACAAGCAAAATTAATTTGAATGAGTTTCAATCCCATTAATGTGTCTGTTGGGCTTCAGTAGTGGAGGGCAAAACAGGAGAAGACAGAAATGAAGTGCGTTATTTTTAGAACTTATTTTTTGAGAAGTAGAGTGGCTGTGAGCATGGTTTTTTTAGGAAATCAGAATTTAATATTCTGGCATGAAAATCAAGTCCTTGTGCCCTTTTACTCAAGGAACAGATATTCTCTGAAAAAGGAGTTTCATGATGGTAAAGGCTGTCTGCAATTTTAAGTCACATTTTCAGAACATGTTTTATAAAGATGTACACTGTTTCCGTAAATCAAAACTGGCTAAAATATTTGCAGCCAAATCATATTTGGATATTTTACAAATTAAATTGAATGTTTTGACAGTTTGAAATAAAACCCTTTCATTTCTAGATAGCATTTTTCCATAAAAGTGAAATTAATCTGTCTCAAAGAAAAGGGTTTCAGTATCATTCCTTGCACTGCTCTTGTTGACTTTCACGCCTTTCAGTGCTTTGAGAAACTGGGATAAGTATGTATTTTGGTGCTTTGAGGAACTGGATCCTACAATGTTTGAGATAAGCCTTAGTTTGTCCTACAGACAAAGCTGAAATTCATCCCCAAGAGATTCAAATTCTTGATTTTGTCTTTTTGACATCTGGCACTGAAAGAATAGTTTCATGCCTGCTTTTCTATTTCTTTTTGTGCACAGGAGGATTATTTTTTTTTTTTTTTTTAAATGCTCATTTTTCAAATCTCCTTCCAGGGAACATTTTGGCATGCTTTGGGTCCTCTGAGCAAACCAGTATTTTCTAACTACAGGTGTTCACTCAGCAGTAACATTGCACTGCGCTGCATTCCAACCAGAACAAAAAAATGAATTATACTCACAAAATATGCCAATGTTCCCAGTCTTGTGCCTTCATCAGGGATGAAATGTTAGTATACTTTGCTAAATCCAAGTCAATGATAAAAGAATCATGAGAAATGCGAATGGAATTGTTTTTCTGCCAAGTGGAGTGCAATGAGGCTTTACTGTTTGATGAACATCTGTAAATACTCTGGATTCCCCCATTGCATTCGTGCTGTGCAGGTAGTAATGCTGGTGCTTTCTCTCTAACATTACCAGAGTTGTTGTCATTACACTCAGTTTGTTGCAGTCTTACAGCTTCTCTCTGCTTTTCTTACCTTCCAGGTATTAGACGTGCAATACCCTACAGCAAATACAACTTCAGCCTAAGTAAATTTCACCTTTTCTCTGTAATTTCAGAGCAGAATTTTATACCAAAGCCAGCATTCCTCCCATTAAAATGCCATCTGGAGGATTTCTGTATGCAGGGAATACCTCAGAACTGACTGCCCTCTTCCAAGTCGTACAAGAAGTTGGTGATAAGTTTGACAATGCAACCCAAATCATCTTATTCAGCATGTGGTTCAGCTTCTTTCACTTACACCTGACAGGTGGAGAAGAAAAGAATTGTTTACTTAGAAATAATTAAACAGCTTCTGTTTTCTGAGATGTTTATCCTAGTAGCACTAGGGATTTACATGGATGTGTTGAGTATGGAATCAGATTAAAAGGTATCATGTAGCAGTATGGGGTTTTTGCATGGATATTGGTATAACCTTTGAGTCTGCATGTAAGCACCATGCTATTTGTGCCTGAGGGATAAAGCAGTAGCAGAGGAGAAGTTCCCTGGATACACTGGCCATTTGCTCTGGCAAGCACTTGGCACAGTAAGAGAGGAGCTCAATCACTGATTTAAATATAAGGCAGGTACGCTTTCATGAGATAACCATGGCCGTGGGGCTTTCTTTCTCTTTCTTTGTGCTCTGGTTTAGTTTGAAATAAGGGTGGAGGTATTTGTAAGTGGTCAAACCCCTTGGAAATAAAAACACTGGAAGAGTAGATCTGTGTTAGACCAACATAATGATCAGATGTGAGGTCTGGTGCATGAATGCCAGAGAGTCATAAAATAGCTTGGGTTGGAAGGGACCTTAAAGATCACTCAGTTCCAGCACAGTTAGCTCAGAAGGTTTACAGAAATAATTTCTTCACTGCTTGTGATAGCCCTACAAATGCATAGCTGCTAGGGTTATGATTAGTCTACAGCTACAAATGCAGAGTGACAGGGAGAAGAGGGGAAATTGGCTCCTCAATCCAGTGTCTCTAAAAGATGATGGAAAAAAAATTTTAACATGTTAAAATAATTCAAATTACTGAAAAACATGTAAAATTATTATTGCTCCCGAGGCAGCCTATAAATATTATTACTGTATTGGCTGAATCCAAACATAAAATATTTTCTCCCTGCTTTTTAAAGCCATTGACAGATACAATAGACACCACAAGCCAGCTCTTAATCTTGGGTTTAAGATTTAGATTTGTTCTAGATGTTAGAATTAACCCTGGTTAGAATACATGATAGATTTCTATTCTAACAGAGAAATATCCCCTCTTCAGAAGAAATCCCCTTCTTAAATCATCTAGTCTGTGACATCCCCTTAATCCCTTTATTTTTCTTGAATTTAGCATAAATACTTCCCTTTCTTGCACCTCCATCTGTTTGTTCTACTTTTTTGCCTTGGTTCCTGTCAATGATGCATGGAGCTGTGTTTTCAGTCAGAAGGGCATTAGCTAAAGCAGTAGTTTCCCAGAGCTGGTGCCAGAGAAGTAGACTGAATGTCTTGAGAATGGTGAAAGACATAAATATACAGGGACACATATTGATCTGTATGCATGCAGGAGTGGAGACGGATGGGTGGGTAGATGTACACTCACACAGATAAATAATACAGCCAGTGAATGTACATACACAGCTATTGGAAAAGTCAGAGAATTCTAAAATGTTCTCACTAATAGTCTGGTTAATGAATACAAATGCAGTGCAAACTCAGGCAAGCTTAATGCTTACAATGGTTTGTTCCCAGGCATCTACAGAGTGGTAAGGAGGAGAATTAACATAGGATTATCATATTTTACACATAGGCATACTTGCCAATCCTTTTAAGAATCCTTTAAGGACATATCTAGCGTCTAAGTATTTGGAAATAAGAATCACTAAATATAGACTGTGCAAACCACTTAGCTATAATTCTTTTGAGTTACTTGCTGTATGACAGAACTGCGTATTCAGTTGATTTCTGCATAATGAAATAAGCCATTTTAATTTTTAAATGTGGGAAGATAGCAGTTTGTAAGCTATACTAAATATTTAAGAACATTTCATTTGATTAACTGAGCTGTATTTGGCACTATGAGGAGCTAGCCATGACTTTAATACTATCAAAAATTGTTTCTGAAAGTGAATGGTAAAAGAGATGTGTGTCTACCTGGTTTCCCTATTCAGCACATTTGTAAGTCACATTCCACAGATGTTGGATGTTTTACGCAGGTACAATCACGTATTTATAAAATCACCCAGCTGCATTATGTAGGTGTCTGACAATGTGAGCTGTGGTTTCACCATCATTAATATCCAATCTATGTGCTATCAAAGCACTCAGGGTAAATTTGATCTGGCTAAAGGATACTTGGGTTAGCTCACAATATGCAGTTTGTGCTGGCTGTGGTAGGACAAACACTGTTTAATCTGGCATTAAGGCTGCTGACACATTTTTTTTGAAAGATGGCAGAGTGAGATTTTTCTGTAATGTGACTTTGCATCTTGTGACCACAGTACTTTTTATTTGATATTAATGATCTAGAACCATGTCTTTAGCAATTGTAAAATATATTCTTGTATACAGTTCCTGTTAAAAAAATATTTTAAAAGCCCTGTTTAAATGTGCTTCCTATTTCTTTTGTTGAGCTGGGGAACATAGTTGCTTTCTTTTTTTGTTAATATTACCCAAATGACTTACTTGCATAATTTATGGGAATGTTTTTCAGATATGTTTCAGGGTAGCTTTTGACATAGGAAAAATTAAGTTTAAGACACACAGGTGAGTAGAAAAGTCTTATTTCTTCTAAGTTTTTAAACTGTATTGTGGATGAAAGGTTGCTTGGTGATGTTGTCTCTTGAAGGATTTTGCTGTGTTATTTCTCACCTTTCTACCTCTTCAATGTGAAGGAGAGCAGGAAGGGTAATTAGGAAAGGGCTGAGCCAAACTGTTCAGTGGCAGTCTAGCAAGGGGCAACAACCATAAGAGGTGCCTTGGGAAGATTCAAAGTACATGCTAGGAGAAATGTTTCCCCTATGAAGGTATGGTGATACTGGAACAGGTTGGCCAGAGACCCTTGGAACTTTTCAAGAGCTGGTTAGACAGAATCATGGCTTGTTTATTATTCATGACAGTTCTGGGGGGAAGCAGAACCCTTAAAGTTCACTTCTACTAATATTTCTATGATTGTGTTATTCTGTACCTACACTGCAGAAGTATCAAAGTAATTTATTCAGGTGGGATTTTCACTGTAGGTGAGTTTTCTTTGTGGGTTAATATTTTCAGTGGAATTTCAGTAATTTTGTACTGGGGCCATAATTCAGCTATGAAATAAAGTGAGTGGATCTAATACAAAAGATAAATATTGTATAACCATCACGCTTCCCACAACATAGGGATCATACTAAGTATTAAAAATCCTGTTTTCTTGTTGAAATCCACATTAAAACCAATTGTGTATATATGCTTGAAAGTCCCTTTTTATTATGGACATCCTATGAGCCTTATTAAGCAGAACTAAACAAACCCTAAAAGTACAGCAGAGTGGTTCCTACCCTTTCAGCAGCAGGACCAGTCTGAAATTTGGTATTATTTTCCATGTTAATTCTCAGTGTTTAGTTTTAAAATTCTTTATTGATAATTTCAAAAGATTTTGGAAGGTAATGAATACCATACAGGGTCAGACCAGATGTCCTTCTGTTGTGTCCTGCTATCTGACTCTAGCTAGCAGTGACTGCTTATCAGTATAGGAGCAGTGCGTCATCCTTTCCTTGGTATATCTTTCCAACAATCAGGGGTTCACTCTTCGCTGAACTAGGTGTGATCTGAGAATGCATCTCACAGCAGCATTCAGCACTTTTCATGTTTAAACCCATTGAAACATAGTATTAATTATGGTGGTGCATCTAATGCTGCTGTCATTATCCTCTGATGGATTTTTCCAGAAGACTCAGCCACCAGATGTTCATTTGGTCAGTTTCCAAGAGAAATATGCTCCTCTATACATCTTTCATTTGGCATTTAGTGACGTATTCACAGCAATGTTTGTGCAATTAAAAATATTTTGATTGGGTTTGGTATTTTGTTGGGGTTTTTGTTATGTTTTGTTTAGTTTTGGTTTGGGGTTTTTTTTGGGAGGGGGGTGGAGTTAACACAACAATGAGCTCAACTGTGTTTACAGAAATTGCATCAGGCAATGACTCAGTCTTGGTCTCTGTTCAGCTGCTCCGAGTTCTCACCCAAATGTTTCTAACAGTTTTGGTCGCTTTTGATTTATGGAGTCATGATTAAATAAGGAAACTGGAGCAGCAGAAAGTATCTGCTGCTGTTGGGGAAACACAAGCCCTGGAAGCTGGCAGATGTTGGCTCTGCAGCAGATCAACCTAACTGTAGCAAAGGTCATCCTCTAATGGAAAGGAAAACAAAAATAAAACACTCCCATTCCACCATGAGGAGATACTGAGGGCTACCAGGGGGAGGGAGCGCTTCTGTAATATACTGCTGTGCCACTTGTGCTGTACAGATCTTTATGGTCCTTTACTCCTCATTCCTCCCACAGACAAATGACTGAGTCTAGTGGTCCTGTGATGGCCTGAGCAATAATGAGATGAGCTGCTGCTCAGCCTTTGTCCTCAGTGAGATCCAGAACCCACCCTGCTCAGCGGTGGATCCCCCCAGTCTTTGTCTCTTCCTGTGATACCAGCTCATACCCTGACCCACAATGGGCAATGTTCAACCACAGGTCTGTGAGTGATCCTCTGTTCAATTCAGTCTGGAGAACTCAAGAGAAGCTTTGCTGTGCACAGAGACACATGAATGGGGAGACCTGCCCACCTCCAGCCATGCTCTCCCTGTTTAATGTCACAGCCATTGATAAACTCTGAGTTTTCCTGATGTCCAGCTATGGCACTGCTCTTCCTTCACTGTTCCTCTATGGCATGCAGACAGCTGAGTGCTGTGTAGTTGGCACCAGCTGAAGGAATCTTTTCAGGAAATCCCCAGTTCAAATGACAGGAACAATTGGTTTGCAGTATGGAAGACCTGAACATCACACTTTTATTGCCAAGGAGGCATCTCTCTTGAGATGTTTCTTATTTTTCCCTTTTATTGTTCAATTAGCTTTCATTTCTTTATAACTACTGTATTTAAATGCAGGCCTTAAAATTTCCAGTGTTATGTGGCTATGGGCTTGTGAAGGTTTTTTTTCAGGCAGCCTCTGTAGAGAAATCTTTTCTATTTACTCAGTAAGACTTAGTCTTGGCCAGGTGAACCTTTGCTGTGTGGGTCCAGGATTTCGACTAAATTTTTTCATTTCCTTTTTGTGGAAATTCTGTGGTCATACAAATGTCATTTGCAGAGTAAGTCTTATCTATACTTTTCTGTTGCGTGGCCCCAGTATCAGGCAACATTTCTGTTGCTCTTGTTTAAGACTGTAGCACCTGTGTTCGAGTCAGGGAAACAGAAAGAAGTGCTTGGGCATGCTTGGGGGTGTGTGCAAACAGTGAAATTTCTATGTGTAATGAAATGAGAAACACTCAGTTTTCAGTTTGCATATGCACTGCAGGGTACAGGAAAAAGGGATTCCTCAGTTATTGATAACTGTGAGTTAACTGAGATAACTGTTGTTGCTTGGTTAAAATGGATAGAATACCAAATCACACTCCTTGTTCTCATTGAAAGGCTGCTGTTTCACAACCTCAGCCACAGTTGTTACCAATCCAGTGCATTTCCCTCATAGTTCTCATCTTTGCTTTCTGTAACTCTGCATCTTCCAAAATGCCAGTGATATGCAAAATTTCTTTGTCTTTGAAGCTAAAGACATACTCCTGAGTATTGTCATCCCTTATAGCTTTGGTGTTCTCTTCAGCATCTTTAAAATAAAATCCCTAGCTAAATTTTCACTCTGTAATTAAGGACCTAAAGTAAAGGAGCTAACTAAAGGAATCATGTGAACTGTGAAACACCATTTTTCAACATAATTTTTGCCAGTACCATTTACTTCAGTAAAGCCAGTGGGAACTTTAAAACGAGAACAAGTCGTACAACATGTGTGTATTTTCTGTCCACATAAATATCACTTCTCTAAATTAAAACACCCAAAAATGAAAACTGTCCAGATGCATTGGTTATAAATGAGGAGCTGACTCAGTGTCTGCTATGGCCATTAATGAGCCTCTCGTACACTCCCTAATCATCTTGATTGCCTTATTGAATGAAACATGTGACACAAACCTTGTGCAGAATATCGGTGCTGCTGAAGCACTCGCTTTAGCTCTTTGTACTAAATGGTGATTTACTTTTAGTTCTTTGTAGTAAATGGTGATTTACTTCTGGCACCTCTTCAAATGGCAGGTCTTCACATTTGTGGTCTTCAGTTGAATGTTCTGCCTATACACTTAGCTTCTCAGATCACCAGTTATCTTCAAGTGTTTAATGTCCCAGCAGGTGTTAATAACAGGGAAGTCATGCCTTGGTCAGCATGCTATTTTGCCTGTCCAACATGAAGTCAACATACTTCCCTCAGGAAAGAATTGGCTGAAGTGTAAAGCAGCTGCAATGATTCCTATTTCCATAGCTTTTTGAAAAAAAGGATCAGCATGGTTTTATCCAAAATAGTCATTATCTCTGCTTAATAAAGGTTCTGGGTTTAATGGAAATGCAGAAGGCTACTTAATAAAGGCTTTATTAGTAAACACTCCAGAGTTTAAGCATCCTAAAGTTAGTTGGGTAGCCTGTTTAAAATAAGACAGTGGTCCTATTGTGTATCCAGTGAAGATACAGTATTATCCTGCAGCCCTTGGTACTGTGAGAGTACTATAGGCTTCCTGTTGATGTTTGCAGTCTCAGGAAAAAGCTGAAATTTACAATGGCAGTGGAAAGGGAAATGATTAAATAAGCTTTAGGAACTAAACTACTCTTCCTCCTTCAAACAGATCCTTCTGGGCAAGGCTAGAAAGCCATGGAGTACAATGGTGAGGAAGTCTACTATACTTAAACTTCTGGTGTTCTCATACTTGTTACTGCCTATGGACATATTTAGTGGAGCTTATTCATGCTTGTTAAAAATGGAGAATGTTAACTAGGAATTAACTACATTTTAAACAACTTGTAGTTTCTAGTATTCTGGTTTGTGTTGGTTTGATTTGGTTTAAGGGACAGCATTGTGCAAATTAATCTATATTGATGAAGCCCATTTGTCTGAAGATTATTCTTTTAATAGGCTAGGCAGTTAATGTTTTTTAATTGTAAACTTTGATTACAGGCTTTCAGTGTTTTCAAATGTGTGCTTGTCCTTATTATTTCATTTTAGATCTTCCTGAAGAAGGTGGTAACTGCTTTTAAAAATAAGTATTTGGCTTGGCTTTCCACCATAGTTCTTCTGCTTCTGTATCCCCACTTCCACACAGTCCACATCTGATCAGCCCATGAGGTGCTAATGTGGAGAGCTCTCATAGCTTATCTGATATTTTGGAGAGGACAATTTATAAGAATGTTTTTTCTTATCAACAGTGTTCCCATTTCCAAAGATCAACACATTTTGTAATTTAATGAACATATTATGTGGGCGAGAGGGTGTGTTGTGCATGGAAGCCCCAGTCAGGAACTGGGCTCTGTACATACCTGTCATCCTTCAAAAGGCTGCAGTGTCAGGAAAGCATGGGGAGAGGAAAACAAGAGACCTTGGGTACAATGGTGAGCCATGCAGAGGGAGAACAGAAATGGTGTTAGAGAGAGAAAAAATTAAGGGGAGAAAACAATACCAAACTCAAAAGCAATAGAAAAGGGGGAAAAGAGAATTAGGGAAGGGCGAAGACAGGGAAAAGGAAAGTAAGATACAAAATGAAAACAAGAGGAGGAGCAACATGAGCACCACAAATAGGGGAAAATAACACTGGGCTGAAAACTGTATTGTCTGGAGATAGCCATGATACAGCTAGAGCATAACTGAAACATTTGTATTCTTCTTAAGTGTTTTGTGTAGATTTCTAATCTACTTCTGTAAATGCTTTAAAATGTTAAATGCATTTGATGCAGTTGGATGAAAATGGGATTTTATTTTGATACACATTTATTTTTCTTTCCTAATGTTGCAATATACACAGAAGAAGAATAGGCTGTGTATTAGTTCAACAGGAACTCAAGACGACTTGTTTTATATGAACAAGGGTGTTAGGTATTGTGAACTATAAAAACATTCCATTGTTAGACAAGAAGAGTTAAATGTATCACTTTTAGCAATCTTCCAAATTAAACAGCCAGGCTTTGCTCTTCCCTCTGTCAATATGACATCATTTTGTTTATACTGAAAAGACTGCTTTAGAGGTATATCTTGAGTTGGAACACGCTATTTCGTGTGGCAAGAATTCATAAAATGTTCTTAGAAGTTTTAACATTTGTCTCAGTACGAGAAAGTCAAAACAAACATTTTTAGGCATAAAAATTATATACTTTGAACATTGCTCCCAGTTTTGCATTTCTAGAGGGTTTTTTGTTTGTTTCATTTGGGGTTTTTTTTGCTGAAAACACAAAAACATAAATCACATACATTAATACACAAGGGGGGAAATGTATGAGGAAGAAGGCATGCATCTGTACAGGAGGGTTGTCTACACTCTGTGTTTATTCCAGTGAGGAACTTCTGTCACTCAGTATATCAATATGTTCTATTTAAGCTTAGTTCTGCATTTTCTTTTAAAAAAGGCTGTTAACGATCACAGTCACTTGAGGACTGGATTATGTGGATTACATTCTCATTTTGTTCTTCCTGATAAAAGTTTCTGATCTTTTTGGTGTTGGGATAGGGAGAGCTGTCCATCCGGACACAGCTGCCATGGCACCACTTTTTAAGGTGCTCTACAGAGGTTAAAGCATAAAGTACTCATGTAGCTGGAGCTTTAGGTGGCATCTTAATATCTTTGGGAAGCAGGCAGACCCAGCTCCACACATGTGAGCTATAAAGGGCCCTGTCTGTGAGGATGATGCCGTGATGTTTGGTAATGGTAACCAGTAAGGCAGCGAAGTCTTTTCTAAAAGTATCGCATTGCAGCGTGCAGGTTCCTGGCGTGATGTCAGGCAGCTCTCATGAACCCTGACTGCTCCACAGCAGCTATGGTTATTCTTAGAGACACTTCCCATTCCTTAGGAAAAGCTACTGTGTGAGGCTTAGTTGGCTTTTATCTTTAGAAGTGAGCATTTAAATGTTGGACTAATTTGTAGCTCGTTCACAGCTCAGCTGCAGACCTGCCAGCTGCACTGGGATCAGTGACAAGCTTTTCTTCCGCCTCCAAAGCACACTTGCAGACAGATCCAGGCCCTAGAAGCACATTGCCCCAGAGGCAACTCGACTTTTTCACAGGCATGTAGCTGCCTGAGGGAGTTTTCCAGAACAAGTAGCATATTAGGCATTCCCTAGCAAAGAAAGACCTTACATGCAGGTGGTAACCTTGCTGGCTTCAGGAGTGTTGGATTGGCACTGCTGGGGACATGCTCTTGTGTTTGGAGGCAGAGAGGGACTGGTGACCACGAAGTTAAGTATTGCCCCACCTGGGCCATACAGCTTAGAGACAGAGGCGTGAGCTGCCCAGCCAAGTGGCAGAAGGGGATGAGGGAAAACCTCTAGCCCCTCAAGGGATGTTGATTCAGAATGACAGGAGCAATATGTATTCAACTAAAGCATCTTTTCTTGGATCAGCACCCACGATCCTATGGCAGCATTCTTGTAAGACTTAGCAGAATGGCTGAACTAGAGACAGCCTCTCTTGTGTGTTGGATCACAAGGGAAAAAACATACTTTTTTGGGTGGAGATCAGAAAATAAGTTAATGAGGTAGGAATTAGTAATAACTACACTGGGAGGCATCTGGCTGCGCAGCTTAGCAGTTTGGCAGTATGGAGCATCCTTCCCACATTTTCAGAGGCCTCTTGTACTTTCATTCTTGTCCCACCAATCTCTTCTGGTTTTGTTTGCCCTCACAGATTTGGAAAGACAGTCCGTCCAACCTTACAACCTAATAAATAATAAATACACTTAGTTGGAAGCCTAGCAGCTTCCTCTTGGTCAGGCTGGTTGCAGACTTGACCTCTATTTTCCAGAAGTGTGTGGTGGCAGCTGGGCAAGTCCTGGAGCAGCAGTTCCAGGCACAGGCCTCCACAGGCTGTGATACCTTGGCTGGCAGGAGCAGGAGAAGACAGTGGGTCAATTCCTGACCTGTCAATAGGGTGAGACACCATCATGTCAGTTTTACATCATTGGAAAAATAAATCTTATTTTCATGGTCACATGTTCATATGAGGCTCCCCAGCTGAGGGAACAGAAATGAACTAACCCCTCTTGACACAACCCATTTAGCCTGGACAGTAAAAAAGGATATATTTTAGGGTTTTGGTTTTGGGGTTTTTTTTATGTTCAAGAGATTTCTCCTTGTTTACACCACTGTTAAATTTAGTCCGTCTTATAGGCACAAAATGCTTCTTTTCAATGCCATTCTTCTTTTAAGATCCAAGGAAGTGTGAAGGAGTAAAAACAACCAATTGTTAACCATGGTTAACATGAGCTGCTGAAGTGATTCTATTAGCTCAGGATAACTGGCCAGATGCTCGAAGCACTGGGGTCTTGCTGCCGGCTGGCGATTCCCATAGCAAGCGTCAGTAACAGATAGTGTGAGAAAGAGAAACATGATCAGGGCTCTTCTAAAAGACAGTAAAATATACACTCAGCAGGGATGAGAATATCCTAGAAACAAACAGCAGGGAGCTGAAACAAGGAAGAAACAGAGCAGGAAATGGAGCTGCAATTCTGATTTCATCAGATTAGCAGAAGCTGAACAGAGGACAAACCAAAGGATCTCTGTGAAAGTGGGAGTGCGCTGTGTTGGATTCACCCTTGACCAGTAAACCCAGTTTTCACACTGGATCTGTGTGAAAGAGCAGGAGAGGCATAGAAATTATGCATGTGATGTCAGTTCATCATGAAATGGTTGAGGATTATTTTATTTAATTTTTTCCTTTCTAAACTTTCATCTTTTCAACTTCAGGTAAATTATTTTAAACTAAGAGACTGCTTACAAAAAAAAGTTGTTTGCTAAATGGATTCAGTTTCATTAATAGCTTTGTTCATTCCTAGAAAATGTTTTTCAGCAATTTTTTTTAATTGAAACATGGTTCTGGCACTTCTGTTGTGACTCTTTTTGGTTTTTATAGTGCCATTCAAGTGCAACAAAACCAGAAGTAACTAAATGAGTTTTTAAAAGCATATTACTCTTAATTAAATGGAAACGTCAAAAACTTCAGGATGAATTGGGTGAGATTCACCACGGGCAGTAAATACATTATGTCTACTTAGTGTTTTCAGCAAATTTTTATTCTGTTGCTAACAAAATTAATTTGATTTTCAAAATGAGGAAAGGACTTGGAGGTTATGTGAGTGTAGGGCAAATGGGTGATCCTGGAAGAGCATTGCATTGGGAGGTGGAGTGGAGCAAATCGTGAGAAGGAAAGGAAAGGGAGACTGCTCTTTAAGGTGTTGTATTAACCTTAAGTGATTAAAATGTGAGTCCTTGTAGGAGCTGATTTTTCATTTCTCCAGAAAGCAGAGCTTGTAAGCAAAACTCAGAAAAGGATTCAAAATAACAGGAGGCTCTCCGTCCTACTGTGTCACAGGTTTTAGGAACTTGGCGAAGTCAAGCTTCCTCAATAAAAGATGGAAATTGGTCCTTAGTATGTGTAATTAAAGAGGAGATTGAGAATTATTTAAATATAATTTAAAGTGATTTAATGAAAACCAATATTTGAATATAAGGTTTAATTTCCCTGAAAATAAATCACAGCTAAGGAGAAACTTTACATGTAAATCCAGTGATTTGGAGCACTCTGTATGGAAGGGGAGCTCAGATGCAGTGCAGCTGTTACAGCCTTGGAGGGCTGGCCCTGATGGCTGTTGGGCTGGAGGTGCAGGCAGAACTTGTGCCCTGCTGCATCTGCTGAGCTGTACAGGACTGGAGCAATATTACAGGCAATCAAGACTTTCATTTTCCCTGGAAAAACAAGGAATTTGAGTGCTGAATAGGGAATATGATCAGTGGTACTGAATTGAGGAAGCATTTGCTTTAAGAATGGTTGATTGATTACTTTTCTCCCCATTTTTATGTTATCTTTTATTTCTCTGGTTTAGGGTACTCTTTTTTCCTGGCCTCCAATGTCTATAAAAGATGGATGGAAACAATATATAAAATGTACAAAATAATTTTAGAATATATTTTATTCGAGATTTGGATAGGCTATATGGAAATTTTCACGTTAAATATTTTGAAATATATTTCAAGATATATTTGTAAGCAAAATATTAAATATTTTAAAAAGAGAATATATGATTTGTTGTATTTTACAGACCTAATGGACACAATTTTCACGAAGGCTTTTTGTGGGTTGGAGGTGGGTTCTGTGCTCAGCTCAGGAGTCACCCTGAGCATGCTGTTGGCTGTCCCTTTGGCTGTGTTCAGTCTGCTGGTGTTACAAAACTCTGAGAACTCTTGCTCTTAGCACTTCTGTGAATGTTTTAGGAAATGCATTTGTTGTTTTGGAGCAAAGATGGGGAAGGCAATTCTTTTTCCAACAGCTGCACTGAACAGTAGAGATTCACAGCCCCTTACAGATAGGGAACTAAGACAAATAAAGTGCAGACTGTGTCCACTGCAGGGTACAAGACACTATTCTACCTTTCCTTCTTTCAAAAAAAGCAGGATAAATTAATCAAGCAAGGACTAGGCCAGAAGAGTTGTGCTATCAGCACTCTCCAGCTTCTGGTGCCGAGCAAGCCAGCTTGGATCTCT
>NW_008239324.1:8279270-8286770 GCF_000691975.1 Corvus brachyrhynchos
GCAGACATCAGCTTTAGTTCCTGCATCCACAGCAGCCTCCTAACTTCCCAACAGTCTTATTTGTCTCCTGTCTTGTTTGATCCAGTCTGCTCTATTTAAACAAATAAATACCTGTTATTTTTTTAGCCTTAAATAGCTCACATTTAAATACAATGAGGGAGGATGAGCATAAACACAAGGAAACAATTTGTGTAGTAATATGAAGTATTTCAAAAGAAACCTGCAGTGCATAATTCTTCACCATGCAGAAGCTGGGGTAGAACTTTCTGCTTCTCGTAAATGTGAAATTAGTTCACATCTTTTCTTTCTTTTATGGTGTTGCCAATTATTCAGTGCACCATAAGCCCCGTGTCCTAAATTTCTTGATTCATGTCTAAACATTGCTTGTATAAGCTGTACCATAATTAATCCTTTTGTGCCACAAGTCTAATTTGCCCAGCATGCTTTTCTTTGCCAGGAATGGATGCACCAAATCCGCCGATGCCAAAGAAGTAACGTGTATTTAACATGCATCAGCACTCGCTCTCCCTTTTATAATTGCTGATCCTCCTCCACTTAATAATGCACTACTGAGTTAAGGTTATACATAGCTCAAGCAGTGCTATCAGGGTGTGTGGTTATTTTATAATAACCACATTTTAGGGTGTGTTTCAATTTTACAGGCCAGTCATTTACTTCAAATTACTTTGTCATTTCTTAAAGCCATTGTGTAATTTCATTATTAAAGGAAAAGAAAAAATATAATTTGATTTTTAAAGATGCATTAAATAACACTAATTATAATGCTTAGCTTTTAGCACGTTTTTCATCCTCAGTGCTTTATAGTCATTTTGCTAATTAATTTTTACAACATTCTTGTGATGAGCAACTAGCTGTACCTCTGCCTGAAAGTCAGGAATGCTGAGGCAGGGAAGTTGAGTGGTTTGCCCAAGATTACAGTGATTTGCCCAGGAGATGATTTTAGAGCCAATATGAGTATTTGGTTGTTTCTGACTGCCAGGTCATGCACTCATAAATCTTTCTTTCCCCCAAACCATATACTCTCAATAATTATTTTATCTTTAAAACAGATAAGAACAGAGCCTTTAAATGGCACAAGTCAGCTCTGTGATCAACACAATTCTGTCTGTGTAAAGAAAGATTTGTTTTTAAACACCTCCACTTGAAAAGTGAAATTCCTTTACACCACTGATCTTTGGAGGCAGCAAAAATTCACGTAAATGTTCAGAGTTCTTTTCTTGAAGTTTCATTACTAATTAGTGGTTGTGAGGCAGTAATCCATGTTCCCATTGCCTGCTTTAAGGCCTTTTCAAGCTTCAATCTAGCTACTAGCTCTCGGTCTGTGATTAAATTTCTGAGCTGCCTTTAGTCCCAGGAGTGTTCAGCATAGTAAAAGAAATGTCTTCAGCTGCAGGCTTCTAACAGGTTAGGAAAAGGGAAGAGAAGGTGTTTCCTCTGTAATTTGTAAATATACCATCCTTAATAGAGAAGAGAAAGGACAGGTAGTAAACAGAAGGTGAAATGTCTGAAATGGGGGTCACTGGACGCTGAGGAATTCTGAAATAGCAGCCCGTCATATTTAGGCAAACACGCCGAGTTGAAAGCCATTTAAAAATCATCTTATTCAGACAACAGTTGAAGAAAGGCTCACTAGAACAGTTTTGTCAACACTATCAATTTTCTTGGAGTGTTTATATCACTGTGATATATATATATATATATATATATGTATATATAGATATGTATCTGTGTAGCATTACATTCCAATATTGCAGCTATGCAATATAATTTATCTACAAAATCATGTGCTTTGTAACACTCAATTTCTATATATTAAAAAAAATACGACAATATGTCTTAGATATGCAAGGGTTTAACAATGCTAAAAGACAAGTTAGAACTACTCAAAACTTTTAAATTCTTGTGTTTGACATTGTTGTGAATGTATTTATTTTCAGAATGTGGAGTGGGTAATATTATACCCGTATTTATTGCAGCTGGATCATTTTCAGCTCCTCAATCTTTCTTGTTTGTTGATTGTGACTTTGGTTCTAGCACTGAGGGCATTCAAACTGAATCCTCCTGTTTCCCTGAACTTTAAAGTTAATTACTCTTAAGCTTCCAGTGCAGTTATCTTTGACTTAGGTATTATGTTAGCACTGCAGATACTATATAATCATTTCAAAATACCTATAATTTTCCCAAAGGTCCTAATCCTCCCATGGGATCATGTTGCAATACTTAACTAACACGCTGTAGTTGGGTTCAGAGGAGCTTCGTGCAGGAGCGAGATCTGAGACAAGCCTCCTTCAGGAGCACAGCCTTCAAAAGACAGGGATTTGGGACTGATAGTTTGGGGATTTTTTTTCTCAGGGCTTTGTCACTAATGGTAATTTGTGACAAAATGAACTTCGAGGGCTTTATGGTAAGATAAAATAAAAGCCATTAAATATTGGTGCCATTGACTTGCTGAAAGACTGTACTTTATGTTAATTTGCCATAAACCAGAAGAAATATTTATTTAATAGCATCATCTCAAAGGCTGATGCTGTTTCCATGAGAGTTTAAATAGAATCTCAGCAGAGGCTACCTTGTTGAAATCTGCTCAACAAACCTTTCTTTAAAAACACTTCTTACCATAGCTCAGTTTCTGGCCTGCCCTACAAAACTTCAGTCTCCGGTAAAGTTAAAGGATGATTCATACACCTAGAGAAGGAATTGAATATTCAAGTCACTTGTCAGGCTGGCAGGTTTAAATTATATAACAGGAAGCTTTCTATTCATATGTAATATAACTGAATCACCACTTCTTTATTGATAATTCATTATATGTTGCTACTATCACTCTGCAGCTCTGAAATGCTTTTTGCTATAATGATTTTATACCATACCAGTATAATGGCCTTCTGACTGTGTCAATCAGCTCTACTTGCGTGTACAGTAATATTATTCTGCAATCTGTCTTGGGAGAATGCTTAAAAGCTTTCTCTCATTTTGTCCATTTAACTCATGTATTATCTGAGTTTTTACATTAAATGGCCATACTTAATATCCCATGACATGTCACCTATTTTCTAGGGAGGATACTGATACAGTACTAACCAAATCCAGAATCTATACTAATCAAATTACACCTGCCCACCTCAGCCAAGAGCAGTTCGTTCAGTGCATCAGCATTTAATCTGTAAGAAGAACTTATGAGGAGGAACAAAAACAGTGAGAACTGTAGTTGGCTAAATGTAGTCATGGTTGATGCAATTTGTTTTGTGAGGAGGGATTAGAAGATATTGAAATCAAACTGAGGCACAGGGGTCAATTTAGATACAGATTTATTGCCAGAACTCGGGTTATATTGGTTGCTCCTTTATAAAAACAAGGCCTAATCCGGCAAATATTTATGCAATTTCTGTTATGCACCTTGTGCATTCTGCTGAATGAGACTTCTTGGCTGTAAAATTAAATGTGTGTGCAGAAGTAACAAACTGTCAGACTTTGAGAGAGTTCAGGCCAAGTGTAGATAACAATCGTACTTTCACACTGAAAGACTGCACGAGAGTCCCAAATACTTACTCTAAACCCCTTTCACAGTCAGGTTAATGTACTCAAAGTTTTAAGACTTGAAATGCCAGCTGCTGAACACAAAATCCTACACTGGAACCAGTGCCAAGGCATTTAATCTGTTTGACTTAGACATTTTCCCTAAAAATACTGGATACACTTAAATCTTATTTGTTGCTTGATTCGGTCAATGCCATGGTGTAACTGACTTCTATGTTAAAGAATAAAAGACTCTTATTTACCTAACAGTTTAAAAATTTAGCATTTTAAGGGCAGCAGGTGTCCATTTACGTGGACACCTGGCTTATAATATCCCATCTCCTCTGCATATAAGAACTTCAGACAAAGTTAATGCAGCAAACGTCCAAGTACAGGCAGAATTAATCTGCTCAGCCACACAAGAAGAATGGCAAGGTGGAAAAGCAATGGTTTAATTAGGCCACAGCCTTATTAACTCATAGGACAATAAATTGTACCTTTTTCATTATCATTCATTCCTCAGTCTGTTTTTAAGCCAGTTCTCCTTGGGAATAGGATATTCCTGCCTGAGTACTTGCAGCTGTCAGTGGAGGAGGCTTGCAGTTGTAGTTGTAATCATATAAAAGTGCAGGAGAATGTCCTAAACAGGCAAGGATATAAGCATTTTTGTGACTTGTGAATGGGAATATGCATAATAACATATAGGTAAATGGCTTTTCTTGCTTTTGCTGGCAGCATAACACTCCTTGGGGCCTCTTCTAACTCCTGTCTGCACCAGCACATTGGCAAAAATCATAAGGAATTTCTTGTACTAGTGTACATTTGGTGGAGGGAAAAAAACCATAAGCAAACTCAGTTCCATGTTTAAAAGTCAATAAATTATCATAGAAACCTCTCATGGTTTGTTTTGCCACTGTTCCCTCCACTGTGGTAACCTGCCAGCCTTGTTTTAGTAACCCTTCACAGGATGTCAGAAGGTCTTGGCACATAGGGCTGGATGGCACAGGCATCATCCTGTCTTGGGTCCCTACCCTGTCCTAGGCTGGGTTTTTACCAGGGCACAAAATTCAACCTAAATGATTTTGATTTCCTCCAGCAATAGCGGTGACAGCACTGAATAGACAAAGCACCCTTTTCTTTGTAGTCTCACAATGGTTTGCAGAGGTGAGCCCATTTCCTTCCCTGTAACCCTGGAAGCTCAGAACATGATTTATAAAGCCTCAGAAGGCTGTAGTAGCGGCAAGATCAAAGTATAAAGTTTAGTGGATGTGGACAGTTTGTTGCATTGGGCATCCCAAATCCATCTGCAGGGTCTAGACCTCCTGCAGGCTATGGCAAGGCTCTTACCTCATGCCTGAGAGTGGTGGGACCTGCCACCAGCCTTTTCCCAATACTTGACTCAACCCATGCAGTGCATCAAATCACAAAAATACAAGAAGTGTCTTCTGCTTCTAAAGTACACTGTAATTAGTAATTTTATGGGTTTGTTGTAACGTACCTGGGGTATTAGTATAACTAGTAACACAAAAAGGAAGTAATGCTTCCTTATGGACAAGTTAAAAGTAAAAATGCAGAATAAAGGGATAAGGGACTCCAGGCAGAAAGCTCTTAGGAAAAGGAATATTGGTTTTCTTTGACTGTGTTTGTTTTGTAATTCGATAGAAATAAACAGTTACCGTGGCAACTGTCATATCACAGGCGAGGCACGGAGCAAGGAAGATGCAGCGCACTTACCAATTAGCAGAATGAGTTTTAGGGCTTTTAAAGAGACATTTTTCTTTTTCGCCTGTATCTCCTCTTGGCACCTGCTTTAGCCACTGCTTCTTGATGCTGCACCCCTCTTTATCGAGCCCTCTTGCTGCTCCATGGGCAGCCAGTAGCTCCCAGGGCTGTTCTGGGGGAAACACCCTATCCGTAGGGATGGAGTCTCAGGCACAGCATTCATCGCTCACCAGAAGGTCTGGAGGAATCGTAATTGACACTCTTGTGACACCCAAGATGCTCAAAACACATTGAGAGTGTTAATTAATCTTTGTAATAGTCTGGTGAGACAGGTGAGCATTATTACCCTAGAATATATATTTATTTTTTTTTCTATTTTTAATACATAGGGCAGCTGAAGTTTGTTTAAATGTTTTCAGCATCAGGGAGGAGCAGAAGTAAAGAGTCCCTGTTTTCCAGCCCTGTGTCCTGGCTACTATTCAGCTCTCCTAGTTCTTGTTTGCTGAACACCTCTCATTATTATTATTATTAGTGTAAGAATACTGTTAGTATGGTCTTGAAAAAATGCTGTAGTGCACCAGAGGTTGTTTCCTTTTCATTTTACTCTTTGTTTTCAAAGGACTTGGAAACACAGCAGCACAGCAGCTCTCACAAATGTAGATATTATAATCATATGTACTCCTCATTTTCAAGGGTTGGGATTTTCTTCCCTCTTTTTTTATTTTCTTTTGGGATGAAGAGCATTTTGGTTGCTCTCCAGGCAGTCTGTATATGTGTAAAATTATCCTCATACTGCAGAGTAGTTCAGAGTGTCATGTTTAATCTGTTTATCCATGTGTTGTAAAATTTCCGTACACACATGCACACACACGTGCACATAAACTTTAAATTTTTTTGCATACATATTTATTTGTATACATATATCATACAAATACACATATAGATGTATTTTTCCATTACTGACTATAGCGCATAGGATATTGACTGTGCTGTTTTTCTTCCCTTTAAAGAGCATTAGCACCAGTGAATTATATTTGTTTATGTTGTCTCTGGAGGAGACAACCTTTACCAATATAATTTTTACTCCAGCACCGCATTCAAAGAAGGTTGTGTTTCAAAGGTGACATATTCCCCCTCCCTAAAGAAGAAACACAAGGCTGCAATTTGTCTTTTTAACTAAGCTATGTGGGTCTGGGTAGCGTTAAAAAAAAAAAAGTGTTGTCCTTGTCACCTGCCATTTTTCTAGCCGACTTGACACCCCCAGGCTTCCCAACAGCTCTTTCCAGCAGGAGCTGTCTCAGAGCTCTTAGCATCACCAAATAATTGAGGTTGTCACATCTCTTGTTCATTGTTTTTTCCAGGCCTGGAAAAAATGCAAATATTTCATTGTAGTCATTAATTTTCCCATCCTTTTCTTCAAGCATCTCATTGGTTTGATCTGATGAAAAGGGCTGAAGGCATTATTGCAAACACAGTGGCATCCAGGTTCTGCCTATAGTGGGGAAGAATCTCATCAGATAAAGTCTCAGGGAGGTCATCAATCACAGTTGCTGACAACCATTTTGCCTTCGTTTGTTACAGATGTGAACATGCTTAATTATTTGTAGTGTAATTAGTTCATGAAATGTCAGGAAATGTCAAACTGTGTTCACAGCACAGATTTTTGCAGCAAAGAGCAATGAGAGCAAGTGTCAGTGGGAGACATGGAGAACTGATGGGGGGAACTGTGTCTGCAGGCAAATGAGGGAAATAGCTTGGGGGACAAATGAGGGTCAAAATATTAAGATTAAAGTTTTGAAAGGGAGACCTTCAAGGGAGCTGCGTAAAGTGGGATGTGAATGATGTTACCATGCAGCAGCATTTCAAGCACATGTCTGGAGTGGGAGGAGGGAAGTTAAATCAATATTTACTCTTGTTTTAATTTGATTTGTGTAAACATTGGCTTTTGACGGCAGATCTTTAGAAGAAATTCAGCAAAATTCTACCCACAAGTCTCTGACACTGAAAAGGTAACTTGATAGAAGAGAACAAAATTCTAGTGAAAGGAGATTTCTAACACTTTCTTAATTTCTTAATTTTAAAATTTTGAAATTAGCAATATGTGCAATGATTATGAAAAAATATCATAAAAAGCAGATGTATGTGTTGTCTAAAATTACCGAAAGACTGCTTTCCCATACACTGTGCGTTAGCTCGGCTTTCTGTACCTGCAAGTCAACCCACACAATGATAGTATCTCCA
>NW_008239324.1:8291770-8301952 GCF_000691975.1 Corvus brachyrhynchos
AAGATATATATTTGACCTATTCATTAGCCACAATTTCTCTATTGTCTTTTCAAAAGTAGAGCTGTATAAAATAGTTTAATTTTCTGCTGTTTCATTTCTCTTCCGTTTTCCAAGGAGGGGAAAAAAGAAATATATAAACAGAAATGTTTTACATAAAAAAGCTCTGAAAAGCAAAGTAGATGCTATTTATGTAAAGTCCAGTCTCCTGGAGCTACTGTTTTGCTTACACATGAGTCCAGCACTGAATTTATATTTATTCAAATACCTGGCCTTTCTAGTTTTGCAAGTGCCATTTTAAACCCAATGTTAAGCTACAATTATAGTAGAAAGCATCAACTGAAAATTCCAGAAGTTAATAAATATTCAGGTGCCCTGATTTTATGATCAACCAATTTTTTTTCCAATTACATATTTCTCCAAGAATTTATATTGGCTTTGTGAAACTAGAAACTTTTCAGATATGTAAATCAATCTTAGTGTTACTGTGCAGTATTCTTTAAATTAAATTACAGCACAGATATCAGATTCTAGCAGTTCTTTTGCTGCAATGAGATAATTTCTGGAGGCAAGACACCTGGCCAGGCTAGAGTGGTGATTAATTTTATGTGTTTAGGGTGCAATCATCACTCAGAAAAAGGCTTAGGGTTTGGATGATGGATGACAGGTAAAGTGCAGGCTGATAGGACATGGCCCATGAATCTGTTCTACATCATCAGTTCCTTTGATCACTGGCAGAAGTTCAGAGATACTTCTTTGCATCTGTCCAAAATAAACAAAGCTACCATATACCTTTTGCAAGATCACTTTTAAATACAGGCTTATTTGTGGGGGAGAAAAAACCTTTATTTTTTATTTTTTTCAACAATGGCTGAGGGAAATAAAAACAAACACTTTGTCTTGCATCTACATGCACTTTAACAGGCAAAAATACGCTGAGTGTGTGTGCCTCCATGTCCATACACATATATATATATTTTAATGAAAGATGATAATGTAAAGGCAATCTTTTTCCCCTGCAAACTGATACCTATGTTGACACCATAGAGGGGATTCAGCATAGCTGCTGAAAAACAGCGTTACACAGCCTGTCATGAGAAGAAAGCCCTAAGTTATAGCAATGCTATGCAGCATTTCTTCTTCATTAGTAATGGTGGTGTGACTACAATTTGTTGGGAATCTTTCTTACTAGCGATAGCAAAACGAACTGCGCAACCAAAATGATTTTGATTAATAATTCAGAAGAGTTAAAGGGGGAAGAGATAGAGACGATTTGTGCCAACCTACCAAAATTTTTTTTTTGTATCTCAATTAACAAAATATAATTTGATAATTGGAAGCAAATGCTTCTTTATCATATGATTTCTACTTTTCTTTACCCAATGCTGTCCCCTGCAGGGTGTAAGAAATCAGATCACAGAAGTACTCAGAGGCTAAAAAAATATATATATATTTTTTTTTTTAAGTCCAGGAGTAACAGAGGAATAGCTGAATTATCATCATCTTCTCTATCAGAATTCATTATCAAGCCAGCATGGTTTATGAAAGATAATTGGAAGCAAATGCTTCTTTATCATATGATTTCTACTTTTCTTTACCCAATGCTGTCCCCTGCAGGGTGTAAGAAATCAGATCACAGAAGTACTCAGAGGCTAAAAAAAAATATATTTTTTTTTTTTTTTAAGTCCAGGAGTAACAGAGGAATAGCTGAATTATCATCATCTTCTCTATCAGAATTCATTATCAAGCCAGCATGGTTTATGAAAAATCCTTTCAGAGGTTTGACCGGGTGCTGTGATGGGCATTCCTTGAAAATATTCTCTTATACCTCATGGCATATGTGCAGCATTTTTTTCCATAGGTGTTATGAATTCCTAGTGCTCATGTTGATGTTCTGTCTGTGGACAATAAGATGTTAAGCATTTCTTTTGTATGTCTCATCAGCTGCACTTGGACAAGAAAATCAAACAGAACTCATAAATTATAAAATACGTCTCAATGGACTTTCTTACTGTTTTATAGAATGAGAAGTAAAGGGTATCCAAGACTGCTTTGTATATGTAGAAAATACTAAGATACTACTCTGCTTAAAAGACAGGTGACCCTCATAAAAGAAATACAACTCATCTCAAAAAGGACATTAAAAAAAGTAAAGGGAAGCATAAAGGTGGAGAGCTGATTAGATTTCCTTAATAAGATCATCCTTGTACCAGACAAAAACAAAACATGGAGCTTAAAAAAAACCTCTGGGAGCATTTGTTATCACAGAGAAATCATACTCACATGATTGCTGTCTCCTTACTCAGCTGGAAAACTGCTTTATCTGACTAAGTGCAAATACTGAAATGTTCATTAGCTCTCTTGAAACACCTTGACTTGTCTTTATTGAGTTGCATTTCATCCATAGCCTTTGCACCTGGGGGCACACAATAAATTTTTCTTCACAAAGGGTTTCTCAAGAGTGGTATGACTGTTCCTTTTCTCCCCAGAGTCTGAACGCATTGCATCATCTTCTATCATATTTACAAGACTGAGGCCCAGGATGAAGAATTGTTTAGTATCTCCAAACCAAAGCTTGCCACGTAGCAGATCAAATTGTTGTTGCTCTGCCACTGAGCTGACTCAGTACTTGCTTGTTTGATTTAAGGCACAGTTCCACTGTGAAAAGGTATTGTAAAAATGGTATTTTCTTCTGCAGCAGAGCTAGTTCCTATGTGTATGAAGAATTATATGTGCTGACTCATGTGACAAAACATAAGTATTTACTGCTTCTGGTGTTGCCATCTCTGCAGAGCAAAGACAGAGGAGAGAAAGCAGGTTAGGGTCCATTTAACGTGTATCCATGAATATTCCTTTCCAGGATTCTGTGTGTTTAGTCTTTGCAAACTCAGGGAGAACGACTGCATGCCAGAGCTGTTTAGAGGAGTATAATTTGGCCTCTACTGCTGGTGAGTAGCCATGGGAAGGAAGCATCTTGGTCTCTCAGATAGTGCATGTGGAAACACCACAGACAAAAAACCCATGAAATTGTAATTTGAAACAGAGTAGATCAATACTTTATACTCTTCCATACCATATTTCACCTATGTGTAAACCTGCAGAGTTTGTGACTGCAGTAGGTTATTTTGTGGCATTCTGGCTTTGTAAACTTCTCTTTTGGATTAACATCATCTCTTCAGAGATAGAGGGAAAATATTTCTGCTTTTGTCATTACTTACCACTTCTTTAGAATAATGCAGAGGGACAATTTCTTTGTATTATCCAGCTAGCTATCATACTTTTGGAGCTAATCTCTGCCTCGATGTCGTGGTCTGTTAGCACATAGAACTACCCTTCAGTGACTCTGGTCTGTCCCCGCTGAGCTGTTCTAAGGGTTGCTGAGGGCTTCCTCCTTTGGCTATCTTACACAGTCTGTATTGAAGCTGTGAGGGGAGTTCATAAGGAATTACTGAGTTCATAAGGCTGAGTGTTTCAGTCTCTGTTTCAAAGTGACACTGAAGCTTGCATGAGAATGACTTGGATTTGTGTTCCATCAAAAAAATGCAGTGGTTAGAGCAAGCAAAGGAGCAAGAAGATTTTCTTGAATATTTCAGCGACTTAAAAGAGAATTTCTAGCCATTGTCTTAAATTCCTAATGGTTACTAGATGATCAGACTGCCAGCAATATCTGCTGGTTATTTCTGTAGTCTTTTGCAGTGAAATTGTCACCTTTTCAGAGCAGTTTGTGGGGCTATATTTTAAGTCCAGTAGAACAGAAATCAGTGGGAATAAGGCAGCTTGCTTAGTTAGTCCAATACCTTACTCTATCTCTTTGGAGCAGTAAAAGTTTAAATAAAATTTATGGTTACTGAATTCTCAAAGATTGTCTTAACCAAAAGACTGTGGCTATCAACAAACCATGCTGTGGTATTTGAAATAAACATTGGCCCCTCTGCTGAAATGTCTTAGCACTGGGAAGAGAAGGACCAGCTTCTCTTGGCAGCTTTGGAATTTTCTGGCCAAGTAGTCCAAAAAGTTAACTTATATTGGCCTCGGGTTAAATCTATTCTTCACCTGGGAACTAGAACTAGGCTCTTAACTAATGGTGAAGCTGATAGCACTTACTTTAGTATATGCTGTTTAATTCTAAAGTAAACACCTATAAATTAAAGCAAAACCTCATTGTTATAGAGAGAAAAAGTTGAATAAGAGGCAACTACATGAAGCTTATATATGAGTAAAGGGCAACTTACCTCCTAGGTCCCAGCACTTAGAAGCTGACTAACTCTATGCAGTATAAGATTTACCCAAATCCTTGGAAGGGGAGGGGGCAAGTGCCCTTGACTTGTCTTAGAATAGAAACTGAAAGTTTTAAGGCTTCTCTCTAACATGAAGCTACACTACAAAATATCAGTTATTCTTTGAACTTGTCTTTTAAATAACTGTTTAGGTATTGTAGTCTGAGCAACAAATATTTTATTGATTTGTGTGTGTGGATGGATTGTGCTTAAATATATTCAGTTAATATTGCTTAGTAATTTTTCTGAGAATACAGCTATCTTTATAAGCTCTTCTGTCTGGTTTAGCTTGATCAGTAGTTTATCAAAATCTTGTTATGCATTTCCATGAGAAGGAAGAATACAGCCAGCAAGAGCTGTGTGACTCCCAGCACTCACCATTTTGCTCTCCTGTGTAGTAATTGAAATCGTATCTGTAGGCTGTGTTTGCTCCTGAAATGTATGAACCCATAAGCCAAGATGGAGACTCGAGTGCAAATTCACTTCCTTATGGTTAATAGCAGTTATGTCCAAAGACCCTGAGGAGAATCCCTAATTCCACTGGAGTTTTACCTTCTTCTGGAAACCCTTTTGTTGTGAGCAGGCCTGGCTCAAGGGGATAATAGGAACTTGAAATACAAGTATATTTGAAAAATGCACATATACACTACAAACAACATAAGCTTGACAATCTTTAGGAGCTGTCTGATAACTTTCTACAAAGCAGCTTGACCCCCTACTGTTATTTTTTTATATTTGTATTTACTTTATCACACAGAAAACCAATCATGTTACTCTGTCATACCAGTTATTTTCTAAAAGTAGACAGAGGCATGTAGCAGCTCAGAAGAGCTTACAGTCTCCTGCAAAGACACAGCACTTTCCTCCCTTGAGGTTCTGAAGTTATTGGGGCAACAGAAATGCTTAGATTTTGTCCTTTCAAACCTGGATAATAGAATAATAGAACATAATAATAATAATGAAATATTCTTGAAAAGATCTAGTACCTAAATATGTCCTTGAAAAATACCATCATAATTTTATAATATCACCTATATTAAAAGTTCAACATCATGTTACACAAGAGACTTGACTTGAGAGCATATATCCATTTAAATTTAAATTGTTGCAAACTTACTCAGTTAATGCAATATAAAATTATCTTCCATGTTGCTGTTGGGGATCATTCCACTGCATTTATTTGGATGTCAAAATGACAGGCCATTAGGCTAGGGGTAAGCTAATTATTTAAGGAACTTTTCTTGTTTTGTACGATGAAGAAGTACTCTTGAAAATACAACACAAACATAGATATCTGTGTCAGATGGTAATGGTCCATTTCTTTTAAATACGAAAACGTAATTTTAGCATTCAAACGGTCAAGAAAGTGGTAATTTAAATTAAACAAGAACAACCATCATTAAATGGCTGTGTTTTTGAACTTAGATTGATGCTTAACACATTGATCTTCTTCAATAGAAGCTTTCCATATTCCATCTGTTAGAATCTTTGACCTTTTCTTAACACCATTAAAAGATAAAATGTTAATCTACTGAAAAAAGATGCATGACCTTTTAAAAGTGAACTGTACCACTTTACAGTCTGCCATCATTAAAGAACTTTATGCTCAGGAGCCACGCATTATGTGTATCATAGCAATATAATTGTTTAGAATAATGTAATTGTTCAACCAAGAAGATATATACCACACATAACATAAATTAGAACTAGAACTATGTGAACTTTGAAAACCCAATCAAAATAACATGTCAGATTGAGTCTTACTTTCAGTTTTAATCAGCCTCAACCTCAATTTTTTTTTTTTATTAATATGCCACAATGCCTAGAAGATACCATTTTAACAAAGAAGAAGAAAGGTACTTTGGGACAAATGAAACCACATCACTGGCAAAGGAAGATGCTTATCTTCCTTTTTTTTAAATCACCTTTACTTATTTTTTCAGTATAAGGAAATAACTGGAGGACAGATATTTTATATTTCATAAGGAATTTCAATAGCAAGGAAGGTCATAAAAATGGACTTAATTTCTTTTTACTAAATCTGAATTATCTTAAACTCGACTTCTTAAAAGCAGTGGCCACAATTCAGAACAGTGCTGAAACCTGGTTTAAATCCAGTTCAGTATCAGAGAGTAATTAGTTTTGAATATGGGCTAATTTGATTCCAAATTGAGAATGAAAATAGAATTAAAAAAACCTGAATACATGATACAGGCTCAGATAACCTAATCTTATCTTCTGGTATGGTCTAAGTTTTAGATGAAGCCCATCAAATTGTTTTGAGGGCATAGCTATATAGTGGTGTGTCTACTCAATAACTACTTAACAGAGGATAATAGAAAGTTCAAGTAGCTTCTGCATTTGAATATCATGTTCTGCTAGTACCTTTTATTATATAGGCAAAAAAGCCTTTCTACAGATGAAGGCTCATATTCTATTTTAACCTAAATTCTGCTCAAGTCCCTAACTTGTTCCACTTCCCACAGTAAAACCAGTGACCTTAGACTGGATAATTTGGGGTTAGAATATCCTCTGTGCATGTTTTTCAGTGACATTTACTCCTTAAGCTAAGTGGCTGCATGCAAAATAGAAATGCAAGTGTTCTAAGATAACATAAATTAAGGTCCTGATATTAATATTATTTGATTGTATTATTATTTGATTGTATTATTATGTTTAGCAATGTCACTGTGACGGGGGCTCTTAGACAGCCCTGATGCAAATGGGTGCATTTAAATTAGTAATTTAGGGCGCAGGAGTGATTTTTTCCTTTGTAATTTTGCCTTGCACCTATACCTCAAGGCAGGTGGTGTGTGGCCAAAGCTGTTTCCTACCTCATGAAACTGAAGCTGAAGTCATCTGCTGAATTACCTTCTTTAGTGGTAATGAGGACATATAGTCCTGCAGGATTTAGCTCTCCACACATGTACTGCATGCCTAGGAATGGAAACTGGCTTGAACTTCATTGTTAGAAATTTGGTCATCTGCATAATGATGCAGAAAGTAAAGAAGAAACCACAGAGTTGCTAAGAGTTTTTGATAAGTTGAAAGACATTCACTTCCAGTTAAAACTTCATATTCTGTTTTCTGATTGCGCTGCTATGCTAGCCCTGTCAATTTATGTTAAATAAGCAGCACCCCATTTTGTACAGGCCAAGCATTGCATCTTTGAAGTCAGCAGTCACTTTTTTTGTCAAGTTCTTCCATTGTTTAGACCTGCTTCCCAGTCCCAGCCCCAGTTTATCACACTGCAAATTTCCTCTCTCGCATATTCTTCCCTCTAGGTCATTGATAGTGAAAGCAAGCAATATGTTTCCTGGTGTTCAACCATGTGGCACTTCACTAGTCACATAATACACTAGATAAGGAGATGACAGTCTGTGCTGCTCTGAATAGCATATGTGCATGCCATCTGAAAGCCAGGAGCCGGAGGACATGGATACAGCCAACAGAGGGAGTCAATGGCAGGAAAGCACTGGCCATTCAACCCCTGCTATGGAGAGAAGAAAAATGGACAGTTTTGCATTTATGGTTAAAGGAAAGGTTTCAGCCTGTTTCTTGTTAGTCCCCAGGCATCATTTGGAGGCCTTGTGCTCCTCTTCTTTAAGCTGGAGGTTGCCTACGTGACACAAGTTTGGTCCCAGCTCAGCAGGAGGTGGTGCCCCACTAGAATGTCAGCTGTTTTGAACAAGTTTGGCCCTTTTAACAATTTTTATGTGTACAGGGAAGATCTGATCTGTAGGATTTGCCTTTTTGTCTACTATCAAAAGAAGCCATAATTGCTATCTAGTTAGAATTACAAAATAAAGCCTAGTGCTTGCTCCATCTTTTACAGTGTAGTAGTAATGTTTAAAATCTCTTCTGCCTACTCATAACTTGGTACCCAACATAGCTAAAATGATATAGATCTCATCAACAAAAGTGGCATTCCCTTCAGACTTAGGAAGTCCTAGATCTCAGCATTGGTGAATATAATAAAGAGAAAGAGTCTTTTTTCTTTGACAGAGGCAAGCTGTCACAGTAATAGTGAAACGATACACAGAAGAAAAAAATTTCAAAATATTCTTCAACGCATTCAGGCAACATGTAAATAGAATAATAAATCTGGCAAGAAAGATCTGTTTATTTTTCACACAAAAGGGCTAAGAAGTTGTTTTGGGGTTTTTTTCCTCCATTTTAAAGCATGAATTTCATTTTCTTCCACCTGAAGTCTGCACAGTATTCCACAGAGCAGCTGTCCACAGCAAGAAACTCATCATTCACTCTCTGATCAGCACATACAGTAAGTGACATGAAACTCTGCTTAATTCTCTTGTGTCTTCATGAAATAATTTCTTCACCAACTAAAGAAATCTGCTGTTTACCATAATCTCAATTTAACACCTTCTCTCACTGTTCAAAAGTAACTGTCTGCATTTGAATGGGGTTTGCAAAGCAGAAGTAACTGCCAGGGAAAACTAAACAAGTCTTGTCTCTTCCTTGAAAGTTGAAAAAGGCTTTAGTTTTTTATCACAGTGACAGGTTACATGGTAAATAAAGTTTGAGATCTTTGCTTTGGCCATTTAGTACAGGAATTGGTTAGAAGTGAACAAAGCTGAAGGGTGCAAAACTTGAACTAAGCCCAAGTAACACATTAAGTCGGTTGTTGGGAGGCAAGTGGCACATGCCCACAGTAACCCTGGGTGGGGGTTGTGGTGGGACAGGCTGAGGGTGCTGCTCCTCACAGAGGAAGCCCCTTCAAACTAATGAGTTTTCAGTTAATGAGCACTATGGAAAAGAGGCCTTGGGAAACATTCCACTCGTTAGAAGCTAATTTGTTTGTTTTGTGTTATGTAGAAAGCAGCTGGGAGGACCTCAGCTCCATCAAAGCTGGGAAGGGTCCCACCTTGCCTCGCATTACCATGCACAGCAGAGGATTGCTTAAAAAAGATTTCCTCATTCGCATTGGAATCAGATATAATATCTTTTAATCAGCAATCAAAACAAAGGCCGTGTTAGTATTGTGAGATTAGGTCGATTTCTACAGATTTGTTCTGAAGTTAATGAAATTGCATCCAAATGAGACATGACATATGAAATGTTCTGCAGGAGTTCAAAGCCTGCGACTGCATTTGCACTCCCCAGCAGCCTGTACAAGCCCTGCAAGCACTTACCTGGGAACCTGTTCTTGAGGAAAACCTCTCCTGCAACTCTCTTCCCCTGACTCATAAGGTTATGATTTGAGGAAATTCGCATTTGAAAATTTAGAAATACAGTGCACAATGGTTTCATATCATAGCTGGATTGAACTAAGAAAAAGCATTGTGTTGGAGGGTAGGAACCTCTTTTTGTCTTTTGTGTTTATATCACTGTGTTGATTTACTGCAGGTAAAAAAAAATGGTGATGTAAAATCTTTGTGTAATTTTTCTGAAACAGGATGAGTTTTCACATGATGTGAGTAGCATTGTACTGCTAAGTGCAAAATGCTTGGAGGAAACTAAGCTAAGTTGAAGGAATTAATATTCCATCAAAGGGTCAGTACTTGCCTCAATAAGATATTTTTAGCATTTATGGATTTTGATATATGTGTCTTTTTTTCCCAAGAGAACAGGAAAACTACTTCTCTTCTCACCACTTCTTTCATGTTAGGTTGTTTATGGCAGACCATTGCATTAGGTCATGTTGCATTTGATCTGCTGGAAAATGAGCAGTGTTTTGAATCATCCACATGTTTCATTTGCTGTCTCTCTTTGGTCAGGTGACTGTAACTTTCCTACCAGTACCCAGGTATGTACCAGGGTTAAAAACTTTCAGATAATCCAAGTTTGTACCTAATCAGAACACTCGTGCTTGCACACAGCTTTCGATGCTGGAAATAATGTTTTTAAAGCATATTGACATATGCATTAAATGAAAAACACATAGTAT
>NW_008239324.1:8301990-8305901 GCF_000691975.1 Corvus brachyrhynchos
CTTTAATAGAATCGCTGCTAGTTCATAGTCTTCCAGTTATTGTTTAAACCCCGTAAGATACTTAAGGCTTTGAGTGTTTATACCAAGAAAAGAAAAATATGAATTCATTCTCGAGCTCAGATTTGGAGCTAATAAAGTTATTCTGATTTCTATTACATTTCTTGCCCACCAGCATTACTCTCTTGCTATTATTTAGCTGAACAGTTTTAGTGTCTTGGGTGCCTTGTACCTTATGGAAGTTGGGAAGGAAAATTAAAGGTCACATGGAACATGGAAAAAGGTAATTAAATAATTGCAACAAAGAAAACAGAAAAAAGAAATTGAACAGAGGATACAAACAGAAGCTATCAAAGTAGTGCTCTGCCAATGTTTTTAGTGTTGTCATTTAGGTGTGTCTATGTGGTTGAGTGATTTTCCTCAGTAATCTGCTTGTTTTGTTGGTTTTACAGTTTTTGGTGAGATGGTCTCTGAATTTTTCTGATTCTCCCTGTTCCCTCTAAGATGGACACAATTTATCATGTTGCCATTATCCATCCCCAGTGATTCAAGGACTTCTGTGTTTTTTTAATACCGTCCCTGCCCGGCTCCATGGGGTCCCGCGTGTCCCCACAGAAGCACGGGTGGGGTCAGTAATACAGTCGGTAGCAAAGAGTCAAGAAGAGCATTTGCGTGCGTTCCTGCAGGAGCATTTATTGCTGCTGCACTGTCGAAGGTTGCAGAGGCAAATATGAACATGATCCCAAAACTCACAGTTTTATCTGGGGGTGGGGAAAAGGCAGGACTAGGGAACGGGGACTAATGGGGAAGCTCTGGGGGAGTGACGAGGGGTAGAGGCCAACAGCCAACTGGGGAATTCAAACTGGGACAGATTAACATAACAGAACATGGCATCCTGGCAGAAGCCTTTCTGGTCACCCTAACATGAAGTGGTTCTTGTCGTACTGGGGACTTGTCTTACTGAAAACTCTCTGTCCCTTGTAATGTATGTTCACCGGCCACCACATTTTCTTAGCAAGCCAGCCAACTTCTCAGGTGATATTATATGTACTTGGAATTAAATCTCATTTCCCCTCTCATGGCTACCAGGCATTGTATTGCAAAGTGGGATCTTCAGCAGTTGAATTTTCAGTTCTACAGTGCCCAATACTTATAAGTTGAAATATCCCAGGGCCTGAGTGGAATCCCACTCTGTCAGGATTATTTTACTATGTCATGCCATGTGCAAGGACATGCCAAGCTGAGCAGAAGAAAGGAAAGCATGCAGCTATTTTAGCAGCTTCTGTCTCCCCTCTGACTGAATTGGAAGCTAATGTGAATTTTGTGATAAAATGATGTGTGTCACTTATAATTTGTGATGTGGTCAAATATGGGTGTATAGTACGGGTAAATAAATAGAAGATTGATTGCACCTTTAATTCTGCAAATCTTAGGATGCTATCAAGTTTGGCAGACCTGTATTTTTACCTGCAGTTGTCATCTGTTGCAAAAAATCTGGATTTTAGAGGATCAGGCTTTCAGAAAACCCAGGTGTACAATAGATACTACAGACTCTTTGTAGTTACCCAGTTTGAAAACAAAAGGTGAGTACAGCATGCATAAATACATTTGTTCTGTGTATCAGCCTTCTGAAACAGTTTGCAGATCTGTCCTTAAACCAAAATGTTTTGTTTGGTGGCTAAAGTGAGGGGCACATAAGCATCAGTGGTTTTGTCCATTTGTTCTTGTTGTGTTCAAGAATTCAGTGGAAGGTACAAGTTTTTTGCAGTGCCTTTGCTTATTATATGACTAGGCTTTAGATGAATGGTGATAATGTTTGGGCTCTGTATTTGATTTCTAAATTTTGAGTATGAGGTTATGCACATCCATAGCTTATAAGAAGACTCAGGCTGACAGCAGAGGGATTGATCTCCTTTGTGGAGCAGGTACAGCATGTTGCCTTTTTACCTTGTCAGTGTGCTTCAGTCTCAACACACTCTCAATGTGGAGAGCCCCATTTTGTTTCCCACATCCTCCTGTTCATAAAATCTGGGCTGGACAGGGCAGCCTGGGTTCCTGTTAGTTCTAGCTGGTGATTGAGGGAGCAAACCTACAAAATAAGCAAAGTAATTCATTTATGTAGAAAAATAAAATTTTGTCTTGGGCACTTGCAAGGCCCTATGAGTCTTCTGCTAACAAACCTCCCTCATTTTCAGCTTCATTGAAAAATGCAGTGAAATCGGGCTTTAATCAGGGGAATGACACATTATGGTGCATATTTCCGGGTCTGAAGTGAAAATCTATATTTTAAGGAAGAAAATTAAATGCTATTTCAATTTTCTTGTGCTGACCCTTTAGGACTGTACTGAGCTCCTGCCACCTACCAGCATGCTCGCCAGGCAGTCTGTACAAATATTATTATTACTTGAATAGAGTCTGAATCATTACCTTGTGTTTTCACTTTGTAGTGAGGTGATTTAAATATAGTTTTCTTATGTTGGGATCCTTTGACAAATGCATAAATAGTTAGCGCATTGTTACCAACAGTGAAAAGGAAATGGATGCCTGGCAGGAGGAAGGGCAAATAATTTTCTCATGCTTGCTGTGCTTTCTGTAGTGTAAATCAACTCTTCTCCTCTGAAAGTAAAAACTTATTTCAAGATGTCAACAAAAGTTAAGTAATTAGGAAAGGAAATGTAATTCCTCGCTGCTGCTCCTCCCTCACACACATTAGTAAATGAAAGCTATTTAAAGATACAACCTGGCATAGACTAATTGGAGATGAGTCATTTGGGACCTGATCCTGGAAATGCTTACTCAAATGAGTAGCCCTTTGATTGTTCGCCTGGGTCAGTTTGGAGTGTGTGTGCATGCTGCAGGACCAGGGAGGAGAAGGGTCAGTCCTGCTGGGTCCCGAGCTCTCCAGAACCAAAAGGCTCCTGATCCGGCCAGCTGGCCCCAGTGGGAAGATGCCTGTGCTTGGAGTTAACTGTTCTATTGGATCACAGCCAGTTTGGTCAGTGTCTCCCAGGACTAAACCCTGAATAGAATAAGAATATTATGAGGTTACTTTGATTAATTAATCTCATTGGAAAAAAAGAAACAACTAGAAAACCAAAACACACCACAAAACTTTCCCACATCCACTTGTGCTTCTGGTTCATGTCTGTCATAAAATTAACTACTGTAATATGCTTTTTCTACAATTTAGTTCTCAAATACTTTGCTGCAAAGGAAGCTGTAAAGCTCAAAGGCGTATTTTTTCTTAGTGTTAGCAATTAATATGCCACTAGTCTTTGCATAAATAAGTTCTCTATTTTAAAGCAACTCAAATGGGCTATTTCATTTTATATGACTGTTAATTAAGATGTTGATTAGCCCTGCTATTGAAGCATTGAAACCCTTTCTAAAAGCAATGGCCACTGTTTCAATTTTATTTTAATTAGCTGGACTTTGAGGTTATTTACTACAGTGTCAGCTATCAAAGTAAAGCTGTTTAATTTGATGTTCAGTCCGAGGCAGGTAGCACACAGAATTCCACATTTGCCTGTAACCACTGCCATTAACAACAGCATGATTTAAGGTCATTTAAGAGTCATCAACCTCACAGATGGTAAAATGTGAAGTATCTAAAAGGGAAAATAACAATTGTTGTCTTGTCAAATAAAATCCGAACATTGTATTTTTCGTGAACACCCACTAGCTTCCAGCAATTTTATACAGAATGTGTTTCCCTTTGGGCGGAGAGTGTTAGGTCTTCCCTTTTATGTATCCTTCCATTGAGACATGCTAAAACCCTTGGGAGGTGAAACCCACCCAGATATTTGTGATTTTAAAACTTCATTTGCGTCACTTGCAACAGAGATGGATCATTATTCTGGGATAAAATCACATCCTGCACAGTGAAAATAACAGGCAACATTTGACCTGAAAAG
>NW_008239324.1:8306066-8331066 GCF_000691975.1 Corvus brachyrhynchos
ACCCCAACAACTTTAAAGTGTTAAAAGAAACAGACGGTGTTAAAGCTGCTTCAGGAAACAAATTCTCCCTGTAATGCAGTGTAATTACGATCTTTTCTAAGCTAAGTATAGTACCCTAGAGATTACTATAAGTAACTTATAATAGAATTTTTATTAGTGGTAGTAATTTTTTATGATAATTAGTGTAATCTGCAGCCAATAAAATCAGAAGATATATAGTTATCTCTTTTACACCAGAAACTATTCTTCAGACAGCTGAAACATTAGGAAAAATATATTATGTTATGATCATTATATACTTTTATGTTCTGATTATTTGGGGGTTTTTTTATTAGCTCTTTCCATTTAATGGTGAAAAATGTGAGGCATACTCCAGAGCCAGTATAAAGCAGCCAGCTTGGTGTAAGCAGCTGGCATTTAGTTTCCTTGGCAATCTTTATTCCATCTGATCTGAAACCTCATCCTCAGTGGAAGTTAGTGAGTTTTAAGTATTTCTTCTAGATGATGGGTGACTCTTGCACGAGCCCTGTCCTCACAGTGAGATATTGCCTTTTCTTATTGACTGGAGGGAGAGCCCTGGCTATGGCACATGGTCTGTGTATCTTTGGGACTCTCTTGTGCTGCTCCACAAAAAAGAATATTTTGACTGAATGGATCAGCTACTACTGCTAAGATAGTAGGTTTGCTGGAAATAAAAAGAAAGAGAACAGTCCCAAATAAACCTAGGGATGGACTTACTGCAATTCTTTGTTAGTGTTCTGAATCATACTTTAATTTTTTAGTTTGCTTCTCTGTCAGAACCCTCCTGCATGGATGAGATGGAGCTCTCACATAGGCTGTCACAGCTGGGATCATGCATGCCTAGAATTTCTTGGGCTTGGACTTCACTCAAGGCTTTGTTGAATTTGTTTGAATATACATAAGGACTATGAAGAGAGACTGCTGTCTTCCACTCAGGGAATGGCATAAATTCTCCTGGAATTTCCTTTCCTTTTGGAAATTATTCCTCCAGAAGGAGGTCAGAGGACTGTTGCATTCTCCCAGGCATTTTAGACTTGGTTTGTCCTAAATTAAGAAAAAGGAAAAGAAAAGGGGGAAAAGTTATGGTCTCACTCCTTAGAGGTGCAGAGATTAGTATTCCCAGCAACTGTACAGATATTCATAATCTTCTATGCCTTGATGAGCAGCAACTCAGTGTTGACAGTTGACAGACATACTGACTCCAGCATGTGACTTAGTGTCTGTTGAGATGCATGGGGTAGATCAAGCTCCACAGAAGTTTGTCCACATTCTGCAAATATGGGAGGACATCACTGCTTGCAGTTACCTCTGATCCATATTTTGAGAGTTCTCCAGTGATCATAACTGATGCAGGGTGTGTTAAGCTGGCTTGTGTTTAAGCATCTAGTTTACAGACCTCTTTAGACAGTCTGTGAACACAAACGTTCATCTAAAGACAGAGACCTTGGTTAGGTCCCTAATAAAGGTGTTCTAATGATGTTTGCTAGCTGTGTTGTCAATACATTTTGTGTGGAAATATGATAACTGGCTGACTGTTAAATAAGCAGTTGTTTCCTTCGTGTCCAGGAAACCCTCATTTTGTAATGAAAATGGCAAGTCTTTCTTGCCTTGCATCTGTTTTCCCCCACTGGTCTTTGGCAAAGCTAGCAGTGTACAGGCCTTCAGCCTTCAGGTAGATTCCAGTCCTGCTCAGCCAGGAAGAACACAGGCTGTGAAAATGGCACCCTGACAGTGGAGCTCCTGGCAGTGGATAAAGCATCAAGTTTCCATGCTGATTCTGCTGGATTCCTGTGTGCCAGCACTTAGAGACTGTTGACCGTGAGGTTTCTCTGACACTCTTGTGAACCCTCACAGGGACAGATGGATTTGCTCTTGAATGGCTCCATTCTTTTCTCTTTGTGAATAGAGCAGGCAATGGTTAATTTGCCCTGACTGCTGTCATGCACCACAGGCTTCTGCTTTGTCACCCCTCCTGCTGACCATGGCCTCAAGGGCAGGAGGTCTCATATTCTGAAAATGTGTGTACTTACTGTATGTGTCCAGCTTGTCTTTTGGGAGGAGGGGTATCGCAGCTGAGCGCAGATGGTGCTCTTCCCCTCGCTGTGCTTCAACCTGAGACTTAAAGAAGAAGTTTCCAGCAAGCTGACTTGGTAGAAGCAACTGATGGGAGTTAGAGAAAGGAAATTCCTGTTCCCCCTACACTGAGGAATCTTACCAAAAGCCATGTTAGCAAAAGTGATCACTCTTGGGTTCTGTGGTGTTTTGAATTCTTATAGGAGACATTCTAAAATTATGCACGGGTTAATTAATTTTGAGCTGGATTACTGAAATGCATTGTATCTAAGGCAATGGCTGAAGAATATCTGGAAACTTGGATGACAAAGCAGTTTCTTTCTCATGTGGTTTCTTCAGAGTATGCCTTGCTTGCAGCCTGCTCTCAAAGTTCTCAAACTGTGCAACAGCTGCCCAAGGATTTCCAGGTACAAGTGAAAATGAAGTTTTCAGCCATCAGCCCCAATAATACAGCCTTCCTTCTTCATTCTTCATCCCATCTCGACAGATTGGATCAGCTAGTGTTCTTCATTTGTTATTATTTAGTTAAAGGTCTCTCTTCTTTTACTGCCCTCAAAAATCACTGTGTTTTCTTCAAGTTTGCTGACCTTTGAGTTATGTAGCAGAACTTTTTTCCAGGATTAGTTTCCAAGGGTTGATAGGTCTGAAGGATTTTAGGCAAAAAGGGTTATAATTTCAGTTTTAGAGTCTGTGAATACCTTGTTAGCAGACACTGGATTGTGTGATAATTTGTTGAGAGGTTAGAACAGGTGAATAGCACCCTCCCAGATAAATAAAGCTTAATTTCTAATTTCCACCACAGGCAGATCAATCTGTGTAATTTAAGTGACTGAACATTTATAGTTGATGTGCAAAAAAAAGCCCCTTTTATTTAGAATAGCAGCAGTAAATTGATAGTGTAATTTGTGCTGTGAAAACTGGTCACTGTATTCAATTGTGCGTAAAAATTTTTGAACACGGTCTTTTGAATAGCACCCACAAGTTGTACCCTAAAAAATATAAATAGTAATTAAAAAAAAAATCCAAACATTCAGATCTTTGAAGACACTCCTTCCTGTGGTTGATGTTAAACTTCAGGGGTTGTTTTCCTTGCTTTTCAAGGGATTTGGCATGTGCCACAACACCACGTCTGGTAAAGGTTTAACTGAAAAATCGCTTGTTTCTAAATTAAAATCTTAATTTTTCCAGTTAAAATGTGTATCCTATGGCTCATGGTGTTCATCCATTCTAGCACCAGATAGGTAAAAAATCATGTTGCTTGCCTCTTGAGATGAATATCAGATAATTCACTGTGCTATGTACACCACTACCTAGAAACCACAAGTGATAAATAGCAGTAGGTTGGCAGCAGGGGAAAGTTCTTCAAAGAAAAATTATGCTAAAAAGATGTAAGATTAGTGACATCATCATCAAAAATGTGAACTCTCTATCCCCCCTGGAAATACACTGGTAAGCAGACCCTGAGGAGAAGAAAAAATCAGCAGCCTAAAGCAGAGTCTGTGGCCTCAGCCAAGAAATCCAGGTCACATCTGACACCCGTTGAAATCCACACTCACGAATCCAGTGGACTTTAGGTTGGATTCCTAATCACCAGAAAAATGGTTTAATTCAGTGTGTCATCTCGAGGGAAGGGTGAGAAGACATCTGAGATGGAGACAAATGACTCTTCACTTGAGGTAGCATCAGATACAGGAGAAGCTCCCCCTGTACTGCACTGGAGTCCAACAGGCAATACCAGTTACCTTGGCCTCACTAGTAAACATCTGAAAGGTAATGCAGTTTGGATGACTATAATTTCAGTGCTGAAAGCAACCAGTATAAAACACTATAAATTAATTGATCTCAGCATTAAATTTGATCTAATCTAATTTTATTCTGATTTTAAAGAATTAAATGCGGTCAGAACCTTCCAGATGTTTCCTGAAACAGAAAATTGAGGGAAGTGTTTTCTTTTTCACATGATTGTCACTGTTTTTATTTGCCAGTTACAGAAATGTTCAAAAAATATATTTCTGCAAAATGAAATATTTTCAGCTTGGGTTTTTCTCCTTCTCTTTCCCCTGTTCCCATTCTGCACTTTAGGAACAGGCAGAAGACAAAACACAATTTTTCTTCTTAGTATTTCTTTCTTTTGTTCAGCATTTTTTTCCATCTTCCCTGCAAAACCACTCAAAATATTAATGGAACATTTTTGCAGTGGGGCTGTATCAAGAAAAAAAATGTCAAGGAATTCTAAAAAATAAGAGTTCTATTACTATTTTTGATGTTAGAAACTGAGCTAATTTTTCAAATAAGATGCAGTATAAGCTTATGGTTTCAGCACAATGGAGAAATTATCAGTAGAATAATGGATGGCAAACAAGAAGTCTTGCATGTGCGCTTTTCTCTGGGTGGTTTCCAGATTTCACAGACTGAGTGTAACACTGTTTCTGTCTTGTAGGAGGAAAGACTAGCTCGAGGCTACAGCCAAACTCCTTATGAAAAGAGAAAGGAAGGCTGCTCCCGTAATGGGGTGTGAAATACTGACCTTCTAGAATAGCCATTTTAAGTAGCTTTTGGGTTTTGTTCAGCTGCGGTAAGGAAAGCGTAATTGTGCTGCCCAGTTCTGTTTGAACAAGTGAGTTGTGCACTTCACTGGAGGAATGTATGGAGTGTGTTGAAAGGACAGATACGGAAGTGTGGCCAGGAATGTGATAGAGTGGATATAAAATGAGTGAAGACAAGTGTCCTCATGCTGGCTTCGGTGGTGACGTGCATTATCTCGACATGTTATCAGGAGATAGATGTTTGCATTCCCATGGGTCAGTGCAAGTTGTCACAGTTTCAACTTCCAGCTTTTTCTTATGGAAATAACATCACGAGGCAAAGAACATGAAAAGTCCTCTGCTTGCTTGCACCTCCACATGTGACCTTACAATCCTGAATGCTCTCTAGAGGACTTAGTGTGTGGTGTGAAAGTATGACAATTGTTTTTTCAATGGTCCTTTGCTTCTATTTATAGCAACAAAGTTGATAAAAATGTTTTATTTCACTCCTCCTTTTCCCACTCATTTAATATCTTTGCTAGTGAGACATTTTCAAGGGGGAATGAGATATATAGAGAGTTTTTTTATCCTTACTTCCATCAAAAAAAAAAAAAAAAGGGTTAGATGGAGTTCTGAGCAGTAAGGTTTTGATGCACATGTTGAATGCTGCCTCTGTGGAAAGACATTGCTCTCCTGGAATGGTAAATAGCTCAAAAACTGGCACTTTCCCCCCCAGCCCAACCATTTGAAGGTAGTTATTTTTGCGAGACCACTTAACAGGCTTTGTTATCATTCCAGTGAAACAAAAACAAACAGCAGAACTTCTCCACAGGTTTTGCAAAATGCAGTTAAGTAGTTGTCATTGTTCCTGACCTGCTAATCAATTATTAGTATTAATTAAAGGATCCCTTTAGATCTGTTCCTCAGATCCATAACAGTCAACAGGAAAAGGAATGTGTGGCATGGAATTCCTGTATTTACTGTGTGTTTTTTCTGTTCCTGGGTGTGTGAATATACCATCTGATAAGGTGAAACACCCTGTATATACTAGTAATTAGTCATAACTTCATGTAATTATTACAGCATTTTCTCTGGTTGTGTTCCAGACATCTGTACTTTATGAAGCCAAATTTGTAATTTTCAACGAATATATAGTTAGCCCATTGAAGTGTGTTACATACGTTTTCTTTATCCCAGCCTTTTTGAGCTCTGTTGTACCTGTTTGCTCTGCAAAGACAGTAAGAAAAGTAATGAATTTCCAAAGTTACATATCTGTCCTAGTAAATTATTTATGTTGCAAATTTTTTATTTTTTGGTAAGGTGTTGAATGTGCCAGTGTTTCTATCTTTGGGTTGGTTTTTTTTCTTTAACTGTATCCTTTCCTGTGTTAGCCTGTAAATACAGAGCTCAGAAAGGGGGGCAAAAAGCACTGCCTCGAGTCAAGTGTGCTTAGGGCAGCTTTGCTGTAAGATTTCTCACACACCTGTGTTAAAGTTTGAGCAATCAGCACCCATCCCGATTTTTTCAGTTTGGAATATCTTCTAAGATAGGAATTGTTTCTTGTGCCAATCTAATCTGCAGGGTTGCTTTGTCGTGTGAATGAAGGGAGAATGCAAAACATTTATTTTCACTTACAGAACTCCAGTCTGAAAATACAACTGACGTGCCTGGGAGGTAAGGGTTTCTTGGTGGAGTTTTTTAAGAAAGCCTGGTTTAAAGAAAAAAAAAAGTAAAAAATGAGCAGACTTGGTTAGCAATTTTTTAAAAGCAGAAAACTCCAGAATGGGGAAAGCAGCACAGAAATGTAGGCAAAATTGACTTTGTGGGGTTTTTTAATCTCTTAAAGTTTCAGGCTTAGAATTATCAACCTGTAGCCCAGCAGTTACAGTATAAGAACAGACTGTCATTTATTTGCGTGTACTGATAGCATCATCTCTTCATGCACTGGCAACTGGGATTTACTTGAATTTCCTTTGATATCTTTAGCCAAAAGAGTCTTAGATTAAATAAACATAAACAATCCAAATAGCTTTAAACTAATTCTCATATAAAACAAGATTCGAAAAATATGCACTGAAAGGTAATGTAAGCATTTTTCTTATGCATTTTTCGTTTTAAAAATGTAATGAATCTTTGCAGCTATAAAGAGCTCTATGGCAATACTCTGTACACCAGATATTTGGGTACTCCAGTTCCATTGTAAAATGCAGGATTTATCCAGTGAAAGCACTACAGATGTTTGACAGCCATGCCAATGAGCAAATAAGTGAACCTTGAAAAAATGTTTTTTCAGTTCTCTGTACACTCCCAGATTGCTTTTCACACCTCAGTATTTATTGAGGTGCAACATAATTTTTTCCTGTGAAAAATTAATATTTACCCACACTTCTTTTACCCTGATATTTGAAATAATACAACATCGTTACTTGCTGTGCATAGAGCAGGAAATAACTGTGACAACTCCAATACCATGGCTTGATTAATATTGGATTCTTAATAACAGTCTCTACACATAGATTTTTGGTACCAAGATGAGTCATTTGTGCAGACAGTTGATTTTGAATGAGCCAATGACTCCATGGCAACTTGGAGAGCAGCATCTGCAGAGGAGCGAGCTGGTGTTGTGTCCTTATGTGCAGGTAGGGCCTGGATGCTTTGAGGATCTTTAGTGGGGCTCTCTGTGCTGTTTGTCTGGAGCACTGCACTGTGCTCCAGGGCAGGCCTGGCACAGCCAGAGCCTCACACACAACTTCAAAATAACATGAGCAAACTACTTCTGAAAGTCAAAATACCTGGTAAATGTACAGGTGTGAATTGTCTGCAGAAGCTGGAGTCAAGAGGCTGCTTTGCTCCAGCACACCTTCCACTGTGGGTGGCAGAGTCCCAAAGGTGACTGCTGGTGGTGAAATTGAGGGAAAGATGCTGTTGAAACCTTAACAGGATCTTTGTTTAAATGAGGACTGCAGATTTTGGCCTCTATTCAGTAACAACTTGTTTCCCTCTCCATGCTGCAGGAGAGGAGTGTGACAGAGCTTGCTTTACTGCAGAAAGCAGCTAAGAGTAGTTCACATCACTTCCTCATGCATCAGATCAGCTTTGGACACACAGGCCCTCTCCAGTTCATCAAGATCTTAAAAAGGGCCATTAGAACTCTGTGTTTGGCATGGATATGAAACATCATGTGATGTTTAGGTTTTGTTTTGTCTCCCAGTGGCAAACTCCAGCACCCTTAGCCCTAGTGCCCACTCCTGCCAACATCCTGTGGCATGCTGTGCACTCAGAGCAGTAAGGGGAGGGTCAGAAAGAAGTTTGCTGCAGTGGCCATTTATTTCTTTGAACATAGAGACAAAAAGTGAGATCCAATCTTCAGCAGCTTATCTTTATGGTTTGCATTTTATTGAACCCTATTTTACTAATTCCTCCTGATTCCACATTGGCTCTTAGGCATAATGTGTTCTCTATTGGTGTACTATTTAATAGGATGCTAATTGATGGCTATCACAGCATAAGAATCAGGGGCCAGTCAGTATTTCAGATGCTGGAAATCCTAAAGCAATGGCCCATCACTAATGGCAGTGGGCTAGAATGATGAGTATTTATCATCTCTGCCCACCTTCAGTTCCTGAACCCCTCTTGCCTGGGTTCAGTACGGGCGAGTTTATGAAGAGCTGTTGTTTGAGTGATGGTGGGTGGGGAAGGTGAATGGTACAAGGTTGTACAAGGCTTGTAGCCGCTTTGAAAGCCATTTCATGACAGGTGGTGCTATGGAGGCTCACTGAGTTTGCTTGTATTTGGCACTCTAAAGCTAGCCAGCACCAGGGTAACAACATGTTCAGCTATTTGTAAACCAAGCAGGGGCCTAAAAAACATTCCACTCACAAGGAAAAAATTGATTTAAAGAGGCTTGGAGTGGAGCTTGAGCATCAATGAACACTGAAGAGCCTTCTTAAACTGACACAATAAATTAGTTCAAAACAGATGACAGCCCTACAGATTACCCACCTCTTAACAAAGGAGGGGCATTCTGGTCCCCTTCACGAAAACATAGATAAAAATTTTGTTCTTCTACTCTAATGAGGCAAGCTCAGATATAAGTCAATAGAGCAATTCATTAACAAATCTAGTGAAATCCCCTGGGTTACCAGTGAGATGACAGTGAAAGTGGATGTGCTGTGAAAACTCTCCTTTGGTAGAGATGTCCATATGCTAAGGGTCAGAGAGCTGAGTGGTTTGCTCTGTTTACTATTCACCATACACATATGGCAGTTAAGGTCACTGTTATCAGACACTTTCTCTGTACACAAAACAAAATTTCCATATGGTCCATGAAAATGGATATGCTTTGCTCCCGTGCAGCTTCCCACGGCTCTGTCTTTGTGCGGCACCGGTTAGAAGTGTAAAAGAAGGGTGCGAGGGGTTACCTCGTCAGTCAATTGCGCTCCCTGCTTTGTGCATCAGTCCAATTTAGGGCAAATCTGCATCACTTTTTTCCCCCTGTCTTTCAGGCACAAATGCTCATGTCAGTCTATTAGAACGTGATAGAAGTACTGATCACTGCCTCTGCATCTAAATCCTTTTGAAACCAGGATGACCTGCTGAAGAGGATTTTGAGTGGAAGGCCCTTCACAAGACTCTTTCAAATCCACATAAATAAAGCCCTTTACTGGCTTAAAATGGCCCCTCAGATTTAGCACTACAGAGCCCCTAAAAAGCACAACACGATTGTCATGGATATTACATGATGGTAACAACAACAGGCCAAGAAGACAAGTCTCCATGCTGAACAAAACTAGGCCAGACTTTTTCATGATTTGGGATACAGATTGCTGACAGCCCTGTAAATAGGCTGTTTAACCCTTTGAAAGTGAATAAAGAGTGGGGAGACAAATGCTTTCTGATAGACTTTGTGTATGTAATGGGTAAAAAAGTATACTGTAGCGTTCTGGGATTTCTGGTGCAAGATTAATACTGAAATATCTGAGTGTAATTACTGCAGACCTTTTGCTCTGGCAAAACCAGCCGAGCTCAGTAACCGATTGCAGGTAAATATTTCCTTGCACAAAGGAGCTGGAGGGAGGGCTTTTACATTTTCATGTTTGGGTGCAATATATGTTTCTCTCTCTCCCTCTCTTTACTATAATTTGGTGTTTCTAAAAAAAATAGGAATGATGGGCATGTGTAACCAGCTGATGACATCTCCTCTACCATAATAATATAACAATCTGAAGGGCATCTTGTTTATCTGCTTTTCCTAGTTTTTTAATACATTTTTAAGCTCTCTTTCTCTCTAGGAAAACCACTTGATAAAAATCAAATTTTAAGAATCAGTATATTACCCAAGTCCTAAGATGGCAAAACTGCTGACAAAACCATCTCCTAGAAATTAAGAATTATGTATATTGCCTTCAATTTTACAAAGCTGTTTGTGTTACTACTTGAATGGCTCCCTTGTTACACACAATTTCTGAGGCTTGGCAGCCGCATGATTTTCATAAATCCAGGTACTACTGTTTCTAACCTCTGACCGTGTTTTAGCTGTGCAGGGCCTTTTTAATTCATTTAACTCATTTTAATTGTCTTTCAGGGGAAGAGCGCTTTCTTTGGCCAGCTTAACTGGCAGGGAAAGCTGCCTGCTTGAGTACTTGCTGCCATTCAAAGAGACCGCTCATGAAAATGCATGCTTGTCCTCGCAACTCCTTCAGTAACTGTAATATTTCTCCCTTACTGTTTATGTCAGAGAGTCATTACTGGAAGCTGCTGACATTTTTGACATTCAGTAGCATCAGAGCACATTAGGTGGTCCTTAGATAATTTTTAGACAAAATTTACTTGTATCACATGCTCAGGCCATTACAAGCAACAGAAGTAAAACACTTCTGTGTGAAGATAAATCAGTCAGTGCACTCATTTTTTGTGGACCTTCCTATATTATTCTATAGCTGAACCATTTTAACCACGTGGTGCATAATGCATAATACACTGTCTACCCAGGCTGTTCATGCTTGGGTTTTGGCTTTTGTGAAAGATCAATCTCTATTAGGAAATCTATTATCATCACTTATGTTTTACTACAATGAAATAAATAGGCAGCTGCAGTTGTTTGGCCTAATAGCTCTTAGTTTGATTGCTAGAAGTAGCAAATCAATGCAGGGTGAAAGGAAGAAACATTTTTAATAACTTACACTCCAGATATGAGATCCCCAAGTTATTACAAATTATAAGGTTAAGACCTCTTGAAAGAATCCTAGCTGGTTAAATATTTAAAACTCCTGGGTGAGAACACATGCACTAATGAGCTTCAGGCTACTAAATACCAGAATCTAGGGGGAGACATCTTGTTTTATATTAGAAAGTATTAGTGAGTATAAACTGGCCATAAAAAGTGTTTAATTAGGAATTATATTGATATGGGGAAAGCAGAGACAGAAACAGATTACCAAATCTGCTGTTCATCACTGTTAAAAGCTGGATTTGTCTGTGCAGGAAGAGAAACAAATGAAAGCAGCCCTGTATCAAACCAGGGGAGATACCATACCATACCATACCAGGTATGGTATCCTGACCCTCCCAGCAGCCCTCTCCACAGCCTTGGTGGAATTGCTGGATACTGCAGACTGAATGTGGATAGATCTTCCTACTGAGAATTCTTTTTGACGTCCATCAGCAAGTTGCCTTTGACTTTGAATTTAATAATTGTGCTAATTTAATAATTGTTATTGGGTGAAAACTATAATGCAAATGCCAGTCCAACACATGTCTTCCAATTCTCTAACCCCAAACAACAAGAAGAAGAACTTAATAAATCTTTGAATCTCTTCCCTTGCCATCTTTTAATTCAGAATTTTAAGATTGTAAGAAACCTGTTAATTGTACCTGTCCGCGTTAAGTTTGCTGTCTTTAGGATAGAAATTTTGCAATTCAGATGGTAAGTGAAGAAGGGAGTCAGGGTTGACAGTAAATACTGGCTTGACATGATTAAGCACCAGATAATATTAAGTCTTGTCACACAAATATTGTGGGAGGCTTGCTGCATTGTGTGCACACATATGTATTTTATGTAAAATAGCCTCGGTCTCTCTCCTCTCTGAAACAGAGAGTGTGAGTGGGTAAACAGCTCATAGCAACAGATGAAAGGCTGACAAAGTTCAGACTCCAAGTTCAAAGGTTTCAGCAGTATGTGAAATGACAATCTCAGGTTATTTTTGTTTCCAAGCTCCTGTGTATTTGAATTGTTTGCTCATCTATGGAGGCTCACCATTATCTTATTCCTGGTTGTGTTCATCAGCTGAGCAAGCTTCCTGGCTGCAGACATATTCATAAGAAAACTTAGTAAAGCCTCATAACACCCTGCCTCTGCCCCCAGGAAGATAAGAAATATTTTGGTTTTAATTGTTGAGGATAAATTACAGCAACAGAAAGCGAGCATCCTGCTCACTCCATGTGCATCTCCTGCTATTTGGTCAGCACAGGTCCACAGTTCCATTTTTAAATCAAATTATGCTTGTGATAATATTGTCTTGAGCTTACAGTTGCTGACATGGATATTGACAAAGGCTTAGCCAGTATTTTAACAAGAAAACAAAATACAGGAAATACTCTAGAGTTTCCAGGTGGATCATTAACAAGACGCCTTGGAGGGCTGAGACTGCCAGCCAGCACAGGGAATGCATCACAGTTCGTCATACAACTTAAACTTCTTTTGACATCTAGTTATGTCGAAATGTGACTGATCACCTAGGGGTCCAGGCTCCTGTGAGGGAAAAGTTCACTGACAGACAGCGAACGAAGCTGATCTTAAATGAGAATCAAGAGAAAGCAGCATTCCAGCGTCTGACAGTCTGCAGCTGCTACCTGGGTCTGCCTAACGAAGACGAGCCTGCTCTGCTGAACAGTTATATTAGCATCTGTATGCTTCTGTCTCATTATCACACATCTGCCCACCTTTATTCGAATGAAGCTTCTTCTGATCTGACAGCTCAGGCATTGTCAGTGAATAGATATTATGGGAGCTGGGTACAGCAGCTTAGGGTGTTAGCTTTTATTTTCTAAAGACTGTTGTACAGTTTGACAGTATAATGCCACAGAGGTAAAGAAGATAATTAACATATTGGGCAGTTTCTAAACAAAGCTGAGACAGTTATACTGGCAAAAGTGCTGCTGCTGGAGCAGTATTGTTTGCACTCTGGAAACATCAAAGACTTGCAAGATCTGCCTGTATAAAAAAGAGAATGGGTATGGTATGGCATGGTCCCCACACCACAAATAGGAAGTTTTGGGGGGCTGAGCCCAGCCCTAAAACTGCAAAACCTTTGGTGCTTGAAGAGCCTGTCATGTGCATTCAAATCTCCACTATCTCAGGCAAATTATCTCCCAGCATTTCAGAAGACGTGAAAAGGTGTGTGTGAAGACAAGGTTGTGGGTCTTTTCACTTTCTTGAATTTATTTTTACCCTACAGCACAAAGCTAAGCATTCATGTGAGCTCCACAGAACTCATATTTGGATGGAGATTTAAGCCTTCTAAGTTAGAGATCACATGTGGGATTTTCTGGAAATGCCAAAAAAAGCATATGACAGAGGTTTTGTCATTTGCTCAGTAATGTACTAGAAAAGCTTGTTAAAAAAAAGCAACCAACCAATCAAAGGAGGAAATAGTATTTTGAGCCCACAATGTAGATGGATGGAGATTTGATGACCGAGCAAAGGGATGTTCATATTCTTTTCTGCAGATATGAGAAAAGAAATGTAGTACTGCCATGGATTACTACACAGCTTGTCTTCAGTTTTCACCAGGTCTTAGAGTCTGTAAAAAATATTGGACAGTGCTGGAATTGAATGGCAACTAGACTTCATAAATATTTTGGATATGAAGTCTTTAAGAAATATATAGCCTCTGAAAGTTCGCATTCTTCTTTTCATTTTTGAGAAAAACGGTGAACGGGATACACTGCAGCGAGATCATCCCTGGAATCACTGTCCTTTTGAGCCTTGGTTTATGTTTTAAATGGCATAAATAATAACCTAGAGCCCCCTGCCCACTTACAATGTTGTGGCCAAAAACCAGATCTGCAGCTGGTTTGGATGAGTTGGTCATTTACAGCCAAAATAGTGTTTCGTGTTCCTGTGGCAGTAAGCAGATGTACCCTGCTGAGAATCTAGCCCTAAATTTCTAAGAACTTATGGACTTTCCTCATTTCATTCATGGCTTTCAGTTCACTGCTTCTTCTTTGTTCTTGAGAGCACAGGGTTACACAAGTTAATGTTGAAATTACTGCTATTTTGCAACAATGCATTCAAAGTCATTTCAGCATCTGCGCTGATAAAGTGAGAACAGCTCATCCAGATTGGCCTCCAGGACCCGCACTCACCATTGCAAAGTTTGAATATAGAATTAGATTCGTTTAAAAAAGAGGAAAAAAAAAAAAAAAAGAAAGGAAAAAAAAATAGAATCCATTGTCATTCATTCTAAAAAGGCATTACAGGCTGCCGACACTGTACAGAAAAATAGGAGATGTTGACCTTTATATTATAGACTTTTCTGTGCTGTTGCCCTCCTGTCGGAGGTGCCTCCCCCCGCAGCCGCGCACCCCCGCACGCACCCGCACACACACGCGCCCGCTCTTCAGCTCTATGTTATCTCAAATAATTACCCTGCGCTTCTGGCTGTCCCCAGTGACTTCTGCTGCTAAAAAAGCTACTCATTGTCGGTGAGTGAAGAGGGATTTCAAACCTGCTTCTTGTGGCCCAGCAACAGCTCTTAATTAACCACTCAGGTATTGAGCCGCCTCCTCGCCCAGCTCCCATCCATATGGCAGGAACATGTCCACAGCGATAATCACTGAAGGAAATATTGTATCAAAAAAAGGGCTCGCAGAACAGAAAGCTCCTGCAAATTATTTTTAATGACTCTCCTCTTGTGAGGCGGATTATTTGTTATTTCAAGCAGCACCAGGAAAGGGGGCTGTGTGGGGACATGCCTGTCCTCAGCTCGCTCTCCCCTGCACCCAGGCAGAGCCCCATCAGCCCTGCCACTGGGCTGGCACCCAGGGTACCAGAGGAGGCCCTTCAGGCAGCCTAAAGAGCTTTCCTTCCCTGTGATTTTGATAATCCTTTGTTTCTAGTGTGACTCGCTTTTCTACACGCTGGATGTGCATGTTTCCTGTGAGAAAGGCACTTGAAAAAACTTGCAGGCTTGACAGAGGCCCACACTTTTTCCTTCCCCCTTGGTTTATAGTAAGGAAAACAGTGATTTGAGTTTATAAATCTAATTAAAAATGAAGTTGCATTTACATTTTAAAACCTTGCATATACCAGCATACTGTGTCAAAAGATATTATGTATGATTTTACTTTGTGACAGAAACCATTACATTTAAAAATTCATTACAGCAAGGTTAGTTAGACACATGATGGATGCAGCTTTAATCCTGCCATATATTATTACAGTTAAAATGTAAATGATGAAAAATATTTTGTGCTTATCAGCATTTATGTGGAAATGTGTTTTACAGTGATATATGGTGTTATATTTCTATTATTATGATGAGAAAGAATGAAATACAAAAAGACTAAGTGTTTATTAAAACATGGTTACTTGTGATAAAATATTCTTGTCGTACATGACTTTAAACATATTTACCAAGGGCATTTGTCCAAAACAGCTGTGAAATGTGTTTGCTATGCAAATCATTCTTTGTAATTTTTTCCCCTCTGTTATACCGACTCTAGCTTTTTAATAGCCTAATGTTTAAGCTATGTAAATATATTTTTATTATTTTTCATTTCAGACATGGCGGGGGGGATGGGAACTGGCTCTGTTTACACACATGCATGTATTCAAATAGATGGAAGCATACATAAAAAGATAGACAGAAAATTGATCCCAGCAAAAATCCTTTTCTATCTCCTCTCATTTCAGCCTCTCAAAGCCAACCTTGACCACAGGAAGCTGAGCTCTTTGCCAGCACAGCCCTTGGCACGTGCTGATCTCTGAGCACACTCATGGTCCTGCTGACGGGGGAGAGATTTAACACCTCACACAACGGAGCCCTTAACTCAGCCTTATTCTACACCCTCCTCCTCACACATGGGTAGTGCACCATTGCTTGGGAGATTCATGCCCTGGACAGGGAGCTGAATTTTTCTTTTTTCCCCAAGGAAGGTGAGTTTTCAGTTGAGCTTGTGCTTTAGAAGAGCCCTGCCATGTAAATCTGCACAGAGTTGTCCTAATTTGAAGAGTAGTGAGTTTTGAGGTCAGTATTGCATGTTGCAAATTCCTAGTTTAAGAAAGTTTTTAAAGAAATTTTACTCCAACAATGACCCTTCTAGAAAGGTTTCTGGCACTAAGGGCCTGGTCTCCACAGGCAAAATCCAGTATAATCTTGAATAGAACAATACAAAGGCGTAAAAGCCATTAAGTGCCTTGCCCAGCATCCCACAGGAAGTCTGTGACAGAAAAGAAAATAAAAATGTGAAGGCCCCGAAACTTAGGAATTTAACCATTCTATCTGTGCATTCCCACATGTACTCTGTACACTGGGTTTTGGTGTGTTTTGGGTTTGCTCTCTTGGTCCTTGCATTGACCCTGGCTGACTGCTGCATTATTCCAGTATTAACGATGATGACCCAGAAGCTATTGTCTTACACCCCACATTATCCCAACTTGCTGTTGCATCTACTCTGTTCCCACTATTTATTTTCTAGATGTATCTACTACAAGTTTGTGCTGTTTGTTTTGTTACTTTCTATGCAGCTTATAATTAAGAAAACAATAGAGTAAATAAACAAGTAAATTGTGTGGTTTCCATATTGTTCCTGTAATTCTTTCAGTTTATATTGCTATGTCTTAAAAAAGAAATTCATTTGAGTTTGGCATGATGCAGTAATCAGGCTGAGATTGCTTCTAGTTATATGAAGCTGAGCCCATTTTTAGGAAGTCAAATATGCTTCCTAAAAAAAAGGAACAAAGTCAATCGAAATATTTGTGATCAAGAGCATATATGTCTCTCAGTCCTCAAGGCCTGTCTTTTAATATGAACAGAAGCAGGAGACCTGGTGCTTGTAGTTCACTAAAGTGGCTATTTCCTTATAACCTTCCTCTTGTAACAATGTTTATTCAGTTATCAGGGAAGAAATATCATTTGTCCATGCAGTTACAATTACCCAATTTGTTGTATAAATTATTACTTTTTTTTCTCATCTCGTGTTGATGACAGAATCATTTAATAGACTTCCAGTTGCTCAAGCTTGAAAATTGGTTCCACATTCTCTCTTTTTTTAGTTTTCCTCCCTAGGGTGAGTGCAACGTGGTCTAAATACAATTTCCATCCCGCCTCCCTTTTTTTTTAAACATCTGCTTGTATGAGGATGTTGTTGTGTACATTAGCACCGTACAGTTTAGCACCCTTTAGGACACCTTCGGCTCTCGGCTTCCTCATTCCTGGGGCCAATCATAATATATCAGGAACTGTAGATATTTCCTATCTCAGTGCTCTCCGTAACTCTTCTGCTCAGCTGTCTGAAGCTGTTTTCTTTAGGAAGTCCAAAGCGAGGGGGGCTGGTTGACCTGGCATCAGTCCTATTTATAAGAATAAACCCTCTTCCCCACACACCTTTGGAGTTTTGTCATGTAGGGGTCATATCCGTTTAAATTAACAGCTACCGCGCCCGTGGCGGAACACCGACACCTAACCTTTACTGTCCCCTCTCCCCTTTTGTTTGAAGTTATCCAACCCACCCAGAATATTTTCTCCAAAGATAAGTTTACAGGATTTGCCACTGTGTCTTTGCCGCATAGTTCATTAGGAAGGGAAAAACCAGCTATTGTCACATGTACTGGATTTTTTGTGTGTGTGTGTGACATGTTTATTTGTTTATTTTAAATAAACATTTGCTTTTAAATTTTTCCTCCCCTGCTGTTGCTGCTGAAATAAATGCCAGTCAGGCTTGTTTGCTTAGTATAGGAGTTACTGTGTGGTTGGAGGAAGAAATGATGTATGGAGCAGCCATCTCATTCCCAGCCTGTGCTAGGAGGGCTTTTCTTAGAAGTAATGCCACTGCTGCTTCCATGATGCTGGAGATGTCACAGAGTTACCATCTGCCCACTCATGAGTCAACTGGTTGCCTATGAAATCTATTTATTTTCGTTTTAAGCCAAAGAATATTTGCTGAAAGCAGGATTATCACTTTGTAGACCACCAACAGCTGTTGAAAAGCAAGGCATAAAACTTTGTTTATGTCTTTAATAACACACTTAATGATGGAGCAAGCACATTATTCATAATAAAATAGGCTGGCATAATCTTATTCCAGTGCATGGTGTCAGGGAATTAAGAAACATCTGCTATGCCATAAAATAACATTGTATATATTATATACATTAAAAACATGTGTACACACACATCTATATTCTATATATGATTTAAAATGTCTCAGTGGAATTCTACTCTTTTTAATTGCATTTAGCAAACAGCGAAATGGTTAAATGAGGGTATTTTTGCTTCTGAATCTGAATTTTATAGGAAGTTGGAATCTATGGCTAACTATAGTGGCAAGGGACAGGATATATTATCAGAGTACATTTAAAGGCAAAGTTTCAAGTTTTGAAACTGGGGTTCAAAATCTATTTTTAGCCTCCAAATAAGTGACCTAATTTTCTGAACCACAAAACATTTGTGGGTTCTTAACTTAATGAGAGTGTTGGTTGCTCAGCAACTCTGAAAAACCAGGCCAGTGTTTCAGTCCCTAAATGCAGATTTTTATTTACAACAAAGGCATCTGAATTTTCAGCTTTTATCCATAGCAGTGATAGGCATTGCTCCTGCCCTCAGAATGGAAACCCCACTCTGCTGTTGCTGCACATGCACAGGGAGTCACTGCCTCTGCTTTGGAGACCTTGGAGCAACAGAGACCAACTCTTCCTTACCCTTGCTCTGCAGCTGGGATGCTGGAGGCAGAGGGGGAATCCTTCTCCCTGGAAGAGGCTGAGCATCGTGGCTCCCGACCAGCAAAGCATGTAAACATGTCTTTAAATTTAAGCGTGCGAGATGTAAGTGGAACTACTTGCATCTTAAAATTAAATACATGTTTCACTAGATCAGGCCAGATGGTTTTACATGCTCAAAAGTGACATTTACAAGGTCACATAGGAAATGTTTGACAGAGCCAGGAACCGAAACCAGATCTCCCAAGTGCCAACCTTGTGCCTTAATTTTGCACCCATCCTATTTTTTTTTCCTTTTTGTGATGGCATATTTCTCTTAATGCAAACATAAAATGGCAAAAAAAATAATCCAATAAGGAGACAATTAACTCACATGGTTTTGCATGTCTGTCTGTTTTGGCTTTTTTTTTTCCAAAGAAGAGCTGAATAGCCCAGTGCCACTGTTTCAGAGATTAGCACTTTAAGCTTTCCAGAAAGGCATATATGTTTATTCACTTTAAAACATTTTTTTTCTATCTTTCAAAAACATAAGCAATCTGTTTTCATTTCATAGGTGACCCATCAAATAAAAAAAAGTTATAAGTTAATAAAATTTCTATATACATTTATATGAACTGAATGAACTCCCCTACTATTTGAATGTTAATCTGTTGGGAAATAGCTGCTGTAGTACTGGAATAACTCAACATCACACAGCAGGGCGCACTAACAGTAGTTCTCTCATTGACATTTTCCCCACAAGTGCCAAAATAAACATGGGAAACTACTATGGGGGAAAAGCCCAATGAGCTATTGGAATGGCAGCTTTGATAAATTGAAGGTGGTTTCTTCAGATTCACCTAAATCTCTGCTTTCACAAATGTGTATATTTTTCTTGGTAGTCCTATCCTTGCAAATTATCTCAAATGCATTTGGTTTAGTCTGTCTTTGCTAGGTCTGGTCTTGGCATACAACTACATTCTTTGCAATCTCTCATTCTGCCTCAGGTTTGAATGTCTTTAGCCTTTCTGTCCTTCTCTAACTCACATCCAGACCTCAGCACTATGAGAAAGTACTCTAGATTAAATACTTTTTTCTAATTAATATTTATTGACCAAAGTCTTACTCTGTGTATGAAAAGGAAGGAAACAATATTCTCACCTTCTCATAGGACCCTTCTATTACACCAGCAAAATGCAAAACCATAAAATATATGCACAGCAGAGTATGTTTTATGTAGTGACCTCTTTTTTTGGCTGCCTGGGCTCTGTATTTCACTTTTGGATTTAATTGACTTCTATTCATAGAATTTGCATATCTGAGATCAGTTTGCAAAAACTCTTAAAATCTAGTATAATTTAAGTAATATTCATTTAAGTGAACTCACCCAATCATCTGTGGGGTCTGAGGAGCAGGCCCCAAGTGTTCTTCTCGAGGGTATTTAAGACATCATTGCTTCAAGCTGTCCAGCTCCACCAGACCTGAACAGGGGCCTGTGGCCAAGACACTGCAGCCTGTGAGCTGAGAGGAGAGGACAGAGCCTGCAAGGGCTAGAGATTTAGTCTACATGTAGAACTATTTCTTTTCTAATTTATATCACACTGAAAGAAATCGAAAGTTAGAATTTTCCCCAAAAAATGTTCTCTAACTTGTTGTGCTGGTTTCTCCTTCAGCAAAGACCAACTTGTCTTCTTATGAGCATTAAGGATCCCTACTGAACAGCTTAATATAGTTCCCTTTCAAGGTGTGTTTAACATCAGCTTCCCACTCCTCAGGACGGACACACATCTTCACTTGTCAGGGGGGCAGGCACTGAAGCTGTTTATAAGGTATGTATCTGTGTTCCTCTGGGGTTTGATTGCTTTTTTTTTTTTTTAACAGAACCTGAGGTACACTATACATGGGACAAGAGCAATCGTCCTGTCTTGGGAAAGTATTGCTCCTTTGCCACCAGACACTTATGAAAGAGACCAGAAAAGGGTGTCTAGATGCTGCTGCTTCTATAGCACAACTTCCCATCTTCTTGCACCCAGCAGCTCCAATTTCCTGAGCCAGACCTGGTATCCTGATTGGGTTTTTACAGTCTCTGATAGATTTTCCCTCTCCTCCCCACCCATGACTATGTATAATCAGTTTTTAAGGCCATGTAAACTTTTGATATCTACAACATCCAGGGGCATTGAATTCCACAGTTCCACTATGTGTTATGTGAACATGCACTGAGTTCTTACATTAGTGTTTCAAATAGTTATTTCCATGACACTCTTGATCTTATAAACCTTTGCTGTGCCCACTTTTTGTCATCTACACTTTCTTCAGGCTGTGGAATCATCCTGTATGTAGGTGCTCCTCAGAAGCAGTCCCATGTCTTTAAAACGTGCCAAATCTCTACTGGTAGCTTAACAAATAGCATTTACTTTTGGGATAAAATGGGCACACACTACTACCCTCAATGATACACAATACAAGCCTGAGAAATACCAGTCAAAGCAGAAATATAAAAAGTAGATTAAAATTCAATGCCCTTCAAATGGTAAGTAATACACAGCTGAGACAAAAGCACTGGTGTCTCCCTGAATTCCCCATACAGAGGAATCTCCAGAAACCCAGAACAGGGCTGTAGAAGCGTTCCCTTCCCATGTGTTCCCCTATCTGGAAAATTGGGCTCAAAACTCTTTAAATATCATGTGGAGAAAATCTTGGGAGCAAAATCAAGAACTAAATATGCAATCAACCGCACGAGTGGTTGAATTGCAAACTTTAAAATATTAACATGCTTAATTTTATGTGGTTCTAGCCAGCTTCTTTATTTGGGGGCTCCCTGTTTCCTGCATACTGGGAGAACTGGAAAGCTAATGCCAGTGAAAGCACCTATCACAGCTTATTACAGAGGGTAAACAGCCAGCGTTATTAGTAGATGAGCAGGAAAGGTAGATCAATATAAGGAAATACTGCTTTCATTCACTATTCCCTTTGTCACTGCCAGACCTCAGAATTTTTCAGTTCATTGATGTCAGTAAGGATTTACTTCCCTGCCCAAGGAGCTGGGGCCAGATATTCCCAGGCTGCAGCAGATACTGATCAGCATGTAAGCTGGCTTGGGCAGTAAGAAAATAAAATTTAAGTTCACAGTAACTTAAATATTGCTGGGGTTTATAATGTCCACATAGGTAGTAGACAACTTGGCAACAGAAGTGGCCAAAACATGTCTCCTTTCACAGCCATGCTTGGTGAATACTCTGGCTTGGTTAGAGGGATAGAGTGTTTTCATTAGCTGAGTGAGCACCTAGCTCAGGCCAAGTCTGAAAACATTTTATTCACAGGGCTGCTCAGGGGTTAAACTCTGTTTAGCATATTCACTCCCCTACTAACATGCCATTATTTCATTTGCAGAGCAGCTTCCTCCCCAGCAGCACCTAGAGCCTGTCCTTGCATACCCCCATGCTCCAATGCCCTCAGCAAGCTGTGGTTTACACCACACACACCTTCTCATCACTGTTATCACTGATGGTTTCCTCAATGGAAGTAATCATTCACATTATAACTGTTGCCAAAACCCTCTGGCACAAGAAGTGCTCTTGGAATGAAAGCCTGAAGGCATGCAAGAGCCTGAGCAGCTGTAGCGGCCGGGGAAAAGCCACAAGACTTCCCCGAGACAAATTACACTTTGCTTTATGTGCACATGTAGAGCCACATTTTGTGTTCAGTATCAACCGGAGGTAGGTGCCTAGATCTGCCTGGTCCTTGCAGATGAGTTCAGCTGTGTGTTGAGACACTTTTTAAACATGAATTTATACACAGGAATGCATGTGTGTGTGTGTGTGCACTAATCTTTGCTCAGGGTTTGTACACCTGGAGGACCTCACTGCCTAAGTGGAGGTTAGGAGTTGTCCACAGTTCGAGCTATAAGCAGAGACAGTCAAAAAATAAAGGCTCTCTTCTCATCAGCGATATAACATTGTCTACTTAGCCACAGAATAAGATACAGCAGCTTAGTCTGAGTTTTAAGCTGTCATGGTGCAACAAGATAATGCATCCAAATAGTTACTTGACTTACCTGGAATCTGCTCAGTGCTTTCATCTTCTCCAGGCAACCAAGCTGAGGGGCATTCCTAAAGTCCCTGGCAGCTGGCACGTGAGGAATTCTTATTGTGGGGGTGCAGTTTATTTGAGTGGGCACATGTGAGTGCAATCACCACAGTCTGATTTCAAAGATGACTCTAAATGGTCTGTGTCCCTTCATAAGTTTAGCATTTTTAGTGAGTCAAACTAACCGCATCTGTTATTTTTGTACAGTTGAATTGTGTAACTTGATTGCCTGACACAGTGTCAGCAGTGTGAGGTCCGTTATAGGTCATGGCTCAGCTGAATTTTATGCATAAGAATTTCCCCATTTTTGTTCAGGAGATAATTGTTCTTCTGGGCAACACTCATCAACTCAAGTCTGGAAAAAAGAATGAAAAATGCAGCCAGACATCTCCAAAAGAGCCTTTTTGTGCCTTGCAATGAAGCAGAAGGAAAGTAAAATCCTATCCTAGTTCCTATCCTTGGACAGGGGCCACCCATCCCACACCAAGACCCTCAGCCACAGCCCAGGTGGCTGATTCCTTGTCCTGATGTCTCAGGGCAGCATCCCTGTGTGGAGGTGGCTCTCTTAGGCCCTGACTGGACCTTCAGGCACTGTGCAGTGGGTGCCCACCCCCAGAACGGTGCAGGTGAACAGCCCAGCAGGTACCAGCAAGTACCAGCATGCACCCTTGGGCACCATCTCCTCTCCTCTGGAGCTGCCAGAGAACTGGGGGGCTGCAAACCCCCACGCAGGCAATGACCTTGGAACAGGGCTTGGCTCCAGCAGGATTTGGGGCAGCATGGCACACTATAAAACTGTGCATCAGCAAAGACAGCCCAGCTCCTTGTTAGTGCTGGAAAATGCTCCGCAGCATCCAAACCCTGCAGTGCTCCAAGCTCGTGCTGACGGGCCAGCTAATTGTCAGCATGCCACTGCCTCTGCTCCCTGTGTGGTCCTGCAGAGAGCCATCGTGATGGCTGCCAGTAATGAGGAAAACTGGTGTGTTTTTGTTTTGTTTCCTTTTAAATAAACTTGCAGTCCTTAATCTAGCAGGCTGGAGTCCAGATTTGACAGCCCTGTGAGTAACGAGGTGCAAGGAAAGACAGGATGTAGAATTAGGAGGTCAGGGCTGAAGGTTGCCCCAAATTTGATCTCTAGATTGGACATGTTACATCTCTTCCCCACCCCTTCTCCTCTTCATCCTCCCCCTTGCCATCATTCTTAGACACAGGGCATAGGTGCTCACTTACCAGGGCAATGGCCTGCCCAGCACACAGGGGAGCTGGAGGGGGAGAGACCCGCTGGGCAATTCCCTACTGGCCCACCACTGTCTGAGGCATCTCATGAGCTGTTCAGGCTGAGGAGGCACCTGGAGCTGCCTACAGCTCTGCCCCAGGCACCTTGCACCCACCTCTTTCTCACCTCACCTTGAGGAGAAGCACCAAACTGTGGTTCAGCTTGTTCAGATGCGTGCATAGGAGTGATACATGCATATCTATAGAGATCTATACAATAATTACAAATATTAAGTCGTTTTAAAACAGCAAACTCTCTTCAAAATAAAGGTAAAATATTCTTCTATACCTTTTCCTGTTTTACACACACTTTGTTCCTCTTTGCCTCCCTTCCCATCCAGCTGATCAAGTGACTAATTTTCTTTACCTGCAAGCTGCAGTTTTGCTTTTCCACTAGAAAAATGTAACACCCACCCAAAGTGTTTGTTTTCATGAGGCTGGTACACTGCACGTTTGTTTTCTGTAATGATAGTGGGTTAGTTTGCCTTCACTTCTATTTAATATTCTGTATCTTGACTATTTACAATTCTAGCACTGCAGAGCAGGGAATTCTTATGGATCGGTGCATCAGAGGTGGACCTAAAAGTCCCAACTGGGGGGAGGGGTTTGATGTTGGTTTGTTGGTTCCTATGTGTTGTTGCTCAAAACATGAGCTCTAACCTTTCATTTGTCGAGCCCCTGAGCTCTGACCTCTGGGCCCCAGGTGACCTCACACCACAGTTATGTACTATCTTAACACGGGGAGTTTGGGAAACACTAAATGTAACTAAGAGGCCTATTTTATATAGCAGAATAACCCCTGGCAAAGCACACCAAGCTTGTGAAACAACCTTTTCTGTGCACCAGAACTGCCCTGGAACTTGTGCCCCTACACTCACTGGCTGCCCTGCACAGCACATCAGCCCCTGGGCTTGGCTGTGCGTCCCAGGGACAGGGCAGAGCCTTCCCCCACTGCTGCTCCCTTTGGTGCAGTTCTGCTAGTGGGTGCTTGCAGAGGACCCCATCAGCTTCCAGATAAACAGGTTCAAGAAGCAAAAAGAAAATCAGGTTTACCCAGTGTCTCTGGTGATATTTTGTGTTACATTGCTGCATGTAGCAT
>NW_008239324.1:8336066-8358944 GCF_000691975.1 Corvus brachyrhynchos
AGTTACAGGTAACTGGAAACACTCACAACTAATCACAACCAGAGCGAAATGCAAACCAAGCTCATCACAACCCTTGCCAACAACCAAAGGAGTCTCATCCTGGCTGCATTGTACACAAGGTAGGAGACAGCAGCAATCTGCAGAGGAGCAGCTTCTGGTATGTGATTTGAAGCCCATTTTGTGTTTAGCAGGCAGCTCTCACAGGGTGCCACTGTCCTCTTCATCCCTTGGCAAACTCTATCTTTTAGTCTTTTCAGACTGGGCACTCAACGAAGTCTAGGAGAATTAGCTGTCTACTGCTATCAGAAGCCAAGAGGATTTGGATATGCAGCACTGCTTGGCTCCTTTGCAGCCCTCAACTTCAAAGTTTCTCAGTATTTCATGGCATTGTTTGCTAGAAAAAAAATAATCCCTCCAACCAAAAAAAAATCAATTTGTAAAAAATAGAAACAAGACAGATGTCCTTTCCATACCCTGCTGTCTATGCAGAAACTAGCCAGGTTGCTAAGGGTTAAATCTGTTCCTGTGTTGGCCCAATCACATTTCTTTTTGCCTTCTTATTAGGTTAAATAAATAGAAACTTCTTGCAATATCCATTCATAACGATAAGCAATTCCCACTATAATGGAGGGCTAATATATAAATTCAGCCCACATCAGTTTTGTGTCAACTAGCAAAAACAGAAACAATGGAAACTAGACAGTCATGGCTCTGCATAGGTCAACAACCAAGGTTATCTGTATTCAATTACTGGTATCTGCAAACTTGCATACTGTCAGCTGATCATAGACTAAATGAAAACTTATCATGCACAGAGGCAGCAAATACATTTATTTGAAGCAGGCATCATATTAGTTCACTGGTTCGACTGTGGTTAAGGGAAAAAAAGGGGTTATCAGTCTTTTGGGAAATTCTTTCAAATATAACCTGCAGCAAATATCTAAAATTGGGGATTATCTGTGTTATAAATCTTTGTTCAAAAAGTAGAAAAGGAACAGAAATTGCTCTGTAGCCCTCTAAGACGATAAATTATATTATTTAACAATAGATAAACTTAGGGCACCTTTCCTGTGGTACAGCCCTATTGTGAATTAAGCTTTAATCTGCTTCACCTCAACATCTGTTCGGTGGAACCAAAGATCTGGCTGTATTGGACACAGACAGTAATTTGTTTGTTAACTGCTTCTCCGGAACAATATATCATTTCAGAAAACAAAGCCTACTAACACAACGCATATTTATCTGTTTCCTCTATCTGTGTTCCTTTTTCCATAAGTGCAAGTTCAGGCTTTTGAAATGTTTTCCTAGAGATAATTTGTGATGCTGTTAGATTCATAACCCTGGAAAAATAGATTCTTTTTTTTCAAGGTTTTTTTCATCTTTGACCAACAGATGTTCTGTTCAAAATCTGAAAGTACTCACTATGTATGTACTAGCAAATTATAATTGTTAACGCCCCTGTGGAAGGAAAATGTCAATAAATATTTGCTATCAGTAGACTGTTTGGAAACAAAGGCATTTGCTTACAAAAGTTCACATGCTCAATCTTCCCATTCGGCTTTTCCAACAGTCTATTCAATTAGACATTTAACATTTTGTTTGTTCTCAGAAGAGGAAGTGAAAATTAACTTCACAGAAACAAAAAAAATAAAACATAAAAGCCAGTGGGCATCCTGTATTCCATTGTAAAGTGACACTCCAGTGCATTTCGGTGATACAAAGGTGACCACAGAAACAAGTCTGTGATCCAGCGCCAGCATTTTACCACTGCACACCAAGGTGGCAATCGAAGAATAAGAAACATCTGGGACTGTGATGCAGATAAATGTCCAAACATATGTCTTCTAATGAGAGCTCTCCACCCCCATGGATAGTCTTCCCTGGCCAAACAACATCAGTAAAACCCATATTTACCTGGAAGTCTCCACATCCACATCTCTCTAGTGAGACATAGTGTTCGAATGGTTCATACTTCCCACTAGTATTTTTAAAGGTGAGATTTATCCTCTATTGAAGGGGCTAAAACTTCTCTCTTCCTCTCTTTCTTTCTTTTAACTTGAAACAAGCAAATCACTGTAATTTTCAACAACAGCAGGGCAAGCTCTCTGCAGAACTCTCCTGCAGAAATGTCTTAAATCCATATCCTGGCAGTCCTTGTACACAATATGCCATCCTTGTATTGTGTTACACTGTGTTGTGCTGTAGTCTCTTCTACTCTGTTCTATATCTCATTGCATTATTTTACTGCCCTCATCGTAGCACTGGGTGGGTCCAACCCCCTCACAGTGCTGTACAAAAGAATAGGACTAATGTCTAACACATGCTGTCATGATTTGGGGAATCAATCTCTATACCACTAAAATTAATTCTGTTTTATAGCATGGACTGCATTGCATCTGTTTCAGAGAGCAAGCCCCATATGGACTGGAACTTCCTGGCCCTCTCTGCAGCCCCTTGCCCTCTCATTGATGCACTGACTATAGGAGATACAGGTTACATCCTTTTACCTGGCTACAGGGCTAACAGTAAAGCATCATTAAAGTGGGAAAAATCAGCCATGCAAATGAGCCGTAGAAATGGCTGCCAACCAAGGCAGAGGAACTTTTCCAAATCTGAACCCTATCAGGCAGCAAGTTAGTAACTGTTTTGTGGATTCGTTTGATGAGCAAATAAATATGATAAGAGGGCACCTGAGGTGTTACACAAATCAGGGAGACTGAGAATCCATATTTCTGAGAAGTCAGAGGCTGGAATTTGTGTCTAGAAGAAGAATTGTGACCTACTTAGAGGAATCTGACTTAAGCCCCAAATAATGTTCTTGCTCAAGCATGAATTACAAGCAGCTGAAGAAAGATGAGCTTTTGCACTTGTGCTCTAGCCAAGTTTGCCCACATCTAATGAGCTGAAGTACAACTCGGTGCCATTTTGTATTCCCAGGACATGGTGCAGATGGAGAAGCTGCTCTGAGTGTGGGTCCAGAAGCCTCTCACCCACTCCTCCAGGCACTGCACACATCCTGCCTCATGCCTCTCCTTGCAGAGCCTGGAGGTGGAAAGCATCAGGTTCAAGAGCAGGGGGAGCAGCAGTAGCTGTGAGAAGCGGCCTTACAAACTGGAACCAGAGCTGGCAGCAGTGCTGGAGCACTGGGCATGCATCAGGCTGGAGAAAAAGAATTAACAGTTCCATGCTCAGAAGCCTACAGAGGGAGAAAGCAGCAGTCACCCGTGGAGGGAGGGGAAATGCTAAGCTGCCACACATAAACTCAGGTATGATAGTCTCAGTACAGAAAAATTCCTGGGGGCTAAAAGATGGTGAAAATATGGGTCTTGGTTCACCCCCATGCTGGGCGATGCCTCGCTGTGTGTCAAGTCCGGGCAGATGCTTTGTGTGTTGTGTTATTTGGGCCAAAGTCCCACAGGAAAAAAAAACTGAGTCCAAATTGAAAGATGCTATGAGTCAGTGTTCTGATGAAAGAGAGGAACGTGATGTTGGGGCTGGCAAACATGATAGTGCTGTGGGATTAAAAGAAAAAAAAGAAACAGAAAAGCCCTCAGAGAAAGGGTATGCAAATGATGGGAAAAAGAGCAAAAGAGGAGATTTTCTCCAGGGATACTATATCCCTGCCTTCCCTTTCCCCAGATGGTCATGGGTGAGCTCTTCAAGTTGGGATCCAGAAATAAGAAGAATGTAAAGATTAATAACTGAAGTATCCCATTGGTGTCCAACATAGACATGCTTTAGTTGGGTTTTGAGGCTACCTGTGATCCTGGCCTAAGCATATCCCTCAGAGGTGGGAGAGCCCAGGTCAGTCAGGCTGTGAGTCATGGCCCAAAACCCACCTAGGAAACACCTGGACCCACACTGGCACCACAGGCATTGCCCAGCACCACAGTTTGAAGTGATACTAACTGGAGTTGAAGCTCAAGTTTTAACCAACTCCTATTATCTGCAAGGCAAAACTAAGTGTTGGCACTGACACTGCCTGGAAATGGCAAGGGGAAAGCAGGAATTGCACAGAGCAAGGGAAATTGCAGACTGTGAAGGATAGCTGAATGCTACATGGTTTTGGTTAGCAAAAGAAGTGTTTTCTACAGCAAAGGCCTCACATTTAAAGACCCCATTTTAACTTGGTCCCAGCACGCTGGAAATGCAAGTTGGGTAAAAGGAACAGTAGAAGAGGCGGCTGTTGTCAGAAAACAGTTCCTGGAAAAAGTTCTCTTGAGGCATATAGAAAAATTCCAGAATACTGTATTATTATTGTTATTATTATTACCCTTGATCTTTTTAAAGGTGGGGAGGGAGTATATGCAATTTTAAAGAAAGAAGACAAGACATCTGTAGCCTTTAAAAAGAAAAGCACAAAGGCTGCTAGGCTCTCCTTACAACATTTTAAATTATTTTCCTTAAGTTTCCAAAATAAAAACACAATGCATGGAGCCTCACCCAATAAAACTATGTGGGTAAATGCAATACCCATTGTCTAATCAATATCATATTGCTCATGGCTTTAGCTTGTTCAATAGCTGAGCTCACTGACTCCTGAGTTGCACCTAAGGATGCCAATATCTGCTTAATGTTGGACAAACTGCATTTGTCATTCCCTGTAACCGAGTTCTTTAATCTCATTAATAACCCACAGATACCGAAACACAGCTTTGAATAAGCTGGCTGCAATATGCCAGGTTTCCACATGCACTTCCAGCTCAGGGGGTCATGTGTTGTATGTTAAATAGGCTCATTGCCCCTGCAGGGGCTGCAGCCCTCCTGTCCCATTGCTCCTCAACTCAGACACCCATAAATGGCAGAAACTGCAAAAAAATAAAACCCAAGAGAAGACATCAGATAGAGAGAATTGTGTCTGTATTTAGTGCATCGTAGCTCCCATACCATATTATCTGTGGTGGCCTCAGCCCCAAGTGTGGGGGAGGCAGGAGTACCTCCTGCTCCCCATGCCTCATCCTCTGTGCTCGCTTGCATATGGCAGAGAACCCACGTGCTCCAGCCCCACAAGTGTGCATCAATAAATTATCTTCATTGGAAACACATTGCAAACAAAATGCAAATGGCAAGAAAGTGCTTGTTCTCAGAGGTCTGTCTTGAGAGTTCATCTACCCAGATTATAAACAGTTGATAGCGTCCTGGTTTTCAGGCTAACTGTCTGTATGGCAGATCCCAGGACTAGGCTCCTGGGATTTCAAAATGTATCATGAAATAAAAACAGCTGCAAGGGAAACTCATATGACTAGGATAGGTGCCATATAGCAATTAACAGCCAGAAGTTTTGATCTGGAAAATCACATTTATTTTAATTGCTTCACTGTTGTGTTCATAAAGAATTTGGCTCATTTGATTATTTTCCTTATTAGATATACTACTTAACTTTGGAACAATGTAGTCATTAGTTCCATTGTTCAAGGTTTTTCATTGCAGTGAAATGAATGACAGAGACATGTTCTGCAAGGAAGATTGTTTATAAATATTTATCATAGCCTTAACAGATATTTGTGTAATCCATCCTAATTTTTCTAGCACATAATTCGTCAGTTATTTAATCTGTTGTGTGAAGAGTGGCAGGTTCCTTAACCTTGAGTTCAATAAAGCATTTAAAGTGTGCAACCTCTTATCAGAAGAACAGAGCAGGAGAGTAACACTTCTTTTTTATACATTCCTTTGAAAACTGGCATTCTCTCCATTTGCCTTCAGCGGGCTGTTTAAAGAAGATGCACGTGTCTGAGTGCTTTCCCCTCTACCATTCCTTTCTTAATTTTGACTCAGCACCGTGGCACGGATCAGCCCTGCCTGCAGGAGCCGCTGCCCGGCGCGGGCGGGACAGGAGTGGGAGTGGGGCTGGCGCGAGGACACGCGAGCGCACCTGAGAGAGGGGCTGGGACCATAAAATATGCATAGGCCCTTCTGCAGCAAACGAGTCGACTTAATTGAAAGGAATGGGGAGGTGAAAAATGAAACTTGGCAGTTCAGCTTCGCTTCACCATTTGGTGGTTGTTGTGGGACTCCAGCAAAGGGAGCTATCACTGCGGGCATAATTTACTTGATTTTAAGGATCTGTATGAATTCTGGCGACATACCAAGTAGCCATTAGCTACGAGGAGTGTTTCCCGAAGCTCATTTGTTTTCCATGTGTGACTTTTCACTCTTCCAAACTTTCCCTAGAAAAAAAAGTACTTTTTCTTCATCAATTCCATGTGGAAAATAAAACAAAAATACAGATAATAAATTATTCAAGAAACACAACCATTTGGTTTTTTTTAATGGAAAAATACTGGTTCTAGAATCAAACTGGCAGCTTGCTTTGATTTTGATATTTTATGTTAACTGTTATAAAATGATATGCTTGTTCACATGCTCAGGCATAGTCTTTCTGTGCAAATTATCCTAAATAGCGTAACTCAATAGCAAAGTAGGCAGGTTTTTAATGCTATTACTATTAGGAAAATACCGTTAATATGAGACATATGCAGGATGCTATTACATCAGTAGGCTGCATTTATTAAGTATGCAGGAACAGCCCTGTGGATCAGAGCAGAGATGCTGGGCCTGTAACACATGTAACTTGGCTTTGTCTCGAGGTCAAAATCTGTTAATGCAATTTTCTGTATAAGAACAAGAATTTAAAATCCATGTGGTTTTAATGACACATTCAAGATTGGGGGTGTATGGGGGTGTTGATTTTGTTGGATTTTTTTATTTGTCCCACTCACATTAGACATGAACTTCTTTGAAATTTTTGTGTCAGACACTGAAACTAATCTGTGAAATAAGACAAACTTGAAAAAAACTCTTTCAATTTATTTGCTTAAAAAATTTAGTTTTGGTCAAGTTATGTTTCAAATTAAAAATATCATTAGAGATAATTTGCATTTACTTATTGAAGCATTATGATAAACCAGAACCATGTGTCAAAATGTAACTCATAAAATAAGTGCACTGAGATAAAGGGACTTCAGAGGTTTAAAAAATCAATATGACACTCAAGACATCTAAAAAGGGTGCCTACTTTTAAAAAGGGAGAGTTTCTATTTCAAATAATTAATATGTTTTGGTTTCTTCATTTTTGTGCTCTTGTAGCACAACTTATATCTTAGGCACTATGTTGAACATGCATATTTTGGACTGATCTCTTGTTTGTGTCTATTTAACAGCTACTCACAGCTGTCTCTGCTTTGAAAGAATTGGGATAAAATTTTTTCCCAAACACCAGTCAATACAAAGCACACTGACGTTGTTTTAAGTGGCTCTGCCCAGGCCGTGGGTGGTGCAGGCAGGGTGCAGGCAGCTGCCTGCCCATGGCACCCACTATCCCTTCTGTCATCCAGGTGTCCCTGCACACGGTGCCACCACTGCCCAGTACATTTTGGAGAGGCTTTTCTGCTGAATGGATAACCTGCAGCTCATCTGGTTAATATATAGATTTATATTTCAAGATTTGCTGCTAATTTAAGTGTGCAAAACACACCTGCCTTGCTGGAATGCTAGCAAGTAATGTAAAAATTGTAATTTGCTGGTTTTTTGGTGTACTAAGGAGAAGGCGAGTGTGAGTGGTTGCTAACTGGTTCTGGGTCTGGAAAGATTTTATCAGTGTGAAAAGAAAGCACAGGACAGGGAAGGTTTCTTGATTTTGCTTACTCAAAAAGTTAAGGAAATACTGTATTAAAGGAAGACTTCTGCTTTCACGAGATCAGTGTTAGACCCCTTTTGCCATTCAAAATTCAAACCATAGAAGCTCTGATGGCATCCCAGCATCACCCTCTCCTGAAGATGAAGCACAAAGGAGTACACCCCGCCAGGTCTGCAGCCCTCAGGGCTGGATGTGGCCATGGCTGGGGGGCTCAGGCACAATGAGACAGAAGTGCAGCAATCAGGTGCCCTGCACAGAAATGCAAAGTTTACTGCTGTAACAAGCAAGACTAAAAAGCACATTTTGAAAGCAAGAGGCAGTGTATATTGCCAAGAGAGTGTATGTCCCCTTTGGTGCAGAACAACAACACTTCCCATCACTTGCCTCCATGTCAGGGGAACACACCAGCACATGAGCAGTCCACCAGTATCTGTAGGATATTTTTTACATGAAATTTTTTACTGTATTTTTAACATTAAATACCTGCTAAAGAGCTCTGCTGACCATGTCTCTTTTCTCCCAATCTCTAATTTCATTTTAAATTTAATTTTAAATGTTTTTCTTTGACTTCACTAATTTACATGCATCCGGGTCAGGTGTTCTGACCAAAGAGCCCCATCAGATCTCCTATGCAGAGCTCACTGGGGACTGAAGGCTGTGCATGTACAGGGCATGAGCTGAACAGCTTATGTTACTTCAGGGATGGTGAGGAGTGTGAGGTGATCAGATAAATTACCAGGTGATGATAAATCAGGTGCTGGGTCTCATCAAACACATACATGGAGTGTTTCTGTCTATCTGCATAAATGTACCTGGAGAGACAGGATTATCTGTGCACACATCCATGTATGTCTATACACACATACATGTTTACATACGTCATATATCCACCTGGGCTGTAGTTCTGGTCCTGACACACGTGTGCCACATTCTGCTTGGCCCTGTGATGATGATGGAGCCTTCCATGGGGTCAATTGTGTGTTTTGGGAGAAGAGGTTTTTCTTTTTTGATAAAACCCTGTTCCTGGATGCAGCTCCTTGATCTTTACACATTCAAATGGTACGCTCATATGCCCAATTCTGCTAAGCTACATTTTTTAACACTTTTGACATAAAAGCTCTCATTTCATTGATTGTAACTGCAAAATACTTGTACAAAGTTTTAATTTTACACCTAGCAATTAGGGTACTAACTCAAATCATTATATATTAGCTTACAATCTTAATATGTGTTAATGGCAACAGCAACAAAGAGAGACATGCATAAGAAGTTAGAATTAATTGCTCTGTAGTACAGATGACTTATGCTCTTCCAAGAGGCAAGCTGGTGCTGGGAGAGGCAGACTCATTCCCAGCAGGCAAAGAAAATGAAACTTGGGGTTTTTTTAAACAACTGCTCCTTTTCACTTTCTCAGTGAACTCCATGTCTCTGTTTTATGGTGCAGGAGGCCTGCCTTTCCAACATTTCATTTCTCTGGCTTGCAATGCCAGAACCATACTACTATCTGTGTGAATAAGGCATTTTCTCCAAGAGCAGGCCTAATGGTTAGAGTCAGTCTTCCAGATGGGTTGTAAAACTCTTTGAAACAACTCCACTCAAAGGATATTATACTCCTGAAGCTGCATGTTTGTTTTATTATAAACAGAGATTTCTAAGTAAAAAACATAGAAATGCTGCCTACTTCTGAAGCAAACTGACATGTGCAGCCATGCTAGATCTCAGCTGAAACAGAACTTAATTTATCACTCCCTAAATATCAAAGGGGCTTGAGGAGGAGCTGGATCAAATTGGGTCTTTTTAACTGAAAGACATTGTGGGTGAGTGAAAAGCCCATGTAGTTTTCCTTTACCATCTGATCAATAGGCATGGGATGGTGTCCCTCCAGCCAGATGATTTCAGGACATGCTGCCAACGCCATCCACGCCATCAGCACATCATGTCCAGCCTTAACAGCCACACAATCACAGAATGGCCTGCGTTGGAAGGGACCTTAAAGTTCACCTAGTTCCACCTCCCCTGCCATGGACAGGGACACCTTCCACTATCCCAGGTGGGTCCAAGCCCTGTCCAACCTGGCCTTGAACACTTCCAGGGATGGGGCAACCACAGCTTCTCTGGGCACCCTGTACCAGTGCCACATCCATTCAAAATACCTTTTTAAATATATATAAAATGGTCCTTTGTACAACTTTTGTGCATTGAAAGACCAAGCCTTCTGCCTGATTTTGTCAAACCAACCAGTCTAATAACTCTCTCAAGAGTCAGGGAGAAAACTCAACATGTTTCTGCACCATGCAAGTACCATTCGGTGGGATCAGAGCTGCTGGCACTGCTGGTCTCGTCCTCTTCCAGGGTGTGATTTTCCTGTCTGAAGTCAGTAATAAAAGTTCTCCCTAAAAATTCACACTTGAGCTGATTTCCAGAATGTGCCATGCATCTGAAAGATGGCTGCTCAGGAGAATCCATAGGTGAGATGGGAAGAGAAGAGCTGGCTTCAAGCAGCGACTGTGTACAGTCACCGTTTTATTCCTTCAAAACATGAGAAACCGGAATTGTCCCTGTAAGACACAATTAGTGTCCCCATTATGATTTGTCAGACACCACCCATAAGAGAAAAGCTAAGAGGATTTTTTAATCTGAATTTGTACAGGCTTTTCTGTCATTCTTTAAGTAGATTCCTTATTATTTTTTGCCTGTAATTTGTATAAAGTACTTAGCATTCAAAACAGATCCTTTTTAACCTTTTGCCCAACTTAGCTTTTTGTACTTTTTTTTTAAAAAAGAGGGGGGGAGATGGAAAAGGAGAGAAACCCTTTAAGTACCCTGGGCCTGGGTTCCTTCAGTATGCAGGCTGTAAATGTTTTACTTTGATTTGAGATACATGACAATAAATTAGGGGACATTTATCAAAGCTGCTTTGTTGCATTGCTGACAAAAGCTGCTTTTTGCATAAATTACTGCATTATACAAATACACTTAGCAGGATCCTGTTTCTTTGATGTTAGTGGAGGAGATTTATGTCCAATGGAGTTTTTATTTATCTGCCCTGTTCACCTCAACAAGGGCAGGACATATTCCTCAATTAGTTCCATACCCCTAGAAATGACATATATATCTCACAACTAGAAGCAGAGGAATTTAAACAAAACAAAACAAAAAGCACAAGTGCACTTTTTCTGGCAAGTCTAAACTACTGTACAGTGTAAAAAGTAAATATTAGGCTGGAGCTGTGGCTTTGAAATCTTTGTTCTCAGACTGCTTTGAAAGCTATTTAAGTAAGCTAATTTTGACAAAACAATATTCCCTTTGCAGAAAAGCTTTTCTAGACTTCATTAAGAGACTAAGTAAATACGAGTCCTTTTCAACAAATACTTGATAGCCGAATAAGTAGGTTAAAAGAATAGATTCCCTGGGCGGTAATCCTCTCTGGAACTGTATTTATGAAAAAAAATCCGATGAATATCTAATAAACTAATGAAGGCCATCTTAGGCTAAATGGTGAATTAGGATGGTTAGAAAGGAACTTGACAAATGAATAAATTGGCTAAACAGTTACACTACTTAAATGAATATAGAATCTCTTGAACACCATTTCTGAGTGCTATTCTTCTGTCACTCACCATCTCCATACCTCAGTCTAGACGTAATTTATTTTGTTCCTGGGTCAGGGGTTCAAATGCAGCCCTATGTGGCCACTGTACATCTGTTGCTGTACAATGGCCTGAGATCATTCCAGAGAACCCTTTTCTGCCTCAGATCTCCAAAGAAAAAGAAACAAAAAGCAGAAATTCATTATTGCCCTCCTCTTTATATATATATGTATATATATATATAAATATATATTTATACATATATATATAATATACTGTGAAAATATATATATTATATATAGTATATATATCTATACACATATATAGTGTTTGTCAGTCTTTGGCACATTTTTTGATCAATGCCAGAGTATCACTGATACAGACCATGAAGAAGATATGATCTGGAGTACTGGAGACTACTACTTACAGTTCTAAAGTTGTCAGGGCCTGTGTTAACTTTAAAGCTCTGCCAATGAGGTGAAAGAGCTGATGCTGAGAGGGCTGGATCAGATCACACAGATGGTTTGGAGCATTGTCCTCCACACCCTTGAACAATCATTCCCCAAAACTAGAATGAAGACGCTACATCTCTGGAGCACTCCACTGAATCTAAAGGGCTCATAATTGGCACCTCTCGTGTTTCACACTTTCTTTCCTGGCCTTTTCCAGGCACCTTTTTGATCAAAATATTTATGTCGGAAGAACTTTGAGCTTTTGCTCATTCTTGTCTATGAAACTATAGGAGGTTTTCAACTCACAAGAAAAAAATTATTTTCTAAAACAGTTATAAGATTTCTTTAGCAAACTCTTGTTTCACTTGAAAGATGACCTTTCATGTTAATAATTTGGGGTTTTTAATTGGATCACACCCTTTTTAAAAAAAATTCTGGAAAAAGTCCTCTGTCCTTCCCTCTCCATCCACCCCCAATACAAAAAAAAATAAAAAAGGTGATATCCTTTGAACATTTCATGATGGTAGGAAAACGATAAAATTATACAAAAATAGATTTTTGTTATTCAGGCAGCTCTGGGGAACAGATTCCACACAGTACATTTCAATGATCCCAGACAATGAATTACTATCATAATTTGTTCTTAAAATCTGTTTAATTGGCTTACTTAGCCACCTGTTCAGCATAGTTACCATGAAAACATGGTAACTGAATTGGTTTTGCTGGATTTCTGAGTGCCAGCCTTTCATCCTTCATCCTGCCTCCTTCACCCATAAAGTATTGAGCAATGCTTCGCACAGATTTAAAAATAGTGTCATAGCCATGCAACACATATTTTAACTAATCAGGAAGGAACTGCAAAGTTATAACAATGCTATGCTAATCGGGACATTTACTCACTGTCAGCTCTGCCTGTTCCTGGGTGAGTGTCAATTTGTTACATCCCACTGCACATATAATAACAGGGGAAAAGGTAAAGAATGATATGCATGCTTAATGTATGTAGAGAGGTAGATGCTACACACCCCTCTAGCTGAATTATGTCAGCCCATTTCACATTCAGAAGTTCCACAAAAAGGAGTAAAACTGCGAGAGGAAATTCAGCCAAGGACTTTGAAACTGTTGTCCATTTTTTAAAAAAAAAGTTTAAAAATATAAAGAGAAGAAAAAGAAAGCAGAGTTAAAGGCATGAACTTCCATTTAGCAATGCTCACCACATTAAAAGAAAAAGTTATAAGGCACTGGGGCACCCTTTGTTGCCTGCCGTGAGTCAGATTGCTTTCCTCGAGACCAGTGTAAAGTATTTTTGCAGAACAGCAGATTCTGAGAAGGAGAGGGGTTCAGCCGTAGAGCATAATTAGCACTCTCTAAAACTGGAGCTACAGTGTAAACAGCTCGAGTCTTCACTGCACAAAGCAAACAAACAATCCCAGCTGAGAATTCCCTGGCAGGAACCGAGCAAATACGGCCCTCGCTGCTGACTGCTGTTATTGCTATGGTTGCTTAATCTAAACAGACAGCAGCATGTAAAAATGTAAATATTTGATATTTGTTAATACAGTCCTAAGTTATTGCTCTGGCCTGCTGGTTTGGTTCCATGCATTGGGATCCTCTGTGCAACTCGCTCATCGTACATTTCAGCAGAGGAGTTTTTTTAAGGAGCCATTATCTAAACTGCTGATGTAATAAGGCACCGGTATATGAAATACACTTAATAACTCAACTTCAGTTATTTATTGTGAACGAGGGTGCATTCTCCTTGATTCCATTTCCCAGCGAAATATAAGTGGAGCTTTCATCATGAGTGCTTGAATTTATGGCAAGCAGACCAAGTGACATTAAGAAAGCCACACAATCCCTTCATTCAGGCTTTAATAAGGAAGCCAAGGAAAAATTATCCAAGCTGGTTTGCGGGTGACAGCACAAGAACTTTTTGGAGTCAGAAAGTTAGCACGGAGGCTCCCTGTCAGCCCATTAAAAAGCAAGGTTGGCATTCCCAGATATTGGAACCATGTGTGCAGAGGAATTTTTCTTCTGGTAAGACATTCCAAATATTGTCCCAGAGCCAAACACTTCGGTGTTAGACTAATTTAAGCAGTATGTTGGAATCAGCTCTCAGGACTTTGATCATATGGAGATCGTTTGTTACAAATTGAACTATCCCAGTCTCTATTTCTGGTGGATCAGAACTATGGATTTGTTGAATTAAATGCCTCATTTAATGCAGTTTGCACATGAAAAGAAAGCTGCACTCAGGAATCTGATAGTGAATTTTTCACCTAACCAACAGGTCTACTTTTTTATTACTTTTAAACCTAATCCATACTCAGTCCACACTGTTCTTAATAAGCCTGAGGCTGTTTGGAGTGAAGGTTTAAATCAGCTCGTATGTTATGGGGGAAAAGCATCACTGAATTATCAAACCGTGTAATAAGGAACACATTTGAATCCAATTCTAGAAATAATTTTAAGAAGAAAAATAAATTAGTCCTTGGTTGTTATTTACCATCCAAATAGCTCAGTGCTCCTTCATGACAGCAGTGGACAGAAAGCTGAAATATGATTTTGCAGACATACGATTTTCTCCTTGCTTCTCATTGCTATCCTCTTTTTTGCAGCTGAACCATTGTGAGGGTTAAAAGTGCACAAAATAAAGCATTTCCACATATGGCTGCATTTTCTTTTCATTTCTTGAAGTTATAATGTCTTTAACTGTTGATAATGATATTATAAACTGTCATTTAGTGCATTTTGAGTATATTAAATATACGAACCAAAAATGTTTGGTTCCAGCTGGACCCTGATCAGAAACACTGAGATCTGATTCACTAAAACTGCAGATAGCAATGTGCAGAGCTTGTGAGAAGTCTTGTGGAACAGGTAGCAGTTGCAATAGTAACAGAACAAAATAATTGATTAAAATAAAAGAACCTGACAGCAATTATTTCTTCAGGAGTGGGATGAAACTGAGAAATGGGTACCCAAGTGATATCTAATGGAAGAGTCATTGGCATGCTGCTACATAGTGGACTGACATAGGGCTTGAGTATATCACAGCTCTCTGCCTTGGGGAACTCAGGATTTACACTGCTTTCAACACATTTTCATCTGGAGTCTCACACAAAATAAAAGCAGGAACACCAGCAATTCCCAGGGACCCTTCCTCTTGGTCCCACGGGAATCTACATAACAGAGTTGACGAGGAAGGAAATGGGAACACTGTTTTCTGCCCAGAAGGGGCAAAATGAATCTCTCCAACCTCATGGCTTTGAAAGGACCCTATAGCCAAGCTGAAAACCTCTGATATATGGATATAATTTTTAAAGACATCTCACTATTTTACTGGTTTAGCAAAGAGATAATAGGCCATGGTATAAGTAGCCTCAGCCCTTTGGTGCTGTTACAGGCATATCTGGCCACTGCAGCTGAAAAAGGAATGAACCAAAAACCCAAAAAGGTGAAATCACTGTCCAGATATGAGCCTTGAGCAAAAATTATCAAGGCCTTTATTGGGTCTTAGAAGAGAGGAACAGAAAATAGTGACATGGAAATAACATGGCAATACCCTAAGCCTGACCAAGGCAAGCTCAATCCCCAGTTTATGCTGATCATGCTGTTTCCATTGCATTAAGCACCAAGGAAACCATCCTGGGCCTCCCCTGTCCTTACCCAGGCCACGAGGGGATGATGGTGAGCTTGGCACAACCAGTGCAGAACACAAGTCAGGAGAGGGAAGCAATAAGGGTGCTGTGTGCTTCAAATCCCATCCTGGAGCACAGGGAGTGGGAAGGATCTCCCATGGATTGTTTGTTCCAACTCCCATTGCATGCACAGAATTCATCCTTCATAAAGAAAAGGGAAACTGTTCCTTTAGGGAAAAAACCTAACAAAACAACACAAAACAACAGTTATCTAGCAGATACTGATTTATACAGGCTCATACACATTTATATATATTTTTTATTGGCAAATAAAGAAAGATCAGATCTTTAATGAAATCAGGATGGTTTGGGAGGTGAACTTGAGCTGAACTCCCCAGATTTTCATGGAACTTCAATTAAAAGGGTTTCAGAGGAGTTGCTGAAAGCCAAGCACTTGCCATTGAAAGCTTAATTTAAAATGAGAAGCATTTTTACACCACATTTCTCAGTGAAATTCTATCCCTGATCCTCATTATATACTTTATTCTTGAACAATATATTTTTTTTTTCAGATAAACCATGTGACAATGTATATAAATTTTATCAAGTGTTATGAGCAGTGCACACATAGTGGCTACAGTGACTAAAGAAACTATCATTATTGTGCAGAAAATTACCCTCTCCACTCTGAAACAAGTGGTGAAATGAAAATTCAGTCAGAACTTGTTGTCATGTACAATATATAAGGATTGAGATATCTGATAAATACTAGGACCAGCAAAAAATGTGGTTTGGGGGAAAGGAGTGAAATCTAACTTCAGAAAATAAAACAGAGGAAAATTAAAAATAAAGATGGTGGTTTAATTTCTGCTTACCAGCCTATTCTCCTTCAATACCAAGAATACAAGGTTCATACAAAGCCTCACTTTAGGGCCCTTTTGAATACCAGTGGAGTCACGCAACTCAGTCTTTGAGCTTTGCCTTCAAAACATATCCCTTGCTTGATCAGATGCATTATTCAATCTGAATGTCAGCTTCTGGGTGTGGAAAGAGGGCACTAACTAGTGTTTGAAGAATGACAAAAATGGACACAGATCCTGGAGTTTCAATGGCTTGAAAGCATTAAGGGAAATGATCTAGTTTTAACCAGGTACCAGGAAATAAGTTACTCTGAAAACCATTTAAATAAATAATACTTTACTGTGTAATGAAACATGATGGAATAGAAATTATTATGAAACTGTTTTAAGTAATGATGGGGAGAGGTGTGCCTAAAATAACAAAATCCAGCACTTTGTCAGGGACACAGTTACCAAGACAAACTTTACGTGCTGTGGGGTGGAACCTCTCCCTCTGCCCAAGCTATCTGCACTGCAATTGAATAATAACAGATCTGCAAACCATAGCTGAGCTCTTGGAGCTCAGCACTGCAGTTTCATGGTCTCACATGCAAATAGCAACAATAAATAGACTGAAAGACCTTGTTCCAATTAAAACACTAATTTCACATACTTTTTCTAGTTTTTATTTTCCTATGATCAGTTCTTCTGTCCTGACTGTAGACCAAAGACTTCTAACTCACTTAAAAAAAGACAAAACCAGATTGTCCTCAAAGGCTCTCCAGTCTTCCCTTCCTGGCAGCTTTGTGAGGAGGCTTAGGAGGAGTTCTTTCTTCTTTCACCCTTTTGGGAGATCAGTTGTGTCCCAATACCTTCTCTGTCCCCATTGCATTCAACAGCTGTGAGGAGTAAACTCCAAAACTGCATTTTTGTAGTCTGGGAGAAGAACCAATAGTTCAGATGCGAAACATGGATGCTAGGAAAGTTAGCGTGCTGGATTGTCTCTTATGGGGCTGAAACGTGGTCTTAAAATGGTGTGAATACTCAGAATATTCAATTTTGTCATTGTTCATCCCCCAGGAGAACCTCCTTATTTATTCCACAGAGGTGGATCCTGCCCTGGTGAAACATCAGTGTGAAAGCACTGGGCAGCAGCCAGCCTTTTCCAGGTCAGTATTGTGTGACTTGGCTGGTGATTACTGTGAAGATCCTACAAGAGCCTAGGACTGCAGGGCTTCCTGGTAATGTTCAAAGCCATCTGAGCATAGTCAGATATCCAGCAGGACAAGGCTCTGGAAAGAGGCACAGCTGCAGCTTTGCTGGGTTCACCAAAGCACTCATTTTCTGCTGGCTGGGTGTCTTCAATTGAGCAGGAGTCAGGTATTGGGGCATGGACAGGCAGCATCTCCTTCCACATACAGACTGTCCAACAACAACTGCAGAGTGGTGGTAAAACAAACCCAGCAGATACTGATTTATACACACACACACACACACACACACACACATATATGTTATTATATTGTATATTATTATGCATTATGTATTGTATTCTTACATATTTTATAATATTTCAAATCAAGATATTTCAGGTTGGTACCAGAGACCCACCAGTGGGATTGACACACCACTGAACCATGTACTAGGACAAGTTTTTCATATAGAAATGGGTAACCTCGTACGAGTGATGAAAGAGTTTGTGATCTGGTACCTCACCCTCAGCTTGCTGCACAGACCAGAGCTAACAGCAGCTAAACCAGGCTGCTCCCCAAAATGTCCAGGATTTCACAGATAGTGCCAACCTTCCAATTGATGTTTTCAGCCTGCTACAATGCAGCAACAGCAAAATCAGAGCAGATTTTTCTCTTTGCTCATACCTTCCACTCACATAGTTTCCTATTTTACAAAGAGACTGATGCTATTTAAAATGCCAGATTCATTAAATCTTTTGTTTCCTCTAAATAAGAAGAAAATGGTTTCTCTCAATTTTATGGGAAGCCATCAATCTTTCACAAAGTGACTAACTGTGTGGAAGAAAATAAACATCGCTGTGTATGTAAAGCAGAGCAGAAATGCTGCAGTCATGGGCAAAGAACTGCTTTCTTTAGCAGTAGCAACATATTAAAGCCAAATGTAGTCCACTGAAAGTGACATAAATAAGTGGATTTCCCATCTGAAACATTGTTTTTAGCAAGAGAAGCTTTTAATCCCCTTAAGTTCATTTCTAATCTGTCTTGGAAGTACTTGTCTAAAGAATATTACATTGATATAAAGGATTTAATTTATTAAAACTAAACAGCAGCCAGCACACTACTAAAGAATATCTTGTACATAGTACTCTCCCAAATGAATAGAGCTGCTACAGGTAGAAAAAAAAAACCTGCACAAACACATGGCACAGCATTCATTAAAAATTCACACATTATGTTCCTGAGCTCTCCTGCTTGCTGTGCTTTTCCCAATAAAGCAAACACTTTAGAATTCATAATACCTCTTTATCCCATGTGCACAAATGACCTCCTCTCCTTTATGCACCTAGCAAATGAACAAGTACAAAAGGGAATAGAGTAAGCAGAAAACTAAACATGCCCTCTCCTACCCAAGAGCATAAAGAGAGGGCAAGCAGAGGTTCTCTGAAGGGTTTAGAGCAGCCTTGACCAAGATGACAGTGCTCCCATCAGTTTTGGCCAGTGCAAGCTACGTAGGCAGCATCAATTATACAGTTTGTCAATCAATTAATTTTAAGGGCTCTTTCTTAGAATAGCAACTGAAGGAAACAAAAGCTGCCTTCAAACTACATTTAAATCACTCATTAACCACAGATTTGGCAGACTGTTTAATAATCAGCAAGAAGCCAACTACCAAATGATAAAATGGCCTTTTTTCTCTTCCTGAGGGTATGAAAATATCTCTGTTTCTAGCAGCCCACCTTGAGACACCATGAGACATCTTTCTGGTTTTTCCATGAGGGCATTTAGTATGTAAGGTGGTGTCCAAACACAATAGTGTCAAACAAGGCCCCAGAGATCTTTTAATCCTTCACCCTATTCATGGAAAAACTTGCAGAAATTTTCTGAAAATGAGCAACAGACTGTTGTAAGGGAAGATTTAGTCCACAAGGAGCAACCTCCACCTTCAAAAATGTAGTTACATATGGGGCCTCTTTCCTGAATTTTGCAGTTCAGTATAGTATAGGTCTTCAGGCTTTTTTTCTGTCTTGAAAAAAGAGACATTACTTATTGTGAAAATTCTGCTCTGCTCTGGCACACTGTGTGTGTTGTGACTCACATTACACCCATTGATTCCTTCTGAAGTCACCACGGAAGCTCACTGTTACAAGTGAGATCAGTATTTGATCACACATTGTTATCATGCTGGGTCTTAGAGGGCATTGCACATGACAATTTCCATTCATTTCAGTTATGGCCAGCAGCCATCCTGCCTCCATTTTGAGGTCACATAGCTTAAGTCAAATGGGGTCAGGATTGGTCAGTGCTGGAAAGTCTCCAAAGAAAACCATGAGGCAGGCAGAGGTATTATTCAGGGATTAAGATTTAAACCTGCAGAGAAACATGTTCCTGAGGAGTCAGTCTCTTAGTAGGTGTTTTCTGTGAGGCAGTCTTGGGTTGGTGCTGATGCTGACTAACCCCTCGTGAGCCAGGAAGAGAAAAAAAAAGGAGTCATCAAGCCATGCTGGCTTTTGTCCTACTACACAATACCAAAGTGGAGTGATTCTCATTCTATTACCTACACACCTAGCCATGGCATTTCTAGCACCATGGACACAGCGTGGTGTGAGTAGGAGGACTGGCTTTCCTGACCTCTTGCAAAATAAAAAATGTCCATGAAACTAGGGGGCTACCATAGGAAAGCATCTTTCACTGGGTGTTATATACATGCAAATTCTAAAGGAATAGCAAGGGCAATGCTATTCTTTAAGGAAAAAATTAATTAGCACAGAAAGTAAAGTCTTCTGCCTAATAGGAAATCCCTTTTATTCCTTGCATTCTTCCCACCATTTTAGATGGTGTTGTAGCACAGTCAAGTGGTACTTACTGACAATTTTATCTTGGGTAAAAGTCCATGAAAACATTAAAGCGTGAACAAGTCATCAAGTCATTTTATGAATCAATATACAGATTTCCTCCATGCCCATAGCTGATTTCCATAACCATGAGCGTGCTGAAATCCTGTCTAGATGCCAAATCAATTTTTCTTATATATGAACATCACAGCTACTTGAGAAAGGGGATCTGTGCCAAAAACCTCACGCTCTTAACTAATTATTTCTGTGACTCCCCCCTTGCAAAGCACAATGACTGCCACATAAATACACACAACATTTATTAGGAACAGGCACACTTCCCACAGGTTCAGCCTGAGTGCAGCAACCTCCCTGACAAGCTCATCTTCCTGAAATGTGCAGCCAGCCTTTATCTCAAGAAATAGTTCTGCTTTTCCCAGGACTTTTTTGCTGTGAAATACTCAAGCACTTATCGTCTCAGGCAGGGCAGCCAGGAGGGTATGGAAATTCCCAGCTCTCCACGCATCCATCCTGCAAAGACAACTGTTGTCTGGCATTTGCTTTTACTGGTCACTGCTCCTGGTCTTGCCCAGTGTCATTGTGGAGCTGCTGCCTGTGAGATGAGAGCAATACTTTATGTAAATAATGTCCAAGTAGAGGAACTAATCATTAATGCAGACTGTTCTGAAAGTAAAAGCAAACAGCATTTGGCAGGGAAAACTATTAATGAGACGGTCATCAGGGAATTCATTCTGCAAACCACATGGAGATTTGTAGGGCATTTCCTTGTGAGGCATATTGGAGCAGATGTTGTGCAAGTGCCACTGATGCGGAGCAGGAGAAAAGTGGGGTTAAGGTACCGAGTCACTGCTGATGGCCAAGTACAGGGAAGACAAGAGGTTGGCAGGACAGCAGGGCCTGAGGAGATATGGGCTGGTTTTTACAGGCTGAAACTATGCTGTTGTAATGAACTCCCATTGCACAACAGGGACAGCACTGGGGTAGATGATGGTTTGGTCTTGGCTCCAGCCTCCAGTTGTTTTTGGGCTTTCTCAACTTCAGGCACCATTATGCTTCTGTGGGGGTGTAAATATGTGTATGTGTGTGTAAGCATGAGGAGCTAACTCTTGTCTTTCATAGGTGGCTTCTGTCATTGAAAAATAAAATGGATACAGAAGAGGAGGAAAATCCTTCCCTTGTGTTCCACACTAATATATGTTTTTGTTGAATTAACTGCTGGCCCCTGCCATCCCACCACCCAAAGCCTGAGCTCTTGGCTACCCTTCCCCATGTGCTTCCCTTGAGAAAGAGTTTTCATCATTTCAAGCACTAGCAGTAACAAGAAAAGAAAATGTCCTACCCAAACATCTCCCACATTGCTACATACATAAGTTACAAATTAAATATATTATGCAAAAATCTGAATCACTCATATAAAGCAAGAAGATAGAGTGCATTCCAGACTGCCTGGTGATGTGATGGGTATCTGAGGAACGTCTGCGGGAAAACTGCTTCCCTCATTAATAAGGTCTGGAGTACTTGTGCACTGTCTGTCAACAGTGCACTTACAGGACAGAATACCAGCCAATGGAAGGTTGACACTGGGTGGTTTTTTCACTGCCTGAGTCAGGACTGGAGTCCAGTTTCCCCAAAAATTTGAGACCAGCCTATTGCTATGCCACAGCTGTGAGACAAAGCTCTGGGCATTGAAGCACTAATTCTGTGGTACCTTCTGGTGCTCCATGGCCTTGAACCACCACCCAGGTTGGTACCCTGAATGGTGATCAGTCTCTGAGGATTTGTCTGAGTACACATAACCGGCACTGTCATGCTCTCTCCTGATTTATAGTTATGTTTCACTCCACCGGTGAGAAACCTCTGTCCCCTGTGCTGATCTCCAGTGGGCACAGGATGCTGCCAGCCACGTGCTGTACACTGGGGATTATCACTCTCCCTCCCTGCCCTGACCCAGCTGAGCCACACAGGAAATGCCACAGTCATCACACACCACAAAGCCAAGCTTCTCCAGATTCCTGCAGGGGAGAGAACAGGAAAAGTGGGTTTTGAGCTAATGCTCTCTGCTGCAATGAGACTGAGCCTTTCTGAGAGGTCCCATGGAACTGCCCATGTTCCCTGACTCTTAACACTCAAAGACAGCAGTGCTGCAGGCAGGCTGCATCTCACCCAGCAGAGACCTTTTTACACCCTTTGTTTCAGATCAAGCACATATGGTCCCAAGCTCTGTACGTCAGCCCATGGCACCTCTGAGATGGGAATTATCCAGTAATTGCTCCCAACACATGGGCAGTGCCACTTTGTAACATCATCTTGCCATTAGCAAATATAAGCTAAATACCTAAGTAGAAGTAAAAGCTACAGACAGGACAAAGCCCGCCTGTGTAACAGATCCATAGCTTGCCTGGGTGCTTGGTACATCAGTATCCTAATCAGTATCCTCATAATTCTGTTACAGCCTAACGGCCAATTCTTGATCTAATGGCATTAGAGCTGCAGAACTAAAACTCTTACTGTGACTCAGAACTGACTACATTCTACCTCTGTCTTGTAGTTTATATAAGGAGATCATAACCTCCTCTGGCACCATAAATAACCATGCCCCTGCAGCAGCAGAGCCAGGCACAACGGACGAAATCATCAAAATTGCTAACCAAACAAGCAGAAGGAGTTCTTAAAGA
>NW_008239324.1:8359026-8368104 GCF_000691975.1 Corvus brachyrhynchos
TCCACATGTTTATTTTCAATCATTTCCACTGCAAGCACTGCCTTAGCTCTCCCAAAGGGCCAGGACACTGATTGTGCTCTCATTAAACAATGCCCTGTCATCAAGCTGAGATGCTGGATAAAATGCATGATTATTAATCCCTTCAACATAATTACAGATGACAAGAAAGAAAGAGGGGAGACAGCACCAGTGGAACAACTTTGCTCCCAAGAAGAGAGAAAAAACAAGTATGATTGCAGATGTTATAAGTGTTTCTAATTCAACTAAGCAGTATTTTATTTTTTTTCCAAGTAGCATCCATTGGGTTTTGTCAACATCTATGAACATACATTACGCGGTTAGTAAGGTTGGAATTCTAGTAAGTATAGAAGGAGACAGTGTTTTTATTAAAAATAAAATTAACGAGCCTTTACTTCATCGACAAAATCAGTTTTTGCTTCAGCAATATGACAAACCTGCACGCAGAGCCTGGCTGATAAATTGGTGACCTAGCTCTAGTGTATGGTTTCCATGCACATTTTGTGAAGCTGTGGGTATGCCTTTGGCTGTCTTTCACTACTCTGAGGACCCAGGAGCAGCCTTGGAGGGTGGTGTGTTGGTGACCAGGACAACAGTTTTCAGCTTAAAAGAGAAGGAAGTTGTTTGATAAGAAACAATGTTCTCTGTTCTCTTTTCAAGAGGCTGTGGAGACACCATGAGGTTAAGCTATGGACTTCCTGAAGGAGAAAAAGGGATGCAACAACAGCAAAGAGTCAGAGGTTCAGAGATCATTTACAAAGCTTGTTTGACTTCCTGGACTGCTGAGTCCAAGCTGAGGTGGCACACGTGTCTGGGAAAAGATATTCCTGAGTTACAGAAGAGGTGTCGGGTGAGCTGAGAAATGGGCAGAGGAGCAGGGCTACAGCAGAGCTGTGATAAATGAGTTACAAGACAGGAGCGGGAGCTGCGGGAACACGTGAGGTTTGCAGCTATGGAGCCTTCACCCCACAAGAATTGATACCAGATGACTCAGCCATACAAATCTGATACAGATCACACTGTGGGCATGTGACTGCTTCCACCAAATTAGATACAGCACATGATGTGAGCCTGTGCCAGCTTCACTCAGGCTGTTGAAAGACAGACAATAAGGATGAAGAGACTTAAAGACAGCGTGGAGAAGTCAACCACCACCAATTCAAACAGGGATCTTCTCCCCAGATTTTTTCCTCCAAAATGGTGAACAAGCTTAAACCTGTGGTGGTGGGATATACTGGGACAGTGCTTTGCATCACAGGACCATGACGTTTTCCACTCAGTAGCTGGAAAAACAAAGCCAGATGAGCTGTGTCACTGACAGCAGCCAGTGCCGCACCGCATGCAGGCGGAGGGGTGTGTGACACTCCCACAGCACAGGGACTCTGCTCAAGCAGCTGGGAACAGAAGGAAAGGGGGGTGATTTCTACCTGAGACCCAAGGCAGCAGATGGTGTTTAAAAGTTTGACTTTCTCATGGCCTCACTGAAGAATATAGATCTAAAACTCAGATTATAATGCTTGCAGCATCCCAGCAATTCAGATTTGCAAAACCCTGAAGAAACCCATAACAACACACAGTCAAAAAAACCCCAAACCAGCAACCCAGATGCCAGACTCAAACTTTCTGGTCAGTTAATTCAAGGCTATTTTTCATTTTACTTATCACTGCCACCAACATTTTGCTTAGTCTTGAAGAAAACGTTGTCATTCCACAGTCAGATGTTTCTACATGTACATCCATCATGGCCTGATATATCCTGACCTAAGTTAAAACTTATGTTTTCTAAATTGTACTTTTATGTTGAGCAAGTCCTTGGGCTACACAGTTAAAAGTTTACATTGAAAAATCATTTATAATTGGTTTGTTTGAGTTTGCCTGCTTTGCCTGCTGCAAAGTCACCAGAAAGGGCAGTATTAATTAACAATGGCTTACATAGAGTCTAGACAATAAAAAGTAAATTATTTTGCCTTTTTTAAAAGCTTTAAGCATCTTACCAGTTCTAACAAATGAATCTTATATAAATTACATTTAAGGAAAAAAAAAATGCAGTATAATTTACAGCAAAGCTGTTCCATTTGAATAATTTATTTTTTCTTGAAATATTTTCAGGATATACACACATTGCTCAAATAAAAATATGATTATTGTGAAATTGAGACAGCCAACAAAAAATTTTAATTTATTCCATTTGTTATGCAAAAGCTTGGTTGGAGAATTAAACAATAAATTTTAGTTTATTGCATAATGTCCTAAGTTTCACTATAAAAGACTTGTTTTCATTTTGGGTACATAATGATGACAGTTGCACAGAATTTTTAAATAGTGCACACAAGAGAAGACTTTCCAGAGCTCTAACAAACCCTTTGCTGCACATATTGTTTCAGCAAAATTAAGGAGGCAGTTCATCTGGGTTAGACATTGAGGGATTGAGCTTTTAGTTCCAAACATCCTTTCCAAGTATCTGACATAACTTTGCAAAGCCTTATTAAACATGAATTAATGAATCATTGGAGCTGATTTTATTTATTCACAATGTCACTGCGAAGAGACAGAGGAGTTTTGGATCATGGCACTCTGCAGCACTTGATGTTATTTTAGTTCATAATTGGTGGTGATGAAGCCACAAAACACTTAGAGCATTTGGCTAATGCCAAGAAAATATAATAGCAGACACAGAATTTATCTTACGTCTACCTTCATTTGGAAGCAGATTGCTTTGTCATCCTTGAGGAGATTGACAACAGATCCCAATTTCTGTATTGGTTCAGATCATAACTCGCTGCCTGCCCAGCCCACATGTGTTGCAGTTTATCCTGCTGTCACCTGATACCCCGGAGGTCAGCACGGCGGGGGGCACCGGGGAAGGACTGACAATACAAAAATGACTGTGAGCAAAAGGCATTCTTCAGGGTTGATTCTGATCTCAGAGCAACCAAAGATCAGCATGTATTTAAACAGATAGGGTTACTTTAAATAAATGTACAGTAGCAAAAATTCCAGGAAACCCTAAGGCAAACTGGAAAAGATAATCTGCTCTGCTTCCTTGTAGCCCTTTCCTATTTTGTACTGAAAAAAACAAAGAAGTGGGGGTTTTTTTTCCAACACAAAGAACAGCTGAAATAAGGAAAGGAGGGAGGACTAACATACTTCTACCGCAGGGCTTTGCTCAGCCTGAAGACAACCTCTAACTCAAGAGACATTCCCTTCTTTCATTTCTCCCATTTTTCACTGACAAAGGCAACAAACTGTAGGCAAAGACAAGAAATGCAAAACTCCATCCTTGAGCTGTTTCTTGATCCCTTTCCTATTTTTACTTCCCATCTTCTAGTCTCTTACAGAACCATCCTTTCCCAACAGCTCTAGGCACATAATTTTTGAAGTAAATGAAGCTGATTGAGATGTTGCTGACCCAGGTTAAGCACAGATTCATGTCATGAAAGCTAGAGGAGCTGTATCAATATCAAACTGGTGTGAACAAAAGTAGAATCAGACCCAATGGTATAAAGGTATGGAAACATATATGTCCCAGTTGCCTTCTATTCACATCAGTTTAATGTTAATGAGGTGCCATTGGCTTCAGAGGAATGGTTTCTGGCTTACAGAAGAAGAAGCAATTGGAGATGCCAACAGTGCATGTGCTGTTTGGCACTGCTCTCCCTGTGCAGAACAGGAGCAGAAGTCCCAGGAATCCCTTTCCCTGCCTGACCCTGCCTGAGCCCTCTCCCCTGCTCCCAGCTGAGGCTATTCTTGCCCACCTGCTCTAGCAAGAAGCTCCCACATATGTGCTTGGTGTCAAGCACAGCCATAGGGTTCTCCCCATCCTTTGGCTCCACGTTCCGGTACGTGGCTGGGGAACAGTGACTGGCTCCGTGGCACAGCCCCTGTTTCCACACACAGCGTACTTGCCCATGAGTCAGCCTCAAGGGCTTATTTGTACCTAGTCTTGCTGCCAGGTTAAAGAGCAGTTACCACAGGCAAAGGGAAGGAAATATTTTACAGGTTTGTAATTCATTAAAGCATTGGACCTGTTCCAATACGAGTCTACTGTTGGGTAGGAGAGAAGACATGTTCAGACTGTGGTCTACAATGACACACTTGTAGTATTTGTGAACATTTCTAGTGACTGAAACTATTTTCTGTGAGTTCTGCCTGTGCCAAGAGACTCAAGCACACAAATTCGAGGTAATGCCCTTTTGCTTGCATGATTCAGGTAAGCCTGAATTTCAGGTTTTAATGGTAGATTTAAGAGGGTCACTTCAACCGTGCACTGTAAGACAAACACTCCTGAAACAAAAAAATTCCAGCATAGCACAAACAACAAAATCACCTTAAATCTCTCAGGTGTGGTTCTTTGGTGCCTTAAGTGATTTCTGTGCATGTGAAGGAAAACACTTCAAGGATCATTTTGCTGGTATTATAGTCATACCTTTACCTTGTTGGAGAAAAGAGTTCTTGTCTTTCCTCTTTTAGAAAATCTGTAAAATAGAATTTACAAGACTTCAGAGCCTTTGGCCAGGATCCAGAAATCAGTACATATCTTCCTATTAATCAGAAATGAAAAGTTTAAGTAGAAGTCAGTAAAATTGTGTCTTCTGACAAAACTGATGACCACCTCGTTGGCTTTGACACCACTGACTTTAGATATCAACCTCAGTCTCCTGTTACTTTCCATCTTTTCCTAATCAACATCTTTCACAATATAAATAAAGACTTATTTGTTTTTAAAATTCACAGAAAGCTTTAAATTCCTCCTCTACTTTCAAGAGGAGGCAACATATGTGCGACCCTGGAAAAAAATTTAGAAAAAAAGAAATGTATGTGCAAAGATTTACAAAATGCATGCAGAATCAAAAATATTACATGTTCTGATTTTCCTTCTAATTCTTTACATGCTACTGTCAGAATATCCCTCCAGTTCATCCAGTGTCAATATGTACACACTTATTCAGTGATTTATACAACTTAACACCAATAATTATACTCAGCACTGAATGTATGTTTCAGAATAATAGTCAAATAGTTATCCTAAAAGGTAGAAAGGTTGAAGCTAAAGTAAGAGGAAAGAAGAACCATAAAACAAAAAATAGATTCTCCTGCTTTGCCCAGGCTGTAGCTAAATGCACAGAGAGTAGAAGTAAGTCTCCCAGGAATGTATCAAACCAAGCAACATAAATGCAGCCTCATTGCACAGAGAGTCAGCAGCAGTGCTGCCAACCTTCAATAGTCACAAGTCAGAAATGATGTCCTAGAAAACCAGGAGACATTAAAGCTCAATGAATGTAAATGTTCATTGTATTTGTTTGTGAAGTTTACATTTGAAATTCACACTCAGAAGCTTTTTGCTACCCCTCTGAAGCCTGAAAACATTTATTAATAGCTAAGATTCTCATATGACACTAGGAGCCCAGGAATTTATAGAAAACACTAAACACAGAAATCTTCGATGGGCAAACTCGACAATTCTGAGAGACAAAAATTAAACAGGACACAAAAGCCACGCCACCATGGCTAGAAACACCCTGTAGACCTGGCAAGAAGTGATCCAATGGGATCAAGTGCCAGTGTGGGGCCAACCATGCCAAATCACACAGTCACGGGACGGCTGGTGCTCTTCAGCCCTGGCCTTGGGGTGACATGTCTACTTCTGGTTCAGAAAATTTGAGAAAGTGTCTTCTGAGTAAATGGAAAAGAAGAGAAAGTCAAAAAGTCAGTACTTGACTTCGTGTGACAGTAACTGTACAGAGGTCACTATCAGATGGCAACAGGCAAAGGGACCTGAAGCCATTAGCACTGGGGGCAACCAGCACAGCCAGCATGCCCAGTCAAGACATGCTTCTTATTCCCAGAGGCCATCCAGGTGGGGGGCAGGGTCCCTCAGGAGGCTGTGAAGTTCCCATCTCTGGAGGTCTGCATATTCCCACTGGATCAAGCTCTCAGCAGCTTGGTCTGACATCCATTTCTGCTCCAAAAGGAGCAGTTCTGCCAAGGTCACTTCCATTGTGAATTACACTCTGATTCTGTATTGTAACAGTAATTGCCCTGACTGAGAACAAACCATCATCCTCTACCATGTTTCACAGGATAAAGTATAAATAAATAGACCCAAACACAAGCAAATACAGACAGAAAATTGGAGCTCACATATTAAAATCCTTTTGCCACTCAAGGGACCCTTTTTAGGCAGCATTTGATTGAAAAATGATTGTCCCTGTCTCCCAGGTGCTTCTCTCTCTACAACACCTGACAGCCTCCAGGTTGCTGCCCTGCTCATGGTTCCTGTGCTCCAGCTCAGCTCACACTCTCTCATGCCCATGTCAGGATACACCACCCAGTGATGAAATCTGCTGTCACCCAACGCCACGGCAAAAGCCCAAGCCAGAGCAAAGCAAGATTTCACTCCCGTTATGGGTAGGAAGCTCTGCAGCTCCCCTTAGAATGAATTAGGAAGGACCTGCAGTCTCGAGCAAAGCCTGTTTCAGTGACTCTTTGGTGAGATAATGCCCTGCATTTCCAGCCTTCACCACGGACAATGCACACAGTATTGGAGTTTCTCGCGGTACCGTCAGATGGAAGCTCCTGACAGCCTCCTGTTGCATTGTCCCTGGTATGGAAGAGCTGAGAGTGTATAACAAAAGCCAGTCTTTCCCATAGCCAGATCCATAGGGCACACCAGCAGATCACTTAGCAGCTCCCAGCAGCAGATAGACAATAAATAAATACATCTATAACTTTAAAGAATAAAATTTTATTTTCTACTTTAGGATCCAGGCGAAATGGCTCACTGGCCAGTAGAGTTATGCAACAATTGACTTCCTTTCAAGCTGTAAATTACAAGATGGCACAACCACAACTATAAATATGCTCCTATCATACTGAAAATAAGCTTTGCTTTCAATTAAGCAGTTGTTAAAAGTAAGTCTCTTTTTAAAGAACTGGCTTATGATATGGGTTATTTCTTCCTTGGCATTTTTAGTACATAGGACCTTAAATTTAGGTTACAAAACAATCAGCCTGACCTTTTCCCAGAGCTTTAAATCCTGGACAATTTCCATGGCACTCAGAGGTTGCTCAGTGCTTTTGAAAACTGGACCATTTCTTTCAATTTTAGGAATGTAACTTCCAGGTACCAGTCCTGACAATCCCAAACTAATATGTTTCATAAAATAGTAGTTTTCTTTAAATATAGACAATTATAGACAAACCTTTATGGAGTGAGATATATAGCCAAAAGTTTGAAGGGCTTTGTGTCAGTAGTACTTCAACAAAACTCTAAAGGCAAGAAGCACCAGCTATCAGAAAGAGTTTTTAAAAATACAGATCATCTGCTTTTCCACCTCTCCAAATGGAATTCTGAAATGTCATCAGTTTAAGGTCTCAGATGAGAAGATATTTTTATCCATTTGAGAGAAAAAAAATCCATTTCCCATGCATTAGATTCATGTGAAACTCTAATGTTAGAGGCTGTGTCCATCCTGCTCACTGATATAAATTGTACCCTGACAATCCCAGTGATGGGGTTGGAAGTGGGTTGAGCACCACAGCATCTCATAAGATGGCTCCTCAGTGCTATCCCTGCAGATAAGATATAATTTGTGCTCCCCTCAGGCACCAAAGGCAATGTACAAGTGCAATAACCTTCTGAGTATCCCAACATTTACAAATAATTGTAAAGACCTGCTAATATGGTTTAGTTCAGCAACTCAACAGTGCTGAGTGCTGACAGAAATGACAACTAAGAAAGTATTAAACAGCCTTTAAGATGTCTTGAAGGAGAAGGCTTGTGAAGCAGTTACTCCAAGGAACAAGTAGTGAGAAGCATGTTGAACATTTTATAATTGGGGCCTCTCCAGCCCCATGTTTTGTTCGTAGACCGAACAAAAACCAGTGTTTTGGGTTTTGTAAAACTCCTTAACAAATGGGACAAGAAATACAATGGTGCGGTTACAGTACAATCATAAATGTGTTGTTTACTCATGTTCAAATTTCATTACTTAACTGATATGGAGGTTGAATAAAGGAAGATTCAGTGATATTGTGTATGTATCTGAACAAAGGGACTTTTCATATTTTCTCACCCACTCATTCATGCCTTCTGAACTCTTCTACAACCCTGCCTAAACAGTTTGTCTGAAACAGGGTACTAATAACAAAGAAATATCTTACACTTCTCCAGTATTTACCCCTGTTCTCCCCATACTCCGTAAATAACACATATTTTCCCTTGCAGCCACAAATTTAGTTGAACTAACACTCATGAGATGAAACAAGTCAAAGCACAGGTATATTTTAAATGTACTTAATCACAGGGATAGAGGTAAAAACAAGGCAAAATTTTATCAGCATTAATAAAAATGGACTTTTTGACAGACTGAGTGAGCAGTGGTTCCTGAGCCCCAAGCTTCAAGGCCTCATCAGCGTCTGGTGCTGTCTGCTGGCTCTCAGCAGTCACATGCAAAGCAGGTGGCAGAAACCTTCTTTAACAGGCTTTTTTTTTTTTTTAAAGTTTCAAGAGGTTACAGAGTCCTACAGGACAAATTCAGGACTTTGATAGAAGTATTAGAATAGCAGTTGATAGAAGTACTTAGAATAGCAACTAGTACGAGGAACACTGTTTACACACCAATGGAACAAGTGACACTGAAGCCAGAACTGTCAAACATCTGACAGAAAACCAGAAAAAAAGGGAAATCTAGGTAAATTGATGCCCCCTGTGTTAATCTCACTGAAATTAATAATGCAAAGTGATCAAGAGAGAAAAATTTTTGGTGTCAGCTGAGATGATATTTTGCCCCATTTCCCTCGTGTCAGAGGCAGGGTGTGCAGTGCCCCCTGATTCCTCCAGCAGAGCCCTGGATCCCCACTTCCCTTGCCATGCCAAGCTGTACAGTGGGAATTTGTTTGGTACCAATTTCTGCCAGTGGAATGCACAGGAAGGCATTCCAGCACTGGTTCCCAGAGCCATCATGAAGGCCTGGAAGGCCCCACCAGATTTCAAGATGTGTTGAAGGTCAAATTCTCTGTGGAGTTGTTGCCATCTGTGGCAACACTTTCAAGACATCT
>NW_008239324.1:8368145-8380986 GCF_000691975.1 Corvus brachyrhynchos
CAGGAAAGCAGTTGCCATTTTTGTACTAAGAAAGCACATTAAAGCTTCCATTCATTTTACTTTTGAAGCTGGATAGGAGTTAGGGAAGTAAATAATTATTAACTTTCTGGTTTGCTACATATTTCCTTTATCTGCCTCTGCCTCAACTATCCCATCCATTAAATGGAGTTATCATCAATTTCATCCTACATGTTAAAATAAATCTCCAAAAACTATTAAACACTTAAACCATAATGTTTAAATATCAGAGAAGAAGAAAGCTTGTATATTGCTTAAAAGAAACAAAAAAGAAAAGAAATCAAAAGCTATGCTTTTAAGGTTTTTTTTTTCCTAATTATCACTGTGAATACATTCTTCTTTCATAAAAATGTCACTTTATACACTTATATTAAATTTATTCGATGTTTTCATGTAATGTGTATTTCTGAAAAAAATGCATATTGCCAACAAAAAATGAGCGCTGAGTAAGAGACAGTTACCCATATTTTATTCTTCTGGAAGTGGAAAATCCAAGCACATAAATCAAAATGACCCTAAAGCAGTGACCAGCATGCCCTAAGCAGATCAACAGTGGTTTCATTGACCTCCAGACTCATAAGGGTCATATTTTCACACAGATGAACTGGTCTTGAACTGCTTTGCCATTGCATTGTGCACAAAGAGACCCCAGCCACAAAGTGTCTCTGCTTTCTGTTAGGGTAACCTGGATCACTTCCCAAAACAAAAAAATCAAAGCCACATTCCATTTTAGAAAGTGTTTGTCTGTCCTGCCTGGATCCCTTTTTTCTAGTCTTTTCATTAATACATTTGCATGAATGTGCTGTTAATGTTCATATTTAAAAAAAAAAAACAACACAATAACCACCCTCAGAGATTGTTATTACAGATTTTTCTTTTTTTCTGAAGATTTTTCCAGGGCACTTTTTCACACTTGTGAGACTCCACCTATTCAATTAGTGCAAAAACTCTGGGCAGCTTGCTTGAAAGCTGTGGGCTTTCCTTCTAGTAGACACGCACTTATGGGTCCCTTACATCACAGTAGCATTTAACAAATGTTCATGTGAAAAACCTTGCAGCTTTCCTGCTTGGCGGGAGGGAGCACTGAGGCACTGACTTATAAACAGGAGGTTCAGCCCCTCTGCTGAAGGACACCACAAAGCTTACATGCCATCAGGGTTTCCTAAATATACTTGTATAATGTTCAACCAGTGGGTGAGCCTTGTTTGTCTCCCAGCATCAGATGGCATCCAAGGCTCTCGCTGGCTCTCAGCACAGGATGAATTTTGTTAAAAACAGAGCATGCCATGGCTGGCTCTGCAGAACATCTGCGGCACAGGCAGGAGCTGAATCCAAACCAGCTAACTCCCAGTTTACTGCTTTAATCAAAAACTCTGCTTCTTGCTATCCTGTAGCATCCCTCTACACACTTTTGGGAGTGCTCCCAGGGCAAGATGGAGAAACAGCGAATGTGGGCAGGAACAGACAGAAATGAGAGGCTGTGCAGGGTAGGTCACCTCCTGCAGGTTCTCATCCTTACCCTAGGATTTTATTAAATAATTGTGGAAGCTTTGGGGGTGACTTCTGTGGCAGAACTGCAAAAGACAGAGGCAAGGTTTTGCCTCTTTCAGAAGTCCACATTTTGTTTCTAATTTCAGTGCCACCATTCATATTAATGAAAAATGCACAATGTTTTTGTTGCCTTCTTTTTTTGCAATGGAAGTGATTTCTCTCTGTCAAAATCAATCATCATATCAGTTTTAATCAGATAAAGCTCTTGGCTTCTACTATCTAAATTGCCCTTCCCACAGTGCCTAAGACAAGCATCAGTGCTCCATCACAAAATAAATGTGTTGATATTTGATAGCTCATTTGAACACGATGGTATTTACATCTTAGTTGGTTAGATTTTCATTTAACACAAGTTATGGGTTCACATTGAAAATAAAAACAATACTTCTCTGTTCCTCTTGCCATTCATGTCTACTTTTGTTTCAACCTAAAATAACACATTGCTGGAGGGTATTTTCTTAACACTGCCAAGCCTGAATGCAAGCCCTGTGGAAAATGTTTGTGTTGGGCTTGCCATGGTCCAGGCTAATAACAACGTGATGATGTATAGGTGAATTCCTGCTCCTCAAGTCCTCTGTGACATACGGATTAGGTCTGCCCTTATCTTCTAAGACATCTGGATGAGTGTCTGGGTTTTAATTTCACAATGAAATCACAGGGGACTTGAGTTATGTTATGTGCTTATGAACAAAGTGGAATATCCCTGGTAAGGGCAAGAGTGGATTACCTTAGATAACTCTACTTAAACCAGGGAACATTTGAGAATGTTGAAGAAAGGAAAGAGGTTCCACCAATAAAAACAAACACAGGCTTAAATTTGTGTTCTGTGTACTAAACATTTTAAAGCTCCTGGAGGCTGAAATATGACCACATGTAAATGGACTGATAAAGCTAAAGCAACTCTTGAAAAACCAGATCAGGCTTCCCAGGACAACTACCAGCACTAAATCCTAATGGCATGCATAAATCATTTGAAGACACATTTATTCAGAAGATGCCACTTTAAAGTCAAAATACTCTGCTTTAATCACCAGAAATAGTATGTGCATGCTAACATTTGCAGAAAATGCTCTAGGGCAACATGAAATTAGTATTTTAAAATTCCTAAATACATGCTTTTCCTAAGATGAAGACTTTTATCTATTTATGCCCATAAAACTGTCAGGAAAAAAAAGACCTGTGAGAGCGTAAAAGGGTCAGTCCTGCAGACTACAGCCCAGCCATGGACAACATTAAAAACATCAAAGTTCATATGATGTTCATGGTTAGGCTCTGAGTGTTGCAGAGCTGAATAATCAGCTTGCCAGGCCCAAATCCTGTCATCCGGGACTATTGCAGCTTCCCAGCTTCACTGAGTCTCTACTCTCTTTCTGCAGCCTTTGTAGACATTTCCTCCACACTCTCAGTCCCTAGTCAGGCTGTAATCCCAAGGGTCCAAGCCTACCTTGCTTACTTGTCATCATGTTAATATCTGTTTGGGTCTGCAAGGGAGCCCAGGCTCAGCACCCTGGAAAAGGGCTCTTCCACTGCCCATATTCAGAAACACAGGAGAAGCAGGAGGGAATCAGACTGAAAGCCTGAAGGATCCAGGCTTATTTTCCAGTATGGCTGCAGACTGTTCCCTGTCTGCTTGTGCATTTAAGTTGCAAAAGAGCTGAACACTTGCAATGAGGAAAAAAATGAAGACACAAATTATGGCATTGAGAGGAAAACCAACAAAATTCCATTTTGTTTAACACATTAACTACCTGTCTTCTAATCTATTAAATTAAAAGCAATCCAGACATATTGAAAGCTTTTAGTAAACCACAGAGATTAATATATACTTAGGAAGGCTTCTGTTAATACAGTATTAGTTCATAAGTGTGCAACCAGGATTCCATTTTAAATAAGTAACAACATAACCTGCAAAAGTTGCTGATTTTTTTCACCTCAAATATCAATAGAAAATGTTTTAGGCTTCACTGAAAACCATGGAAAAAACTTTTATTGACTTTGGTGGGATCAAGATTTCACCCAATAACTTTTTAATTTTCACAACTGCGAACAAATAAAACATTTTCCTTTTGATTTAAATACTCTACTCACAACTTCTCTGCCTAGATAGGAAAATATCTTTAAAACTAAGTGTCTGTGCTTTTCCCATATAGACAAGTTGTTCTATTTAGGCTAATCCAGTCATGAAAAGAGCTAAATGAAGTGTCGAGCTTTCTTTTTGATCCTCGGTTTAACAGGAGTTTTAATCAGTAATAGATCTAACATACGTGTGATGCTCTGCAAGCAAAGCAAGAAAAGTTTATCAGTTTTCTTTCTGAGCACTTCACCTGTTTACTTTGCTTAACAAGCAGTCAAAACACAGATCCTGTTGTTATTGTTCCTACGTTAGATACAGACGGGCAACTCCATGCAACTAAACTTTCTCTAAATGTCTGTGACTGCAGCCTACAGACTGCAATATTTCAAGGGGAAAATGCTAAGTGAGACACTGGACCTGGAAAAATGAATGTAGTACAAAAGACATCATTATATGTCTTTATGTGTTATTCACAGCTATTTCTTAACAAAGTAAAAAGTCTAATATCCCACCAGAGAGACTCAGACCAAACTTGTGAGCACAGATGTTCTGCTTGGCTGGAAACCTGGTGGGGTCCTTTGGTATATGAAATTACATATCACTCTGATCCATTTGAAAGACACAGAGATGGCTGAGATTTACTTTTTTCATTTTGCATGGAATGCCCACTGGTCTGGGTAAGGCAAACAGCCACTGAGGGCTGTCAATCTCACTGAAGCTGTTTCCACCACCAGGTGCCTGCTGCACTCTTCCAACAGCAATTGCTCCTCTGTACTGAGGGGTGGAAGGGGACGTTCTCAGCCTCTCAACTTTACAAACAAATATATTAGCCTAAACTACTGGTAAAATGCTGGGGTAACCTTTCCAGTTGTGCCATTAGGGCAAGCAGCTGGGCGGCAGCTGTGTCTCCGAATCGTGCATTCATCACTGGGAGCTGTTGTCAAACGGAAACTGAGTCAAAGCCCTAAAATCAGCTCTGAGGTTTTAGTGTGTGGACAGGAGCCAGGTCAAGTGGCTAAAGCATCAGGACTTAACATCACACCTTCTAGAACACAGTGGATTGGTGAGAAGGAGTTTCCTCATCTTTGACAAGTTAACAGGTATGCCTGAGGATGGAGGCAAAGCTCCAGTTTGCCAGAGGAAAGCAGGAAAGCTTCCAAGACCAAGCGGACCGATCTACTATCTCTAATGACTGTGGGTAGGGTGAGCAAATTTGCTTTCAGTGTTCAAATGAAGGCTCTGGCGCTGAGAACAGCAGCAGAACCCCACCCACCCCTGAGATGCAGTCTCACCTTTCCCGTGCAAGTGTGTGTGGGCCCACCTCAGCCACACACCTCCTGTTGCTCTGCAGCCGCCAGCGTGCTCGGTCTTGCCAGCACAGGTACACCTAGAAGGGCCAATCTTGCAATCGTTTACTCAGACAGGTGGGTTGCACATAAGTAATGAGCTGCTAGCATCCCAGCATGTTAGACAATATGCTGACAATGTCATAACATTATTTCATCCTTCTTAAAAGATAAGACCCAGCCTGTTCTAACCTGCTCGGGTCATTATCTTGTTACCACAAGATGCCCTGTCACTAACCAGTTTAGCTTAATGTAAAGCTATAATTTGCACTAAAATGAATTATGTATTGTTTACAGTTTACCATTAAATTACAATGAACAAAAACAAGCACCTAGGATGCCTCTTTCAAAGTCTTCCAGATGAGTTTAAATGTACACAGAAACAAATGTCTTGATATAACAGCATTAGAAGTAGGCTGAAACTTGGTTGACTAATTTTCACACTAACTTACTTAAAAGCCAGAGAGAAAACAGTGAAGATCTTTATTCAGGGCATCAAAAAGCCTGACTGCAAGTGTTTCCAATTTGCTTTAGTAATTAAATCGAAAGGAGTTTAAGGGTTTTTCACCCAGGTCATTTACTACTTTGGAATTTTACTGCTTGCTTTGCAAAGAAAACAAACTGGAATGAGTCACTGGTGAGCATAAAGAGTGGATGAACACTGCTAAACAAACCAAACAGTGAGCTCAAGTGGATAGAGAAAACACAAGTCAGAATTCTAAATATGGATCTGAGAATAGTGTAAAAGGATTAGACGTCTTTGTCACATGAAGAGCAAACCCACATGCCAGCATGCCTTTCCAGTGCAAGCAGCCACTGATCAAAGTAACATCTACCAGTTTGTAAATATGCTAATCTTCATGTTTACACAAAAGTGTCAGCACTTGCTTTACATCACAAAGAGCCTCATACAGTTGAAGATTAATTACTTCCAACACTGAGATAGTGTGTAAATACTGTTTTCACCAGAACCCTACCTTTTGCTGTGTTTGCACAGCTCAGCAGAGGTGTATGTTGCTAAGACAGATAATTCAGGGACACTTACAAAGTGTCAAATACCTGGGATAGGTAGACTTTTGACAGGTATTTTGGTGATTGTGTGGAGCCAGGATTAGGCAGGTTTAGGCTTCATGTTGCAAGTACTGGATTGAAAAAGTATTTTTGCCTTTTTCTCTGAATTTTAGCTCTGAATAGAACTGTCTACCCTAAACCTGATTTGTGCCTTCAGCTTTTACACTTATATGTGATTACAAAATATTTAAAACTAATTTTTCCACTCTCTGGCTTAATATCAGTTTCTTTCCTTACAGTGGCTTAAAGCCACCTCACAGTCCACTGGGCTCTTGGCAGCATCTGTGTCTGCTTGCTGAATGCTCTGTTCTAACTCTTGTTAAAAGAAGGATAAGAGCTATGATGGGGACACACAAACACATCATTTTCTAACAGTGAATTTTAGAAACCTTCAGCTGTGGTATAAAACAGGAAAAAAAATTACAATATGTGCTGAGAATGAGAAATCAGTACCTACTGCTGCATTGTTGCAACAGGGAATGACGATAAGGAGATGAAGCCAAGGCAAGACTGGATTTCCAAGGTTCACGTGCTTAAGTCATGGCTTGCAATATCTCTTTAAAAGATATTTTACATTTTCATTTTCATTACCATGTACTCTCTACAAAAAAACCCCATGGTGACAATTCTAATACCAAAGGGCTATGAGCAATAATTTAAAAAAGGAAAAAAATTCAAACAGAAATTCTCTTCACCTCTCCCTTTTTGTTAGTGCTCAGCACAATTGCCACAAGAATGTCACTACTTGCCAACAAATATTATCATGTTTGTTTCCTATTCTAAACTAAGAAAAAAGCAAAAAAGAAGTGGGATGTTGGCAAATGCTAGCATTATAAGATTGCCAAAGCAAACAAGAGCAAATAGATGAGGGTAACCGGGAGATTTAAAGAAAAGAGAATCTAATACAATGTTTAGAAAGTGAGAAAGAAATGGCTTCCATGTGAAACACCAAACCTGAGTGGAAACACTTCCATATTAAACGTTCAGCGAGGCATTTTACAGGAGTACTTGCTGCCCAAGTCAGCCAGTCTTGCATTTCCCTCTTTACTGTACATGCAACAAGATAACAATGGCACCAGGAAGTGCTCTCAAGGCACAGGGGCTGGTGGCGGCCAAGCAAAAGAGACAAGGTGACACCTAGGTTGCTCTGTTCCCAGTTGCTGTCCCCAGGATGGCAGCTGGGAGCCTGCAGCCCCCATCCCCGGGCAGTGCAGCCCAGCAAGAGCTGCAGGTTGAGCTGCACCAGCTTGGGCACATGGCAGAAACAACATGTGCAGCAGAGACTGAGGCTGCTGTGGTTAAATCAACATGCTCCATCTCACGTTGTCATAGGGCAACACAACCATCAGATTAATTACTAATTACAATGGATTGCTCCTAAGTAGGTTCACAGCAATAATAGTAATAAAAAGACTAAAAGAAGCATTATTAGCATAGTTAATTATATGACCATTGGCGAGATTATTGATGGAGATACAAAATGCTGTTGAACAAGAAAGATATGTTTGACATTGCTTAAGAGAAGCTTTGCTGTTGCTTCATATCTTTTTGGATTTTTCTAATCATCTCATCTGTGTTCCAAAAGTGCAAAAAAACCAGTAATTATCTCTGTTTGATCTTTGACTAACAATTATTTATGAATCTAATGGAACAACAGTGTTTCTAAAATGTAAGTAAACCCAGTAATCTTTATCAGCATAAAATCTTCAGCCACACTGGACTGGGTTATGGGAATCTGTTGTGTTATGAAAGCATACAATAGTAATTTATTGGTTTAGTCATAATCCTTTCAGTAGTCCAGATTGCTGTTGCAAATTTGTTAAAAATCTGCTACCATTCACCGAGCAACAGTACAACACCTGAAGCAATAACATGGGTGGGGAATGTAAAGGAGCACTTGGATATTCATGCGTGGCATGAGTTAGACAAGGCCACGGGAAAAGAGCTGAGAAAGAACAATGTTGCACAAACCAGACAGAGATTCCTGTTCTCCCACAGCATATATGCAATTTAATCTCCAAATGGAGACCAGTTTAACTTTTCAAATGCTTCAAGAGTACAAAAAAGAATTATTCACTCAGCAGTTATTTTTTATCCTTTACAGAGTGGCCATGCGCTCCCATGAAGGACCTACTGCAACGACACACCACCTGCGTAAAACCACAGCCTCATGTGAAAACTATTTACATAGTACACACTATTTTCCCTTTAATTTTTCTTTATTTGGTGCACTTGGCAATACATAGCTCACAGCTCAGTCAGCCAGTTACCCTAGTGTTTAACATGGCAACTTCAAGAATAAATATTAATATTTTTATCATCTAGTTTGGCAAAGGAACTGAGGAGCAGCTGCTGTATGTACTACTGCCTTCAATTCATATCCTGAAACAGGCTGGACTTGACAGCCCCCCTTTAAAATACCCTAGAAGGAAGACCTCTGCTGGAGTTTAACTTTGGTGGCAGGTACAATTACAGGCTCCCATTGAGAGGAAGACAGAGTTGTGATCAAGTGATATAGATCTGTTTTCAGAGCAACACTCAGCAAACAAACAATACTCCCAAGCACTTCAAGGGAACACAGGACAGCATAAATGGTTGTGTTAGCACGTTTGTCTCAACATGACTTTTTGGTTATGTTCTGATCACTTACTGCTAGTCATCATATTTTATGGACCTCACCCATGAACACTAACATGCAAACCGAAATTTAGGACTCCTGACCTTTAACACAAAATGGCCATAGGTGTTCCCACAGCTGTTAAATATACCTATGTTTATGGAGCCATAAATGTAGTGCAGGTGAAGTTTCCAATGATGTAATAACAACTTCCATCGCTGTGCAGTTTGTCATTTATACAGCAGTGTACCATCACCGGTGAATATTGTTTTACAATAACAGCACAGGTTCCTACGATTAAATCACTCTTTCTTCATTTATGAGTCATTCGACCTTTAACCTCTCAGAGGAAGATCAAACCACTTCTTAAGGCCCCATTCTTTTAACCGAGGAGCACAACAGTTGGTTAGATAACTAAGGAGGTTGGTATGTGCCCCCAGGGTTTCACAAACAACTGTCCTAGATCTTTTATAAGATAATCTTAACATAATCATGTAGCCACAAATTGTCGTGTAAATTCCCAATTAAAAGCACCAAATAGGAGCTGTAAATCACGATACAACTGCCACCTTTTCAGGACTGAAATACAGTTTGAAAAGCAGCAGAGAAGCTCTTGTTTGTGCTTGTTCTAGTACTCAACACACCAACAGCAAAACAGTTCATTTGATTTACAAAAGAGCGAAAAAGTGACAGGACAACTAAAACTGCTCAAAATTTAACCTAAGCAGCAACAGAGAACACAGAACTTACAAAACTGTTCCATCCCCATTCAGGACTGTGCTTGTAAAAATGAGCATTTGTGTTGGCATGGCTCCACACCCACTCCTTGTCCCAATTTACATCAAACTGCAGCATGCTCCTGTTGGAAGGATTGATGGCAATTTGGGGGAAGGGAGGAGATTTTAAGAAATGGCAGCTTGATTACAATATAAATGTTAGAAAAATAAACAGTCATTAAAGCCTTTTATCCATGGCTGATTGGCTTCATTCCACAAACTTTAGCAAAGTTTGAGTCAGACAGAGCTGAAGACACCCCATCTGCCACAGTGCTTTGGCCTTTGTCAGGGATCCAGCTGAGCTGTGGGTACCCACTCACGGTGGGTGACATGTGTCCATCAGAACACAGATCTCCAGCCTAGCTTCACAGGTCCTCATTTTAAGACATCTGCTTTTATCCTGCCACCACCAAAATTCAGTCTCTGTTTCCTTTGGGAAGATCATTCTGTAGCCCAAATTATGTCAGGACTAGGCTTTAGTGCTAAGCATCTTGGCTGCTTGTCACACTCACTTGAAGACGCACATCCCTTCCCTGCAACGTCCTTCCCCACTCTGGCAGCCAGAAACATGATTAGAATGGGTTTTATAGGTGGTGCATAAACAATCCCAACAATTAATTACAAAATTTTTAAAGCATTCAGCAAATGTCTTAGTTGCTGTCATCAAGCAGTCAACAAATGCAGATCGCGCTTTTCTCCTCCTACTTCACACTTTCCATGTTTCCCAACACTTGCCAGAGTGTTGTGGTAATAGATGCAGACAATAGATGTTTTACTAAACATGTCCTTGATATCTGCATAATCTCCTTTAATATATATCATTAACTTGGGCCAGTCCCATGTTATTGCTTCCTCAACACTGCTAGCACATCATGATCTGGAAGGAGTTATTTATTGCTCCAAGAATGTGACTGTCTCGCCTGACCAGTCAGACCTCAAAATTTTACTTACTTGTCCATCTTAGCTACTGTTCCCTACAGTACCTAACGAAGAAAAGACAAAAATGAGACATTGCAGCCACTGGCTTGCAATATAACATTCTTCCCAAACACTTTTCCACACTGATAATGTCTGAGCATTTGCAAATCCAAGGTTATGGAAATGTCTTGTGATCACTAATAAAATCCCTCCTAAAGAAATTTTTCAAGTGTACAGTATAGAGAGATAATAATTTTTTTTCAAGCGCAAAACTCATGCTTGTGAGGTGCACAGGACAAGAATCCTCTGAGGGGAACCTCAGTTATCTCAGGACAGAAGAATTCCAGAACTACAGAGGGGACACCTTCCTCTGTGTTATCTGGTAAAAATTTGCATTTGGGTCACATGATAGAAACAAATTGCCTTGGCAGGAATGTGGAGAAAACAATAGTAAGAGGCACATGGTGAAGAACCAGAATGGTCAAGTGGTGGGCAAGGCCAAATTCTCAACCTGAGTAACCTGCAGGAAAGCAGAGTTCAGGGAGTCAGAGCTCTTTCTCTTACCCCAGGTTTACTGAATGACTACAGTCCCCAAACAAAGAGCCTTGGATGGAAATGCTCAGATTGGAAATGGCTGCAAAGAGCCTGCAGTGAGGAAATTCTTGGATGTCTATCCAGGGCCCACATCTCACAAAGGAAAAACAAACCTATCTGAAGGCTCCCTTGCTGTGATGCAGCAAGAATTTGTGGTCCCTCAAAGCCAGCTGGAATGGTCTGGCTTCCAGTGGCAAAGCTGCCCCGACAACTTACTGCTGTGCAGTGCTCACCAGGACAGCCCCACGCTGGCCACCAAGGCACTCCTGAGGCCAAGCTCGTCAGGAATGCTGTTCCAGGTGGCACAGCCCCACGCACTGCTCTGAACCATCCTCCCCCCAGCAGGTCCCACATATCACTGTGCCACAAGAGCCCCTTCTTCCCCTCCCAAGCACAGAGCAAAATAGCGTTTTTTCTCTATATTCCTATGCTTTTACCTGCACCTTTTTACGTTTTTTTTTTAAGTTTGTCTTTATGAAGACAGCTCTCAGTTTATCAGAATACAATACTAACAGCCTCTCCTTTCTTCTCTGTCTTCTTTCCATAGCTAGCAAAGGAAATCCTATGGGAACAATGGTAACATTCCACCCTATCAGGCAATTTTGCCCAGCATAACACTATGGCCAAATGTATAGATGTTTCCAGTGCTTTTACTGCAAAAATACCTCCAAAAGGCTCTTGTCATCCTTCCTTTCAGATAAACGCACTCAGATCTGGGAATTTTCTATATACTTCTTGTGAGTGGCTGTTTCAGGAGTCATTACAAATCCATACTTTGTGCTCCATAGCAGTATCTGAAGGTCATGGGAAGAGCTACACAGGGAATTGCATCTACTCTGCTTCATTTGTAAGGCACTTTTCTGATCCTGAAGATTCAATGCTCACACCATGCCAACAGACTCTTCTTTAGGCCACAGGGATCATTCAGAACCATGCCAATGAAAGTTGATGGTAGATGCCTAATACATGAGCTCTGTTGATCTGAATTACATAGATATTTGTACAGGCTCTGCAAGCCTCCCCCAAAATGCACAGAGTTCAGTCTGATGCAACCTATGAAAACTGCTCTGGGACCAATTTAATTTTTGATTGTTCTTAAGGCCTGAGTAGGAGCCTAGAAGTTTTGCTCCTAGGTCCTTAATTTTGGTACAGACTGTATTCATGTTTGCTCTATGGGTACAGAAGCCAGGACACAGAGGCTGTGTCCTCCCAGAGGGACGCAGACAGATACAGCCCCTTCCTTTTCCTTTTTTTTTTTTTTGCAAATGCCACAACAGCTCCCCTGCTCCCCAGACAGTCCTGAGTGAAGGCAATTCGTCTTGCAAGGAAAGGCCAGCAGGTTCACCAACCTAATAGACATGCTACAGGAACCCTAGAATAAGTTCAGACAACAGCCTTTTCTATCTTGGGCAAATGCTTGTTCCGCTTATTGGCGTCTCCTACCCATTGTATTCTCCTGGTAAATTCAATGCATTACCCTTTGCCCATCCTTGTTGGGCTTTAAGTCCATATATCCTGTATCACTGTAGCAGTCCGCTGAAAATTGGATTTCTTTTCCTTGGCAATCTCTGCTAAAATCATGACAGAAGTTTACAAAAATATAAAAGGGAGTCACTCAGGAGCAATTTTCTCCTTTGCTTTGAACAAAGCTACCAGCAGTTGTGATAAAAACAATACAACCAGGTTCAGTGGACAACCAAAAAAGGCCAGGAAGGAGATCCAGTGTTACCCCTGCTCCTTCTCTCTGAAGGAGATCAGGTGTTACACCAGTATCTCCATTTTCTTGAATCTTCAGCTGTTATTAATATTTCAATACTGGACTGGCAGTATTCAGTACCTGATAGAGATGAACATTACTGAAAACAAGCACAGCAGG
>NW_008239324.1:8381198-8462781 GCF_000691975.1 Corvus brachyrhynchos
GGAATACATCGCTCTTTAGGTTTTGGATTTTTGATAAGCCATTGCCCTCATGAAATTCATCCAACTGTTCAGGAAAATCCAGCAAAGTGAAACGAGATCCTCTTGCCCAAACCCTGTGACACAGAACCTTGTGCCAGAGGACTGTATTTCCTTCATGCGTAAAATTTGCTTCAATCAGTTGACAGAAGGTTTGGGGTTTTCCAAATGTTGTGAACCTGGTTGAGATTATTGAAATCCTCTGCTCTAGGAGTGTTGGGTTACTGTTCTTTTAAAGCATGCTTCCTCTGACAACAAAATGTAATTAAGGGGGGCATCGCTGTCATGTTACGGTCTCTTTTTAGAAGGTCTGGAAGAATGTAAAAAGGGCGTAGCAAAAGTTGCTTAACCTCCTTAGAAATAAACATCCCTAACATTTTTACGTCTTCTCTTTGGTCCATTATTGGTCACAATGATGAAACAATTTAAAGGAGAAAAGGTCACAGCAAAGCAGTGAACTTTATATGCTCTTCACTGCAATAAAAGTTACTTAACGTATTAGCATGGGAAAGGCATGCCTGGCAATATGAGGGAAGAGGATGGATTTCAGATTCTCAGTAGGCTGTTCAGAGAAAAAAGTCTTTGGGTATCTGTGTGAATATAACACCAAAAAAAAAAATGAAACACTTTCAAATTTTCCATCTTATCTAATTTCACAAAAAGGAAGAAAACCAAGGTTCAACCCTTCCACACAATATTCAACACGCATGAAGTATCATGGAAAACCAGCTACCTCACTTCCAACACATGTGCTGTACTGAGGGTAGGCTCAAAAATTGGCATGGTTGAAATTGTCTCTAGTTTATGCCAGCACGTACAGGAAAAAAAGATAAATTTGAGTCATGAACATTATTTTAGCCTCTATATTGAAAATTAAAACCGTGCCTAATCTTTTACCATATGTATTTTCTATTTTGATTGTATTCAGCTAGTGTATGAAGGAAAATTCTTAAACCATCTCTGTTGTTCAAAAGCCATAACTTTCTAGAAAAATTACCTTTTGCTCCCTGTTCTCATGCTGCCAATACAAACATGAGTCCTTCTAATAACATAAATGTCAAACCTTTCAAAACTTTTTTTTCTATTAAAACCAAAGATTATGCAGAAACAAATAGGAACTAAAATCCACTCATTTCTTGGGATTTGGGGTTTGGGTTTTTTGTTCTTTTTTGTTTCTTTTTTGTTCTTACATTAATTTTCCTTTAAATGAAAGAGATAATTATCTTCCTACGGCAATTATTTTTGATCCCTAATTTTAGAAACTGCACTGGGGTACAAGTGATTTTATTTTTATAAATTATTTCCCAGAGTATGTTTTCCTTCAAATCTCAACATAAACCCTTTTTAAAGCTCACTCAGTTTTTCACCATTCTGGAGGTTCACATTTTTATGTATTTCTGGCCAGTGTCAAAAGAAATTTTTTCCCAACACCCTATTTTACAAACATTTTTGAAGTTTATTTGCATTGTCTCACAAGTCTTCACAATATCAACTGATTCCAAAAATTGTACTGATTCAGTCAAAAAAGTAATATATTGTACCATGTGACCAAATAAAATCACCCCAGACTTCAAGTCATTAATATTCAAAACCTCCATGAGTGAACTGTAACCAAGAAGAATCCATTATAATAATTTGAAAAATGCAAACTTGAAAAAGTTGTATCTGTTTCTGAACAATTCGTGAGCACAGAATGAGGCACAATTCACGGAATGAATTATTCTTTGTGAATTATTGGCCCACTATTATCCTCCTAACCAATGAGACACATGATTTACATTTCTTTTACAGGCGATAGTAGCTAATTGATGTCCTGGTGTGATATGGAATGAAGCACAGTCATATAAATAAATTGTTTCCTAAATTCTTCACAAAAACACATTAATATCTTTGACACCATGCAATTGTATGCGGTGAACACTGCTAAGACAGTAATCGTGTCATCAAGAGTTAATTTATTCTCAGCAAGTCCATGTAATGCAGATATTAATCTCCCAGAGCACACACTGTTGTTCAGGGTTAAAACATTCACAGTTTCTGAAACATAAACAAGTCTCACACTCACAGCTGTTCTCCAAGAGCCAAACAGAGCTGCTGCTCAGTGAGGATTTGTCACTTAGCTGCCTTTTTTGAAGAACAAGTCAAGAAAGTCAGAACACAAAGGGAGGGTGAACTTGTTCACATTTCCAGAGACTTTTCTGCTACCTTTGGGTTACAGCAATCAAGTTACAGACGCATATGAACTCTTATAAAGTGAGAAATGCAGCTCTTGGCGAGTGGCATGGCTACACACAAGACTCAGAAGAAACACACTTTTGAGAGGACAGTTTTAATGCAAACAGGGCTTAAAAAACTCCAAACCCCTTCCTAAACCCATCTTGTTGTGTTGCCACCTTTCATTTCAACACGGACAGACCACACCCCCAGAGCAAAGCTGATGCTTGGGCAGAGCTTTGGATTGCTTTTCCAGCAGCCAGGACACATACAGGGCCACCGCTCGAGTAACACCCTTGCCATCTCCAGCACCCAAGAACACAAGTAACCTCTGAACAGCCTCTGAGCAGCCACCACAAACCCCACATGCCTTTAAGTCTTCAGAATAAGGGCAAGGTACCCCCTGGCCCTGGCAGCAGTGTCCAGAGCAGGAGGAGCCTGAGCCCAGCCCTGTATTCTCCATGCTGCTGCTTCCTCCAGGGAAAGCTGCGAATGAGGAGATTTGATACATTTCCCTGAGGTGTAATTTTTAATTTTTTTTCTATCTTTCTTTCTTTTTCTCCAGTTGGCTGCCTTGACTATGGGCTCAGCACAACCACTGGATGATATCTTCATCAACCACTTGAAAGCTCTGGGTCAGAAGCTCTGAGATTTGAAGGTAGAGACATGCTAATTTGCTGAATGGCCCTTTTGACCATAGTCAATTTCTACTAATTAGAAAAAAGAAATAATTAACTAATGTTGGTGAAGAGCTTTGAAGATGAATAAGCTATGGGGAAAGAACTGGGCATAGTAGTGGGAAGCAGGTTTGATCCTTTTTTAAATTTGTATTTAAGTAGCTCAAAGTGATTATAAATGGACCAAATGTAATAGCTAACCACATAAGATTAATACAATGTCTTTTGGGAAATTACAGTTTATATTATACAATTAAATATTATACAATCGCTTTATTTTAAGGACTCCTCCTTGGAATTTTCTATTTAGTTCCGGTCAGTATGCTTTTTATATGTCATTTAATCCTTCCTCTAATTTGTACAAGTAAATTATAATTACTGTGTAATAATAATAATGGCAATGGTTGGACAAGTAAATGTGAGTCTGCACCTGAGAAATATCATATTATAAAACAGTCAAATAGAAATTACTCAGGCAGGTTGTTTTCCATTCACCGGATGCTTTGTCTGCTTGTAACTCTTTTCAGAACAACACTGTAACACCTTCACAGGGTGCATACAATGAGCCACATCCTGAACTGGTTATATCAGCACAGCCCCATTCCTTATCACAGTCTAAAGCAATAGTTACCCCACTTTGAAACTATATGAAAATGGCAAAGCAAAAGATGAAGCTCCCCTTTCTTCTTGTTGAATTCTGAGGGTATTTGGTATGAAAACTTACATTTCTATAAGACTCTTTACTTTGCAAAAAGAGCATGGGGAACGCTGTTCTCGACTGAAACATTGCTGGGGCCCCAAGTGAGAGGACTCAGTTTGGACAAAAATATTCTCTTCATTTCCAGCTCCTATAAAAAAGATCCATCTTTTTCATTACCACTAGACCAGAGTCTGTTCCCATCTGGGTATGCGTCCAGGTACTTTAGTTCCAACAGCGTGACCAGAATTCCTGCATGAGTAACCCACTGTACTCCTCCTGCAGGAAGGACTATACTTTAGCTTACCAAATCAGCCACTCCTCAGAGATACCTCTGCAGCAAATATTAGTGGATGCTTCTCTTCTCCCCTCCCTTTTCAAAGTGCCACTCAGAAAAAATTTACCCCCTGTTAGCTGAGATGACAAATGGAAGATATATTTGGCAACCTGCATACCTGGTTTCCTTCTTGGCACCTCCTCTTGCTTGTAAAACTCAAGATGAAATTACCATCCTACTGTCATTACAATTCCATTGCCACAAACCATCTGGACACTTTATATATGGTGTAGAGAAAAGAAAGGAGTAATGTAGGCTTTGGATTTATGTGTTGATTCTTACCCTGCTTTGTGGACACATGAGGCAAAGCCCTCAAGTCCGCTAACATATCATTTTGTGTAGGAGTAAACTACATTAGGTGTCATGACATGAAAACTCAAGGCTTTAGCATCTTTTGGTATCTCAAGTTCAAATAAAAGTAAGAGGAATGTTGCTCCCTCCTGAGATGCATCTGCTGGATTGACCTAATGCACTGTGTGGGCTTCAGAAAGGAAAACCCAGACTCCCTGTCTTCTGCATGTGGCAAAAAACCCTAATTATATTTTTGGTGAGAAAAAGGAATTATCCAGTGTACTTGGCTGCTGTAGGACCCACTGAAAATTGGACCACTGAACTGGTCTTTAAGATGCCTTCTTGAAGTGGAAGAGAAGATTATGAATATATATGTGTATGAATATATATTATATTAATACTTGCTTGTTTGTTTATTGTTTACAAAATGAACAAATTGTAGGGAAGTTCAGGAACAAATATTTTTAGTGAAAATGTGCCCCAAGCCTCAAACAGATGATTATAACTTTAGAGAAGGTTGACAGGCTGCCAGGGAAAGCAAATCAAATCAAGGGGGATCAGTACGAAGAACCTGCTGTTCTCACAAACCCAAAGTTCAGTTTCAAGGAACTTCAACCATGACAAATCATAAGTTTGTGGATGGCAGTACACCAGGGATGGGTCATTCTCATGTACTACTGATCCCTAGGGTGAGGGAAGTCCAGAGGGAAGGAACATGAGTGACATTTTAGCTTTTATAACACAACAGAGGACAGTGAACAGCTTTCTGGAGTGTGGCTGTGTGGCTGGATTTCCTTAGCAGTTCTGCTGTCCATCCCCCCAACTTCTGATGTGTGTCTGGGCTGTGAACTTCAAAGCAGCATGACAGGAATATTACAAAGAAAAAATAACAGGCAAAAGTCACTTATTTTTCCAAATAGCCACTGTTTCTCTTTTTCCGCCAGACATTTATTCTTATCCTACTCTGTAGTAATACCTAGAAAATGACATATATATAGCTCCCTACCATAAAAATAGCAACAAAAGAGAGTGATACTCCAAACCAGTCTACAAGTCTTTCCTTAGAAGTAGGAAAAAAGCCTACAAAATAGACAAAGCATGTGAATTAACTAGTGCCACGATTTCCAAAGCCACTGAAAGCAAAGGAAGATCCAAGAAAACACTGATATTTATATATATAGGGGTGTTCTATCAGATCTTGCAGTGTGACAACAACACATGTCAGTATCAGCACAGGTCCTGCTGGCAACACCTTGAAAACTGTGTGGAGGTATAGAAAGTAAACAACACTAACTGTGATTTCCATGATAAAATAAGAATGTAAGGAAAGTCTCTTGGGATCCATAATCTGGAATTGTCATGGGATACAGATTGTCTGTCTTTCTGATAAAAGATGTCAGTTCTTTTTCTGGGATTTAAACAGAAAGAAGCACTTGTGATTATTAGGCTGGCTGTATACCATGAGGGCTGTTGACAGAATCGCTACAAACAACAGATGTGTCTGCTTCAACCATCAATGTTCCTAAAATTTCTGTATCAAAAGAGCAGTGCAGCCCAGTCTCAGCCACAGAAAATGCAATTTCCTAACTTCAGAGCTTCTAATTTGCTCGAGTACACACAGTGGAACAAATCTAAAATTTCCTGGTATCTACACAGATCAAAAAGCTTCCACTAGGTCATCCCACATTAGGCAACCATAATTTTTAAAAGCAACTAATTAATTAAGCTTGGGAAAGCTGAGGTGGTTGTTGCAGTTTTGCAGTGCTGGAAGCTCACATTGTGAGGTGTGTGTTGTTTTATGGGGGAAGGATGTGCCCACTGAGCCAGCACAGCTCACACCCTTTGTGGGAACCTCTCCTGGTTTTCAGAAGGGCAGCCCAAGCTGCAATATGCTCTCTTGAAAATTAGTTAAGAAGAAGTGCATCCCACACTGAGAATTATTGTACTCAAGTATCTTTAATACTCCAAAGAAGGCCAAAGACAGAAATATTGACCTTTCTGCTGCCAATCCAGCAAACAGAGAAGCAAGCCCTAAACAAAACAGGCTTGTTGCTCAAGGTTCATTTTAAAGCATAGGACTGAAAATAATTTTCCAAGTGCTAGTAATAAAGCAGAATTCACATGAGCTCTCTGAAAACAAGTCTTTGGGCTGCATCATCAGCAGCTCTCCTTTTGCACACCACTGCCTGGCTAGTGAAGATTCACATAGCAAACACCAGGACTTGCACTTCTGTGAATTCCTACTAAAGGTGCAGGGTGGAACCCCATTGTGCTTGGAGACATCACTCCAAAGCTTGAAATGGCTCTTGTCAGAGCACAGTGCTGGGTGTGAATGGATCTGTCACTGTGGGAATGAGCATGCTCTCCTACTGTCAGTTATCCAGCAAAGGCAAAGCAAAGAGGGACAGCAAACATGCTCTTCTCTTGTCTGATGTTTGCCCAGTTGAAAACGCACAGCTCTCAGCCACTCCACAGATTTCCTCACATGCTCAACCCAGTATAAACCAGGTTGCTCTTCAGTTTCTTACACAGAACCAAGCACATGTGCAAACAGTAAACTCCAGAGCACCACACACTGACCTGAGTCATCATTTCTGCACTGTTTTCAGGTGTGCATCACTGCCACAGGAACAGGACTGGTTTCCCTCCTGCATTACTTATAACTCAGACTAACTCTGCTGAGATCAGTGGCACTGCACCTGGGTATCCAAGAAAAAGAGAGCCTTTATCCCTCAGCATTAGAGCTGGGAGCCTGAAAGCGTGGGTTTCTGCATTAAATTCTTGCAAAACACCATTTCCACCTATACTGCTGTTTGTGACTCACATTTGCTTCACTACCAAGTGTGGGAGAAGTGCCTCAGTCCTGCCTGTTCACCTTAGTGCTCCTCCAGTGGTTCTTCCTGCCGCCCACAGGGTCAATCCATCATTTGCCAAGCACAATGCAGGCACCCATGAAGCCCATAGTCACCTTGACATACAGACCACTTCCAGACTGCTACACAGCAACATGATCATCCAAAAATTCTCGTTACAGCTTTGAATGGTCAACCAGAAAAAGAAAAAACACCCAGTTCATAGCAATGACCTGTCTTCTATGGCAGACCACCAGTAAGAGGTCCCAGGAAAGAGGAAACTCAAACAGAAGTGGAGACTGGTTGACACTGAATTATAAAATCCCTACAGCTGACATCCAGTGCAAGGGCAAAAAGAAGAGTTAGAGCTACAATCCTGTAAAGCTGCCAGTGTGGATGTTGCTGACAGCTTCATTTTAAGACCATGAAATGAGCTCAGTTTGTTAGAGCAGGGCACTAGTAATGCCAAGATTGCAGATTTGATCCCTGTATGGACCATTCATTTAAGAGTTGGACTTGATGATCCTTGTGGGTCCTTTCCAATTCAGAATATTCTGTGATGCTGAATTAGGCAAATATCTTTCATGTGAATCAGAGCTATGCAATGTTTAAAAAAAAATTCCTGTCAGCATGAATCAATATTCATGGTATTTCTTCACCTGTGTCCTCCTCTCTCTTCCCTACATCTACACTGAACTTTTCTGTCACCCCTTCCCCAGAGCACACCAAATAGATGCCCAGCATGTAATCTATGTTGAAGAGCAAGTAATTTTATTAATTAATCCAGGAAGCTGGATATTGCAATATTTTTCTGGCAATTTCTTTCATTGGAAGCCTGGCTGTCAGTTATTTTATGCATGTGTGTGATGTCAGGGGAATACAATGAAGAGACAAGTCAGCTTCATGGGAGGGTGGATGCTTGTTGTCCAAAGCAGGGAGCTTCCAACATCCAGATCCAAACCACTGAAATCAAAAGAAACACTCTCTTTTCATTGACTTCAGTGGGCTTTGGATCAAATCCACAAGCTTTACTAACTCAGCAATGTTAGAAAACTCAGTTTTGCAGAATGGGGGTGACTGACTTACAGATGTCCACTCCCACTTCAATATTTGTCCTACTCTGATAAAAGCATCATGTCACATAATTTTTTTTTCCATTTATTTTTCTCTTTTCTTCTTTTTTTAAAATACATTCTGATTACACCAAAAGAGCAAATGGCCAGTTTAACTGACTTGGGCCTTTGATCCTCGTCAGTTATTTGTCTCTTCAGCAAAGTTCTCATTTGAAGTGCTTTCAGCACCTGATTTATTAACAGTCGGGTGGAGTTAGGCTGTTTTGCAATTCCTGAGAAGCTGATAATAAATCTGATGCTCGTATCACAGGTGGTGCTGATATTTTTAGCTGGACTGCAAAAAAAGTTCATAAACTGAAACAAATGTTTCTATATTGATGCTTGCATCCTGGAGTCCAGAAAGTGACTTGTGTTGTCCATTCTGGTGGACATTTTGCCTTTCACAGATTTCCTCTCTGAATACTCTAAATTCAATCATTTAAATGACTTCTCTTCATATTATACTCATAAATTTTATTTTAATAAAATCGGTGCCTAGCAGGCATAAACAAAAAATGACAAAAAACCTACCTTAATTATTTTTCAAAACTTTGCACATTTTGTTTAAAACAGATGTTTCCCTGACTTGTCATTGTGATGAAAGGAGACCCAATATCCCCTCTGCTTTCCAGTGCAGAGCTGCAGAAACAAGGAATGACAGAGGAAGAGCAAGAACCATCTTAACTGGGAGGTGATTATTACTGCCAGAAGAGAAAGAGCAAGGACACATGCTGGTGGTGGGAGCTCACGTATTTGAACATTCTTGTTACCTTTTTTCTCACAGTCTAAGGCTGCATCTGTGTGGTTCAATACTCCAGCTGAAACAAAGTCAAATAAACTCCACCCACCTGTTGGGCAACATTCTGCAAATCCAGTATTAATGTCACGTTCCTAATTACATTCACTTCTCCTGTTACATTTTTGCTATGATCCTGTCTTCACTGAAAGCAGCTTTCATCTTAAACACAGTTTTTCTCTTTCTTAACTGCCCACTAACCCCCCCAAACACCATTCACAATGCACAGCCTGGTAATAGTTCTGATTTTCATGGATAATCTTAATCCCAAATTTACAGCAAAGTATTAATTGTATGTTTTCTTTCAGTCTGACTCATCCTTGACTCTCTCAAGCCATGCTTAGTTTATAAAGCCATCACAAATGGTGTGATACACTTGGACAAGAGCCAAAAGCTTTGTAAAGAGACTTTGCTGCCTGGAACAAAGCAAAAAGATATTTATTTTCTTTCAACAAACTGCTGTGTTGCCTTCAATATGAAGGCAATGTGATGCAAAAGAGACAACACACGTAATCAACAAATATTTCTCCTTTATCCGGAGGGTATCTTCTACCTGGTCAGTGTGAAAACGGGATCCTTTACAGATCCAGCTGCTCATTTAGCAAATAATACAGGCCAGTGCTTAAAATACATAACAGCAAAAAGGATCTTACATGCAAACAAATCAGGTATTTAGGTCCAATAGGTTGATAGTCCCATATGTCATTTCAAAGGGGTCTTTCTGGTTTAGGGGACTGGTGATTTCCTTTTCCAATACCACTCTCCTATAATTTTGAGAGTAATTACACCACAGATGCAGAATCAAGAGGCACAACTGATGAGAATCACCACTCCTCTTGAGGAAGGAGAGTCCCTAATTCTAATTTTTCCCATTCTTTTCTCCTGTCTTTGCCCCATACTATACTCAAGGAATCAAGAAAAATAGCTATATTGGTTTTCTTTTCTGAATTAACAGTGAAGCACGGATGTGGTTTTAATGTGAAACACAAGCTCTGTTGTGATAATTTCCTAAGCATGATGCTTAAATGGAAAATAGAGCACTTGGGAAAACCAGTCCAAATTCCCTTCCCCAGATGCAGCCTGCTGATGTAGAATTCAGACTTAAACAGGGAAGGAGACTTTCTCCTGTACTGCAGACATAAATCTTTTCTCAGCATTGCTGGAAAAGGCTCTGTGGCTTACATAGGTGAGACAGCTGTGAGGAAATAAAGAGGGATTTGCTATGGGAGAGCTTGTCCAGGTTTCTGCATGCAAAAGATAAGAGCTCAAGTTGATGGGCCTCCTACTGCACAGATGGCAATGAAACCACTATGTTCTCCTTCCAGAAACACAGGAAGACAGGATCCCAGAGTGGATGCTGCTTTGTATTTCTTTCTCCTCAGTCTTTTTCAGTTTGGTTTGGTTTTTTTTGGTAGACAACTGCATATCCATGGATGCCTAAGATACTTAAGGCATTTCTTAACATTGAGCTCTTCTCTGCACTAAGCCATAGCTAAAGCTTTACTTTCCAGTTTGCAAAGCTGCATTTAGCTGAGGGTTTGAGAAATCTTAAATGTTATTCTCACTAATCACTAATGGGTTCCAGACTAAGAATGTCAGTCTCACTGATCTGGCAAAAATTTTACCTTACACCAGCAATTTACTCCCCAGCTGTCATCATCTTGTTACCCAGGAGCTGAATGAACCTATCATAGCTGCTCTCAGAAGTGGATAATTTGTGCCTCTGTATCAACACCCAGATGCCAAAAAAAGGCCAAACTGTTCTCAATGAGTGAACTGCACTTGCATCTGCAGATCTCAGACCAACCAGCCTTCCCAGAACAAGTCAGTGCAGCCCCTGTTTTGCTGCAACAGGCATCAAACTTTTATAGCTGCAAGGAACCAAGATTGTAGGCAAAGATTTTTCAGATAAGCATGTCCTGGCTGAAGTCTGAACATTGTTGTAGGAATGTGACACAGGAGTTACAGTGGCATGTATCTCCCATCCTAGGCTCTTCCATGCATGGAAAAAGTCTCTGGAGATGTTAATCTGGTTTGAGAACAGATTTGCACCAAGAGAACAGAGCCAGCAATCCAGAATGAAAATGTACGCCTCCTTCTTAACCTGCATGCTCTTGCTGATGTAGATGTGGGCCCCAAAATATGTGTGATTAGCACTTTCCATTCTCTGCTACCAGCTGGGGACAAGAAAAAAAGCTCTGAATGAAACTGCAGCTAAATTCACCAATGCCAAACAGTCCTGTTTTTTTCTAGAAGGGAGTTTCAGTTACGTGATTTTCTCTGTTTTGTTAAAAGTTTGCCACAGCCTTTCATTGTCTCAGTGGTCGGCTGTGTAAATTAGTAGCTAGACCATTTTACAAATGTATATTATTTACCCAGCAGATGCTGTTACGGTCTCTTGTGTAAATTCATAATTAGACTATGTACTGCTTTGTGAAAATCCTTTAATAACAAAGGTGCCACTGGGTGCTGAAATAATTAAATCAGCCCATTTGGAACAACACTAGTTCACCACTTTGACTTGGGTGATATAATATTACACATTCCTGTAAAAAAAGCCGGAGAAATTGAGAATGATCAGCTACAAAACATCAGATACAAGGGATAATGTTACCCATTCAGTAGCTTTGGGTTTGGCATGAGTCTAGTGTCACAGTTGAAAAAGTTGCAGCCAACATACCAACAGCACAGACAAAGAACAGATGATCCATCTCCTCTGCCATCTATCATGCACAGCATTGCCAACTCCAGGGCTTTACCAGCACTGACATTTAAAACAAAGTATGTGTCAACCATATTAAATAATATACCAAGCTGTGGGTTATTAAGTGTGGGGTAATTTGACCACAGCAATTAAACTGAGATTAAAGAATGATAAAGGCAATGTTATATGCACTGTTCAGTGGGGTTTTTGGAACATATGGAGTCCTGAATATTTCCAAGTGTGAAAGCCACATCAGATATTAAGGCGCATGTCAGTCCCAATCAACACACTCCTCCTGTGCCCTCCCTCCTCCCCTTCCCCCTGTGAGATGTTGCTCTCAAAAGGCAATAGTTTTCATTCCACATAGATTCAACCAATGAAATATCTTCTGTCTCCAGACTGCAGCCCAAGGAACATGTTAGCAAAGCAAGGGTTTAACATGGTAGCATGCTAAAAACAAATGATTTGTCAGACTCTCCTGTAAGGCAGCAGGGAAGGGGTAATCCATGGACAGCCACTGTGCACACAGACCACAGACTCATAGACAAACCACCCATTTTCAGACCAATAAGCCTGGTAGAATATCTACTCTTTCTTCCTCAAAGGCTTTTCTGGTTGAAGTCTAATGGGGAATTTGCACATAACCATCTTGTCCGCACGCAAACAACTGTATCCAGTCCAGGCAAGTTAAATCCACAGAAACCTAAAATCTAAAAGGGACAAGGCAGCTCATCAGCAATCTGTTCTCACTTCATGTCTGCAGGCATTACCCCTTCCAGCAGGGTGGCCAGACAGAGAAGCAGTGAAGGACCCAGGTCTACAACAGCCAACAGAGGGGCATTAGAAAATCAGGATCGGAATTTCCTATGTATGGCCCTATTACTAGAAGTATTTTACTATTTAAAAGAAAAGACAAACTTAAAATTGAAGGTGAACTCACATTCCCAAATTACACAGTTACCAAACACGCGGTGTATCTCCTCGGGTATCTGGGGAACAGACTTGCCCAGCAATTGCAGCAAGTGTGGGTCAGCTGTAATTCACCTGGCTTTAACGTGCACAAATAAAAATCCTAATAAAACGATTGAAGCTCATAATCCATTTATAAACAATGTCTCTTAGGAAGATCCTGATGGAGAAAGCCACCATGGTGCTCCTCATAAATACCTCAGCCCTCCCTTTTTAATATTTCCAGGTGGCTGCCTTGGTACATCTTTGAAAATTCCAAGTAAACAACATTTCTCTAGTATTTGCTCACCCTGAACCAGAACAATTCAGGTATGGTAAATGGAGGTTTTTGAATATTTATCTGTTTTTTAAAAGCCACCTTTCCCAGAACAAAAAAAAAAAAAAAAAAAGCACAGCAGAATGGTAAAGAAAATTTTAAAATTAGCTACAGCATTGCAGAAAAATAAGGAAACATTCTAACAAAACATAAATGAAGATAAATACATACATTGAGATAAGAGAACCTCCATTTAGAAATGTCAAAAGAACTTGCCAGGACTGAATGAAGCATAAATGAAAAAAATAGAATTAAAATCCCCTGGAAATAACTGGGATGCAAACCTGTCTGCATTTGTTGAAACAAAAGGAACATACCCAGACCTGAGAGGATATTGACATCACTAAAATTTCAAATAGCTCACCTCTTATTTGAAGGCCTTTAGACATATGTTAAAAAGAATGTAATTCTTGCATGCCTTTCTCTACTTTCATATCTGTAAGCATATAAGTAGTTCTGTTGCAATAAACAAGGCTCATATTCTCAAAGTTGAACACTTTTCATTTGAACTTTCATTCAAAAGGAAAGGAAAAAGGGGAGAAAAAAGAAAAGGTTATGGCAACATTGAATATAGCTCCATTGCAGTGACCTCAAGGGAAGGGACAGCTAATACAAACTCAGCCTCTGCAGTAAAAACAATTCCAAAAAGTTAATAAAATTGTTAAAATTTTATATTTATATGTATGATACAAAATGTGTGCCTTCTGAATTCCATCGCTCTTGTTATTTTTACTGTCCTTCAAAGTTACATTAATATAATTATTTTTCTAACAATATATATTTTATCTACTGAATTTCATTTGTGTTCTCTGGACCTTGAACACGTCCCAGATACTACACACCACTCTGTTATCCCCAGATGGAATCTCCAACAGCCCATAAATCTGCTTTAAAAGAGAAGACCTTAGAAGACCTTTAGTGAAGACAAAATTTATTCTAAAGGAAGAGCAGAGACCAGAACACAGTGGACACAAAGACCTGATCAATCTGAAGCAGAAAACCAGACAAATTCTTCCTGTTCTGAAAGTTTCCTCTGGGTCAGGCCACGGCATGAACCTCTTGTGATACAGTGATATTATATCAATATTATTATTGATAAGGCATCAGCTATGAGTTAGATCTTTCCAAAGGAAAAAGCAAACAGAGAAGAAGTGGTCTCAGAAGTGAAGTTGCCTCATCATCACCTACCGGAATTTCTGAAGCCTCAATGGGTGTGCAAGTCAAGTATTAGCCCCAGACCTCAGGCTCTACAGTCCCTCTAAGGGCCAGAACAGCCAAACCAACCAGGACATATTTTGTGGTATTGGCTTTCTCCTTGTCTGCTGTGTGATGGGCTCTGATTTGGCTTAAGGACACCGCTTTCAAGACCTGAGCAACAATTTTTATTCTGCACTGTTACAAACTATTTATCCACCTCTACCATTTGCCACTAGCACTAGTATGGGCACATATTTTTTCTCATTATTTATTGTTTCTATGCCCACAGACCATGACAGTGAAATAGGAATCGATGAAATAAACCAGATTTTTAAATACTGGACTCAGAAAAACTTCCCTCTACTGTAATTACAAATGCCAAATTTCATGACACCTTCTTTTTAATAACTAAGCGATAAACCTCTCAATAATGAGTCTTGTAATGGAAATGCTAAGTCTCTCTTTACTGCTGTGGCATGAACTTGCTGCTATAATCAGCTATTTTTATCAGTTAGTTGATTACACCTTAGAAAAATGACTGCTGGCAGCAGAAGTCCTGTTTCATTAGAGACACTCTTAAATATTCCAGTGTGGTAATACAACCGAGAACTAAGAGAAAGAAGGGTGGAAGAGAGTGAAAGAAATATTTAAAGAAATATGGGGGAGAAGGGAGAAGTGTAAAACTCAGGGGACAAGGGGAAGGAAGAGAGAAATAGGTGCAATGGGTGACAGTCTGCAGACCTGACATTTCCAGCTCTCACTAGCAACGAAAAATCCCGGTTTGAGATATCTGGTTAGACCAAATAGTTTATACCCTTTCCTAAGCAAATAATGAGTTTCTTTTACTGTTTTAAGTGTTTCCATGGTCTGTTGAAAGCCTACATTATTTCCATATTATATATTTGCATAAATAACATCTAACTAACTTCCAGTCGTGGGCTCTAGAGAAGCAGAAGAGGACTCAGGAAGAATATCGGCAGCCTGTCTTTTTCTGAAAAGTCTTTGAGAAATACAAAGTCCAATGCAAACCAGAAATATTGTATCTATTTTCTTCTTTTTAAATAGTAAACCTAAAACTTTTAAAGCTTCCTATTAAATTGCCATTCGCAGCATTATGTGAGCAGATGCAGCTACATACTGAGTGTCCCAAGGATACAGCGGCATCCTCGCAACGTTAGTCAGTCGGAGATGGGGATGTGTCTACAAAAATCCTGCATTTCAACAAGAACTTTAACCTAAGAACTCTGTTACGATTTTGCTCAACAGTGCAGAGATAATAAAGGGAATCCATAAGACACTTACAATACACTTTATCACTAATTATTGAAATGTGAAGACATAATCCTCTAACCTTGAAAAAAACTACAAGTACATGTAAATATAATTATGAAGGGCACATGGTTGCAACTTGATGACAAACAGTATTAAACATGCAAAAGGAGGGACATTCAAAGAGATTTTTTCCATATGCAGAAATTGTACCTTGTTTTCTTTGCTAGCTTCCCAGGCAGCATTGTGCATATGTAGTTAATCACGTCTGTGTTTATACAGGCATACTGCAAATACATTCAAGTTTTCCTAACTCTTCCACATTTAAATGAGAACCATAATGCTGACCATTAGAGAAAGACAAATGCTGTACTGTAAGGAGAGAAAACACAAACCCTATGGATCTTGTCTCAGTTACAAGATGACAAGGCATAAATTACATGACTTTCTAACCCTAATCTCTCAAAAATACTTTTTAGCCCTCTTCCCCCAAACCTTCAGAATTTAGCCCATTTGCTCTTCAAATTGCTTAAAAAATCCTAAGCTCTTTTGTGATCCTGTTCTGCTGCAGAACTTCCTCCTGACTTGGACAGAGCCAAGATTAGACCCAAAGCAAACTCTGTCCTCAGCCTTTGCACACAGATTGCACTGCATTTGTTCCAGCCTTTGGGGACCAAAAGTCACCAAGAGCCATACCCTCTACAGACAAGCCCTCTTGTCTTCCCATAGGACTCCTTGTTCAACTTTTGTAGCCCAAAGATGCTGGGAAAGTAGAAAAGAACCCTAAAGAGACAAGAAGTAGAAATGAGATGCCTGTTTTAAATACTCAATCTCTAACAATTTCCCTGCTCTAGGTCTCTAATCCCCTCAGTCAAGACTTCAAAAAATTATTCTGCCTGAAATATGTCCTCACACCCCCAACACTGACTGAATGCATATTTTCATCTGCTAATTTGGCACGGGGAGGGAGGAAGGAAGGGAGGGGGGGAGGGAGGGAGGGAGGAAGGGAGGGAGGGAGGAAGGGAGGAATTCAGCGATGCCGCATCGCTTTGTCTCCCCTTAACCCAGGTATGTGCCGCAACAAAAAAAGGAAGGAATTCGGAAGGAATTCGGAAGGAAGGAAGGAAGGGAGGGAGGGAGGAAGGAAGGAAGGAAGGAAGGAAGGAAGGAAGGAAGGAAGGAAGGAAGGAAGGAAGGAAGGAAGGAAGGAAGGAAGGAAGGAAGGAAAAACAGTAAAGTAAAACCCCTTTTTATTATTTAAAAAAAAATAGAGTAAATAAGTCAATTATATAAGGAAATCTATGCAAGAATCCTTTCAGCAAGACGCACGTTGCAACCCTCAGCCAGGCAACCCCATTAATATGAGTGAAGGTGAGCCATCTGTGAAGGTGAGGCATTGCCTCAGAGTTTCACAGTAAGTATGAGCATCACATCCTCAGCCACAAGGCAAGTATATCACAGGTGTAATCCAGGCCTAGAGCACTGGAGCATGGAATGGAATAGAATAGAATAGAATAGCATCACTCTTAAATAAAGCTTTTTGTGGTTACAAAGCAATTATAAGAGTTTTCAGAAAACTGCCCTGTTTTATTAAGCAGAAAAAGTCTCCTCCACAATATAGTGAAACAGCAATTCCCACAAGTGACTGAAGTACAGCTACTATCTTTTTCTTTTTTTTTTTTTTTTGATGGCTTTAATTTGCTTGTTCTTTATGTTCATTGGCAGCCCTGCTAAAATGTATCTTTGCAACCTATTGTCTTAGGTAAGATTATATCAACAGCTCCAGAAGGACCACTTTTAAAAATAAATTCTGCTTTCCCTTATCATTGACAGGAATCACATTTACATATTCTCCTGGTGGAACTGATAATGCACCAGATGATTAATGTCCCTCGATGTAGTGATACCTGTAGACTGTTTGATCAATGTCTTGCAAGAAAGTGTCTTTCATTCAGTATGCTCAGAGTCCAAAAACGCCCTGTGATTAATGTAACTAAATGTTTGGGGTCAGCTGAAGCTCCAGTTCTTGTTCCTGACTCAATATCAAACTAAAGATAGGTCACAGGAGAGTGGATTAGTAATGTGAAGAAAAAGTCTGAGCGTGCAACTTCAAACCATCTCTTTAAAAGAATCTAAAGAAGAGTTCTGGTATTTTTTAGTTACTACTACAGTCATCTGCAGCATTTTTTCATCTCATTGTTAAACAGAACAGCCCAACATGCTAAGCCTTTTAATGCCAGGATATTTTCACTACAAAAATAAGTGAGTTTGATTCAGTCCCTGGCATTGAAGTTTGGATTTATTCAGATTTATTTATTACAGTTAGCGAACCATGAAAATCCAAGTCTCTGAAGTTATTCCCCAAAGAAAGCACTTCATACAGTTGGAAGATAACAAAATGTCTAATGAATACTAGACCTTTTCTTAGTTTTACTTGATTATCTGGGGTAACACTGAGTATTTCTGCTTGATCTTACATAAGGTGTTTGGTGTCTTGTTAAAAACCAATGTGAAATATAGGAAAAGATATCCTACTGAGGGATGACTTTCACTTCCACACATATTTACTCTTTTCCTTGAATGTGAAGGAGGTATAAGAGCCATTCAGCCAGTGAGGGGAAATATCTCCTCTTGCCACCCCTGCCAGCTCTTTTCTCTTGTCTCATTTCAAACACATCCCTGACAAGGAGGCAACAAAGTACGCTAAGGAAAGAGCACACTCTCAGCTAACTCCCTGCGTGGTGAACTTGGTTACCATAGACTGCCTCTATAGTCATAGAAAGTCCTTGAAATTAAGTGAGATAAATCCAGGCCAAAATATGGCATGCTGGGAACAGATAAAGGCATCTTGTAGGATAAAGGCACCTTGTAGGACATACACAAGTTGGAGCTGGAATGGCTACTGGTTCCAGGACAATAAAGGTGATGCGCAACTCCCTTAGTCCCATGAACTACTGCACTGCACCTGCTTCTCCTCAGCTCAGCACTGGCTTCACACACCACAGAAACAATGCCTTGTCAACATACAGGACATATCCTCAACTATATCCAGATCTGCTGATGCAGAAACCTCCTCCTATGCCATGCTGTCTCTTACTCTGTTGGGTTGCCCCTATTATAGCCAGGCTTCACAAAACCAAGTGATAGAGGAGATGGTATCATCTTATATGCACCATCTGCCAAAAAGAGATGGTGAGATCCAACTGAAAATTGCTGTTTTCAATGTAGTTAATCTTATAGACCACAATGATCTCAAGAGTAAGGCGATAAAAGAGCAGGTAAAAAAATATATTACTGATGAATTTTCACTCTTTTCCATATGTCCTCAGAACTGACTAAAAGTATAGCCTGGCCCTTAAATTCCTCTGCTGCAAATGAGCATCTCTGGCAGCACAGCCCATTTTGTGACCTGCTGAAATTCCCAGCTGCTGAGGGCTCCAGCCACTGACTCCTCTGATCAGCCAATACCTGCGCATTTCACATAGGATGGCAAACCTGGTACCAAGTTTACACTCATGAAATGCTATCAGCTTCAGCAGCTTCATTTCTTACTTTCCTCGCAGCAAAAAAAGGTTTCTGGGCCGTGTCTTTAACTGCACAGGACATTCATTACCCTCTTTCTAATATTTTCCCTAAACACAGCTTAATTCAGGGCTTCACAACAGCACTGTGGCCCTACAGCATCAAAACTGATGAGAGCTTTCAACTTTAAGAAACTATAAGAGTCTCTGAGATTGTATTTATTATTCAAGAAAAACTCAAGACTAATAAACATATCAAAAATACTAATGCAGCTGCAAAAGTTAATGAATGAAAAATAACTATTATGAAAACTGTTATCAATAATTTTAGGAATAACGTACATGCATAATGAATGAATTTTGCCCAGGGGTAATAGCTTGCATCTTGGCCTGATTTAGTATGGAGAAACTGCATCATAATGAAAGGCAGAATTATCACATAGTATAACTGCTAGCTTTATCACTGCTTGGTAGGATCCTAAAACTGTCATCAAAATGTTAAAATTACACTCACTTAAATGATCTCTATAGTACAAAACTATGTGTATGTGGATTTATTGCCCTCAGAATAATGTGAACAACTTCCCCACCACTGATTTGTAAAATGCTAATTATTCTGCTATAAAGATATACATCAAAATAAAACAAGATGGCACTTTTAAAGAGGGCAGGCTTGAGTCAGGAATTTTACCAAATATGCTCTCTTGATTTTAAATATGGATGAAATTATTTCTTTGTCATTTGAAAGGTTTGGGGTTTCCTGTTAAATTTCTTGGGTAATTTTGTAAATGATACGGACTTAGGCTACTAAAACATGAAGGATTTTTCATTTTTTGAGAAATATATTTGATCTGTTTTTTTCAATGCAAGAATAAGTTAAAAGTGACTTCCTTGCTTTGGGAAGAAGTTATAAAGTGCAATCAATCCCTGAGAAACGACCTAAGAGTCTGTGTCTCTTAAGGGACTAATTCTGTCTGCACATACCCAAATCAAATGGAATAATAAATAGAGTTACTTTATAACAGAATAAATGTATTGGGAAAATAAATGAATGTTATTTACACACTCTCATGTTTAAATTTCGTGTAGACAATATATGCTCAGCACAAACAAGCATTTCTAGCATGGTTTTGCTCCTATGTTAGAAATTTCATTGCACCTCCCCAGTAAACCTGCTTTTCATCATCAAATACCATTTAGTTGCATAGGAATCTTATTAATGCACAATATAACAATGTTTTAAATTATATGGGCTCATAATGGATTACATAAAATATGAACAATGTTGTTCATCAAAACCTTAACTTCACACCTACCAACATTATTTAATTAAAACTATTTGTTAGAAGGAATGGGTTTAATCTAGCCTTATCTTCAGAGAGACTTCGATGTAGCCTTTAAGGTCCTGATTCTGCAAGGATGCTTCTATCCTTTCAGACTTCATTTCAAGGTCTTAGGTTTTTAAGATTCTCACACTCATAATTCAGCAAACACAAACATTTGCAGATATGAAGGCCAGAGCAGAAATCCTAGCTCATCCACTAAGTGTCTTCCTCAATTTTATGAATTAACAGATTTATTTCAGTAACTTTGCAATGTTGATGAACCTATAATTCAGCATATATATAGTGCTGAGAAACTGGGGAAGGGGGCACAAGTATGTGTGTAGAGTCTGCTTGTTCAGTAGCAACAAAATAATAATAAAATTTAAGTAACAATCAACATGGCATTCTAACAGTACCAAATTCAGTAAAATCCTGGAGGAAAAATTAATCTGACAGAATAATACAATTTTTTTGGTTGTTATGATTATAGATTTGTGGAACCTTCATGTATATTTGCACTATGTCTGTACAAAGTTCTCTAGTTTTTCCATGAACTTCAAAGGTTTTCACCTTTCTGCCTTATTTTCATAGGACTAGGGCTAATGTGAATCTGTGAATAGGTTGTAAACTACTCCTCAACTCCATCCTAGGCCAAGTAGGATTTACCCAATATTCTGAAACAGGAAATATTTCAGTTCCAAAACTAACTCGTTTCTGTTGCAATTCATTAGAGATGCTATCCTTTTTCACAAAATGCTCAATTCCATAAAATCCAACTACATTTCTCTTAAAAGAAAAAAAAGCATCTCTGCTGTATTCATCTCAGGCAAATTAGTTTCCTCAAAAGCACATGAGCATATTGGGAGGAACACTTGGAAATGATTGCTAAAGAGGAAGGTTGCATGGGGTACATCTTCTAAGACATTGAAGAATGGAAGCAAATGGGAGTGAATGAACAAATTAATGATTAAGGAAGATTTTTTTTTTTTATTTATTCTGGAAGCTCTGTCCAGCTTGGCCTCCCAGGTTCGAGTAATCTTTCACTGTCAACATATGCCACGAGATTGATTCAATTAAGATTAGCGGCACTGGAGAAAAAAAGTGGCATGGTTTACTTTTGATTAGTATTGTCTTTCCTCCCATCTCACAGTGGCTGTGACCCCTACAACCAAGATAGTTTAAATATATTAGATGATGAAAGTAAATCATTTGTCCAGTATGTATAAGCAGAAGAGGAAACAAGCTTAATCACCACTTATGCTTTAGAGGCTTTTATATCTTTGCAAGGATTCTCTTTTCCATTTCACATATTGAATTTAATTGACTTACGATTAACTCTTACTCATATCTAAAACAGGAGCAATGGTGTAGTGCTGGAAAAAAAGGGCAGGGTACTGAATACAGTTTACTGCATGAAGTAGTGTAATTCCCAATATAATTGCCTTTGAAGGTGGATTAGTTTCTATCCCTCTTGCATCTGAAGTGTTTTAAGAGTATATAAAGGACACTTAGTTCCCATATCACACATTAGCAGGTAGATTACATTTGAAAATTAGCTGGAGACTGAGGGTGTTCATCTCCCTGCTGTCACTAGCATGGCCTGCATTTTCTGGTGGTACAAATGGGATAAACTGTCTTGAAAACAATAGAACCAGACATACGTACAGTAGATGAGAATTTGACTGAAAGCCTGGGCTGTTTGAGTTTTTTTTTCTTACATCAGAATGAAGAAGGAAGCTAATTCCCACATTATCCATTCTAGAGAAAAATGTTACGGCATTTTTTCTCTTTTTCACAGTCTCCTAGGACAGAGAAAGATGAAATAACTTAAATCAGACAGGTATCCTCGGCTTCATGGTAACACAGATAATAATAGGTAAAGGAGCACCATTTGCTACTGTAGTTATATTTCTGTCACTGCATAAAACAGTTTTATTCAGTTCAACAAAATAGACCATAAATCTAGTGCACAGTGTAAATACATGTGGCACCTTTACATTTCTGGAGCTACCTATAAATTAAAGGTTAACTAATACATTTATTTTAATTACAAACAAACTGAAAGAAGAAAATCTCACCTCTAAGCGTTATAATGCAAAAACTGCAGACCAATGTTAGCCAACAGTAGCTTTTAGGAACATCATCTTGGCCAGCCAGGAGCTGATTCTGACATAGAGATGAAGTTTTTTCTGACTTATGCTAAGATTTCAATCATGGCACAAAGATGTAAAATGTACATTTTAGCACTCACAGTGTTTGATAGAAACATACATAAATCACAAATATTTTTTTCCTGACATACCTGAGGTGAGATCTTTGTCTGGATCCATGTCAAGTAATACTGGTCGAGGGTTGATAGGTAAAGGACACCAACATAACCTTTTATCTTTGCCCCAAATTCATATTCCAAGCCACTCTCAGCATTGAGTGTAATGAAATCGGAAGTCTCAGTTCAGTCCCTAGTGGCATTAGTTCACATTATAAAATCATTACACATCATTTGACAATGTTGTGCACTGTTAGCATAGAGAAGAACTTGTTCTGTGTCTCTGGGGGAGACGGTCCCCACAGAAAAGATCAGGTTTGTGTGTGATGAGGAGGTGCAGGGGGGAGTGCAGCTGGCTGGTTGATAATGAGCACTTTGATGTTTAGCGTTTTTACTCCCTTAACACTCATCAAGACCAATATTTGTCAGAATACAAAGAGGGAAAAAAAGTCAAATTGTTGTTTTCTAAAAGGGCAACTGAGTAACATTTACCTAGTACAAGTTTAAAGAGAAATTCAGATGTTGTAAAATACACAGAATGTATTAAAACACCTTTGTCTGTTGCTATTCAAAACATCTTTGACTATCACTGGGCTGGAACTTCAATGTAAAAACATGGATGTTTTCCTATTTCTTGTCTTTTTTCCCTTTTAAAGGCAGATTTACAGCGTAACATCTGATCTCATACACTTGTCACCATGATACTCTCCAAAGGCCCTGAAGACAATGAATCCTTCCAAGTCAAGCAAAAGAGTGAATGTTTGCAGACTGGGTGTCTGACTCCGCATCTGGGGGGATTGGAAAGCACAGGCAGAGCCTCAGCTCACAGTCTCCCCAGCACACAGTGGGCTGTTTACAGTCTGCTTTCACAGCTTGCAGCAGCACATCTTTAATTACTAGGAAAGAATCTTATCTTTAACTGTAGTTGAAAAAATAGGTCTCTTTGCAAGCCATGTAGCAGGCCCTTTCTCAAATGGGTTAAGCCACAACTGTAATTGGAATATAAAGAAGCAAGGACAAATAACTAAGCAGTTAATTAGCTCTGCAGTTTTAGTTAAATGCTACATTGGCTTTTTAGTCATGGAAAAATCACCATTCCCAAGAGCGTGGGTGAAACTATCTGGACAGCTGCTGGAAAACCCAGTCCGCAGGGGTCACCTAGAGCATTGCAACTGCAAAAGATAAGGATGGTAAAGTCAGGTAAAGCTGGCTGGAAGCCATCAATTTGCTCCAGTGTGAGAACCTCCTCATGTTGGTCCCATGACAACTGACCAGAGAGTTGTCCTGCCTAAGCCACAGGTTCCTACCCTGTGCCTCCCTGCTCCTCAATGGGATGAAATAGTTCAGGGGAGGCCAGCCAGGAGCCAGGGCCAGGACCACACTGGGGAGAGAGGAGCATAGGAACTGTACTTGGACAGGTCCAACCACAGCAGAACCAGTGCCCTAATAAATATATACTGAACAATCTGGGCTCTGGCCTACCTTAAACATTACAGCAATTTAAGTGATTTACAGTAGACTGAAAAGCCTGTCACGTCCCTTGACAGAAAACTTAGGGTTGAAAACATCTGGATCTGATTAGCAGCCATCAGCCTAGGGCCCACAAAAGCCATGGCTCAGGCCTAGAACACCATTAACATCTGGATTTGGAGGCAATTTCAACAAGTAAGTTGCATTTCCTTCTATGTTAGCCAGTTCTTGAGTTCTTTGATTTGGGCTTCTGCCTCATTTTCATAATTTCTCCGAAATTAATATACCACAGTTCGTTTTTATTTGTAAGACTAATATTCTGATACAGACCGTTTTAAACAGAGCAACCCTGCTCATGCCTAAATAATAAAATCAGGAGACCTGACAACACTAAACACACTTTAGATAACTATAAGAAGGTTTATCTACTGTTCATCTCAGTGTAAATATTCTCAAAACAAAATTAGAGAATAAATGACTGTTCTAAATTGTTCCAAGTCCTTTCTGCTTTAAATTGCTTCTCCAGCAGCTGTAGTCTGGTGGTGGGGGGGACGACGGGTCTTGGAGATATCTGGCTTCGTTCACCATTCACTCTTAACTGGTGTAACAGTTTTATGGCCTTTCCTTAATGATCACCCATTGTGTAATGGATTGCCAATCAAGGATCACTTAATGACAAAACAGAATAATTTAACCCCTATTCAAATGACAATGCCCAGAATTGCCCACGTAAATGTCTTTACACAACAGAAAGTTTTTCAGCTGAATGAGGTAAATAACATTAACAAGCTATTATCCCCTAGCTCTTCCTCGCCAGTTACAAAAGACCAACCTTTGAACTTTGAACTTTTTCTTTGACTGATCGCGACCATTATAACACTTGCGTTAGTCATTTAAAACTGCAGGTGTAGCCACTTACAATACCTAATAAAATGTGTAGGCTTCAAGGGAGGAGAAACTCAGGCTCACAGGAACTAAACTGCAAGAATTAGCAAGGCCATTTCAAAAGGATTAATGTCCCGTAATTCTCTCGCCGCAATGAGGGGCCTGACAGAGCAGTGGCTTTGCTGGCCGTGTCCCATCACAGCAGCTCCTGGCAGCCCGAGGCAGTGGCCAAAGCGGGACACCGCTGGCAGCAGCTGCCCAGGAGCGCTGCCCTTTGGGGTGATGCCTCTCACGAACTGTCTCGTTCTAAGGTCACTGGGAAATATCACTTGGGATGCTAAATCACACAGATAGTCTTAAAAAAATAGTTATCACTGCACTGATGAATGTACCACCAAGGGACAAGTGTGTAGTGCACACTGTTAACTTCCCAGTCAGGGTAAGTTGGTGAGATCACTTTATTTAGGTGACTGGTCATAAACTTATGAAAAAGATGAAACAAAGGGGTTGAGCATGAGAAAATGAGCATGAGTTAAGAGACAGGAACTGATGGGCAGTGGAACAGACTTAAGAAAAGAGAGGAGGTATTTTCAAATTGGATACAACTCCTAAGAGTCTACAGTAGGCCAATGAACATCCTAGGAGCTCTACATAAACTAAAATTAGTGAATACCTTGCTTCCCTTAAACCACAGCCTGCGGTTTAGTGAACTGACACAGTATAGGAGGCATCTGCTCTGCACCTCATTCCCTGCCTTTGATTTAAAAGTGAATGAAAAAAAAACTTGCAGAGCAAAAGTTACACGACACGAAGTTGCAGAACAGCAAGGTAAGCACCCTACTTCTTCTATGTGATCTTTACACTTTTTTAAAAAAACTGAAACCGATTAAAGTGCAAAAATAAGTAGATGTTCACTGTTTTTCACCAAAAGTGAATTTAAAAGGCAAATCAGTACAACACAACCACTTATTGGAAGCAGATTTTAAATTTGTAGAGTATTTATAAGACTCGCCTTACAAGAACAAGCACAATATATTTTGATTTATTTAGACAGTCTGAAATAAGCCACCTATGTTCCAGATAAAATTTTCAACATTATGATCAATTCTGTGTGAAAAATATGCACAATGTATTTGTCTAGTAATAAATTTAAAAACATTTGAACATGGTTGTGGATATACTGCAACAGAAATAAGGTAACATGATCAAATAAAGTGTTCACTTTGAATCATTCATGCAGCTCGATTTAAATAATTGAAATACTAACATTTATTAATGTTTTGAGTTGAAAATAATACCAAATTATGTAATAATATTTTAGATAATTAGTATGTAACAGGAGCTAATCTAATATGGGAAAAAAGTGTAAAATAAATCAGATATTAAGAATGACCACTTGATTACCACCAAACTCTAGGGGAATTTGGGAGCTCTAAACCCATACTGTTTTAAAAAAACAGGGGTTTTTTGCTATCTTTTCTACTGATGCCTCACAAAACCAGGCTGACCCCACCAGAAAGGGCTCACGGATCTGCTCTCTTGAGTAGCTCCTGTAGTCACATGCATATCAGTACTACAAAAACTAACAAACAAAAAGAAAAAACCCAACCAACAAAACCAGACTTCATACCTAATAACCAACCACATAAGTACTAAAGACTTACTCATGGGTCAGAGCCATCAGTCAGAACCAGAGCTGATGTTCCTGTCTTGGTACATAAATACTGAGAAATTCAAATTAAACCATCTGTCTGTAATGCCAGAATGGATGGCCCACAGATCCAAATGGGGATCAGCAGACCTGCCCATTTCAGTCACTGCTTTAATCAAAGAGCTAGTCAGAAGTGTCTAAAAGTCTATGAATCCTCAGCAGGTTAGCTGAGTAAGATGGTCTTTATCATGAAAGAAGACACAAATCCACCTGCATGGTAAACAGATTTCTGGCAAGTTCAGAAGAGATGATAGAGGAAGAAGGACAGATACGGGTTTTTTTCTGAGAAGAAGCTGGACGTGCATTCCTAGGCACATCCCTGCCTCTGTTCTTCTTCTGCAAGGATAAAAATGTTGCAGCACTAGGGCAAAACCAGGGCAGCTGGGCCAGAAACAGCTTCCAGACAGAATCCCCCAGCTGCAATCCAGTTAGCAAATCTGGAGCTAACTAATATATCACATACCTTGATGAAGAGAATGGAAGCAAAAGCAATACAATTCCAGTGTTGACTGATTCAAGGCCAGGCACTTCTCACCGTTTCTGGTATCCATCTCCAGCAAGGAATGGAATCCCACTGCCACTGTTTTCTTCCCAATTTTCATTAACTTTCTTGTGTTAAACATAAAACACACCCACATATTGTACCAGAAGTAATTACATGCCACATAGAATAGGTTAGGGATGCTTCAAATAATTGCCTACAGTGTCCCTGACATGACTAGCAAAGGGCTGAGGGAGAACAAAGGAAGTTTATAAAGAAATCTACGCATATTCTAGAGGCTGACATCGTTTCACACGTCAATTTTGCAATAGGTACATTGGACATACCAATATACACTGCTTGTACACTAAAGTACTTTCTTTGAGGCCAAAGAATCTAAAGAGAAGTTAGGGAAATAGCAAATATTCAAAACCACTGAAAGCCCCCAACTTTGCTATGAGATGGGCACAAACCACACTTCTAGTAGGGCTCTCTCTACTTTCCCAGAATCCCTGTTACAGGTTACTTGAACTGCTTGGTGTCAGCCACAACCCCTGACCCGTGTGATGCTAGCTTGCTAGGGGTGAAGGCACACGTATATCGTCGCATAGGGATCTGACATGGTCTTATCTCAGACCTTTTGCTGTTGACATTTGTCACCAGTTCAAAACTTATTATAGCCACCATCTCCGCTTAAATTTACAGATACGTTTTAATTAATGGGGGAAAATGTGTTTATCTCCTCCTAGCAGTGCCTGGTTTCCAAGCGTTTTTTATCTCCGGTGTGAAATTTAGGCTGACAAGAATCAGCTCTTCCCACGCCGCAGCTCCGCGCCGGCGGCCGGGTGGGGCCGGGAGCTGCTGCCTGCCCGAGCCCTGCTCACACAAGTGTGCAGAGCACATCTGCCTGGGCTCTGGCAGCTGCGGCCGTGTGACCAATTCCGCGTCAGAGAGTGAAATTAACGCTAAAGAGTTTAATTGTGAGTAAACAATACCGCATTACGGAGCGGTAAACACAGCAGCAGGGACTGAAGGGCCGAGCATTCAGTCACAGATGTGGCCGCTCCGGTGCTTTCACTAACGATTCCCTCCCCGTCTGCACCGTCCGACCGGGCTGTCGGTCATTTACAGCCGCTGCCCTCCCTCCCGCTCCGCCCGGGCGTGCGGATGCCCCTGGGGGGTGCGGGCTGCCCCGAGCCTCTGCCGCTCGACCACTGCTGGGGGAACGAAACACTGCCCACCGCCCACCTCACACACCTCGAGATGGGCAAACAACTTGAGCAGACGGCATCAAGAGCGTGCCAGACACCTCTAACATTTTTCTGAAATAATAACGTTTCTTTCTTTAAAATTGCCAGCTGACTAAATGTGTGTGTCACCTCCTCACAAACATATAGGCCTGGGAAGCCTGGGTACAGATGATTTGGGAACAAGGAGTTGGTAGACATGAATAATTACCCAGATTCTGAGTGCCCTCGAACATGTTGTTTCAGCTTATTGGGGGTAAATCTGAGGAGCTGGAGCAGCTTCTGCCATGGCCACTGTGCCTTAGTTTGCTTCTTCACGAAATGGGAAGAGTTCTGATTCACTTGAGCAGGAGGCTGTGGGGATTATCTGCAGAGCCTCTGAGATGGTAAAAGACACACCAGCTGAATAAAGTTTATGAGGGAAGATACTGAATTCCTGTTCATCATTTTGTTTCTTTCTTTTCCCTTCACTCGCATTCTCATTGCTTATTGATTTTTGTTTCCAGCTGACATACGAGCGACAGCCTACATTAAGACAACAGCAACTAAAGCATCAGGAAAGTCAACATCACTATATACTATTAAGAAATCTGCTGTTTGATGATGCACATTTACCACTCCAAGAAGTGCCTTAGGGAGATACAACCACTTCTGAAGGGGGACTAGAACTAGGTGGGTGGGCTTTAAAAAACACTGCTCTGCATGATGTCCAGTAGGAGAATCTCTTTCAAAAACAGTGAGATGGATGAACTGTCATCAACCCACTTCATTCCCTGCTTTGCAGGACACTCATAAGATGGGCAAAGGACAGTTCTGGTTTGTTCAACGTATGATAAAAATGCACAAAAGATGATTGACATGAAGAAACTGCAAGCATGCTAAACATTTGCTTCTGGAAGCACTGATCTACTAGAATAACTCAGTCGTGTGTATCCTCTAGTTGCTGAAAGACTAACCACCACTTTAAAACAATTGAAATCCCTATATTATTGTGAGTATAAGCTCTTAATTAATTTACCATATTACATGTATCAACAGCTAGACAAAAATGGAGCTTAACAGCAGTTTATCTTCAATCAGGTTTTGAAGCCAACACAAATATTTCTTCATTTCACCCTGCTTTTGACTCACTATATGAGTAGAAGCAAAAGGGCCCAAACCACTGCTGACATTAATGTCATAAAAGGTGTAACCTGGCTTAAATCAGTGCCATTGACTTTTCTTGTGCCAGCAATGAACTGGGATCTCTGCCTTCAGTTGTGACACTCTGCAATCAAGAGAATTTGATGTAAGAATAATTATGAATGAACTCACAAGACTCTCACCCTTTAATGAAGTGTCACAGGCAACAGGCTTGCATGGTCCCAGGGCTGCATTTCGATTGCTAGGCAGAGACATTCCCCCTTACCCTTTATGGAAAATCAACTGTGCTCTCTTAACAAACACACATGCACTGTACAAACCCTGCACAGAGGCTTCCACCGAGGTGCTCCCACTTCTCTTGAACCCATAGTGGAACAGGAGCCTCTGCTCTGGGCTGGCAGCAGCTCCTTCCCATAACACAATCCATGGAGGGAGCACATCTCCAGCTGGGCTTCTCCATGCATACGATACACTCATTAAAGCTACTAGAGGTGCAACTGAACAGAAAGGATTAAAAACAAAAACACGAGCTAACTAAGATACTACCACCTTCACACACACACACACACACACACACACAAAAGGTTTTAAAAAAATTAAAAAATAAAAAGAGGAACATGTGCAGGAATGAAGGATTCCCCTGCTTTTTCTGTCCAGGCTTTTCTGTTGAGATTTTCACCAAGAACATTATCAGGGTTTGTGCTGATGAACACAGGCACTACATACTTTGACTTGGCTATTGCATTAGCTTTATACCACCAGGGCTCTTAGCCTAGGCTTGACTTGAGCAGGTAAACAAGGAATTTCCTCCAGCTTTTGCCATTCAGTTCCATACAAATATTAGTAAGTCAACTCTCCAAAATCCACATGCTCAAACCTGAGGAATGGTTACAGAAGGGCAGGCGGCTTCAACGGACTCAAGTGAAAGGAGGGACAACCTTGCTGAGACAGCTGGTCCATATTTGTATTCTCCAGTTTATTCAGTCTTCCACTGATTATTTCATTAGCTCTTCACTTTTTTAATGAGTGTAATCCCACAACTCCCCAAGCATGCACACTACACAGCCTGTCCCTAGAAATTAACTCCCTCTGCCTTGTATAAAGCTCCCTCACTAACAGACTGCTCCACACTGTATGCACATATCCATGTGACTAACACAATTTGCCAATTTGCCAAAGGGTAAAAAACTCTAAGCTCCCTTTATTTGTCTTGCTGCTGAGTGATCTCAGCCCCAGTGACTACGAGTCAAGCAGCGAGCTGTGGGGAGATGCCATGCTGCAGCTAAACTCACCTCAGCTGCAAGCAGCAGAGCTGCCATCTTGCTAATCAGCTTTAATTTAGCTGTCTCACAGCTTCATAAGTAAATAAAGACTTACTTAGTGTCAGAAATATCAGTATTTAACCGTAGAGTTTAAAAAGTATGGTAATTAAAAGAGTGCCACAAGTCACAGCTCTGTGCAATCCTAACAGATTGTAGGGTTTGCCTTTTTTGAACCTCTCAGCACGTTTAGAAACTTGAGTAAAACAACAAAAGGTGTTAATAGCTTTAAGGGGAGCACCATGCTGATAGATTACCCATTATGGCTATCCACTCACAGCGAAATGGCAAATAGGTTTGATCAATTCGATTTTAATGTAAAGTAGAACTTGAAAAAACCAGCAATGAGCAAAGAGAAGACCTTTTGTTGCTAATGTGTCTGAAAAAAAGCACTTAATTGAGGTCATAATAATATTAGCAGTTATATACCATCAATAATTCAGCCTTATTTATTACTACATGGTAAAGTTCTGTCAAACAGTAATCGTTCAGGCTTTGTTATACATGTTAACATGAAGCTAGCTGTTGGATGATTGGTATATATTTCACCAGCTGCTCAAAACTGCGGGATAGCAAGAACTAATGATATTCTTTCTTGGTCCTTGCATTACACAATAGTTAATTTGCTGCATGCAGAAATATATGTTATATATAATATAATAGTCCCACATAAAGTATGCATAATAAAAAAAGCATTATATCTGAAACAGTGACTGACTAATCTTGCCTGAGCTATCTGTCATATGGAAAACAATTTCAATTCCTGCATGATTTAGTACTCCTACAGCGGGAGAAACATAAATTCTGCCTTTTCACACAGTTCTAGTCACCTGTGATTAGTTATCGTTAAAAAAATCTAAACGAACGTATAATTGTGCAATTATAGATGCAAACTCCAGTGTTAAAATTTAAAATGTATTAGTCTCGTAAAATGGCTCATTAATCTCTGGGTCTTAAAGGACACACTTGTCCAGTAATGAGCCAAATGCAGGAAATATGTGTGTGATGGTGGATGGGGGAATTTTACCTCATAAGTGTCTTTTTTTTTTTTTTTTTTAACCTTAGAATAATTTTATTCCTGTAAAATCTGTTTACCAAACACAAAGAAGTTGTCAGTGACAAAATCACTTGTAGTTCTCTGGTCATTAACTATGGAAATAAGCTGTTTTGAAGAGATTAGTTTTTCCTTACACACGATATTCATGGATTTATAACAGCTTTATAATTACTGACTGGAACTGCAACCAGAAAGGTTGGGCAGGAATATTGATCTCTCCGTGTCTGCTAATGACCACTTCTCCACTGCGCTGATGGAAGGAAGCCTTCCATTAGATTTTTGCCACCTTCCTGAGGAGAAAAAAAAAAAAAAGGAAGGGGAAGAATTATAGGAAAAGAAAGATCAGAGGGGCACCTGTGAAAAACAAAACGTATCCCACTTAGAGGCTGTCAGGCAGCGTTTGGCGCGGACAGTTCGGGAGCCCAAGCCCAGGGGCGGAGCGCGGGGCAGGGCTCGGGGGCAGCGGCGAGCGAGCGCCGGGGGGTGATGGATATGGATGCGATCCCCGTGCGGGGGGAGCCGGCAGCCCCTCCGGGAGCTAATCCACTTGGCAGCAGTGAGATGGCTCCTTGAAGGAGCTAAAGTAGACTGACACAATGGCCTGCGAGGCATTAAAATGTAGGAATTAAAAACTGTTAAATTGCACAGAGGGATTCTTAACCTCAGCCCTTTGGCAACACAGTGATGTTTCTTCCCTTTTCTTCTCCCTCGCCTCTTCCTGAAAGTGCCATACACAGTAGATTTTCTTTTCTTTCTTTCCAAATGCCTCACTCATCAGACCACACTAATTCTGGAGGCCAGTTCCCTGCCATACACAAACCTTGTTAATGATGGGAATAAAGCATCTGAAAGAGTGCCTCGAAAAATAACTCTGTCTTCTCCTGGCTGCTCCTAAAACAGCCATCACTCAAGAGCACATCTGGATTCATAGATCTGGATCTTTGGGTCCTGCAAATGTAAGAGCTCCAGACAAGCCTTCCTCTGCAATTGGGGCTGTGCAGAATCCCTGCACCATTTGAATGAGAAAGGTGAGGCTCTGTGTTGTTTAAATCGACAAGCAAATGTTCAAAACGATTTTAAACTGGGGCCAATTATGGTTTGCCCTGGAGCTTAAATGGATGTGGGCTTTTAAATTTTTTTTTGCCTTTTTTTTTTTTCTTTTCCTGAAACACAAGTTATCCTCAGGCTCAACAAACTGACATGTGGTTCCTGACAATAATAGGGTATCACTCAGCCACTTTGTAGAGAGCTGCCAAAAGAGACGACTCTTCTTCCCTAGCTGGTGGGTTGGTTTGGGGTTTTTGTTGTGTTTAAACAGCGTGACATTTTAAAAGTTATTAGAGCATTAATGCTGCTTTTTAATGAATAAAGCTTTATAAAACTACTGATATGGAATTAACATAAGTTTACCTCTGAATGAAAGTATCTTTTTTTTTTCTATTTTACTATCCATTACTTCATTAAATCAACACTGAAAAAGACTAGCCTTGCCAAATTTCTCACTGCACATTCCACTGTTTGCCCATGACAGTATTTGAATGTGCTTATTATTTCTAGTAAAGCCCTTATCATTTTCACTGTGAAATTTAAATCACCCTGATCCAACTCTTCTTAGCTAAAGTCAGCTTTATCAACCACAAGAGATGTGGGATTTTAAATAGATCTGAGTAAATTCACATTGTTTGGATAAACTCATTCAGGGGGTTCAGCAAATGAAAGCTGAAATAGATATGTATTCCAAGGAGGTTATGGACTGCTCAAAAACAAAGAAGTTAAAGCATAATTAAAAAAAGAAAAAAAAGTTAATAGTATCAGTATCTTTTTAATGAAGGCATTCACGGACCAGATTTTGAATTGGTATTTCTGTGCCTCCACAATAATCAAAGTGAAGAGCAAAAAAAAAAAAAAAAAGAAAGAAAGAAAAACAACCCAAAACATTAAACTGTTTACACAAAGATTTTTTTTTCTACAATCCACTCTGCTATGTTATCTGGTCAGTGTTGTGCTATCAAAAAATGTTAAGGGCTGCATTTATGCATTATCCCACAATTTAAGTAACTGTGTATCATGTATATTTAAAACCATCTCTCTGTAGTTTTAATTATCTCAGTCTGCAGGGACAAAACGCAGCTCCCATGCCTGAGATCGAAATGAAAGTGCTGCATGCTGACAGCTAAGATGTCTGTCCTAGCTTGTTGAGATTTCCTGTAAAATTTGCATTGAAAAGGCAGCTTTAAATATACTTAAAATAAAAAGAGCATTTGCATCTAATTTGCTACACTTGCAGTATTAAAGTTTTATCTGAATAAAGACATGTCAAATGGATTTATATAGTTAAGCTGATAGCTTTTAAAGTCAACACAGTAACATCAGCTAAATTCAACAAAGTAATGGCAGCAGCTAATGGCATTTATTAGTTTATCATCATTTACTTAAAAACCATAACACAGATCATTTTATTTTCACATTACTGTTTGTGATTCTTTGACTCAGTTTGTATTGATTCCACAAATTATGGCAGAAACTGACATTTATCTAACAGAGTTTTCCAAGCTATAAATGTTGGCTTTAGTGGGAAGCAATTGAACACTTGCCACACAATGGTTTGAGCCATGCTAGAAACAACCATCTTCAAATAAACACATTTGGCAACCATTTTAAAATACGATTGTTCCTTGTCTGATAATGACAGAAGGGTTTTTGTTACTGATAAGGCTCTTATTACAAACCACTGCCTATGTAATCTACAGCTTGATCACACAAAGTGCTAAGCACGCTCACCCAACCCAGCAAAGAGCTGAAGCATTAAGCTTTGTTTTGAAGATATGCATATTAACAAGCAAGTCTTTTTACAGTACTTCTCTTCTGCAGACGTCAAAGAACTTCACAAAAGAGATCATCGCTGTTTACACAGGAGGAAACTGAGGCTGATAGAATCCAAATCACACCCGGTGCTGCAGCGGGACTTGATGATGTGAGTCCCAGTTTAGTATTCTGCACACCATGTTTTACTGCTACCTTACCCTCCTGACTTCAGAGTGTCATCATCACTTGCCCAGACTTCAGTGGAGCTACCTGCCAAAAGTACACACTTATGATAAAGATTGTTGAAGGGTCCAGAATGTTACAGAATAGGTTTTTGGCTCTAAATCCATGGTAAAAAGCAGGGCTTGTGCTTTATACTCTCAATTCTGCTATAGCAGTCTTTATACCCGTCTTTGTAGCAATAATCGATGACACCTAAAAATTTACCACAAAATGCTGAGCAATATTTTATTGCCACCATAAAAACTAGGCACACACATATCTTGGTTTGTAAGTATTATGGGTGTGGGCACCTACATGTCAACACTCAGTTTTACAACTGCGTTTGAAAATGACATCAAAAGTTTCCAATCATGAGATCTACTCTTGTCCTTGGTGACATCCATGCCTGTCCTTCAGTGGAAGAAAAAAAACCAGCTGAGCTGGAGATAGGGTTTATTTTCAGAACTACGCACGAAGGTCAACATTCTTGCTAACAGGAGGCCCATGTTTAACTCCCCATGTCATATCCTAAACCTTTAATTCCAAAGAATCACCAGCTTCTCTCTTTTTTTCCTCTTTGTTTTTGGGGGTTTTTTTGGTGTTTGTTGGGGTGGGTTTTGTTGTTGTTGTTTAGTTTGGTTTGGTTTTTTGGTTTGGTTTTTTTTGTAGCAGACCATATTCCCAAGAAAAGTGACAATCACAAGTCACATTTGGCAAGAATTTGAAATGATCATGCTTTGTTTCATGCCATTTATTATAATTCTCCCACAGCAATGGGCTTTGTTCTACTGTGTCCTCACCCTGAACTCTGGCTTCTCTTTCAGCACACATTTGTAATTCTCCATCCCTGGGCTGAAGAGCACAAACCTCTGGCTCACCAGAACAGCCTGAGACAGCTGGAGCAATCTTTTCTGAGGCATACCCATCCTTCTTGAATCACCACCTCACAGCTGGCCAACCTTCTTATGTGTAAGTGCTGGATCAGGCAAGAAGGAGAAAGAAGGAACTAAAAACTGTATTGACTTTCACTTGGAGCCCCAGTCTGACCTCATTCAAATCAACAGGAATTCTGTTCTGATTTAAACAGTGGCTGGATCAAGTATATATAAAGTTTTATTTTATTGAAGATTACTTGTGAAAAACTGCTGCAAAAATTTAGTTGGGGAAAAAAATTTAAGTAAAAGCTTTATCTATTTTGCTGTATAGGCTCTCTTCCTTCAGCTCAAGGAACAGAGTTGTAACCTACTAAAGATGCACACCATATTTTACAGCTATTTCAGTCATGCTGGACAGAATGACAACCCCAGAAATTTCCATTGTGCCACAGAGACATGATGTGTTCTCCTTGGGACTGGAGGGGAGACAGTCCCTCTAACAAGACACCTCCGGAGAGGAATATTATGGCTCAAGTGTTCTGAAACAAAAGCCCAAAACCTGGACAGCACTGCAAACAGCATCACTGCTTAAGAAGTAGGGCAGCTTAAAGGAGGAGAGAGAGTTCTATTCAAAGTCAGAGAGAAAAAAACAACCTCTTGGTTTCCATCCAAATGCAAATAGAAGGCCAACAGTAGCTGAAGAACTGGTTCCTGCCAGCTCCACCTGAGGAACAGGACATTTTGCACAGTAGTAGTTAGAGCCTCCAGATAGCTTTGAGGTACAGCCCCTAAGCAGATCAGTTTGACCTGAAAACCCCAGGGCATGGGAGAAGTTTCCCATCCCTGATCACAGACATGGGCTGGAGGAATTCTCCTGAGCACAGATCCCTCTAGAGTGACACAAAGCAGAGCAACCTCACTAGGTTCAGGTCATTTCAGTTGCACCTCCCTGTGTTATGGTGAGTTTTCCTCTTAATTTCAATCACCCTATGCTTCAGACAACTCATTCCTAACTTGTGCTAGCAATGACCATTCTCTACTTTCGTTCTCCCCCCCCACTGAGACCCTTCCTAACCCACACGGGAATGAAACAACAGCACCCCAGCTGGTGTCTACATGGTAGCAGGCAGGATAATGTCAGCCAGACACAGGGCCACATCCTCAACCGATGCAAATTATCCTAACTTCATTTACTCCAGTGGAGCTCTTGGTGTTTTCTATCAGATAAGGATGTGGACTTTAGCATTAATCATGTGCAGAGAAAAAGCCCACCGTATCAAGCTTCATTATGAAACAAGCGCTACATTAGCACTGAGCATGGAAAATCTCAGCATTTCCCTTTAATGATCTTGAAGATTATGTGCAGCAGGAAAGAAGAAGTGGAAAATCTGTCATAAATATCACTGAATATTTTTAATAGCTGAAAGCTAGGCTTTCTTTAACACTCTTGCCTGAAAAAAAAACCTGGTGACTGTTCATTAACTAGAAGCAAGGGGATTGGTTTGTCAGTATACTATGTCTGTGAGACAGCACACAATGAAAAGACAAAGTTCTCAGGCCCAGAGAAAGCATAAGCTAGTAAAAAAAGTAAATAGACAATCACAGATATTTTAAAATATAGTATGTGTAAGTATGGAAACAACTGAAAAACCTCAGGATGCACTTATTATTGTCTGTAGTAGCCTGTTCTTTTCTCAGCCTCGGCAACCCTTTTAGCCACTACACATCATCATCTGACGGCACCAGGAAATACCTGCGATGGGGACTTGCTTTCCAGCATCTCTGGTGACAGCTGCAGACAGGTTACATAAGTGGAGCCTGCAGTGGACTCCCCCCACTCCCTGATCTTGTGTAGTAGGTGCACAGAACAGCGTAATTCTAGGCAGGCATCAGAGGCTGCTGCTTGAATTGACTGCTACTTTAACTTTGCGATGAAAGGAAACCTTCCTCAAGCCAACCTTTTCCAAGCCCTGGTCCATGATCAGGCACTACCCCAGTTCATGCTCCAGTTCATGTGCATCTCCCACACCTGAGGTTGGCTCAGGCTTGAAGAAACCCTCTGACACCATCCGTCCTGACCTCAGAACAAGAGGCAGAGTTCCAGTTCCTACCAAAGCAGCCATGGAAATGGAAGATGTTGCAGCTGTGTGCACTGTCTCAGCAGGCTCTTATGAATCTAAGGCATACTGACACAAAACCTTGAGAAGAGTCCATGTAATGAGAATAATGTTTGACAGGAGGACATAAAGAACTAGTCAAGAAGGTTGTAGCTGTGATAGTGTTTCTACAAAGAGATGAACTTACTTCCTTAGATGGTTGTGTGAAGTAAAAGCATCTTCTCTCTTTCACAGGAACTGGAATTCTATTAATTACATGTTATTTGCTAAAAAGAAAGAAACAAAAAAATGTGGTTGAATATTGTCTTCTATGGGAGAGGAACTAAGTCAACATGTAGTGCTGTATTTCACTGAAGTTTTTAACAAAATGAATACCCCAGAAGGCTTCACTTGAAGAAAGGAACTGTCAAGTACTACAACCTTTATAAAAATTATCAGGTTACTTTGAATGCATCTGGGTGATGGTTACAAGAGTTTTTTGCTTGCCTAAATTTTATTACACTCCCTAATCATGCTACCAAACATAATTTCATTTGCTCTTGTCTACAAAAAAATCTTAGTGTCTCCATTTCCACAAAACTATATCCACCTTGTATTTTCATCCCTAAATCCCTAAAAACAGCCCTTTTTTCTTTTTCTTTCTTTCCTTCTTTCTTTCCCTTACCGACTTTTGCCCTCTTTTTGGAGTCAAACTTTTTCCAAACAAACAAAAAAAAAAAAAACAAAAACAACCAAACCACAACAACTAATCTTTTTGAGAAAGAAAGGAATGAATATGCAAACTACACAATTACAAATAGACAAATAGGAAGAATAACAATAGGATTGTAATTAAAACATTACCATTTAGTTTATGGACTGATTTCATGCTCCCCTTCTCCAGTCTTTCATTTAGAGTTGGAGGGAGCAACAGAAATCCCTTGGTCTCAGCTGCTAAACCAGTAAGGCCTAAGACTTACAAAGGAAGTGAATTCTATCCGTGTACGGCCGGTGAGCTCCCATGTATGTGTTTACTGAAGGATGATTCCCACACAGCCATTACATTGCATTTTTTAATACCAAAAATTCAGGTCCTGAGAAACTGTTTTATTCACTTATTGTCAAATAATGCACCAAGCTGAAAAAACTATCTTCAGTAATCTGCTAATCAGTCTTTCCTACTATGGTCTATTCTATTGTCTGCATTTGAGATAATGAATATTAAAATTGCACAATTCATCCCACAGGGTGTTTTTCAAATTATGCAGAGCACAATAGAATCCATTTTCTTGCTGTTGAAATTCCGCCTTCTTCAGGGTGGAAACACAGGAGATATGGATGAGTGGAACATAACACTGTGCAGCAAAGAGGGGAGGAGAAACCCACTCCAAATATAGCAGGGCAATCCTTTAATCCTACAGAAAAATGAAAAGGTTCTTGGATCTTTGCAGCCTAATTTGATATCATCAGCCACTGTGCACAAAATCAACCGTGTCTGTGTGTAACCCACAGGTGGCCATATCTGTGCAAACTGAGCAGGTTGTGTAAGGAGTGCCAAGAGCAGCATGCAGGTTCCTGACCCTCACACATGTACTTTGATATATGTGCAGGACAGGAAGGGCTATCTTATATGAAGAGAACAAGCACATACTCACATGCATGGGTCCAGAAGGCAATCTAAACAATCTAAATTATAGAATACAGCCCCAGAGAGGTGAAAGGCAGCATCAGCCCGGTTAGGTGCTGAGCAGGTATCCCAAAATGCCTGTTCTCTGGAAGCAAGTGAACAACACAGGGTTTCACTGTAGTTTGATTTTATAATAATGTTGTTTCCATTTATTAAATAATAATTATTTAGGATGGCAAAAATTCACAGACAGTAAATTTGAACAGAACTTTTGATAGTAATCTCTAAGGGGCAAAACTTTTGGTGTGTTTGGTGAGAGAAAAGGCCCAGACTGAAAGGTTTTAAAAACTTTACCTCAAGAAACTTCCAGCTCCAGAGTCAAACAGAAACTCTTTTCAAAAGCCTATCCTGAGCTGTTTGTTCATTTATAATTGGATAGTTAGAATACTTAGCTCACATTTCCATGCTTTTTTCAGACCAGAAGAGAACCTCCTACATTTCATCCAAAAACCAAAACCAGAAGCTGCTGTGGTGGGGCAGGCAGAGAGGCTGAGTAAGACTATACTCTGCAACTTCAGTGGTAGCTCAGCATCCCCTTCCCTTCCATCCAGAACTTCTCTGACCTGGCAAGATCGGGGTTTTTAAAAGAAATGGAAAAATGCACTTTACCGTGTTAACATCCCTCCTTCTTTAAGATATACTGTACAGGTCATAACTTATCCTTTTTAATAAAAAAGAAATAAATTTACCTTTTGAGTGTCATTTCTGGCCACTGCTGCCCCATTTCTAAAGCCACGGGGCTTCACAGTAGACAGCCTGATGGAATTCCACTTCACAGCTTAATTTTCCTCCTGATAAAAAAGACAAAAAGTTCCTTTCAGTAAAAATAAAATTTAATATGGTCCGCAAATTTGATATATTACAACCTCCGACCTCAGCTTAATTGTTCACAAAGGGCTACCGGTACCACTGGCAAGTAAATGACTTCTACAGAGTGTTGCAGCTCTGATAGCTGAAGAGAAGGGGAGCAGCAGTCTGACAGATAATCAAAATTTTTAATGTGAACCATAGTGAGAGAGGTTATTCAGAGCACAGCCAGACTGTAGGAGCCTTCTGCAGCTGCCATAGTAGCTCCTTAGGATGAGAAATGCTTAAACATCATCCTCACTCAACTTCGTTAAGTGTTGCTGCTGTTAGTCACCAACCGATGGAGTCTGACTCTTTACAGCAGCAGACAGAAACAATCTGGGATCTGCACAGACAGAAATATGCTACTTAAATTTCTTTGAGGCCAAAGCTGCTCCAGTTCTGCGGCCCTCAATAGCTTTTCTTAGAGTTTGACATGGAACCAAAGGAAAGAGTATGAAGGCAAAAAGAAAAGAGTGATGCAAACACACCCACCACTGGCCCATGGAGGCTGACCTTTTAAAGGCTACTGCAGAGAGCAGGACTTTAGTGAGGCAGCTGGGTCTCCCACAGCTCACACAGGTTTGCAAAGGGCCATAGAGGATAAGGCAAAGGCTAGGTAGAAGAGGGCAAGGGGGAAGAAGTGATGTTTGTCCTGGCCGTTTTGATTTGAGAAGTTAGGAAAAGACCAAATTTGTCCCCGACTCTCCTCACCACGTGCTGTCCTGATGAAGTCCACAGAGACTTATGTGCACTCAGAGCTGGTGTGCTCTGCTTCTCTGGTGTGCAGAGAATGAACCCACAGAGCTGAAGGGACCATATCACTGAACAGGTCCTTACATCCTTTTTCTACTGAGAGCACACAAAACAAATTACTCTGTGGCTGGGAGGACAGCATGACCCATAAGCTGATTTACCTCATTGTCTTTATTATATTGGACAAAAGCAGGAAAATCACATAGCTATTCCCACAGCTGATTTGCTTGCTAAATGAAAGATGGGTCAGGGGCCTACACAGGTGAGCAAATGCTCCCCTGCAGAGTCTAAAACATTCTAGTTGCTCTAGGATATTGAGAAGCCAGCAGCAACAAAAAGCATTTATTTTCTCACTGTTAATTTGGGTTACACTTTACAGGAATATAACACAATAAATGAGCATACTGAATAAAAATACAGTACAGTATGCAAATGTGTTTATAAAGAGAGGGCACTTGCCAAAGTGCTGACTGTATGCATGCATCTACACTTTACCAGGCAAAGGTAAGATGTACTTATACTGAGAGTGCTGAAGCAGTTTCTTCCTTCCCCTCCTGATTCAGTGTGGGGTCAACAACATCAAACAGCTCCCACAGAGAGCACTTGCAGCCACCCCCAAGACCACCAGCAATTGCATTTGGCCTGGCAGCTGTTGTTCACCCTCAGGGTATGCTCCCCAGTGGGCTGCCACTCACGAGCTAAGGCAGCAGCACGAAGGAACCCAAACTGTGTTCTACCAGGAAAAGGAATTATAAACCTGCCAGCTGAGAGCATAAATGCTTGATGCCTCCTCCCCAAAACATGGAAGGCAACAGCCACCTCTGTGCTAACCTGCATGGGCACTCCCCAAGCCATGTAAGGGTCCATCTTCTGCGGGATGACCGTTGTGAATACACACCTGAGGAGCAGCAGCACCACCCCAGCACACCAACTCTGCTACACACCATTGACAATCGTGTTTGGCTTCCCAACAGGCAAAAAGGACAGTGAAAGCTATACCTGTCTTCTTGCTGGTGAAAAGCAGCTGAGCTACCCCCATGTGCAAACAAAAGGGAAAAGACATTTCCAGATCAGAAGGTGTCTGCAGTTCAACAGAGCCAAAATCACCAGCCTCTTTCTAAGTTAGGGATGATGATATATCCAGCAGCAGCCACTAGTAATGTTAGCTGTCTCAGTGTCACTGGAAAGCAACTACCAAAGCCTTTAGAAGTTCATATTTCAATTTTAAAGCTGAGGCTATTTTAGCTAATGTCCCCAAGGCAATTGTCTGGTCAAATGTCAGAGTTTATACTGCTAAAGGAAATCACTATGTTTATGAGATCTCTGCAGTTTGGGAACCACGTTAAGCCCCGTTTGAGTTTCTCAGATTATAGTGTGTTGTGGATATCTTTTTTTCCCTGTGTTTGGAATATATCTCAATCTCCTCCTATTCCTGTGAGCCATTGAAAATATCTCCCTCTGTCATGTTTAAATGAGCTTCATCGCTGTAGGATTTTTCTCCACTAATCCACTTATTAAAAAAGAAAAAAATCTTTCAATTTATGTTGTTTCTGTATGCGTCTGAGTCCGATATCCTGCAAATTGGCAATTTATTTTCTTTTTCAGTAGCAAAACATTGCTTGAATTTTGGTGTTTCATGACTAATGCCAAGCTTCAAACTTTAACTTGACTCCTTGACACCCAAGCTTCCCCTTCCCTTTCATGTCTCTGGGCTTCTTGGGGTTTTTGCCCTACTCACTTCATTACTGACACCAGGGATTGGTTGTTTTGCTTTGGCACAGGCACAGTTCAGGTGTTACCTGTGGCTGCAGAGGAGCTCTGTCAGCTGCCTTCCACACGAGTTTCACCCTGCCCACGTTCATGTGCTGGTTGCACCTCAGTGATCCACTGGCCACGTAATTTGGTCTAAGGCGTTTGGAGTCTTACGTATCCACTCAAGTAATGTGGCTTGAAAGCAATTCTTGATTTGCAGACTTTAAAACCCCATACTTTCTCCACCACTACACTAAAATACTTGTTCCTCTGCCAGGCCTGAGTCGTTAAAACTTTTTGCCTTTTTTCCTAGCAGTGGGCTTGTTCTCAGGTTTTTAATGTCTCCTCTAGTTTGGGGTTTATACATTTCTGAGTATCATGACACCTACAAGCGAGCACCAAATTCCATATACAGCTAATCCCACTGAATTTGTCAGTTCAAAGAGCTTGAGATGCCCAAAAATACTATGGAAATGTGGTTTTTTAAGTTTGGTCTTGACAGAAGACTTGGCCAGAGAAGCTGGACTGCTACACGATATGGAAGTACTGATGATAGACGTAAATGTGAAAGTTCCTATTTCAAGGAGCTTTCTTCCCAAAGCTTTTAACTTACATGCCCTACACTTAATTTTGTTAATATTAAAGGCCACTTCTAGAGCAGCCTGTATTGAAGACTATTCTTTGCAAAACCCAATATAAATAACATGCTATCTGATGAAAAGCTACACCTTTAAACACAGAACAGAATGAGCTCACTTTTCTATTTCCAGAAAAGACAGTGGTTCCTCTCCTCCACGCTCCCAGTCCCCTGTGTGTACATGACCGGCAGTGACACAGGGCTGCAGCACCCAGCACCCACCCACACACAAGAGCTCCCATGTCTGAAATAGGACAAAGTAAAAGGAGCATTTTAGTAGCAAAAGAGAGGGAAATAATGTTCACAGTATAGTTTTTCTTCCTATAGCCAAGGGTTTTGGGGGTTTTTTTTAGCTTTCTTCTCATATTTCTGCAAGATCTTCCCCATCTTTGGGAAAGCAACAGGTACCAGATGCTGACAAGATAGCACTGAGCTAAGCCTGGAAGCTAAATTTTCTGATTATCTTTCATGTAATGAGCATCTGTACTTTTTAGATTTATTTATCTAAACAAGTACCTTCATTTCCTTCTGGTATTTTTTTTCTTCATATTATTGGCTGACACCCAAGTAGGCAAAGTATTTCAGTGCCATCCCATTTCTAGGTTCAAATAAAAATTGAAAAAAATAAAAAAGAAAGAAACAGTGTAAGGTTGATCACACACTTGTTATTAAGTCAAAGCCGGATTCAAGTGTTTGTGTGAGGTAGAATTATCTCATTCTTTTTGTCTGTGTCTTTCTGTGATCTACCAGTCAAGTATGTGATTGGATTTCAGCTCAACAAAACCTTAAATTACACACCTATTGTGCCTGAGCTAAGCCTAGTTTCACAGCACTGGAGAAGGCTCCTCACTGCTCTTTTGGCACTGTTCGATCTGGCTTCTGCTATCATCCGCAGGTTGATGAATGAGTAATAGGATTAGAAAGTCTCATCTCTGAAATGCTATAATTGTCACATTTGGTGAATTGACAAAGGCCTGGGTGATGGAGAGGTGCTCCATAATGTAAAGTCATACGTTCAACCTGCACTCACTGGCCAAGGCTAAGAGAATGGGAGGAATAAAAAGAATCCCTTCAGCTCCCCATTTGTCCAACATACACAGATATCTCACCCTCTAAATTAACCTTCTATGCATGAGTTTGTTGGAAGGCAGAGTGCTCTGCCTCTTAAAGGCTCTTATCTCTCTTCAAGGAAGACGATATACTTGTTGATTCTTTGGTTAGTGCAGGAGATTAAAAAGTCTAGGAGGGCTAGAGCAGGGGGCAGATTTTCTTGTATTCCCCAGCAATCTTCAATTCAAAACACCAGGGGAGAGATCTTCCCCCAGGCAAGCAGAAAAGAGCAGCTCAAGCCATGACTCAACGACTGGGGGTCTGAACCTCTCTATTCATATGGACTGTCTTTCCATCCATGTTCTCAGGGTCAGTAGCACACTGGTTCTGACAGAAATTCCACACTTTTCTCTGTGTAGGCCCACCTATATCAGCCAAGCATCTGAAAATGGACGAAGTTTTCAGTGGCTCCTATTCCAAGTTTCTTTTAAAAGGGTAGATTTCCAAAGAAATTTACAAGCCAGATTTGTGTAGATGTGTCAGTAAGGTACATTAGGGACTTACCTGCCCAAACAGCTATGTGAACAGAGTATTGAACAGTTAACAGCAGAAAACAAACAGAAAGAAAAAATCGGTTTTACTTATCCTTTCTCCTATTTACCATTTTAACTTCCACTGCTTACAAGCAATGGCAAAATCCCTGTTTTTAAATAAAAGAATTTTAAAAATATAGAGGAGTAGTTCTCTCTTCTAAAGTACCATCATCACTGCCTTCTTCTGAGAAATGGCTTCATGCCATGCATACAAATTAACACAGAACTTTATTCCTGCTCACATTTTATTAAAAAAATATCAGAAGCCAACATCACTTCTGCAGAAAGAATGTGTCCCCAAATGCTCTACAGATGCAGCATGTGAGGTCAACATTCACCATCCCCTTTCTCTGTCAGTGTGAGTTTCACTTTAATTACAAGTGCATGTTTTGCACATTGTAAAACTACCCCTGGCTCTGACCACCATAAGAAAAAGAACATTTAGCTCAGGAAACAGTAGCTGACCCTGTCTGCTCTTTTTCTTCCTTGGCATCAGCTAAGACTATTAACACCTTATGTGTGTTGCCTGTGTGTCCCACATACGTGTGCTCTGCATCCATTTCATGCAGTACCTGTCATAAGTGCATACTAAAAGCTGCCTGCTGGGAATTCTCTGCTTTGTTTGACTCCTCTTCTTGCTGTCTTGCTTAGCTATTGAATTCATCTGCTTGACAGACAAACCCTTTTACTTACTAAAAGCTTTGTCCTTGGAAAGCTGTGACATTAGACTTAAACACATAGAGGCCTTTTTCACCTCCCAGTTCACTTCCTAATTATTCATTCCCAACAGAGGAAATCAGGAGAAACCTCAGCAGCCAATGTAAACATTTTGTAGTGGAAGGCAATTTTTTTTGCCCCAAGAGCACAGTGTGACCATGATAGTTGAGCTCCTTATTGAGAAATTGCTCTGGTTTTTGTACAAAAGGAGAAAAATGGCAAATAAGAAATTTTTTTTGGTGGGAAAGAACTAAAACAGAGTAAAACAGACCATTGGATGGTGACTATTTTGCTCTGAGGGTCCTTTGCCAAATAATTTCAGAGAAAAGGTCCAAGTCTCCAATGTATGTTCCATTTACAATTTTCACTTCTTCCTTCTCAGATCAGAGCAGCTCTCCTATGAGCCTGAGTAGTACCTTGTAACACAGGATAAGATCACCCAGTAGCTGCTGCTTTAGAGGTTTTCCACCTAATGTGGCGGCTGCTCTAAAGAATCACTTTCCACTAGAGCAGTGTGTCCCTGTGGGAGCACCTTCCCCACTTTTCACACACTCAAACTGAGACGGCCACCTTTCAGAGCACTTCGTTATTAATGGCTATAGGTGTCCTGCACAAATAATTTGCAGAACCAGGGCTACAGCCAATATTTTTCCAGTCTCACTGTAACCTTAACTGCAACACACAATATTGGCCTGCTCCCAGGAACCGTCAGTGGGAAGCTCATACAGCAACAGGCCACCCACTTACTGTTTTCTTAGAGAAAGTTTGCCAGGAGTGATATGCAGCTTGCACCACCTTCCTGAAATGTTTCCACACTCCCCGGGCTTGCGCAGGTCTGCTCCTACCAACACCTCCCATTTCAAACTGCCCTGCTCCACCTCCTTCCACACAGCCCAATCTTCTCCTCCAATTGCTTCCTTTTTCCTCATCACCTTTTCCTGGCTCCGTGCCTCTCTTCGTGCTGTTCCTAACGCCTGCGACAACCTCTGATTAATGTTCAGCAAACAGCCTCCTCCACAGATCGGACCACACCCAAGAGTGCTCTGTTTCTCTTACTGGGCATCATTCTGCCTCGTGCCTTCCACCTTTCCAAAGAGGAGGCTCTGACTTGCTTGACAGTGAACAGCACCTTTGTTTCTTCAAAGCTACATAACAGTTTGTGAGTGTGCCACTCTGCAAGTGCCACCAGAGATTTGCATGTGAGCAGTCAATGGGACAGTTTATACACAAAATTAGATACTGTCATCTCTAAACAAATGGAAAAGTACTGCATCAACCCAGAGCTGCACTGTGCTTCAAGAGTTCTCGTGCTCCTTTTAATAACTACTGATAAATGCTACCACATCACCTGGTAACTATTTGTTTGAGAACTAGTGGTATGATATAATTTTTTGTTCTCCAATTACCCCAGGAGTTACTAATAAGTGGAAATATCCTCATAGCTCTTTAGTTAAGGAATTAGTAATGCACTAGCAAATAAGCTGCTTTTATGATCTGTTACTGTATTTTTTTTTTTTCTGTCAGCATTTTATTTCATTTGAATCTATAGGTAAGTTACTCAATTAACTTGGTTTGGCACATTAGGCTATATATCTGCTACAGTATTTTGTAAAATCCATATCCAGGAATCATTGTCATTGATAATAGAACATCTAAAATAAACTAAGAACTGAAGAACAGATTCTTTTAGTAATTGAACATGAACAAAATACAGTATAATTTTTAGCTGGCCTAGATGGTTTTAAACATATATATGACCTTTTGGGGAAAAATTTAACTTTCCTTATTTGAGAAAAGTTAAGCTAAAATGGGTAACAATTGGGTGACTTCTCACTGTATTAAATTCCCTTTTCTCAAGACCAGAAATACTCCCAACATTACACTGTTTCTGTATTAAAATCTAATTCTGAAAGTTTGACAAAGTACACATTTAACACAGGTCAGCAGTATATTGACAGGATGTTAATTTTAAATTGTGTCAGCATTTCCTGTCTTGAGTGTTAATGTCAATTAGCACCTTGCTGCATAACCTCCAAGTCCTCCCTTATTGCCGGAAAGTGGCAAAGCAACAGCAAAAGCACTTCTATTCAAAACACCACTCACTATCAGCCAAACAAAGGGCTGTCATAACAAAACCAGCAAGGTGAAAGTGCCTAAGCTGCTATGGATTTGAGGTTAGAAGCCTTAGTCTTTTTCCTTATTCCTGATATTAAAAGTATAAGTGTGTCAAACTTGGAGTGAAAGGCTAATTACTTTTAGGCTCTTTGAAAAGTGTGTTACCATTCAAAATCTCTAAGCCTGATATAAAGCCCTTGGCTTTAGATTGCACAGTGTATAGCTCACCGTAGGTCATCCATTAGTATCCTTAGCACACTCTGAAATGTACAGTCTTGTTCTGGGAAATGGGAGCAGTTCTGCACACCTGATTTTTTTGGCATTTCATACGTGATGCGGAAAGCACACATTCCAGTCTCCAACATCTCAGTGACACCTCACTCCCAGGTGCCCAGTGAATAAGCCCAGTGACTTTGTACATGTGTTTTTAAACCACTGTATAAGGACACCTTTATAAATGTCACAAAATTCTCAGCCTGCTCTATCATGTGACAGCAGCTCACAATATAAATGTGTATAAGAAGGTCTAGATGTATACACATCTAGGCCTGATACCCTTCTTGCACTTATCTACTCTGTTAAATTCAGCAGTGTAGACATCCAAGGTGAAAAAATCTGCCTAAGTCAAGCAGAAGTTCTTCCATGATGTCACTAACCTCACTGCCTGTCTTTCTCAGAATACAGATGTGTTCCCAGAACTACAACACAAATCTCAGGACATTTAGCCTAAATTCTGAAGAAAACTAACTGGTGTTATAGACTTCTGTGAAAAATAAATTTTAATGGAAAACAGAAAGTGTTACAGTCTTTTCCATGAGCTCTAATCCCAGACCTTGTTGCCTGCTAGGACCCAAAAAAAAAAAAGAAAAAACCACAACAAAAATACCAAGTATTTTCATCAACAATTCAATGTAAAACCTAGTGCTGTTGAAGTCCATTGGTGTTCACATTTTGAACAACAGCTGTTTACTTTTCAATTAGACCTCGGTCACTTTTGCAATTTTTAATTATAAATAACTGGTCCTTACAAAGAAATATCTTGGAAAGCCCATTACGGTTCATCTTGAGCATGACAGGAAATAGGAATGAGAGAGAAGCATCTTACAAAATTATGTATGATTAAAATACATTATTTCTATGCAAGTCAGAAGCTCGATGGGCTTTAGCATTAACATTCTGCAGTGAGCTCCACACTACTGTACCAAAACATAGTCATTTCTTACTTAATTGTGCGTGTGGCTTTTCACCGAGGTGAAGTGGGGCTTACTGTGGGTGTGATTATTACCCACTGTGTCCCAGGTGAGCAGAGTCAGTGCTGGCAGTGAACTCGTACCAGCACTTACTCCTGCAGCTCAGGCACTGTGTGTGGAAACCAGTTGTTCAAAGTATAAAATGCATTTTCATACTCGCCCTCAGCAAGCACCATGTTGCTTTGGGGTTCCTGCCTTTGTTCCCCTGAGCACCAGCTCAAGGTGTGGCCCGGCATCATGCAGTAAATCTCTTGCTCTTGAGATCTGGTGTAGAGATGACACAGGCACAGACATTGCACTGGGTGCCTATGCCCTGCCAGATTCTAAACAAATTGGTCAAACAAATTAATGCCACACACCCTAAATTGGCTGAACAAATTAATGCAACACACCCTTTGCACAAGGGTGTCTTTGAAGGCCAAAGACCATGCATGTTACAGCGAGATGCATTCTACTGAATAGGGTGTTTCAAACAAATCTGTTTTGAGAAGAGAAACAGTGTATTGTAGTTTCAAGTTAGAGCAGGGCTTTCACACAAGAGCTTTTCAGACACCAACACTCTGTGTTGACATTTAATTACTAAACTCTTAAAACAAATAATTTGTATGAGCAAATACTCCTCAATCATTTCATAATAACGCAACTAGTGTTTCTTGGCAGTTAGAACAAAACCAGAAGCATGTTGAAATCACACACACAATGCCTTGTTCTGACATGGGAAGAGGTGCCAGATAGAGCAGTGTGAACCCTCCAGGCTGTGGGAGCTGATGGGATTCAGGAACTGACTGCTGCAGTTTTGTTCCCAGGGGCTGGCAGCAAATCAGTCCCAGCAGGTTCACTTGGAGGTTGGAGTTTACTGAATTTCATTCTCCAAACAACCCTCCCCCCTGCTGCTGAAGGTCCTTTCTTCCACCAAGCCCCAAACCTCCCAGCCGGGGATTAAGGGAGTGTGCATTTTTGAGGCTTGTTGGGCAAGAGAGGTATCTGGAAAGGCAGAGCCTGGCAGAGGAGCAGTAGATATGTGTTTTTGTTGCTTCTGTGTGCCATGTACCTTAATCAATGGAGCATTTCCTTCCACCTACCTTTCAGTGTGATCTATTGCAACATTTGCACATCTCTGCTACCAAGCAGCTAAACTCAAAACCCCGTTCTAGCCAACATGTAAAACCCACACCTTCAGTTTCTCGCTTCCTCTGCCTAAAGGTCTGACTCAGTGCAGCAGAAAATATTGGAATGGTGCTGGTCTTTTAAATCCTTCTTTTTCTCATGTCAGCTATCATTTTCTCATCAAGCTCTTCAGGACAAGTCTAAGACTTGTCAAGAGATTTTTCATAAGGCAGCAATATTGCCCTCCTAACACATGGCTCCACATTCAAGACTACCTGCTTACCTATGTAATCCTTTCTGTATCTGGGACTTTAATGAAGAGTGATGGTAAAAGGACGTTAAGAGAAACAAATAACTTTCTGATGAGACTTAAAACAGCTGCAGTAAAATAGCTTTGCAAGTAGGAATCACAGCTTTGGTTTGCTGTGTTTCTCCAGGTCCAAGCCTCACCAATATGTTACTATACATTAGCTAGCTAAAAGATCTCTAAAACACAAGTGGTGGTGTTTGGGTTTTTTTTAAAGAGTCTGGAGTTCTCAAATTTAGCGTGAAATAACTTTTGGGCTGAGTTGTGACACTGAGATAAACTAGGAACCCTCCTTCCTCATTTTCCTTCCCTCCTTGCACTTCCACCTGCCTACTCCAAGTCTTCCCTTTACTCACTTCTATACTCTAATCTCCTTACAACTTTCTCTCCTTCACCCAGTAATCCTGCCACTCCCCAGGCATCTTCTTTCATGTGCATATCCACTGACACATCCCCCCTCCATCACCATAGTGTATCCCTCCCTCCTGTTTCTATGTATCTGTCCTGCTGCTCTTAAGTAAAATTAGTGAATGAGAGTGGAAATTTGAGGGACAGTCCATTTATATAACCAGTTGAAGCAGCAGACTGTTTTCAGTGGTGCAGGACCTGGCCTGAGTTTTATGTCCAAACTTTCCTTATGAAGGTTACACTGGAGAAGGCTTCTTTGTGGACACTTCACCTAAACTGCCTTCTTGGCCACTAATCCTTTAATACTATTCCAAGTTTGTATTAGTGGTCTCAGGCTCACTGTGCCTTCAGTTAGTGGGCCTCTTAAACACTAGGCTTGTGCCAGCCTCTTGCCCTCCTGTCTAATTAGGAGCCACCTATTGTGTTCCATTTTTTTCTCTGAAAATTGCCGCTGCAGCCTTGCTATCAGCTCAGTATCATGCCATTAGTGAGAAGGGCAAATGTGTGGTGTCCTTGACATGTCAGCTAGAAATGTCTGGCCCCTTTCTCTCTAGGGAGCCAGCCTATAAGCTCTGTAATGCATTTAACCTCTATCACCTCAGGGAGTAAGAGTCTCCACAAGCAGTTTGCTGCTGCCCCACCCCTAAGCTAACTCCTTATTTTTCCTTACAATGTTGAATAAATTACACTCCACCCTTTAAAAGTTATTATGGTTAGTATATAACTTGCTAAAGAGTTGTTTATAATTCCTGTAACTCTAAATTATAGCTTTAATCTCATAACACAACATTAATAAACATGGCAAGACTCTTTGATTTAATAGCCTAACTTGTATTCACATATTTAGACACACTTACATTTGTATACTTCTCTTACCATATTACAACATATAGGCCAGATTCTGATCTCCATGTCAAAGGAGAAGGAAAAAAAATGAGAAAAATAAAAAACAAGACAGAGAATTAACATTGTAGGCCATCAAAAGAAGTATAATGCTTTGTTAAAATTACTAATTTCTACTGCAAAACACTGAACAGCTGGCTTTCACAGTGCATCCACAAGCAAGAATTTGATCTGAGTTTCTGTTTAGTTTTCATTTGGACAGGCTGATCTTTAAAGACAAGTGTATTCTTTCTGCAGTCCTCAAAGGTTTATTAAATTTGATAAAGGCCATATTCCTTGATTGTTGATAGTTGGTTCAATAATGAATCCAGCTGCTTAAATGTGAATGTTTAAAGGGAGACCAATTCTTCAGGCAAAAGCAGATGTGCAAGAATCAGTGCTGCACAAATACTTGGAAATTCCTTGCAAAATTCATTCCCATTTTTATATTTATTAACTTTTCACATCTTTTTTCTGTATTTGTTTTACCAAGTATTCAAAGCACAAACCAGGAATGTTCACCCTAGCATGAAAAATTATGAGAACCCATAGAAAACACATTCCAAGTTTGCAAACCCAAGAACTCACAACTAGAAATTGTTATTATTCTTGACAAGGAATTTCTACATATAAACCAAAAAATATGAAGTGTCATGAGACTTTCCTTAATTGAGTTATGCCGGAGAGAAATGACAGTTGTAGCCATTTGGAAACCACAAGTTTGAAAATGTGTTCAAAAGCAAAACAAAACATAAGATTAAAAGGGCAGCCCAATAACCTCAAAGTTTCCTGAATTATTCACAGCATCAAATAATTTTCATAAATACAATAAGGAATGCAAAGGCCTGTGATTCTGGACAATGGAAACCACAGTCCTGCCACAAGCCAGGCCACATCTCCTTTATTAAGGCCAACCCTGGAGTCCCAACTGTGCGTTCGTGATAGTGCCCATGTGCATGAACCCCCTTGCAGCATTAAACCCTCATTTCAAAGGTTTGGAGCCAAGCAGGTCAACTTCTTACCAAGCAACACTCTACACATTTCTCAGAAGCATCACCACCTGGGGAAATAACTTTATTTCTTGCTATGACCAAAGAGAGAAATATTTCCAGATCTACCCATGCAAAGACCAATTTTTTTTTTTTTTTTTTAAGAACTGGGTGGAGAAGTAATATTTCATGACTTTCACTGCATCATCTTGGATTTTTTTGGTTTAACTTTATTAAAATGTTGCAAGCCTGGTAGATAAGTAACCTTAAATAACATTTCAACAACGGAAGTTTCTGTTAGGCATCACAGTAGCGGAGAAAAGCCTGAAACATTAAAGCTTCAGAGTTGGAAGACACACAAAAAAGAACTGCAGCTTTAGTTTTTCGGAAGTTTGTAACTAAATTCTATATTTTAATGTGCTTGTATGGAGAGGAGGGCTCCTAGTTATGACTTTTGCATGCTGTTACTGGCAATACTAATGTAAATTTTAAACTAAACTCTGTACTATTTATTAATTAAATCAACTCCACCCAATTTACACAATAGTGTATATTAACTACTATCTGACTTGGAAAGATCAGTAAATTAATATACTACATTTGAAAGGAAAAAGAAGTGACGTGCTCTGAAAATGTTATTAACAATCCTAGGATAAGGATCTGCATCAGATCTTACTTTAAAGCATTTGGCCTCAGGAGGGAGGGTTTAGTAGTTGAAACGCATCTTATTCCATCAGATAGATTAGTCCAGGGCATAGGAGTCTTTTACAGCCACTGTGAGAGTATATTAGCTACAGCCTGCTATTGGGAAATGGCCACAAGGAGCTGGAAGCCCCTGTGTTCATGCATATGACCAGTTATAGAGATCTCAGAACATCCTCTGGCCACACGTTTGCTGTCTCACTGCAGACCACGGTCACTGAAGGTAATGAATTGATTCTTCTAAATGCAGAATATAAAGGTGAGAGTATAACTCTGCTTCAGCCCAAGGGAGGGTTCATCAGTACACAGGCAAGGCCAGAGGACTTCCACAAGAGCAAAGGGATGAACCAGAGATTTGAAAATAATGGTTAAAAACCCAACAGTGGAAAAAGTGAATGATTTTAGGGACAAATAACAATAATAATTTTGCAGTGAAGTGCAAACATCTCAGCTGACAGTGACCTGGGCATACTTATCATTCATAAGATGGCAAGCAAGCTTATGTGGCCATAAAAAGCAAAACAAAATCCTAGAATATGAGTCAAGGCATGTCAGCCTCAGAAAGATGGGCCAAGTCTCTGTACCACATGGCCTGGAGAATTGGGTATGGATCTCCCCACCTAGGGCATCAGAATTAAGGCAAATTCAAACAGAAACAGGCACAGAAAAAAAAAGAGTGGGAAGTTTGGGGGCATGAAGAACATATTCTAGGACAGGAGGCTAAAAGCCCACGGCTCAATCAGGAAAAGAAACCTGCCATCTAATTAGTAAATATGTACTGACTGCTGCATGCAAACACCCAAAGTATAGAGCAATTATCCTTCCTGTCAAGGGAAAGGGAGGAATAAATGACCTGGGGTTGGGAAAGCTGAGAATGATAATTTCCCAGAACAGCCAAGAGGAACAGCACAGGGCATACAACCACAGTATTTGAAAAAAGAATGGTGGACGTTCAAAGCTGGATGAAGCAAGCTGTCACCAAACCTGTGCAGTCCACCAGGAATGACAAGCACCCTGTAACCAGTTGGGAAAGTCTGGTGCACTAATGTAGAAGAAAATGGAGCTTGTAGGCCTGGCTTGGAAAGGGGCATCAGGGCAAGTAGAACAACTGGTGAATGAAAGATTTTTCTTTCTCCCAAGCTGGTGGGTTCAGTTTTGTAACCTGCAAAACAACAGCACCAAGATGTTCAGCAATAACATCCTTTTATGGTATCAGAACTAAATATATGACATATTCCAGTTTTAATGTCCTTACTGAGGTAATATTCAGACAAATATACTGATTATCAGCTTTCATTTGAAAATAAAGTAAAAGGAATGTCTCAAATGCTGAAATGGCCAGCAAATGAACCCTACTTTCCCAATTTTCTTTTTCCAACTTCTATGAAGTGCTATTACTTTGGTTTACAACACTGGGCAAAAGAGATTTTCTGCTTAATAAGGAAATACCTAATAATTGGTCATAAGGCAAGTGACATTAACCAGTGGGCCATTTGGCTCTAAGTGAATGGATCACAACCCAGAGGGTTTTAACTGCATCACCCTCTGCTCTTCAAGAGGTTTTTATTTCAGGAGTGAATCAGTGCTAAAATATTACACTAAGGATGGAAGAACACATTGGGTGTAAATTTGGAGGCCAGTCAACTACTGGAAAAACTTTTGTGCATGTTATGTATCATTTTGGGAAGTCTCAGGACATCCTGGTTCAATTTCCCTGCTATGCCTTGGAACATTCCTTGGACACTGTGGGCAAAGGAGCTCTGAATATCAGAAGATGAAATCCCTACAGTCAAGACTGAGGGCAGAGAATGGCAAGCCTGCAGACTAAAAGAAAGGCAGAAGATAATTGAGAGAACGAGAGGTCCCCACATGGAATTACTTAGCTAGTAATGGCCAGAATCCAGTGTAAACAAAGATTCAACAAAACTTTGTTTTGAAAACAAAATATATTTTTTAAAACCTACTAAAAATCAGTTTGCAGCAGTTGCAGTTATTTCAGTTTTGAGCAAATGTGATTTCAAACACTGAAAAATGTGCCTAGCATATCTGTCAATGCAGTTTGCATGGTAGAACTCTGCTGTTAACTGCCTCCAGAGGATTTGAGCAATTCACTATATTTAAACAAGATCTGGATGCTTTAAAATTTTGTAGGTAAAGAAAACATTTCTCAGGTAGTGGTTCTGATTCAGATTTCAGCTACTTCAAATCCCTGTTCTCAATCTATCTTGACTTATTTCTCTACCAGCTGCACAGATAATTTAGGCTTAAATAACAATATGTTAAGGAAATAATAAGAAAGAAAACTAAACTACAACCATTTTAAGCTCACATATCTCTTAGAGATTTTCAACTTTACCTTGCTAGTAAATGCCACTGAAAAGCAGAGGGAGCCAGTATTTCTGTGTTGCATGACAGCCATCTAAAGTCTTCCCTGCCAGCTCTGTTCAGCCTGTACAGTATAAGCCATAACTGTTTAATTATCATGTGTTCTGCCAAAGGTGCAGTCAAGGCTGTTTATAAGGAAATGGAGACAGCAAGCCAAATTTCATTTGTGGATCAGACACGCCTGCTAACACGCAAAGCCAAGTTTTAGGTACAGATGAGATCAGTAGTTCTGTCCTCCAGGGAAGGTGGCTGCACCTCAAAAATTAATGAGCAATTTTTCAAATTGATGTGAGGTAAACTAGTTATTTTCACAATTAAGTGCTTTAGCAAGCATTTAGGAAACGGTAGTTTCTCATTGGACAACCAGTTCTGAGGTCCAGCTGGAGAAGATACAATGCAAACCCAAGGTTATATCAAATCTATGTAACCACTGCATGAATACCATTGGGAATACATCTCTTGCAGGGCAGGGAGAGGACATTCCATGTTATAAAGGCACTGGAATCCAAGCTGAGTAGTTTTCTTAACCATAGTAAATGATTTTCCTTGCTTGCTTTACAGCCGACCTTTAAATTACAAATTGTCCTAATAATTATTAGTTATTTTCCTTCTGAGTCTTGCACTGGTTTATAATAATAATCAATACTTCCCTGTTCCACTGATGAGGAAATGATGAGTCAACACACCAGACTGGTCTTGCTAACAACCACAGAGTCAGCAAATACATGCTAGCCCACTTCTCTGCTCTTAGCCCACCTCCAAGACAGTTTCTTCTTTCCCTTCCCTCTCTGATATGGCCATCCCTGCCAAATTTTCCTAAGCAAAAGTCTTCTGGGGGCTCCCTTGTCAGGCTGACTATGGCTTTTCTTGTGATAATAAGATATGTAATAATACACAGACCTGACAAACTGAACTCACAGCATGCTGTTTGGGCTGAGGTAAGGTTTTATTCCTCAGCCAGCCTTATTGTGTTCTACCAGATAATCACTGCTTAAATAATGGCTGATCCTGTAATCCTAATGTAAAGTTCCCTTTAAGGCCAGAGGTAACTTTGCTTACAAAAGATCTGCACTTCTGCCCACAGATAGACATTTTAAATGAATTCCTATCAGTTTTCACAAACTTCACCACAAACCAGCATCTTAAAGCATTAACTTCTTACAGCTACTTGTGAGAAGCTTCATGCATTGCAACCCACAGCATGCTTGTTACACATATCCAAGACAGACATACAGAATGTCCTGCTGCATTTCCTGCAATCACAGGTGGAACAGTGTGTCCATACTGGAAACCAGTTGAAGTAAATCTACTCCTGCAACAGTGTAAATACCAGCTTTGTTGTTACTGCTTTCTGTCCTGTTTATAACAGGAAAGTTATTGTTGTGTTTTGTTTGGATTTTATTTTGGGGTTTTTGTTCATCTATATAGCAAAGAAAACACAAAGTTTAAACTGACCTGATTTGGAGTAGACTCAAAGTTTTAGGTTAAAAAAAAAAAAGAAAACAACACTTAGAAAACAAACACAGCCCTGGCAACAGAAATGAAAGGCCAGCTATCCCTGTTACGCTGAAGACATCCACTTTTATTACATTACATATGATACAAGTCCTAGCTGTCAAAATCCTCAGGAGCACCTAAACAGATAATAAACAATCAGTGAAAGACTTATGGCTACATGTTTCTCATAGTATTGAAAATCACCTGGGAACCATATTTTAATGGAAAATACAGCTTGATGGAGACAAGCTTCATAGATTTATGAAGAAAGTGCAGCACAAATCAAGTGGAGGGTTTAGCTTTCCAAAACAATATGGAAGTGCTAGAAAATAGCACCTAAAAAAAGAAAGAAAAAAGGAAGAAAGGACGAAGAAGGGCAAGCAAAGAGGAAAGAAAGAAGTGCCCTTCTAATGATTTATGCTATGGAGGAGGAATATGCCTACTAGTGATCCTGTTACCTTTACTGCTCTTTGTGATTGTTATTCTTCCCCTAAGAGAGGCGGTCACGTTACACACTGGTAGAAAGTTACACCTCTTCAATGTGATTTGTCCACTTAAAACAACATTTATCATGTTGCCAGTTTATAAATCATTTAGGCCAACTAGATTAAGGCTATAGGAAGCCAGCACCCCTGACTGATCCTCATGCCAGATAATTCAGAGACCTGCATTTGTTTACACTAAACCTTATCAGCCAAAATAGTAGAGTCCAGTGCCAGCTGAACTCTGGTTCCTCCATCTGAGTGAGAACATGGGGCGAGGTGCAGTTTTAACACATTGAGAGACAGGCTTCTGCTTTGAATGAAAATGTACCTACATCAGTCCACACCATGCCAGTGTCCTGGAAGGCTTCATTAACATGGACAGCTCTTCCTCTACACTTCGGAGGAGCAGAGTCTCCCCACAGAAATAGGAGACAAGCTGAAGAGGTTGAAGGTTAGCTCACATATTTTATCTACTTTGTTACATGATGAGGATGTGGAAAATGTCATTTTTAACCTATGAAAGTATGTTGTCCCCTTGTTGAATACAAGACACAATCCCCACTGTGCTTTTTGCTCTGTGTTGAGCATAGATTCCAGTAAACTGAAACAGTCAAACTTGAAATTGGCCCTTTGTCCTATTAAAACCCTTTGGACACTAAGAGGAGGCTGAAATACCAGCCTGGACATACGATCCAGCCTGCAGCTCTGGCTACAGTTACCAGGCACCAGCTCACAGAAACCTTCTCAAACGTGCATGCAACACAACAGCTTGTACACTGAATGCACTTCCCAACTGAAACTGGGATTTTAATTTCTCTTTGAATAAAGTCTCCAAGTCCACACTTATGGCACTAGGAGATTAAAAAAAAAATTTTAAAAAATTAAAAAAGCTAAACATTAAAACAGGATGAGCTTTGGATCCAGAGGATTTCAAATTAATTGAGAAGGAATTAATAACTTAGGTTTGATGAAATTTACATATGAGACCTAGCACAAGGGACGAGGAACTACAGGGAAAATCTTCGCCCTAGAGGTGATTTTTTAAATCCACAAGGAAAGCTACAGGAGTCTGTGTAAAATAACAGCCAGCCAAAGCTCTTCTGATAAGATGAAGCTCTTCAATGTTTTCCGATTGTTGTTGTTTTTAAAACAGCAAACCCTCAGGAATGCAAATTATTCTTAATCCAAAGTACAGGAACGCCATCACCCTATTCACTGGAGATGATCCAGGATGCAGACTTCGCACACCATACTCTTCCCTGCACAGCATCACAGGCCTCACTTCTGGCTTTAATTAAAGGCACACGGACCAAGGGATCAGATTAAGACATGAAGGTCTTTTCGGGAACCTGATGCATAGCTGTCTTTGACACATCGTCCTGGAACAAAAAGTAAGCTTTAATTGCCACAATTACCTTCACATCTAGGGACTGTGTTATTTTCAATCATCACTGTTGCTCTTCCTTTTGCACCCAATTGATTTGAATCCCTCAATTGGTTTGTTCTCTTTTCTCCCTTTGGCCTCCCTTTCTCCCTTGGGCATCTTCTAAATTCCTGGTGTGGAATTCAGTCCTATGCTCTTCTGGACAACACCTAAAATTGCCAGCACTCAGTGTTAACATGCACTTTGCCAAGGAGTTTTTCAAAGGTATGGTGATTGTTTCCCGAGGAGATGGCTATACAAAGATACTTGTCTACCTCTGACAGCCTGTCTTGGAGAGAGGCTAACATTTTAACACTGAGAAAGGTTAAAAAGAAGCTGAAAATACTCAGGTGGTTTTTCAAAACCAGCTACTGATTTAGGAGCAGCCAGCTCATGATGCCCTGAGTCTGTTTTTCAGAAGTGCTCAATATAATGCCTTTACATATCTTAGAGAATATTGACATGGGAATTTGGATATTTATTGTTTGGGTTAAGCCGAAATGAGAGCTATCCAGAAAAATGAAGAGAATAGTAATGAATGAAGAAAGACAACTCATTTCTCTGAACAGTGAAAGAAACCCAAACAGCTTCATAAGAAAACTTCCCTTCGGTGAGAATGACATTGAAGAGTGGTGGTCTGGGACCTCTAACACCCTAAAAGTTCAGCAAGGGTCTGTCTGCATCACCACAAAGGGAGAAGTTACCAGCCATCAAAAACCATCATGCATAAAGTGTTTAGTGTTTAATGTTTTAACATTTTCCATAGATTCTGTTAAAGGCAAACTGGATTTTAGGATGGATGGATGCCTGGTCACTGTGTATTACTAGTGATGGACTGTTAAGAAAGCTTCTGGCAGAATGAACTCAAGCAGACAGGCAAGGACCTGATCTGACATGAGTGGAAACCCATTCATGGGTTCTAGGGGTGGATGTACATCTGATACATGAAAGGAGATGCTGAGACGAGGGTGGGGACACAAGTACAGTTCCTCTCCAACAATGACCCTGAGCAGTCACATGCCAGGCAGCAACAGGAGTCACTAGACACCAATTCCTCCAAAATCCACTTTGGAAACATGAAATATACAGCTTTCCAGGTTCAGGGCCTTTGTCTGCAACTATTATTTGATTTTTCAGGCTATGATCCACTATATTTGTACAGGCCATACAAACACAAGAAGAAACAACCCCCTGTGCAGCAGTTGATAAAATTGCCTCAGATAGTGGGACAAGCCATGTCTAGGGAAAGCTTTCCAGGTATACTTCACAAAAAAAAAAAAAAAAGCCCTGCCAAATAAGGTTGCGATGTTTAAGCAAATAATCAAAGGATGCACAGCTTCTGTGTAATTCTGTAGAAAACAGCTTGCAGGATTTTTACAATGTAGAAGAAAAAAACTACACTTCTAATAAGTTTCATATCAAAAGCACAACTTCTAAATTTAGAAACCTCTGAATTTAACACATCATTGAGGAACCTCTTGAGCACTGAAGATTTAATGGCACTTTTGACCAGAGCTAGAGCACACAGTAGTTTCCACAATGGGAACTTCATTGTCCCTTCTAAATTCCCTCATTGCTTTCCCACAGCACAAGATACTTCCTCTGTTCCATACCCAGAACATTGCACGGAGCCAGTGTCTCTGATCCAGTGTGCCACAGCCCAGCCCAGAGGGGCTGCCCTTCATCTGTACAAATTTGGAACTCTGGCTACACCTTTGAAGCACACTATAGGGGTTACAGAAGTTTTAAAAGTATAAATGAGTATAAAAAAGTATAAATGAGGGAGAGAAAAGAGAGGGCTAAAATTATCAGTGCAAGAGCATAATGGAATAGCTTTTTTTTTTTTTCCAGGAGAAATCACTGAATTTCTTTTCACAAAGGATTCATGTAATAAGTTAATTAAATAGATGCACTACCTAAGATGTTTAACATTAATTTAAATTCAGCATAACTCCACTGACTTCATTTACGCTTCTCTGTACTTATATCAGCTTTGGACAGAATTTAACACAGGAGTTTAATAGCTCAAATTCATTTCAAAGAAACGCCAATATAAACCACCTGCCAAATGCTTCGTCTGCAGGTCTGTTTCTGAGTTTCTCTTGCCTCCCTTAATTATACTCCTACTGAGCTTTTTCTTTCATATGGGAGATATTTCTGAACACCAAACCACAATGAATTACAAAACCTTCATCCTCTTATACTCAGTCCAGGACTTCACTCGAGGTTGAAGGAAAGCCCCTCATTAGGGCAACGATTGCTAGAACAAAAATAAATGACCAACAGCAAATACGATTGCAAGTGAAAGGGGAAGGCATCATTCTCCTGCCATGACTATTTGTGGTCTGACACTGCTCCCCTGAACCCAAGTGTGTGTCTGTCCCTCCTGCAACTGTGTCTGCAGAGAGCCTGGGCCCTTGGTCTGTGGCTGGAAGAAAATAGAGGTCACTCATCACAGCAAATCTTAAAAACAACAGTTTGTTCTGATCTACTCCACACAGCAGGGAAAAGGACGCCAAAATCAAATGATTTCTGGTCAGACCCGCTAAGAAAAGACATGGTGCATCAGACATACCAACAGCAGTGACAGTCCTCAGAGAGATGGGATGTGATCAGCAGCACACCAGAACTTGTGTACAAAAGCACAACTTTTCAAATTTTGATTTTTCATGTAATAGGAAAGATTTCTTGTGAAACCTTTTTCCTGTGCAATAATTTCCCAAGAGAAATTAGTTCTATTAAAGGAGACTTTTAAAAAACAAGGCTTAGAAAAGCTCTAGGGAATATACACACACTATAGGGGAAATTCCTGCTTGGGAATAGCCATTATGCAGTGACCTCCCAGGTCTTTACCAGTTCCAATTGCATTACTTGTAAGAGCTTGGTACTGAAATGCTATACAAAGTGACATGAATTTTTCTAATCATAACTAAGGTAGAAAAAGTATTTTGCAACAGTGTTAAAATTAAACAGACTTCACAGAACAAGAAAAAGGGTTTGCTTTGTTTCATCTTACTTTACTGGGAAGTCGTTGCTTCTTGGTTTAACAATAGACAAGACTTCTCAGGTGATGGGAGGAATGAAAAATGTGAGCAGTTAAGGACTCCTGATCACTGAGAAGATATTTGAGACAGAGAGCTCGATTAACTGCTAGCTAAAAGGCAGAGGAGAATATCGTTGCTTTTTGCCACTGTGTTTCATTATAGCAAAGATACACACAAGATCCAGTCTTGCATCTGGATCTGAATTTCAGCAGCCACAGCTGGGTAGGAGTTGACATCGAATTTTTCAAAGGTTTTTTTGTAATTGGTTAATACTAATACACACCATAATCCTCAGGCTGCCTTAACTGAATTTAAATTTCCAAGAATATCACACAGTTTAAAACTACTGCAATTACTATTTCTCTGCTGAAAGAAATGCACACCAAAAATATCATTATATAATACCAATTCATACCTACATCCTACCTGTACATGCCCCCAACAAACACATGAATTTTGTCTCAGCCCTTTCTGGAACAAAGTACACCAGATCAGATTGTATCTCTTATGGCAAAAAGACATGAAAGAAAAACCTTCTGACCTTGCTCTCTTGTGAATGGGAGGAGAGCACTCATCTCTACAGCATAAGCAGGGATGGAAGAGAGTGAATCCCTTTGATTACTCAGACAAAAATTCACTTGGGTCTTTAATTTCACTTGTGTCTGCACCCAACACCTGTGCCCAAAAATTTGCTAGACTGCGAACACTGGTTGTAGATCCTATTGCAATCCAACCTAAAACCAGGAAGACTCAGCAAATTTCAGATAACAGTTTGAACCTTTCCCTCAAATCCTGAATTCTAGGTCTGAGTATCTGGGTTGAGTGCATGGGTGTTCCAAAAAGATCAGCATGAGTAAGATGAAAACTAGTGCTTATCCCTCATTAATAACAATTGTTTGAACAACCTGAATATAAACGGACATTAAATGCTCTCCTGCAAGTTAAAACACTCATCCAACCTTTTCAATTTGACCTCCCTAAATGTCAAAGCCTTCTACCTATTTTAGGCCTCTTGGAGATGTGAGTGCTGATCATGAACTGATCAGCCAGAGGGCAGAAATAAGTCATGGAGAAGAGCAAAAATTCTTGCAATAATGAATTCGAATACAGCCTAAATGTAAACTATTGTGAAGATTTCTAGTAGGGAAAAAGCACCCAAAGAACTGAAGAAACACAAAAATTTTTAATAAATTAGCACTCCACAACTATTCTTCCACACACAAAATCAGGACAGGATATACTTTTTGATCACTCCAAAGTTTGTCACTGCTCATTTCCAAGGAAATTGTGGTGGTTTGTTATTAAGACTAATGATCACCAAAATGTGAAAATACCTGAAAACTAGTTTTCTAGCTGAAATTCATTTTTTACCTGAACTCAGCACACCCAATAACATGTTTAAATGCCTTACTGAAAAATGATCTCTGAAAAATACAGTTTTATATCTGTGATAAGTTTTTGACAAAAAAATCTTAAATTTACCTCAGAAGAAACACAAAGAGCATTTCTGAACTGGACATCTCTTTAGCTCCAGCCTCTCCAGACTCCAGAGGGAGTCTGCTAGGGAAGACTTTAGAATAACACAGTGTCACTAAAATAGTCCCTTCACAGTTTGAGTCTCATCCCCCCAAAGTCTTTCAAGATAAAGATCAGTTAAAATGTGTGATAAGTATTTAAGCGAATTTAAATAGTCTTATTAATTTCTGTTCTTAATGAGAATTCAGTTTGTATCAATCTACCCAAGTGCACTGTTTGTTGTTCATCAACCCCAAATTGCATTATTTGAGCCAACGAGGAATCAATGTACACGTTTATTTTCCCTTAGGATTTGCACCTGTTCTGCGATGATGAAGGAGCACCAAGATCATTAGAAAGGCTAAAATGAGGATATTCCAAGAGAACAAGAACAGCCCTCTACTATTAATTTTACTCAGAGTCTCTTAGCACACTCATATCCTCTGAAGTTAGAGGCACACGCATATAATCTGGGAATTCTTCCAGATTTCTTTTTAAGGAAATAAAGTTCTCAACACTGGCTGCATTAAGAAGGGTAATTAGGTTTTCCACCGTGCCAGCAGCAGTGCTGAGTAGGGCTCTGAACACATGCTTGGAGGCTGTGCAGTATGCAGCCCTGTCCTGATGGAGCTACAAAAGCTGTCATCACCATCCCGAGTGTGCTGTGCACCCAGGTGTCCCACCCCTGCTACATCACATGTTTGTGCATTGCTCTACAACAAAACCCATCACAGAGCTGGCCACCTACAGCACAGCTCTGATCCAGGATGTCAGCTCTCAATTTCTTTTTTTTTTTTTTGGAGAAAGCACAGCTTTTTTTGATAGTTATTTGTTGCAGTGGGGATACTGCAACACGCATATATCAAACCAGGAGTCCCGTGGAAAGGAAATATATATGGACAGACAGATTCTTGCTAGCTGTTTCAGAGATGTTTATTTCTCCAGCCGCATGGCCGGAGCTCTGCTCAGGAACTGTTCCAGTCACGGGACCAAGGGTCCTTCTGCCCGCGCAGGGAACACAAACCAACCCATGGGAACGAGGCTGAGCAGGGGCAGGGAAACCCCGTGTCTGTGCCCTCAGGGCCCCTCTGCCAGGGCTGCACGGCAGGGGAGGGACCCCAACAGTTATTTCAGCTATTTTTGACTGAAAATCTTCTTCAAAATATGTATTTATTACATGAAGACGTGTTCATTTCTAACTACAAAAACTAAAGAAACTCCATTTCCCCATACCTACTTATCCATGGAGCAGAAGTATTTAGACAACGTGCTAATGCCACAGTCTGAAATTGTTCTTCCTCCCTCAATTTACAAAATTCTCGTTAGTTCTTCTCTCGAGCACCCAATCCGCCAGCTTCCCCTACCATACCTGTTATGAGATATTTCAACACACTGGGAATATATTAAGTAAATATTAGTAACTATAAAAATCCATGAGATCGTATCAAACAAATTAGGGTAACGAGAAATCTCTCCACCTTAGGGTTGTACCCTTGCTAACTGATGATGGAGACAGAAAGAATAAAGATCAATATGACGGCTAAACTGAGAGTATTACAGGAGAACAAGAAAACCTCACCTGCTGAATTATTTAATTGACTTATACGAAGTTACAGACATCTGCACAGGTAAAGACTGCTTCACTCAGCTGAACTAGCAAAGACCATCACATCAAATGCAATGTCAAAATACAATATTCAGTGCATATACTACATTTGCTTATGTCAGTTTGGAGAATGTCTCTACTTCAAAATATGAAGAAGATATCACTGAATTGTCAAGGTGTTGCAGAACTCAGGAATCTTGCCACTTGTTCACAGTGGAGTGTTTGGGATTAAAACATTTCTTGTGAATAAATTAATGAAGTAATATAAAAATTGACAGCTCAGCTATAACATCTGCTCATCCGTAAAAAAGTCACTCCACCCAGCTGAGTGGGTGAAGTAAATATTACAAGGTTGAATTAATGTAGGTATTGATGGAAATATGACCTTTTTAATCAGCATAATTTCAAAATAAATTCCTAAGTAATAAAAAATTAAAACACATATGCTGTAACAGGTGAAGTGAGATGATGTGGGTTAATCAGCCATGGTTGTACTCTTAAATGGGCCTGCCCCATTAGTGCCTAATGTTCTTTCCTCCCACCTGCAAAGAAACTCATAGCAACTCACATAGAAATCTGGCTTATTCAACAGCTTTTTGAGCCAGCATCCAAGTGTATTAGAAATGATCTGAAAAAGTTCAGTCTATATCAAGCCATTTCGCTTTTCAACAGAGCGCTCACAAATGACACAACACAGGGTGGGGGGAGCATCAAACATCTGAAAAATTATCTGAAAAGAATCTGAGATGAAAAAGATCTCATCAAGAAATCTCAACCTGCTACTAGCACAGGACATAAATGCCAACTCAACAAAAAGAACTAGATGAACTTTAAGCAGAGATTTCAAGACATCAGGTGTCCAAAAGCAGAACACCCCATCTTTACTGACATATAAAAGCAGAGGGAAAACTGGTAAGGACTCAGAATTTCAAATGTACCAGTGCCATGGAAAAACATAAGCGCTGTGCAACCACAAGGCCTAGTTTAAGAGGAAGCCCAATTTAAATAAGAAAAACATAGAAAGACACAAACACAGTGGTTTACTGTGCATCTCCCTCCTTCAAAGGAGTGTTCTGTGAACGCCTGTTCACCTAATGGTTACGGGTGTGAGATGTAAACACTGTTCTGACCCTAGTGCACATAAACACCTTAATAATAACATTTCTCTGACATAACTACATCAGAGCTGCAAATGTCCATGCATACACATCTTACACCAGGGCTATTCACCTGCAGCAGCATTACAGTGCAAATTGGTTGACCTGCATATGTAATTCTACTATCTTCACAAGGCTGCATTCTCTTCTCACTGATAGGCTCAGTGATTATTTCTTGTCTTTATCTTTTGTGCTTGTTTGTTTGTTTATTTAGTGGTAGCAGTGTAGTGACCATGACAAATAGCTTGGAGGATTCCAAACAGTTGTGTTTTTTCTCCTTTAGCAGCTTTATAGCAACTCTTTATCAGCAGCTTCTTCATTCCTGTGCCTTGAGAACGCTCCCGTTGCTTTGGGGTTTTTTCTTCCACTGATACGTGTGTATCACTCACCCCAACAGCCCTCCAGTCCCTTGATGGATCCGCTCAGGGAGTCTGAGAACACATCTGCCAACGGGAGTGGCTGCAGTGGCCTGTTAAGGGCTACTCTCCTTTTCCTTCATTTACAATTAACTCCTGGCAATGCGTTTTAAGAATGAAGCTCTGAGAAGACCATTCAAAGGAGTTCAGACAGGAAAACACCCTCTGCAAAGACGCTCCAAACGTCCTTAGAGGCTCCTAACATAAATCTACATGCTGCTGTCAGGGAATTCCTGCATTTTGGCTCTCCTAGGCATAAAAGTTTTTCCATGAGGAAAGTCCCTTGCCTCTCTAACTGACAGGAGGAGAAAAAAAAAAAACAAACAAACAACAATAACAAAATAAATAAACAATAACAAAACATGTTCACAGGGCTGCTGTAATCACAGAAAAATGTGTAGGGGTGGGGGGAAAGCATTTTGGTTTAGTTTAAGAAGACTGACCTTACTGAAGACATGGAAGCAGCTACACAAGTTATGCTTAATATTGCAGCTTCATGTGTATTCAGAAGCCAGCCTAAAGTTAATACAGTGTATTTTCAAAGTTACTATACACTGCATGTTTAGAACTCCAGATGGAAGCCATTCCCTTTGCTCAGCACGTGAGATAAACCTGTTAAATTAGAGATTTGTTTATATTCTGAGTGGGTAAGAAGAAAACAACATACCTTCTGCAGTTCAAGGATTGTATTTCTAAAGTGGCCCACAGTACATTTGCACTCTGGTATCATATTTACATGTTTAACTCTTGTGCATTCTGCAAGTAGCAGGAGGAGTTGTTCTGCTAAGACTTTTGGTAAGAAGAAAAACATTTCTACAGCAATTAGACTTGTTTAGATCATTTTACAAAACTCAGAAATCACAATTCATTGCAAACAAATGTGTTTCCCAAAATCTATATGCACTAAGGTTTTGTTGACAGGCAAAGTTTAAATAGCAGAACTCTAACTTCTGATTGTACAAAACCTCCTGTGAGCATAATACGGTTTTCATCAAAGGCACATTTAGCAACTACCTTTAGCCATGGCTGAGGTCTCCAGACAACTGCCCTATATAAATGATAAATAATGACAAGAAAACAAGTTCTCAATTAATACAACTGTAAACTGCTAGCTTGGTCAGAATCCAAGGTTACCGGGTGATGCTGAGCCACATCAGCAAGTGCATACAGATTATGGAAGAGATGCAACCTTGCACTACGGAGGGCACCTCAGTTGTGTTTCATATGTATTCTTCACAATTCTTACAAGGGATGGTTCCAGCTCAGGAACAAAACCAGTGTTGCTCCAAGGGTATTGTATGTAAAGATTAACAGTGTCAAATGGTGACAGCACTGCCGTAAATTCCAAGCACACAAAAACTAAGATGTTAAATCCTATCTCTATAACTTCTGTTCCTCTCAATGTGAAATTCAGAAGGTGTTGAATGGAAGTGATCACAGAAAGTAGTAGCTTGATTGATAAAGTCCCTATCTGGTCATTTACGATCTGGCTGAAGGAGAAGCAGCTTTTGCCAGACAGAAAAGCAATTAATCTGCAAACAAGCCGAGGAACAGCAGGGCTGTGCATTGGAGTCTCAGGCTGCTGGGAGCTCATGAGAGGAGATAAGACTGCAGCCTGCTATTTATTGTACATTTTAATTAAGTGCTTGTTAACGGCAGTTATCTTAACAGTCATAAAATTACTGTTGTAATGCATTTTGTTTGAGGAAAAAAAAAATGGAGGGAGCCGAAGGACTTTATGAAAGCAGTCACAGATTGCTTTCACTTTAAATCAAAGAATAAATTCTGAAGAGGAGGGATGTTGCAATGATCTAAGCTGAGCCACTAATGGTTATTTAATGTGGCCATCAGTGTTTGTAAGTCCCTAGCATACGGAACATACACAATAGCCTCCAAACCCTCTTTAACACTTATTTGAGATGACAGGAAAAATGAAACCGTTTGTGCTTTCAATGGAAAAGCAATCATTGGTACATTATATTCTGCTTGCCCTATCATGCTAATGCATGGTAAAAATGTCACCAAATGTATTTAAGGACCTGATGGAGTGTTGCTGTTTGATTCCTGTTACTGGGCTGATTAATAAAAATCTTCAATTTGTATGTAAATGCGGTGGGGTTTCATATCATCCACATACCTGCACCTGGAGAAAATAATAAACTGAAGTTTAATGCAGCAATTATAAGCATTTATGGAACTCTTTAAAGAGGCTGCCTGCCTCCTCTGACCATCAAGATGAGATATTCACAGAGGAATATTACTGATGCTCAGACAAGCAGGGCTGCAGATGGTCCCCAGTGCAAATGCTGCCAATGCAGATTAACTCACTGACTCATACTCACTTTGGTACAACAATGTAAGCTACTTATTGTTAGACAAAAGTGTCATATTTTTCCCTACTTTCCCTACATCTGAAATAAAATCAAATTGAACTGTTCTTTGGAGTTGTGGGAAGGGTGGTAATTAACATTTCAAATGAGGACTGTTTGCATCATTTACACTTTTCCTGACATCACTTAATTCCCCTGTGCATATGTTCCCATGACAACATCATCACCACTGATAAAAATTGCATTGGTACAACAGAAACTCTTCAAGATATATGACAACAGCTGTTTGTTTATTTTTTAAAAATCCCTCTAATGATCTTCAGACTTTTAACCAGCCACCCCCTAATGGCTGATCCTTAATAAAACAAAGTATGCAGCTATTTGCATCTTCACAGATGGATATTGGAAAGGGTTTGTGGTTTGGGTACTAATAGAATAATAAGTACCATGTATCGGATATGGTCATGTGGAGGAATACATTACAACATACGCAGATATCAGCTTTGATGTATGCCCATGCACAAGCTCTGTTCACACAGCAATCCTTGATTAACTGCATGCGACATAGATGTTCTTAGTTTGTTGTAACCATTTGCTAATTTGCATTTGCAAATTCCAGTGAATGTGCTCCAAATGAAAAACAAACATATTCAACTAAAATCCCTATGAGACACTCCACTAGTAAAATATTGTTCTATTGTTTCAATGCTTTCAATTTTTATTGGAGTGCAGCTCTTCACTATTAGCAGGGTACCAATGTGTTCTAATGACTGTGATGCTTCTCACAGATTACAGCCAAAGAATGAAATCAATGAGCTACCAAAAGCACAACTATAATTAGTCTTTCATTTAATAGCCTCAGACAAGGCTTTAACTTATCCCATCCACAACTAAGTGCTCTGTTGACATTGAAGAGCTGTTTTTATGCTACTTCCCAGGGTGCATGATCAAGCCACTCTCCTCATTTGGGTGAGATCCCCCTTTTTTTTTTTTTTTTTTTTTTTTCAAACCAGCCTCCAGCTTGTCACCAAACAATAGTTTTCAGGCCCAGCTGTGGCACATTTAGCTGGCACACAGCACACACTGCCTGAAAAGCTGCTCCCTGCTCCTCTGAGGTAAAGGCAAATGAATATCCTGCTCTGGGAGTCCTCCAGTATTTGGCCAAAAAGCACACCAGGAGTCACTTTTGGGCGTGCTTTTTCACAACTGCTTTAGAAGCAGCTTCTTAGCATGTGTACTGGCAAAATTAATAAATCCTTTGCGAGAAAGCCTCTCTGTCCAGATGCAGCTCTAAATCCAGATTCCAAGCAATTTAGTAACTGCCAAGAGAGGCATTGGTATTAGAGATCTCCAGACTGAAAGAGAAGTCAGAATCCATTCTGAGGGAGGGGACCTTGGCAATTACCCACCAAACCATTGTTTTGTCACCCTAAATAGCAAGTGTAGCTTCAGACAATCAGCAGCAGAATAGCATCGTGCTGCAGAGGAAGAGCTGTGCCACCGAGATGCTTCACAGAGCCATCAGTCACTACATTCACTGCTCAGCGACATGTCAGACAATGGCAGAAGCTAACCAGAAGGTCAGTGAAAGCAGCCCCAATTTCCTGACATGCTCACAAAGATTATCTGCTTCTTAGCCAGTGTTCCATTCAAGCTGGTAAAAATAAAAAAAATAAAATTTTCTATTGCACCTGCAGCCGGTGAACTTGCAAGAATTCTACTCCTGCTACGGTTCGATGTGTCACTACGTACAAGTGCCATTGTTCCTACACACCACTCTGCTCACCCAGTGCCATTCTGGAAGGATGAGGAAGGAAGATGAAGCATCATCATCACCAGATTGACACAGCAACTAAAACGATGAGTTGTATCATCAATGTTTGAGCTAAACTCCATCAAACTAAACGGGAACTCTATTGTTATTGCCAGCAGACTTTGGATTAGAAACCTGAGGTCTCAACCAACTCCACCTGTGCAGTTCTGCCTATCTCTTAGGGAGAAGCCACCCTGGTACCAATGCTCTGCTAGTGCACTCCCCCTGCACACAGAGCTAGTGCTGCAGAACCATGGAACTGGCAGGAGCAAAACCAGTGATAGTCCACTTTGTGTGTTCTCAGCAGAACTGGCAACTAAATTCAGATAATAAAGTCTTTATTGACAGTGAAAACACAAGGAACTGAAAGCTTGCCAGCCAGCTTTCAGATCCCACACAGGCTTTGCAGCAATAACTAAAAAAAATAGGTATATGCCATCAGTACTGAAAGATAAATATCTGTACAGAAAAAAAATTGTCCTTAGATAATGTACTTATGCTTATACTATGCTTTGAATACTTCAAAAACCTCACCCCAATTTATAAAATACTGGATTCCTGCAGATTTTCTGGACTCTTAGACAGTAAGTCCATTTTGTAGTCATCACTTATATTCTACTGTCCTCTACACAGCTCACTACCACTAAGGCCGCTCACACAGCTGCATGCTCATCTAGTTACATTTGTTAGAGCAGGTATTTGTAACCTGGTGTAGTACAGGCTGTAGTGTTGATATAGTAACAGCAGCATAAACATGCCCTACTTCTGTACAACACAGGGCTGGCCTACATGGCAGTGTGACTGTATAATGAGTTGCAGCATTCAGGTGTACTATTAACACCACACTAATTACTGCATGTTCCTGTGAGGTGAGGGAGCTTACTCTTATGCAAAACACAGCAAACCACCTCACACAAATGCACTTGTACATCTAGTAGCCTTACCAGAAAAACAAATTAAACGTGCTTGGGAACACTGCAGGGCACCAAGATTGGATGGACACAGAGCTCACATCCCTGCACCACCAGAGCAAACTGCTGCCTGCAAAGCCCATCTTGCCCCAGCTCCCAGCCACAGGTAGAGGGCTTCAGCACAGGGCAGCTGGCAGTGGTCAAAAGCCCATCAAGAACCCTCCTGAGAACTTCCCAGTGTGTCTTTCTAGGTGCCAGTGCACAGGAGTGCTCTCCAGCATTGTTTAATTTCCTGCTCTAAGTGTGGCCTTTGTGTCTGTGTGGGGGAGCAGGGTGAGCACCAAACCTATTTAGCAGTCACTCTTCCATGCAGGTAAGCATTTTTCCACTCCTGAGAGAAAATGTGCTGAGAAATATCAGCACATTTGTATCAAATTAATTATCAGCAAAGTTAAAAGTAGCAAAACTGTTTAGACAGAGCTTTAAACCTCTTTTATTCTCCATTTGGAAGCTTGGTTTTACTGTTCTACACCATGTTCAGTGGTTTCATGTATCATTCCCTGTTGAAGTCCAGGCCTCTACATGGTTTGGTGGAAAAGAATAGGTCTTATTACTCGGAGTTTTATTCTAGTTTTAAATGACCACTGTGAGGATAAATTGCCTTGAAAAATACCTCCAAATCATTAGAAATATTTCCTAACCTTGCCATAAAGATTTCTTTTACCACTGTGACCTTAATGAGAATGTTTCCCTTAAGAATTGCGAAGAGTTTTATGAGAAAGCAACAACAAAACGGTGAGAAACCTTGGCAACATCGAGGAGGAAAAGATCAATAAAAAGAAAAAAAAGAACAAATAAAATAATCTCTCAGAAAAAAGGCCAATACCAACTTTTAAGATGACCAAAGTCTAATATCCTCTCATTTGTAAGTTTAATTTGTTTTCTGTACTATTTTTATCTGACTGAACTGCTATTATGTGAAGTACAGAAAAAAAGGTCTTTTACTTAGAAGAATTCTTGACTAGCTTTCTCCTAAATATGATATTCTTGGGAAAACAGGATATCCCTTTAATAGATGGAAAGAACAGTCCACAGCCACAATACACAAAACCTGATCTACAGCCCTAGCTAACGCACTGCTTCACACATGCCCAGTTTTAAGAATGTGACGTATTCCCTAAAAGCCACTGACTCCCATCAGACACCTCAATGGACCCAAATGTGAAGCATCAGTTTAGGCACGCTGCCAAACCTATGCCTAACATACCATAAAAATCCCTCAACCTACCTCCAAAAAAAAGTGTAAATACAGTGTCCAAGGGAACAGAAATAAAGGCATAACCCTAAAGATGGTGAGAAGCTGGCACAGCCACTCACAGCCAGAGAACATTCTGGAGAAAACCTGATCTCACTGATACCCACAGGTCTTCTGTGCTCCATTCCAGAGGACCAAGAGTTCTCTCGGTGGGTGCACTTTGTCTAATAAAATCAAAGCCTGACACCCCCTAAAAACCCACATATGCTATATATTCTTAAATTAGATAGTTCCATTAAAAATAATTGCTCTTCCTCTGTCTTTAAGCCAAATCGCTGCTATTTTGCTAAAGAAGAGGCTGCATTCAAAAGCACCTCCACACAACATCAAAGTCTTTCTAGTTAGGCCCAAGTGAGCAGTCTCTCAGGAGGGCCCTCACAGGTCCATGGTCTTCCAAGAGGATTCACAGAAGTCTATGATCCTAGCTCAGACATATCCCAGGGGCTGAAGGAGCTGGCTGACTTCAGTATAAGGCCACAGAAGCAGCCTTCAAGCGGCCACTCTAGGCTGGCCTGCATCTTCTCTGCTAAGAAACTATTCATGACATAAGGTCTGGAAAAGGAAGGATCAAAAGGGAAAACTTGTGGTTTTGGTGCATTTCCCACATTCATTCAAGCAGTTGTATTTCATTAAGTATTACGACTAGATGTCTGGATTTTCAGAAAAAATCCCAATATTTTCAATTAAATTTTGTTAAGATTTCTATTTAGTGGAAAATCTTTTTCCCCCTCTCAAAAACTAAAATCTTCTGTGTGAAAAATGTCCAGCCTTAAGTTGATTGGCAGTTCTGGAAGGGACAGAAAAATATGTTCACAGTTCTTTCACCAACTGATGCATTAAGTCTTTACTTTAACAGGTCTGAGACCATATAGATGTTTGTAGTGGAAGTTACAGAACTGAATAAAACAAGGTCTTACCTTTTTATCTCCTAACATGCACACTCTTAGGAGATATCTATCCATCTGCACATTTCACATACCTCTGAAGAAAAGTATTCTATTTCTGTGCAGAAGAGTACTTTCAAAGTTCAGTACAATGAGTGATATTTTTCAGAAATCCTAAAGTGCTTCAGACTTTACAGACAGGACTGTATAAACAGGGAACATTTTATCAACATCTGAATTCAAGTATCTCAAACATGGAAGAGAGCAACCATTTTATATGGCACCACAACACCCATATATGAGTTGAGGATATTAAAAAAAAGAAACAACAAAAAAATTCAGGAAAACAAAAAGTAACTAACTTAAACCAATCAAACTCTAGCCAATCCAAAAAAAGTGCATGCTTTCTTCTGCTAGAAGCATATTCATTTCTTCAGTGAAATGGTCACAATCTCAACACTACATGTCACTGGGAAATTTATCATCTCCTCCATCCGGTGTCCCTCCTCGTTCCCATCGCTAGCTATTACATTGATTCAGCAACTGACTCCAAGGGAAAAATACCACTCACTAATTACCATAGAGCGGTGTTCATTCAGCACTTCAGCTTTCCTTGGAGGCTTCTTACCCAAACATTAACCCTCAACCAAACCAACCTCAGCTGTTTCAACATTCTCTTCTTTTTTTTTTTTTTAATATGTATATAAAACAGAAGAACCAGACCAATTGCAGTCAGACTTCTTGGCAATTTAACATTTTTAACCGAAGTAATTTATAAATTATGCCACTGGAATATTTATTTATATGAAGAATTTTGTGGGCTATTTTAAAGGTGGGATTGGAACTGCTTTTATATAGTAAGTGACTGAGAAATCTCTGAATGTTTTCTTGTATAAACTTCACGCTAGCAGCAATGCTACCGAGCAATTTTGCTTTTGTCGAGGATGTATGTACGTTTTAATTAAATACTTTAATTATGAAACAGTTGCTTATATTGCTATGCAAACTGAAAATGGTTTGGGTGTTAGCTTTTTTTTGATCTGTTCTAATATAAAAGATAGTGTAATTCAAACATAACAAAACCAGAGTGTTCTTCTCTCTGCAGTAAGAGGGGAAAGACACACAGCAGGAACTAAAGGAGAACTTGAAAGGCTCCGTGCTGGCTGCCTATCAGGGTCCCCACTATTTGCATACCAAAGGTAGCAGACATCTGGGGGAGAGTCTGTGTGGTGCCTCATTGCCTCTTCTGCGGGGCCCGTGCCGAGGGAATTCCGCCCCAGCCAGAAATGGGGCTTCCAGCCCTTTTATGCTGATCTGGCCTGTTTACCTACCATAACGGGGTCAGAGCACAGGAAGAAATCTTAACCCTACGTTTGAGGCAGAGAATGCTGCAAACCCAAGAACCTGGCCACATGTGGGATTCAGTTATCTACAGCAGCTCTGCCAACCAGTGCTAACATAAACCCCAAATGCAGAACAAAAATCCTCTGCTTGGATCCTACTTTGAGACTAAAGCCGCATTGGAGAAGTGCTCTGAGACATTATAACAGGCATCACAGAAATGCTAAGTACTCTTTTTTCCAGGCTATTTTTAGAAAATTACTGAAGAGCAAGATGTTACACCTCTGTCATGTACATTGTATTTTCCATAGTTGCATCAATTACACAGTCAGGTAGGAATGGTCACACATAAAGATACACTCTCAGAGTGAACACCACACTATTTTTCAATTTTGTGGACATTCTTTGGAGATGTTTCCCCCCTTCCCCAGCTGACCATTGAATCACTGCACAGCCTCACAGTGCTTTGCTGTGCTTGGACATTCTCCAACTCTGGACACTCCAGAGTGAGAAGTCAAGTAGAGAAAGGAGAACACAAAGATGAAGGCACTGAGAGGAAGGAAACTATCAAATATCACAATCCCAACAAGCCATTACTTTTCCCTGGGATCAGTTAGAGGGTTAGTAATGTGCTTCTAAACTCCCTGCATAACAATAGTAGCAAATTACTAACAAATTAGTAAAAGTAGTAAAACAGTGACTACCAAAGGAATCTTTGCAAGCACAAGTTTAATTATTTCACTCCAAAGCTCGAAGGATATACTAAATAACAGTTTTGTAAAACACTGTTTTGCAAAGATTGACAAGAATTGTGACCAGGTATGTAATACTGGGGGGTTGGAGTAGACAAATGTACTATTTTAAACCACAGCATATCAACAACAGGAGAGCTGGCCAAGTACTACCTCGTTTGAAGTTTTTTTAAAGAGAATTATCTTGATAAAATTTACCTGCTGTAAAACCAGTTTTAAAATTCTGTGTATGTTTTTTAATAGAACCCCAGCTCCAGTGCATCGAGTAGCATGTCTTAGTGAAATTGAGCACTCCTGGTTTTCAGCCAACAATTAATCAGGTTCTGTTTGATACCTCTTAATAGCAAAGAACAATTGTTACTAAAGGAATATAGCAATTAAGTCACTAAGGCTAAATTGCCACATCCTTACAGTTAGCTTCAGGATTGGTTTTCTGTGATGCAATCTCCACCAAAATTTCTTCACAAAGATTCTCTTGCAACGTGTCACAGTGGGAGAAGGCAAAAGTTTGCTCACCACCTCTGTTCCAAAGCTGCACTTAATCCTGGAGAAACTTTGAGATTTTTGGAGGTCAGAGCTCTCTTTTCAGAGGCTCCACCAGAGCCATTTTTGCCACGATCTCCCTGTTTCTCTTCAAACAGAAGATCCCTACAAAAACTAATGTAGTTTGAAAATGTATCACCTTTTCATTAAAACTTTCTAGTAGGAAGGTGTATTTTATTCACCTCTCACTTCTATCCCCAAGCTAAATTCAGAAGCATATAGGGTAGAAGCTTCCACAGCAAGTAATTGAGGGGGTATCACAACCAAAGGACTCCCTTTGCTGTTCTGAAAGTAAGTGTTGAGATCTCCATGTAGATGCACAGATCTCAGAAGCATGATCTGGCCCCCGGACATGATAGGTTTCCTATAAAGAACAGTGTTACTGTAATCCCTCTCTTGTCATGAAATATTCAATTTTCTTTTTCATTCTTACAAAATAAAATGCTAAATTACCTAGTTTAGTAGGTCAATGTCAAAACTTATGATGAAAAAGAATCTTCCTAAGAGAGTTTCTTAAAACCTGTATAATCAGGTTGGTAATGCTGCCCACAGGGAAAACCCATTAGCAGAAATCTCTAACACATTTCAAAAAGCTAAATCTAAGTGGATTGTGGGTATGCCTGTTTGCTGCATTGCAAGCAGCCCAACTCATCTGAAAGCGTTGCTACATCTCAGTGCGCATACTCGGTGTAGAAATCGGGCAGTGCAGACAGGCAGATTTCATGAAGGTAAGGAAAGTAGATTTCATCTTCCTCACATAACTGGAAGATATTTTGTGGCTGATTTCAAGGGTTAAACTCCACTCCTGGACTTCAATGCTCAGAAATTCTATGCACTCTCTTTTTAGAGTACTCTTCCTTCCTTCCTATCCACTAACACAATAGGGAAAGCTTTGTTATCATTAATCATCTTCAGAGCCCTGGGGATTCTCTGAGTACTAGAACTGCTGCAGCCTCCCTGGAAAAACTCACAGAGACGTGCACCAAAGTTTCTGTCAGAGTTCACTCATGCAGGTTTTCATTAATAACTGCATTTACAAGCTGGAGACATGGTTAATGCTTCATCTGAAGTCAAAGAAAATAAATCTTTGATAATTATTACCAGAAACAATATCTTTAAATAAAGTATTTGAACTTTTTTTTGCCACAAGGATCTGTAATCTGAAGGGAGGAAAAAGACAGATTTTTCAGCATAAAGCCAAGTAATGTTTTACACTGCACATAACATCACTAGATATTAGGAAAGGTAAGATAAGCATTGTAAATAGAGATAGAAATGTATCAAAAATTATATATTTTTGAGACATGTTTGTTCTTCAACAGAGAAAAATTTACCCAGACTAAACACCTTAAATAGCAGGCACTGTATGAGTTCAGCAGCAATTACTTGACTAATTCATCTTGTCAGCCTCCTAACAAATAACCCCAAAAAAAAGCAGCCTGTCTTGTAATTTCTGGAGACTTTGAAGGAAAAGGATATCCTGTAGAAATTAAAGAAAAGCAACATGGCTGAGAAAACATTTGTAAATAAGTCATTCTGATTAGATCTCTAACTCCTTGATCTAAATGTCTTGTTTTTTTCATGCATTCTGCTACTTAAAACTAATTTTAAAAATACATCAAGTGTAGAAATAAACAAAGACAAAAATGTAGTCTTGATTTCTCAGTCTTTTATATGCAGGTGCAAATTTTGCATTTATTTATAGCTGTTTCCTCAACTTAATGCCCACTCTTCATAGCAGTATAGTGCCAGCAATAATACACCCAATCCCATATGTGAAGCTGAAAGATACAATGCTCAGATGTGGGGAAGTGAGTTTTTAAAACTCTTCAGACAACACTTATGAATTCCACAAACAATCCAGCAACACAATTCTGTAACTAAAAATAAACTAACAGCTTCTGATTGAGCCCAGTTTCAGCATCCCCAGTGCCACAGAGACTTACGGGGCATTTGTGCCTGAAACTATGTGAACACTAAGTAGCTGTGCAAGTGCATGTCAAGATAAATGTCCCTACCAATCCACAAAATGATTGTTTTTATGCATAATTGCAGTAACTACACATGCAGGTTAGGTCCATAGCATTGATTTTACTTGCCTATCCTTGTGCTACTACAATACAGATAATTTGAATCTAATTTATTCTCATTGTTTACACAGTTAACAAGCTGCTGTGTTTGCAAACAGGGGCCTGTGAGCTAAAACTTAAGTGTCTTGCTTCACAGAAATTGCAATCTAAACAAAAAACCTCTGCAGTGGAGAGTAGATTGGTGTTCACTCTACTGAGAGACAGAAGGGAAGAAACAAGAACAAGCAACAAGAGATGACAGGAACAGAGCAGAGGGATTGGGCAGAGTGCTACAGAAATAACCCAGCACACGACACAATAGTTCACAGCAGTGAACAGTGGGACAATGGGCACATTTTACATCCATTTTACATTTCATTTATTAAAAGGGATTTTTAGTGTTTTTGTACTTCAGAAGAGCATAGAGAACATAAACAAAGTAAGGAAGAGGAGGTGGTGAGCAAATTGTGGCAAGTAACCACTGCGGTGGTCACTATGGACGTATCTAAGGTAGATTGAGATAGATTAGGATAAGACATCTGACTAGGATGCAATAGGAGATGCTAAATAAGTGAGAAATCATCCCCTTTAACCCTAGACTATGTTCCCTCATTTAATGAGACCTCTCTCCAAAGGAAACGAGCTATAAGGTGTGTTTATGACACAATACTCTGGAGCAGGCATATCTGAAAAGGGTGGTCTCATCAAGCACAGTGTCTTCATCCAGGCATCTTTTATCCATCAGCCACCATGTTTTGGAGCTGTTCGCTGAGATGCTTTATCCCATCATTTAAGTGCTGCTTTAGACAACATTTTTTTCTCCTCCTTTTGATTGATGTCCAGCCCAGCACATTATCCTTTCCTTTAAATGGATGTCACTTTCTTTAAGAGCCTAAGCATTACTTTAAACTGTGTTTTAATTGCTATTTATATGTCCCTCAAGTGTGCAGAGCCATTTATTGTTCAGCAAAGGCCAGGACATTTTATAAATAAAATCCTTGCTTGCTACTGAGAATGATAATATTAGCTGACAGCATCTGGATGCACTTTCAAAGCAAAGATTTTACTTTTGCAAGACAAAGCTAAAAACACAGATGGCATAAGCTGGTGTGAAACCTGCAGAAAGCTTTTTTACCCCCCGTTCTTCGAATACCATCGTAAGTTGGTGAGTAGGAGGAAAGTTAAAGCTTACATACATCCCAGCATGCCAACCCATGTCCTACTGAGATACTTGACTGTCTATTGCTTCTAAGCAGCTGGAAAAATGTCAAACTGTCATCACTGATTAAAATGGGATTTTATAGAAAGCACCATATATATTGTCAGAATTTTAGAATTATTTTCTATGATGGAAATAAAAAAAATGCTAATTTTGCTTCAAAACATATTTTCTTCACATTTTCCTCTGTTTCACACTAGTACTCACTCAAGGCTGTACTTATTCAGTAATTATGGACTTCACCTTGCTTTGGAGAGTTGGGGATTTACCTACCATGATTTTTCACTGAAAAGCCTACTCCCAAACAGCCTGGAATTGCACAGATGTCTTCACATCAACATTTCTGCTGCTTGCTCACTCCTGAGCACTTGAGTGGAGCTGCTGGTGCCTGTGATTTTTATTTCCATGGCTCACCTCCAGTTCCCTGTCTTTCCCTCCCTCAGCTCAGGAAGTAGCTAGCTCTGTTGTACAAACACCTTGTTAGAGACAAGAGGACTATGTAACCAAGGACATACTATATTAACCTTTACTGTTCAGTGCAAACCTTCAGAGAACCCAGAGCCTCCTGACTCCCATCTCCTCTTGTCATCATGAGATCCATCATTATTTGAATTTCCTTAACCTCAAGAGAAAGCTTGAGCACGAAACTCTTTCATCTGGACTCTCTGTTAGGTGGCAAAATTTGTGTAATCCCTTCCTATATGTGTGCCTCAGCCAAACTTGCCAATATTCATTCAACAAAACCTTCATGTGAACAAGATCTAGGAGATACTTGGCACTGAGCATGGCAAGGGAAGATCTGAGAGTCAACAGCAGGGGCAAGAGACAGCACCTGCTCCCAGAGGTGTTACAGAGGAGTACAACTAAATTTGCTGCATTCCAGGATAGTGCTGCACCACCAGCCTAGAACCTGGCTGGCCATGCTGAGTCAGCCTGTACTTACCAGCCACACAGGGAGAGTCCAAGCAGTGCTCCACAGATCCCTGCTGTGGGGCTACCCACTACCAGCCCCTCTCACTGTCAGACTGCTGCCCACAACATGCCCTGGGTCATGGTGTCTTGTTAAAGGGTTAATTACTTACAGGTTGGTGCTCATCAGTACCACCAGAAAGTCAGCCCAGATCAGTAAGGAGCTGAATGCACTTGCTGGCACTGCAGAGGCTGTGGCTGGCACCCACCCTGTGTCTGAA
>NW_008239324.1:8462980-8465480 GCF_000691975.1 Corvus brachyrhynchos
CTCTGAGTGACCCCGGGCTCTCCCCCTGCCACGGCCTGACCCAGCCCAGGGCAGCAGCACCTCTGGGGCAGGGGTTTCTGTGCACAGCACCAATGTGTCAGGACAGGCTGTTCTACTGACAGAGGCACCAGAGCCTTTGGGCATCACCAGGGCAGGGCCTCACACCACCCCCAACTCAGCCCAGGCCAGCCACCAGCAACACTGATGGACTGGGCTGGGCCAGCACTTAAACACCTTGGGTGGGACCATGTGGAAGCAGAGGATTGTGGAGGGCAGCTCTCTCTGTGTGGGGATTGTTTGGCAGCACTGGAGTCACCATGGGCTGGGCATGGCCACAGACCTGCTGAGACATCTGTGGGGTGACCTTGTCCCCAGGGCCAACCCCTGACCCACAGTGTGATTCCATCCCCAGTGCCATCCCCAGACCCATAGGGCCACCCTGTCACCAGTGCCATCCCCGGTGCCATCACCAGCCCCATGGGGTGACTCCATCCCCAGACTCCTGGTGTGACTCCAACCCTAGTGCTGTACTCGGCCCTGTGAGTGACCCTGTTCCCAGTGCAGTCCCCAAACTCATGGGGTGACCCAATCCCCGGTGCAGCCACCAGTCCCGTGGGGTGATTCCTGTTCCCAAATCTGTGGGGTGACTGTTACCCACCCTCTGATGCACTCAGGGTTAGGGGTGACCCTAACAGTTCCTGGGGCTCAGGGCTGGCCCAGGTGTCCCACCCAGGGCAGGTGGGACACCCCCAATGCCACACTGGGTCACCACCTCGCAGAGCCAGGCCTTGATCCTCACTGCTCAGCGGAGTGCCCAGGTGCCAGGCTAGGACACAACAGCAGGGACTGCTTTACAGTGCCTGGGTTTGGTGTCTTTCCTTTTCCTCTTTCTTTTTTTAATGCAGCTGTAGCTGCACTTTTTAGGAAATATGCTATATCCTCCCCAGACAGCCCACAAAGCCAGCCCTGTGGCAAGGTGGGCTCCATTGGCTTAAGCTCTGAATGCAGTGTGGGCATCACTGGGAAAACACAGTGAAGCAAGTTCAAGCATGATGAGCTGGATATTGAGCCAGGGTTTTCAGATGGCACTTCTGGCCTTAAAAAGCTGTCTCACCTGCACCAACTCCCCAGTTTTTCTGCTAAAGCCTGTCCCCCTTGTACTTCCCTCAGCACCCAGTGAACCCATGAGCAAAAGCCCGCCAGGGATGCTGCAGCCAGCTCCCTGATGTCCTGCCAAGCTGAACTGCATCCTCCTGGGGCACATGAAATGGAAGCAAACCTGGATTGCTGGATTCTCCACTGGCATTCATGCTGGTACGTCAGGAAGATAATCAGCTCATCTTGGAAAAAATGGTTGATAGGGGACAACAAACAGAGCACCACAAAAATATAAACTCTGTCACACCAATTCCTTGCTCTTTTTAGCCAGTTACTGCATCACTCTGAGTGTTAGGGAATGGTCTGCATGGGGAAAATAAAGTGACCTTGTTGCAAACCCTTCCAAACAGGACAAAATTATGTAAATACAGTCCTCCATCCTGTGTGCCTGCAACTCTCTGCACCAGTGGTTAAACCTCAGCCAAACCCGGATCTCTGGAGAAAGCAGAAGGTTAAAATGTTAATTTTTCTCACTGGACAGCACCAGATTGTTTTAATCTCTCCTGGGACATACTGCAATCAGGCAAAGGTGCAAAGAGAGATAGGTGCAGACTGATCATTTCTCCAAACAAATAATCACAATAAATTCATCAGAGCAAGAACTCTTGAAATACCAGAGGCCTGATGTAAACAAAGAGCTTCCAAATATATAAACTGAAAAGATGACGTTCAACCCCTTTAAGCAAGCACAGTGATTGCAATGTACTTTAAAATTTGAACAAAGCTTTTGCTCCGCTCCAGCACTGAGCCGCTGAATCGATGGGAGATGGGCAGTGCTGTAATCCAAGCCTGTCCCAAGGACTTTGTGCTAAAGCTGGGGGACTCATGGACACAGCCATGCTCCCAATTCACCAGGTGTCACTCACAAGACACACCTGGATTTTTGAGAGATTTCAGCATCAGCCAGCCCTGCACAGCCCACGCACATGGCACAGAGGGATCACGCCACAGGGGCACCCCATGCTGCCCCTCTCTTAGGCACAGCATTTTTGGTGGGTTGTGCCCACTGAATTGGTTCAATGAGGTGGCTCAGGTGCCTTGCAAAGGTGAACCCTTGGCAGTGTGCACAAGTTCCTGCTGCCCAGCCCAGGCACTCTGGAAGCAGCCAGAGGAACCTGGAGACACATGTGCATATTCTGGATCACACTCAGCCAAAGATGATTCCCCACAGTCAGATGAGTCTCACAGAAAAGTGAGGTGCTCTTCAGTGGGATTAGGGGCACTAATGTGTCACAGAACTATTTTCAGTCTAAAAGCACATTTTTAAATCAGTGGTTCTAGTTTCAAGACTCAGTCATAAACCCTCAAATAAACAGCAAAGATAGCACCCTGTCCCTGTAAA
>NW_008239324.1:8470206-8475043 GCF_000691975.1 Corvus brachyrhynchos
CCCCCCGGCGCTGCCGCACACCCCCGGACCGTCCCTCACCCACCGCATTACCCGTTTCCAGCCGCACCTCGCCACTCTGGGCCCGATTTAGGGCTCAGTTCTCCTGGCTGCACCGAGCTGGCAGCAGCGCCGAGGCCGGGTGGGTGGGAAAAATGCCCACGGCCGGGGCCGCATTGAGGTCTCCCCTGCTCCTGCCAAGCTTGGTCCCCTTCCCGGTGACAGAAGCAGCTCTTTCTGCCTTGAGGAAGTTTCCAGCCATGGGGTAGAAGCACACACGTCTCTGGCACACTCATCTTAGTAGGGCTGCACTGAGAGGTGTCTCCTTTTCTTGTGGAGAGAGCCCTTCCTTTTATTTTTTTCCCCTACATTGGAGGAAATGTTTAAAAATTATCTAAAAAAATACAACTTAGAAAAATACCCCAGTACTAGGTGTCCCCAGTTTATGTCACACGCCGGCTCCCTGTCCTGTATTTCCATGCCTGTCCACACGCTCCTCACTGCACACACCTGCATGCCCAGTTGCCTCAAATTGCTGTCCCGGGTGGTAAAATTCTCCTGGGTATGGAACGGCGGAGCTGCCTGGGAATCTCTGCAGGCTTCACTCTCCCACGGCCCTAGCTCTGGTTTGGGGCATGGGGTTACACCTGACAGGCTTTCCACCCCAGTCGAGTTTTAGTCCTCGGTGACTTGCCCTGTGTCCCACTTCCAGCTGAAGGCGACAGTCGCTGCTGGGAATCAAAACATGGCACCGTCCCGGTAACGCTGGCAGAGATGTGGAAATTGGCCATGAAGAGAAGAGTGGATAAACCGGGCCATAGGCCGCCGATGCAGGATGCTCTGGACATGCTCCCACCCATCTCCTCAGTCACTTCCCTTTGCCTGCTTATGTCCAGGACACTCCACGGAGCCTGCCCGGGCCCGGGGCAGGCAAAGCCCGGCTCCCGCCCGCCGAGGCGGTTACAACAGCTTATTTACTTCTCTAAGTGCTAACACCACCCGGTTATCTGCCAACCGTAGCGTGCTGGTAACCTCCCTGAAGTGTTTGGGGTTTTTTTACAACGTCGTGGCCGGGAGGCGAGGGGACCCCGAGGGAAATGGCGCTGCCCTGGTGGGGCCCGGACATACCGGCCCGGCACCGGTGGGGCTCTCCCAAAACCTGCTCCCTGCACTTCCATCCGGCGTTATTGCAGATCCAGCCTCTTCCACCAAACAACAGATGCAGCCTCTAATGCAAATATTGCCATTTCCCTGCTGAATTAGCCTTGTCACTTAGCCCAGAAGCTGGCAGCGTTAAGCCAGCTTGCATTTTAATTTGGCCCTGAAGTTACTTATTTCATTATTGATCAAACATAATGCTGAATCAATGTTCATCTTGTTACCTGGGCCATTTCCATGTAATACAGTGATAGCACTGCCTGGAGTTACTCATTCCCATCCCAAAGTGACTTTACCATAAAATCAATGCTTGTTTGTTACTGATATAAGGCAGTATCTGTGGGATGAAGAGCAAATAAAGCAGTTACACCACTGCAATCTGAAAGTTTGGACGGAATATGTACGTGAATAAAGACTTTGATATTTAAATATATTTTATCGGCATCAAAATCGTCCTGGCCAGGCCGATGGGACAGAAAATCTGAGGCTGCAAGATGACGGGCTTTGATACTGTAGGTGTTGCCATTTGTAAACGCTACCTGGGACCTAATGCGGGAATCGTTTCTCTATCCAGAGTATCATTACACAGCAGATGTGGGCTGTAAGCTCTTCCGGGAAGGGACTGTTTTGGAAAAATAGTAATTAATACAATAGTAATTAATGATTGTGTCACAAGATTAGACTCCACGCAGTGCTATCTTCAGCGCAGCTGCTGCTCTTTTTCTTTGCTTGTGTTTTCCCCTCCAGCTAATAAACCCAGTTACAAATTACACGGAGCCATCCCCATCCCCAGCTCTCCCATGCGGCGGCCGGGGAGTGCTGAAACAACCCACGCGAGGAATGCCCCATTTCGCTGCCACACGGAAAACCTCCAGAGGTGTCGTTTGAGCTGCATTTTCCACGCACAGCACCTCCAGCCGCCCCTCTCCTCGCTCCACACCGGATGCACCGGCCCCAGCCCGGGGGGAGACACCTCCCGGTGGACTGGGGACGAGGGAAGGGGGTATCCTCCGGGAAAGCCGAAGAGGCACCCTCCCACGGTGGCAGCCCGGGGGGCCGGTCAGGGCATGGGGAGCGGTGAGCCCCCGCAGTGCCGCGCGGGACCGGCTCCCCGCTGCACCGTGCCGAGGTGCGTGCCAGGGAACGGACCAGCAGGGAGCAATAATCTGGGTTTAAACCCGCTGCTAAAACTCGAGAAACCCAGGACACCCTCGGGTGCGGTTTAAAAAAGGCTACAGCCTTCCAGACGCAGCCGGTACCGGAGCCGCGGACATCCTCTCACCAGCGGAGGAAGGTGGGGACGGTCCCGGCCCGAACGATAAGAGCCGGGGTTGCAGACGAGGAAAACGTGGAGGGGAAGGTTCCTGCAGCTATGCGCACTTCGCGCCCACTCCTCCGCCCCCGCGCAGCGCCGGGACCGGCCCCGCCGGACTCACAGAGCCACACTGACACCGGCAAGACACACCGGCCACTCATTTCGATAGGCGATGGAAAATCTAACTGGGCGCATAAAATATATTGGCATAAAATTAGTGAATTGCACTAACAGATTGTAAATCACCTAAACGGTCAAACCACAGATATGAATCACAAATTCCTATAAAGATTAATGTTTCCTAAGATTCACGACAATTATGCAGTTTTTGGACAAAAGGCTTTTCCCAACCTATCATTCCTGAGCGTTGCTTTTTTTTTTCTGAAGTCTTTCCAGGTTTCGGTGGGGTTTCTAATGAACGATTTACCAAAGGAAAGGCTTTATTAACACGTCTAGAAACTATAAAGTTCAAAGGCAGGGAGAAAGGGAGCGGATCGGAAGTTGGGTAACACAGTATACTGACCTACTGACAACGGTCCGAACGCAAATCAACAAAGCGCCACAACGGTGGGGGGAAAAAAATCAGATAAATGGAAGGGGGAAAAAAAACCAAGAGGCCAGCTTTGCCCCGGCGGTAACCAGGCTGTGCTCAGAGCTGCCCCCGCAGCCTTCGGCATCTGCTGATAGCCCCTTACCTTTGCTTACCCCCTTGTGGTACACACTGTAGCCTGAGCTGCTTAAAAGCGGAAGAAGCAGGAGGAGAACACGCCTGCGAGCAGAAAGGGGGCATTATTTCTCGAGGAAATAGGTTGGCAGGAGGTGTACGGGACTTCAGGTCTCTCAGGCACTATTTTTCCCTTCTCGCCTCTGTGCAGAACTGGAGATAATACTTGGGGCTGCAGGTAACGGAGTCTGTTCTTATTCAATTTCCCTAAATGGCCTGGAGAGCACTTAAAAGCCCGGAGAGCTTCTGGCCAGCATTTTCTTATTAACTAATTTCACTTCGATCCTATTAAAGTGTATGCTTTCTAACCTTCAAATGAACCTCTCCCTCCCCCTTCTAAAACAAAGCCAATACCTTTTAATGACAGAGTAAAGCTTTTGAAAAGGTTGCTACCTCCTCTCCCAACATTACAGAACGCGTGGTGCATTAACAGCCGCGGAGCACCCACTCTGGCTGCGGGCCCTCCCCGCAGCCACAGGACCCGAAGCACCCGGGGAGGCTCCTCCGAGCCTCGACGGTCCCAGCGCCCTGGAGGGGCCGGCCGAGCTAAGGGCAGCTGTGGACAGAGGGCGCTAGAAAATGAGATTGGGCAGATTTGCCTTATTTCTCTTTGGGAAAATCTCAGCAATAATGGATTTTAAATGGATACATACACTTACCATTTCAAAAGGATTCTGCTGTTTCCTGGTAACGCTCACCACAAATGGTAATAATAAAAGATGAAGTATTTTTTCTCACCTTAGGTCATTAGATTTACAGACAAGGTACTAAATCATTTTAGCTCCCCAAACCTTGAAGGAAAGGCGCGCACACGCTCCTGTCCCTTTCTCTTCTCCTCCCCCTTCTGAAGAAACATGCAACGGGAACAGAGACAAAACGGTCGCCGAGGCTCGAAGAATGTCTCTATTTAATAGTTTACTACTAGTAGTACTACTACTACCAATAATAGTTGAGTTGACATTGGCTGCAGAGTGAGGATTGCCAGTGGCCTCGTCCCAAAGTCTTAACATGAAGGGTCATTAATTGTGTTTTCTTTCCAAATCATATGTCACTGCAATTAACAGATTCTGATCAAGAGACTCCTTTCAGATTGATTCCATATGTGATAAGGAATGTGCAGCTTGTTATCTATCTGTCGCCTTGGAATTATGGAAAAGCTTCAAACGTGTAATTTGAAGAGTCTTTTACACAGCGCTTTGATCTTTCCCTCTATTTTTTAACTCTTGTTTTACTGCGGCCCTTCTCCTAATCCTACTTGTTTGTTTACCCCCCTTTCCCCGGTGTCTGCGCCCCGTCCCTCGTGTCCTGTGGCATGGCGCAGCTCCCACCCTGCACACACCCCGGCACCCCGCGGGAGTCAGCCTGAACCCTCAACCCTGCCTTCAGCTCTCCCGCAACTTCCAGCACGCAGCCTTCGGCTCCTCAGAGGGGCACTGCGGCAGAGAGACACCCCGGGGCCAGGGCCACCTCCGTCCCCGCGGTCCCCCGTGACCTGGAGGAGAGGGGCGCGGCGGGGCTTGAGCGACAAGAACCGAGAGGAGGGTCCCAGGGGCATCGGGGCGGGCGCGATGCTGCCCACGGAGAGTGCCCCGTTCCTCAGCCCAGAGCCGGCTGCGGGGACCGGGACCGCCCCGCGGCGCCCG
>NW_008239324.1:8475506-8475755 GCF_000691975.1 Corvus brachyrhynchos
GTTTGCTCTCTTCTCCGCTTTCTTTTCCCTCCCTCTCAGCCAAGAACATCCCTACAGATTTCTCCTCCCGTCCACTCGGTACGGCTATGCTTCCTCTCCGTTTCTTTCCCGTTAATAAACCATCCCTCACCCTCACCCTGACCTGGATCCATTTGCACCCATAAATTTCTCTCCTCCCATGTCTCCCTCTCGGCTGTCCACCACCACTTACCCGCAGCAGCGCCACCCCCCTGCCCCGGGGATCCCCCA
>NW_008239324.1:8475786-8478249 GCF_000691975.1 Corvus brachyrhynchos
TCCCACGGGGACGAACTCATATTGATTGTGCTGTTGATTAAAAATCAGAAAATAATCCCGCCATCTTTGACACTCCGCACCAGACGTGCAGCCACAAAAAGATGGGTCCAGTTTTGTGGGACACGTGTGTACTCCCGTGCCCGCGCGTGGGGGACACAGCCCGACTGTAACGCCGGAGTGGCGAGCACGACCGCATCAGACGGCAACGGATTTATCCCAATTGTCATATCCGCCCCTTTTCTCTCCGGAGTAGATATTTTTAAAAGTTGTGGTCTGCACCCAAACTCTCCGCCGACCCCCTCGACATCGCGTCGCCCCAGCAAGCGCTGCCTCTACAGAAAAGTTTAAAGCACATCAGGACGCGGCGTTCACTGCCTGTTTTCCTTCTGAGTAAAAAAGAAATAAACTTATAACTGAATTTAATATTATCTCCCCTGCATTGTACTGTCAAAAGCACCAACGTTGAATAGAAGAAAATAAATTCTTCTAACCCAGAGTTGTTTTTGCACTAGATTAGCAGATATGAAATGCTATAAAGATGAACTTAATACGATTAGAGATGTTTCCTACAGATTTTCATATATTGATTCAGGGAATTTTAATTCTGGAGCTTGCTTTGCTATAATCCGCATTTATTACAAGCTGATACAGTTTTATTATAGCAAGCTATCAAGGTCGATTCCTTTAACTGCATAATCTGACATGAATTTCATTTTTAAAGAAATGTAGTTATAAAAATCCATACTGTGGGCACAGTGGTTATATTGTACCTAAATCATATTTTAAAGGCAATAAATCCAGAGAGTATTTAGGAAGAGAGGGGAATACGGTTAAACGGCTCTCCTTCAGCCGCAACTCCTGAAAAGACCTTTCAAACTTTTTATTTTAGTTAAACACCGAGTATTTTAAAAAGCAGATAACGGTGGCAGGTTCAGGTCTCCTCTCCCCACATGTTGTGTGAACTTTTTAGGTTCCAGCCCAGGCTCTTCCTGTGCCCACATCAGCGGAGCAGGGCACACCGGCGCTTGCCAAAGACGCGCCGTGATTGAACTGTATTTTAACTACTCTTAAAAGGCTAAATTGCAACTCACGCTGGTTTCAGAGAAGGAAAAGGGGAGGAGGGGGGTGCAACAACAACAACATCAATAAAAAAATACAAATCGTAATTTAAAATATGTGGATCATAAAAAAACCCAAACCCTATTCTGTAATTAAACCGTATCTTGACTTCTTCCCAACAGTTCCTTACAAACCCGTGCCACTGCTCCCTTTGCAAATGTTGCACGTACCAGGTACTTCCTTCTTAGCCTTGTAGTGATTCAGAACAGAGGGAATAAGCAAAATGATCATAAATTTCCTAATTAGAGATTTCGCACCAAGACAAAAAGGTGTTAATGAGTTTAATTCCAGTGCCTGTCATTGTCCCTTTTTTCACACCACTTATTTACTAATGGCCCAGAGGGCTGCTCCCGTCTCTCCTTTGTTAAGATTTTAATTTGCCTTCTTTTCTGCCTTTGATGTAAAATTGTGACCTACAACTCTTTGAAGTCCCTTATTAGGAGGAAAATTAACTTAGCTTTTCCACTGTATCTGCGCACTGTTAGCCCAGACAAAATGTAGAGAACTCCTTAAAGATCCAGTACATTAGGAAATTTTTCAAGGTAGTTCTGGAAATGCAAATTTTAAAAAATGCAATAGACTTTTAAATCTATATTAGGAGATGTAACCCTCAAAGGGCCGAAGAGGGGGAAGGGAAGGAAGGAATATCTTAATAAAGAAAACAAAATTATTCCGGGCAAGGAAAGGTTGTAAATCTTAAAACCTGAAAAGGGGAACTGGGGGATGGTGTTGGTGTGAGCCTTTATTTTTTAAATGTCACAACTTTTCCCTGTCCCTCTCGTGTACCGTTCACAAATGACACCCCGGCTTCCTATGCTCTGAGTGAGAGTGGGCTAAGAAAGAAATTATATCTAAATCTATCTCTATATAATTAGAATACCATGAGGCAGGGTTAAACCTTTGTAAAACACACAACTGATTGGCGATCGCTAAAACGAGATTTGAAAGCAACTCAAATAAAAGATCGCGACGTCAGTAAACAGATTTAGAAAAAAAAAAAAAAGGGGAAAAAAAAAAGCAGCTAGTGACAAACCCGGCGAGAGCGAGCTCTGGGCATGAGAGAGAGAGGGAGGCAGAGGGAGAGAGAGACTTAAAAGAAATAGGAGGGGCTTGTGAGAGACTAGAAATGTCAATCAGAGCCCAGAGTCCCAATAATCTCAGGCAATCTGTTAGGACCTGACCTGGGTCCACTCAGATCAATAGGAAAAGTGAGAGAAGAAAGAAGAGATCGGATCGTTTACCGCGGCGGCCGAGGACAGGAGGGAGCCCGCGGCCTCCGCGCACCCCCGGCTCCCCCCCATGTCTGCCGGAGTTTGCGGGAGGCGCTGAAAGTGCGGACGGCCG
>NW_008239324.1:8479045-8479605 GCF_000691975.1 Corvus brachyrhynchos
TGCAGGGCGCCCAGTACGAGCTGAAGGAGAGCCCGGGGGTGCAGCACGCCGCCTTTCCCCCCCACCACCCTGCCTTCTATCCCTACGGGCAGTACCAGTTCGGGGACCCGTCGCGGCCCAAGAACGCCACTCGGGAAAGCACCAGCACCCTCAAGGCCTGGCTCAACGAGCACCGGAAAAATCCCTACCCCACCAAGGGCGAGAAGATCATGCTGGCCATCATCACCAAAATGACCCTCACCCAGGTCTCCACCTGGTTCGCCAACGCACGGCGGCGGCTCAAGAAGGAGAACAAAATGACCTGGGCCCCCCGCAGCAGAACGGACGAGGAGGGCAACTCCTATGGGAGCGACCACGAGGGGGAAGAGGACAAGAGGGAAGACGAGGAGGAGATCGACCTCGAGAACATCGACACCGAGAATATCGAAAGCAACAAGGACGAGCTTGAGGACGATCTACAGGATGCTGACCTCCTGCACTCTGACTCCAAGACGGACTCGGAGGGATCCGAGGGCTTTGAGGACCTGCCCGGCTCCGAGGAGCGCTACGACAAGGCCTCC
>NW_008239324.1:8480480-8481908 GCF_000691975.1 Corvus brachyrhynchos
GGTCCCCGAGAATTACCTTCCTCCAACGGAGATAATTTTTGTTGCTGTTGTTGTCGCTTTTGCGGAAAGGACCCGGCCGCCAGGTCAGGCTTGCTCCGGGGTCAGTGTGTTTCCTCTGACGGTCACCTCTGCAGCAGAGCAGTTGTTGTGTCTTATTTGCAACTCGCTGAGAAAAGAGCTTAAATCTCGAGGCTTAATTCAGGGATGGGAGGAACAAAACGGGGGCTATAAAGGAACACTTTTTTTTTTCCCCTTCTCTTTTTAGATCGATCTAGTGCCTTGGAAGTAGAGAAAAAGTTACTAAAGACAGCTTTCCAGCCAGTGCAGAGGCGGTAAGAGATGGCTCCCTCCGTCTCCTCGGGATGTATGGAGGCAGTTGTAAATGGTTAGCTTATTTTCTCCGCTTCTTTAGGTCCCCTTTCCAGGGCGGTTTCTTGTTCTTCCTCTGCGTGCGTGGTGGGTTATCCTGATTATATATTTTCTCTGCTGTTCTCCGTTGTGGCCCCCGGGCTGCGGAGCCCGGGCGCGGGTCGCCCCTGGCCGGGAGCGCACCCCTGAGCCCCCGCAGCGTGGATCACCACCCACCGCTGTCGCTTAGCCGGGGAGAGAGGCACCGAGGCAGCAGAAAATAGTAAAATAAAATAATAATAATAATGACAGCGAAACAAAAAAACCCACCCAGAGTATGAAAGCTGAAGAGACTGAGCCCTTCCACCCCGAATTTGGCATAGCAGTCACTCAATTTCAATGAGAAACCAATTACCCTTTTGATTGATTGAATACACGGGGATCGGGCCCGCCGTGTTTTCGTAGCTAAATACATTTACTATAAGTCACTCTGACAGCTTTTTATATTTATAAATCTATTAAAATAATAACAACAACAACAAAACCAGAGCTACCTAGAGTTACAAATATTGTGCCAACCCAAGCTCACTAGAAATCCTATTAAATATTTTTTTTTTCTGTGTCATTTTTTCCAGGCCCCAGAACCAACTTGACGCCGCTATGGTTCTATCGGCGCTCTCATCATCATAGTTAATTTTTTATTGTTGTTGCAATGATTGTAAAAAATCTCTGTATAGTTACAACTTGTAAGCATGTCCGTATATTAAAACTCAAAAGGAAAAAAAATACCCGCTTCTGTACTATCACCTGGGTTAGCTGAGCTGTGAGGTTTTTTCGGAAGTCCAAGTGAGAATTAGGTGTTTCCCTTTTTTTTTTCTTTTGTTGTTGTTGTTGTTTGTTTTTGTACATACCGTAAAAATGTACATATGTGTGAACCAAATTGTACAAGAAAGTATATATTTTTGGCTAATAAATAAACTGTTGCCACTTTGACTACATTCTCGTTTCCCCCCTCTGGAGTTGTTTTCCTCCCACAGTCCCGCCCCCCTCCTCCTCCACCCCCCTCCCGGTCGGTTACTG
>NW_008239324.1:8482630-8537336 GCF_000691975.1 Corvus brachyrhynchos
CGGCAAGGTGTGGAAGTCGGCCCAATCTGGGAAAGGTCCCTTCTCGCTAGGAAACCATTCCAAAGGGAGTGTTGGTAGGAGGGCGAGGGCTGGTCCCTTCTCCCTTCCCCTTCCCAGCAGCCGGTGCCCGCGGATGGCTGTGCTCATCCCCCCGGCTGACGGGGCAGCTCGGGCAGGTAGAGCTTGTGGGGCGGCTCCCTCCTGCTTTTCTTCCCAGGCTTTTCCTTCTCTTCCGGGGAGATGTGTCCCCTACCTGTCCTCTCCTTACAGTCCTGGAAACGGCATAATTATAGTGGTGGTGATTAAATAGCTGGTGCTTTTCTCATTTTGGTGACAGACCCCGCAGAGGGGGAGGGTGCTCAGAGCTAGGAAGCAAGAGTTAAAATGAAGTTAAAGTACAAACAGAAGCACATAGCTGACATGCTTCAAGTTTAGACAGTACAAGATATGCAAATGCGCAGGGCTGTGCTGTATTGACATTTTGAGGTCATAGTGATAGGAATGTATTATTTATAGGATTGGGTTGCACTAGGCCGATAAACTACATCTTAAATCCTAGGCATTTGGAAGTGATAAGATTTATATATATGCTTAGACTATATGTGTGCCTGTATATACACATTTTATATAGTGTTTTAATGTTTCACAATTAATATTCTTCCTGACTGGCATTACGATGGGGGAGACCCCTCTCCTGGTGTGCGCCTGCAGCCTCCCTGGCTGCTGTTAGCAATGGCTGGGAGCAGAGGAGGCCGGGGAAGGGACCCACAGAGTTTGCGGCAGTGTTGTGATCTCTGCTTTTTCCCCCCCGTGTCTTCTTCCTTTCCCCATATGTCCTTTCTGGCCACAGCTCACCCTAGAAACAGCTTTTGCCTCTTTGCAGCCCCATGCAGCTCTCTGTCTTTCTGCCAGGAACTGTTCCCACTCTTTCACTCCGACAGGCTCCTGAAATGGGGGAATCTCTGTGGGTGGGGGGTTAGAAAACAGATCGTTTCTCATGTAAATTTTATCCAGTCTCTCTGCACTTTGTATCCCTCTTTTTCCTTAGCCAATTCTTGCTGAGGAAAAAAAAAAAAGATTAATGGCATCTAAAATGGGAGGGGTGGGGGGAGAGAAACCTAGAGGCAAATTTCCACATCCCCTTCCTCTGGGTGTCCTGGTGCGTTTTCCATAGAAACTTTCACACAGTGGCTTAAACGGGATGGAAGAAAATAATGCAACCATGATGGGAAAACAATTGCATCCCCAGCTTTCTACCTCCATTAAAGGCTCCTTTGCCTTTGCACAGAGGCCCTCAGCTCCCTGTGCCCACAGAACCCTTTCCCTTCACTCTGACCATGGGGATGCTCCTGCAGCAGCGGTGTGGAAGCCATGGGAAAGCTGCCCCTTTGGCTTCTGGAAGTGAGAACTTGGTTTCGCTGTGGGGGGAAAGCAGCCTTTGTGCCTGCCTGGCTTCCCTAATGTGGAGAAAATTCCCATTAATTTTGTGAGGAAACATTTTGTTATGTGTGTTTCAACAAAACATTGAAAATCCTACATGTATTTTTTTTTTCAGAAATCCCTCTCTCAGTTTGACAGCCTCGCTGGAGCCCCAGCCAGGCCTGCCTGAGACGGCACAGAGAGGCCTCCCTCTCCCTTCTCCCTCTCTGTTGGCTTCTCTTTTCCTGTCTAATCAATTATCTCCCTAGCTAGTCCTTCTCAAAGGTGAGAGCTCATTATGCATATTCATAAATCACAGCTCCCAGACCTGACACTGATTGATGTAATCATCTCCCGCACGCTCCCTGTCTGTGCGGGGCCAGCCAGAGGAAGCGTTGGCGAGGAGGATGAGGCAGGAGGCAGGAGAAAGAGATTTCCAACTTGTCAGACCCAGTTCTGGTGGGAGCAGCCGGCCGGGCGTAGCGGGCTGTGTCAGGCTCCCCATTCACCACAGCCAAAGTGCCCATCACGGCCCGGGATAAGACAGGAGAAAGCCCTGAGAGCTGGGAAACAGCAGTGAGCCGCCTCCAGCACAGCGAGCTGTTATGCAGGCAAAGTCACAAGAGTAAGGAAAAGATCCAGCACAATTTTCACAATCAGACATCAGACCATGCATTAAAATACCCTCCCAAATTTTTCACGTTAGCTGATGCACTTGCTGTTGTTTTCCTTAGATAGTTAAAACTGGTTTATTCCTGTAAGAACAGATATATGTGGTCTGGATTCTGATCATGAGTATTTAGATATGCGATATAGCAAATATCTTCAGTATTATATCCTCAGTAGTTGTACTGTATTAAAAAAACAAACTTGTGAACTGCGTTAGTTGCTGTTGAAAGGATGTGGGAGCAGAAGGGCTCCTCCAGCCCGGACTACCAGCTTTCCAGACAGGAACGTAAACCTCAGCTGTGACTGGTTTCCCAGTATGTACTTCAATATGGCACTGTTCAAGATGCTGTTCAGATTATGTGGTTTACCTGTATGGTTAATGTTTACACTTTTAAAATACCTCTTTTTATCACTTTGATCAGAACTATCAGTGTACTAAAGTAATAATACAAAAATATATGCCCTGGTAATCATAACAAGATACAAATCAAAGGGAGCCCTAATCAAGTACTTTTGAGTGTTATCTTCCTTGTTAACAAATGGTAATAAGAAAATTAAGGCTTATAGCTTGCTTGTGTTTTATCTAAGAAAACCAATAAAGATATCAGATGTTCTTTATTTTATATGTTTGAATGTAAAGCAGAATAATGAAGAACATGTACCTTCTAAGGCTTCATTTGCTTTATGGGCATTAACCCTTCAGGATGCCAGTGAAATTCTGAATTTGCAGAATGAGGATAAGCCTGTGCTGCCACCCAGGGTTTTGAGGCCCAGCTTTGCTGCAGTCAAGACAACATCTTTTTTTATTAAATGCTGAAATTGGAACAAAGCAACAATGGCCGCTTGCTAGCTGTGCATGTCCAACAGGCCTCTTCACTATTCAGCAAATGGAAGATATTAAACAACATTTTGCTTAAAGGTACACCGAGGCCATTTCCATTAGGACATGGTGTCATTCATTTATTCACATGTTAAGTGGATGTCCTTGTGGCTAATGAGTAATAATCAACAGTGACTCCACTTTATTCCTTTGCTCCCAGCAATGTTAAATACTCTGATGGAGTCTCTTTGCTGACACACTAGAGAATATGGTTAAAAAGTGCTAAAGGACATTTGCAGCATAGAGCAGCCATATACACATGTGCTGGAAATAGCACTTTTATTACAGTCTATTCTATGAGGCTTTGTTCCTGTTTAAGGGACGGCACGTGGAAACTGCTGATATTTATTTGAAGATACTTTACACCTTAAAAGCCGGAAACTCTTTCAATTTGAGAGTCAATGTGATAATTGCCGGGAGATGAGCTCTCATCCAGCTGGTTTCTGAAAAAATCCAACTGCACCTTATGATAGCTGTAGATTCTGCACATGACTTCAGATAAATCCTTAGTGTAGGAGGGATTTCGGACAAAACCTTTCCTGCAAAAAATCTAGTTTGACATTTATTTTATAAAATAAAGTAACTCCCCTACCAGCAACTAATTAATTTTATTACATCAACCGAAGCAGCTAAGTAGACTAATAAAATATATTAATCTATATTTTTTCCTTTGCATGATTGTTTACACTGGAGTCTGCAGCTTGGTTGTCTCCCATGTCAATTCCTAAAATTTGAAAGGTATAAATGAATCATTCTTGGTCCTGATTAAGCTTAAGTTAGAAATATAATATGTCAATCAATCTGGTTGGAAATGTTCCTGCTGTCTAAGTTGGTTATGCAAAACACTCTAAGGTGTGTAGGCATGCTCAATTAGGTCAAGGGATCTGATGGCACTCCTAGCCATGAATGTGTGTCACTCGGATTCCTCATTATTTTTAGCAGTGGTGAAAATGCATGTCAGTAGGCCAGCTAGCCAGGCTAGAATAAAATTACTTTCTGGGTATGCATAAACCTGAGGTTTTAATACATTAGTATTATACTTATTTTCAAGCAAAACAGGGAAAAGAAAATATCTCTCTCTCAAATATATGACTCACTCTATTGGATTTCTCAGCGATCATTGGTACAATTCACACTGGACTTTGCAATACTCAAGATACCTTAGCCGTAAAATTTAAGTGCCTAAAAACATAGATGTAATGTGAAATTAGATACAAGGAGTAAAACATTGATTTTCTCTGTTACAGTCTTACTTGCTTCCAAGAAAGATAAAGCTTCACTAGGAGATCAGACCAGCCCCATTCCAAAATAATTTAATGATAAAGGACACTTGAGATGGCTATTGAACAGCAGCACCAGTGCTGCTCTTCTCAGATGGAAACTTTTGCAAGTGATTCCTATAGAAGACAGTGCCAGAAATGTTTGCTTGATAGACAGATTTCCTCTGGTGTGCTAAATCATACCCTGATACTAACACAAATGTTTCTGTGCAATAACAGGGGGAAAAAAAAGCCCAGAAAAGAAAATTTCAGTTCTCATTCCTGCCCTCCTGCACCTAGTGTATTTGCTGAGATTACCTGAATTAGCTAAATGACCGGGGTTAAATCCTCTGGTTTTTAACTTTCCATGCTGGTACCTTGAACCACACCAAGACCTTGGGTTTGGGTACAAGAAATGGAATGAGAAACCAGCTAAACAGGAGTCCAGCCTGGTTTTGTTATGCAAAAACCCCAAGCAACCAAATCTAAATGCCAGGAACTGGTAATCTAAAAGAAAAACCTTGCTTCCAAGAACCACAGGCAAGACTAGTACCTCGGGTAAGGCTGGGGCTTCTTAAACAGGGGGCTTAAATGTGGTGTTAAAGATGGCCGTGTTCCTTTAAGAGCAGCACCATGCAGCTAATATTTTCTTTACTGCCAATAAAATGCAATTAAATCTCATGAATTAATATATTCACTTCAGGAAGAATTCCCATTCTTTTCTTCAGATATCAAAATGGAGCCATCATCAGTCAGTTAGTTAAATAGGGGAATCCAGAGAGTAAGTAAATGGAAGAGCTTTCAAATGCAGGGCTGAAAAATGCCCAATGAATGTGTAGGGGCTTCAATAAAAAGATTTTGACTTGTGTTTTCACCCCTTTCCCACTTTGCTCATTGTTTACTGACACTGCTGTGGACACAGCATTCAGTCCCTGCCCGCCCCAGCCCTGGGATGTAAAAATGTCATCTCTATTGTGCTGCTGGGCTTGCTTTGATGCTGCCGCAGCCCTTTGTATGCCCTTCTCAATCCCTTTATAAGGCTGTCCTGATTGTCCATACTGAACATCACCACAAAAGCTCATCTTATTGAGAAAATAAAATAGTCAGAGAGGGGCCAAATGACGGGAGATTGGGCCTTTGCTGTAAAAGACCTACTATTCACATTCAACAGTCATTTTTTCATCAAGGAATTGCAAAGTTGGGACTGCGACCGTGCCAGCAAAGCCATTTTAGACACTTTCTTATAAATTTTTATTTATAATTACTTTTATGATTAAGGTTTTTTTTCTTTTTAATATCTCATGTAATAGTGAGGACAAACATTAAAGCCTAAGGGCAATTTTGGAGGGTATTTCTGCCTTTTCAAAGAAAAACTAGTGTATAACTCTAATGTATCATTCATCTGGGAAGTTTAGACAGACAGATTGTGTGGAAAATCAGCTACATATAAACTACAAGAAAGGCTTCTTGTGATAACAAAACAAGCAAGAAACAGACCCCATCTCCCCCTGCTATGTAAGAGTGCACACATTTGCAACCCAGAACCGGAGACCAAGGGTTTAAATTGTCAGTCTGAAAAACCTCTACCCGTTGTTCTTCCACCTAATGCTATCCTAACTTGTACCGAGTGTCTGTGGGTAGGATGGAGACAAAGGCTGGATAAGGTCTTATTCTTTGGGAATGGGCTATCCGAATGGGAGGACGGTGATTTCATGGCTTTTGTTGCTGAGGTTAGGGACCGAATTCTCTCACCGAATTAGAATAGTAACAAGTGGGACTAGGGATCTCTGGGGCTTTTGTAGTGCACTCATCTGAGAGATTGTGCTTTTCTCAGCCCTTCAGATTTATTTTGCCAAAGTTACAGGGCAATTATGGAAATGCGCCCTTTGAAGCTGGGCCGATTTCTCTTTATTTTCTCTCCCCCTGCCCAAAGCAAAGCCTCCCTTGCCTCCATTCTTCAACAAGTTGGCAGTCATTAGGCAGTGGGGTTTTGAGCAGCCATTCAAATATTCTTTTGAATAGTGCGAGAAAGTTTTAATAAATATGTGTTAAAAAATAGACTTCGAAGCTTTTTGGGAAGGAAGTGTAAAATAGTAGCAAGGTAATGGCGTCCCAGAAAATAGGCTCTCTGTGTGCCAGGTGCCGGAACACGAGATGCCGCCCATGAAAAGAGGCTCAGTGTGCTGGGACTGGGGCTGGCCAGTGGCATGGGGGGTGTTTGCCAGGTGACCACCTGGGTGCTCCTGCCGTGCCACGCTGGTACAGTTGGCAGCTCCGCAGCAGTGCCGTGCCCCTCATCCCTCACACGGACCTGACAGGAGGCCCAGGACAAACAGCATTGTACTTTCTCACCTTTGTACATTATTTATCATTGGAGTTTGGAATCTCAATGCTGCATGTGAACTAAGGTGACATATTTTTTACCTTACTTGCTACACTAACGCTAAGTAAATATGTCTGAAACCAGATGGTGAGACCTGGAGCTAGGCAGGTTGTGACCAGGACTGCTTTTTGCCCAGAAACTCGGTTCTGCAAAAAAGTTTTTTTTCAATCTCTACTCCCTTTCCTTATTTGTAGTAGACTACTTTGCTCTTTTAAGATAAATTGGTGTTTTTCTGAGCTATTTAACAAATGTTATGGGCCAATTCAGACTTGGTATAAGAGGGAGGAGATACTTTTGATGTCCCTGGAAGTTACATACACTTACACAGGGCCTGGCATAAAATGTGGACTTTCCATCATCACCAAAACATGGTAGAAATATTAAGGTTTCTTGTCTGAGTTTTGTAACTGAGATACGAATACATTTTTTGCTCTCTGTAGGGTTTATGAGTGATCTTTGGACCACAAACTCAGCCACATGGAACATAACAGATTTGTGTTTTCTGGATGTTAGGGCTTGCAAATTTTGGAGCAGAAAATTCCTCTTAAATGTGAATGTGTTTAAGAGAACGAAAATCCAGCTCAGACCTCTGCAGAAGTGTGCTTACAATAAAGTAATACAAATATTTCTCATGATGGGTGCAGAAGGTTTAGTGTCACATCTGTAACATGCAGCACTGCACAAAAAAGTGTAACAATTTTCACGTGACCTGGGCTCAGTGGAGTTGCAGAAGGTACCATTGGAGACCATCATATCCCCAATCTTCTTCCCATCCTCCTCCCCTAGTTCCCTTGCACATATCCAAATTTCTTCCCCAGTCTCACACGAGCGCTTCCAATACCCTCCCTATTCGTGTGTACCTTCCCCCAGTCTGGGATCATCTCAACTATTCTTGAACTCATCATATTATTGGGATCCAGTAGTCTGTCCAAACTGGATCCATTGTTTAAAAGCCCTCCAGGAGCTTTGGGGTGTCTGATTCATTTCAATGTACACCTGGATCTGGTGTACTCCATTTTGTAATAAAGAGAGGAGGACTTGTGGGGTACAGACCTAGGTTGAGGTTTGGGTAAAAAATAGGTTTAGGTTCTAATGTGCTGGTCTACTCCAAGAACAGTTCTAATCTTAAAAGCTTAAAACTCAGGTTAAGAAAAGGCAAACTTGCTAACAATATTGAGAAGCTCTCCCATACAGGATAGGGAGTTGACTACTCTAAAAAACAATAGTCTTTGTGCCATCTGGCACAACCCTGGGAAACATGCAATGGGGCAAGCGATGATATCTTGCTAGGCAAATAATCTAGGGAAATTGTTGCAATCCTTCCATTTCTGCCTTTGACAATCCCTATTTATTTATTTATTTTTAAATCTACATGAAAAACAAAAAACACACTTAAGTTTTGAGCCTCAAACTTGTCACAGTGTCTGGCTTTCTACTATTTTAGGCTTTAAACTCCAGTAATTAAAAAGAATTTGAATCATACTTGCAAATGCAGTTGCTGAGCGCAGGGTTGGCCAGCTTCCCCAGGTGAGGGCCCTTGAGCAGTCAGACTTCTCCTTCCTGGCAGCTCCAGCCTGCAGGTGGTTTGGGGGACGCCTTGTATTAATCTGGCCTTGAGGCCACAGAGACATAGATCACCATGACGAAGTCTCTGCCTGGAGGAAAAGGTCACAGATTTTGAATACTTTAGATATTTTGTAAGCCACTTCTGAAGATTGTAAAGAAAATGGGTTTCCATGTTCAGTGCTGTCAAAAATGACCCTCAGGATGCAACGTTTCTCTTTGTGCTTGAGTCAAAGCCCACAAATAGGTAGGGCAGTCAGCAACAGGGTGAGATCTTCCAGGTGCCTTGTCTAACAGGGAACAATTCTGGCTCATCTGGGCTCAATTTTAACCCCTGGGCCTTGTATTTGCTCTGCAGTACAAGCAAAACAGGAGGTCAGAATTGTGACTGTCAGTGTCTCAAAGGGGTAGAAATCGAGGGATGAGCATTATAAACTGTAATGATAAACTCATTTAGGGTACAAGGGACAGTGCCTCCCCACTAATTCTACAAATAGACTTTAGATATGGGTGTCTACTATTTGACTGTCAGTGGGAAGTGTATATCTCATAAGGCTCTGACCTGGTTATCTGCTAACCCCGAGCAATTAATCACCAGCATCTAAGAGGGAGTAGCTGTGCACAGCAGCATTTGGTGTCCAGCCTCTTCACAATAATGCCTTTACCTTTTCTACAACTGTCAGAGCTTTCCTCAACATGGGACCACTGCTTTCTTTTGGACAAGAACTGGCGCAAAATCAACTTTTCTGAGCCAGAACCCACCAATTTCAGTCACTTTAAGAAAACCTCAGCAAAAAACATAAAGCCTCCCCCAGAACAGAGAAGCTTGTGCAGTTAAGTCACTCAACACCAATCTCAGTTATCAGCTGTGCTGCACAGGGGAGCAGAGGAGATCAGGAAGGGAAGGGTCGTCATCTTCCCTCCATGTATGCTGTGTTTCTTGCTCCTGTGTCTACAGGAGGAGATGGGGAGAGGAGAGAGGACCAAAATCTGCCATCCTGTCACACTGGCAGGGAGGGCTGGGGACTTTCCCACTGTTTCTGTTGTAAGCAAGAGGAATGGCTTTGTCTGCAGTGGGCTTGTGCAAAGTTGGAGTAAGGTAGTGAAGAATCAGGCCCCATTGATTCTTTGTAGTACTGGAGCTTTGTTTTGAAGTGCAATAAAAATACAGGTGGTGGAGGAGATAATGCACGGTACCGTTCCTTTGGGACACGCGGGGACACGGTAAGGAATTCCAAAGTAAGGAGTGTGGGTTTTTTTCTAGCATTGATCACAAACACTAGTTCCAGAAAACACCCAGAAGTAGTAAATATGCAAATTTGTTATGAAAGAAGAACCTACAAGTACCCGCTACGTTAGAGAATTTGTTTAAGGATATTTGATCCTCATGCAGAGTTTATCAGATTATGGTTTAATGTGCACATTCAGGGTTTCTTGGTTGGTTATTTTTTGTTTTGTTTTGCTTTTTTTAAGGGGGGGTTCCCTTTTAAAAAGCTTTTTTTTTTCTCTTCTGCTTCAATACTTGTACTGGAAGTATTGTACTTCTGCTAAGAAACAAGAAGTATGTTTACAGTGTAATATAAATCAGGTTTGGAGATTACCGATTTCATATAAATTAGATGGGAGAGTACTGTTCCGCTATTTTGTTGTCTAAATTATATGGAAATTGGTCCTATGCTAGGAGTAAGTCCTCACAGAACAGGGCCCTTAGGCTTTTGGTTTAATTATCATAAGCTTCCATTTAATTAAACTTATTAAATGATTTGGTGTAAGAGCAGGCTATCGTCTTGCAGAAGCTTTCTGGAATGGAAAAATATTTATGCCCTAGCTGCCTGGGAAGGAAATAACACTTCTCTTCAGAGATGTTTCCCTCAATATAAGGGTGAGGGTCACCTGAGCTATCCTCACAGGCACCTTCAAACTCTTTGTACCCAGAGGCATTTCAACCTGTTCCTCCCTAAAGAGCCAGCAAGTTCAGTTTGTCCTGCAGCTGGTATTTCCCTTTACAGGCTAGAAATTATAGGACAGTGTTGGCATAAGAAGAAGTGGATGTAAGTGAACCAGGAATACCTGGGAATTAAAGTCCTGAACCATCAGAATAGGGAGGCTTTGGGACAGAACAAATACCCAGACCATCCAACCAAAAACACCCAGCCCAACCTCAAAACAAGCCCTTATTTGCTTTCATCAGATCAGTTTGACAGATAATTTGGACATTTCATGATATGGTCCTGTATGAACAGGAGATGGGACTCAATGACTGAGGGAGCCTCCTCCAGTGTTCTGTTCATGGACAATCCTTTTGTGAGGCTTTACTCTCACAAAAATATGTAGATAATGGGTTTGGCCCCAAGTGTCCTGGCCACCTTCATATATAACCATTGTCCATGGTATATATCAGTTTAAGCAGGAGAGGCCTTATCCGAGACAGAGATATTATAAAATTCCTCATTCTGATGAATCTGACTCTCAGTGACTTCCTACAGAACCCTGGCTTTATTTATCAAATCTATAACATAGCTTCTGGGAAATGTTACACCCCTTGTTTTATTCAACAAAATTTAGAACTTTGTTTGGATTGGAAAAAATATACTTATTGATACTATTTTTCCAAATACAATGTCATGGAGTAACACTATGTATTAATACTTGTAGTACAGTGTACTGACTACTTTAAAAGGAATAATTAGAAGAATAATTAGCTGAACATGTGAAATAGAGGTGCTTCTTCAGGGACATGTGAGAAGCTGATTAATAAGAGGAAGGAGGGCCCCTGAGTATCAGGGACCTAATAAATATATTTAAGGACAAATAGGTAGAAAAAGAAAGTACACATTACTAATGTTGATAGAAAGCCTTAACTGCTTAATGCATTTCAGAAATTGGTTGAGAATAGTTAATCTGTGTGATAACATGACCCTCAGGGTTAGTTAGATCTGTGAATTCTTATCCCCCTGGGGACTTAGCAAGTTTCCAGAGATTCACTGCAAATTCTTACAAGGAAAAGGCATTCACAATTGGAAGATTTCATGCAGGTTTTACTTCTGAATACCCATGTTACACAAACTCAAATTTACTGAGAGAATGGCAGAGTGGAGCTCAGTACTAGCCCCACTGTTAAATTTTCACTTTCTAAAAACACAATCATGCACATTTGAATTTATTACAGGATCACATATAACTCTAGATGAAAGGAAGTGTTTTACCATAACAATGCTTGATTCTTAGTTGCTTCTCTATGCTAAATTAAACTCTGTATGTATACGCTGGAAAACAAATGTATCAGTTGCTATTTTCTTCATTGGATCAGGCATTTCTTACACACCCTTTACAAAAATTTCATGGGAAACTCACAGAAAAACCCATCTAACTCATATAGACTGGAGCCATGAAGTGGTTAGTATTTGCAGTCTCGTCAGTGTTTTAGGAATACTGCCAATGGGAAGGCAAAACACATTTTTGAGAGTTCAAAAGAAAATGTAGGCAGTGTAACATACTACTGACCCCAGCAGTGGCGTGATCATCAGGTTCCTTCTCCCAGACCCTGCAGGCACCAGTGCTGCTGCGGGGGATGAAACATATTCTTTTGGGAGCAGGGGAGGCTGGAAAGGCCATTTCTTTTTTGCTTGAGATGCTGTGTCCCAGCCGGCCTAGGAGAGAGACGCAAAATAAAAATTTCTTTACAGAAGGCAGTTTTTACACTACCATACAGGACTATTAGACTGGGATTTTCAAAGGAATTTAGAGCAGTTAGGCATCCAAATCCCACTGAAATTTCCTCTGAAAAATATCAGCTGTAGCAGTTAGTGACATGTTATAGGAGAAGCCTTTTCTTTGGAAGAACAAGATGGATTCACTCTTCTTAATATGGGTGTAAATGTGCAGAAAGGGGCAAAAGAAAGGAAATACTCTGAATCTGCAGTTGGCAGTATCATGGGTTGAAAGAATCTGTATGTTCTCATTTGTGGGGAGAATCTATTGATTCATTCACACCCAACCTGTGTTTTTGCTCAGACTGTAATCCAGGGCTTGTGTTCCTGCACAGCATTAAAAGAGGTGAGTGAGATCAGAGGGCAATGATCCTGAAACTAAAAAGCAGCCACATATTTTGTGCATGTATCTCTGATTATATACCTCTGGGTCACCCTCTAAAGTCAAGCAAGATTTGTTTCTAACAGTGACATTGATATAAATGGTATAGAAGATATACTTTTCAGCAGATACTGCAAAAGGGAGTGCTCCCTGCATAGTTGTGCATAGGAGGTCCTGCCGAAAATACTTATATATAATTTAACAAAAAAGAAGCTTTTGTGCTAAGAAATTATGGCTTAAAGCTTTCTTATTTGGGAAAATTCCAGCCTTTGTTCCATATCCCAGTTATTACAGTAAAGACTTCCAAATGGGAGATATTTTAGAAGAAAACAGTACCAGAGTGATAAGGGTACTGTGCTTATTTTTCTTCAAGCATTGGTATGCTTTTAGTTTGAGAAGGAATTTTAAAAGGTTCTAGATGTGATGGTACAAATCAAACATATTATTATAATATTTATATAAAATATGTCAAGAAAAAGGAATAACAGGGACTATTATAAAACATTGACTTAGAAACAAGAACAATGGCAGGGCCAGACCCTATTGACAATAGAGCAAAAAATGTATGAATACGTAGCAGAGGACAATAAACATTATTTTAGAAACACAAGGTTTTACTAATTAAGAACAACATTTCCTGTGCCATTCCATGTAACTGCCCATTAAATGTGGCTTTTGTGGGAGGATGTATACCTAGAAGACTTGCATGGACTGCCACTGCTAAAAATATGCACACTTTGGCCAAACCAAAGTAATGTCTCTTGTCGCTGGAATTAGTATTTCCTGCTTTGGTATCTTTTCCTGTAGGGATATTAACATACAGATAACATTAACGGAAAGAAAATTTATTAGCAATGACAGAAAGGCAAGGAAGATTGGTGAGTAAGATCCAAGGGTATGAGGGGAAAGATCAAAAAACATCACAGAGTCTATCATCAGTCTGTTCTTGGGTACCTAGGAGAGAAAGTGAAGCTTCAAAAAGATGAGAAGAAAGCTGATGATGGGGTGACAGAAGCAGCTCCTCTCCAGGACAATGACAGAACAGTAATTATAGACAACGATGACATGTGATGGAGAGCTTTACCCTCCAACTTTATGGGAAATGATCTAGGCAAAACACATGTATCAACACACTCTGTGATAGGAGGAATAGGGAAAGAAAGGAAAGGTGAAAGGTATCCTCTGCAACAGCCCTATCACCATGCTTATGCTATCAGGAGTGAGGACAACCCAAAGCAAGAGAAGCAAAGAGATGTGTCCCTCTGCAGAAGACAAGCAGGGCACTTCTGAGCTGAATGTGTGGTGGCTGGGCAGTTCCTGTGTCCTGGATACTGCTTATGGCTGCTTCTGGGAGGCCTAGCCTTCCTCTCACACACCAGGAGCCTGCAAGAATCACAGATCAGTGCTGGATGCTGCCAGCGATGATCCCGCAATGTGCGTATTTATTTCAGTTAGTGATACATATATTTACAGTCCTTCCTGTAGGCTGGAGACTAGTAAGAGAGCATTACAGGAAGTGTTTGAGCTGCAGTTGCCCCTACAGAAACACAGAACAAGTGCCAGTGTCGAAAGTCAGCCAACAGCCTCTTCCCAGAGCATCCCACTCTGTGCACCTGCAAGCCAGAGCACCAGTGAGTGGCACACAGCAGCACTGCTCCAAGGAGGGGTTTGGTGTCCCCCCTGGGATATGTGGGTGATGCACGGCCTCACTCTCATCCTACTGCTCACAGGGCAAAGGCAGGTGGGTGCCCAGCGGGAGCAGGGGCATGGTGAGAGCACCCTGTGGATGCTGCTGGCTCAGAACACGCAGCGAGGAGAGTCAAGGCCATGTACAAGCATTAGATGTAACCCAAGAGCCCTGTTGCCAGCTCCATTGAGAGAGGGTTTTTGTCCAAAGACAAATAAATGCAGAAATTTTCCCTGTTTGCATGCACGCACACATGTTCACTCTCACACACATACACTATAAGGCTCAATAAAAGATCAAAAGCAAATAAATGAAGCAAACTAATGAAAATGAAGTATAAGACTGTAATCACACCCAAGCATGAAAAAAAAAAAGCTCCAACCAAATTAGTATGTAATGCACTACTTAAGACAGATGTTTGAATAGGAACAAAAGGAAATAAGGAGGAAGCCCATACAATGCTGGTTTGAGTACTTTCAGGAATATGAAAAAAAAAAAAAAAAGATAATTTCCCATTTAGCCTGCAGCAGAAATAAGGCCGGATTCTGATCCATTGAAGATACTCTTCCCTTTGCCTTCAACAAAACCACCATCCAGCCTCTGCAATAACAGCTGAGAAACACGTTTCCTGAACAAAAAAGGGCAGGGCTGTGTCTCACTGGACTGGGGGCTCCTGGGCATGGATTAGCAGTTAACCCAGGCACAGGCTTCTGCTAGGCTCTCACAGTGCTTTTCTTTCTGCTCCTCTCTATTATTGCCCACAGTTTTTAACCATGAATATCACCAGTGTTTTTTCTTTAGCATGTAGAATTTGAGAACGTTTGTTTCCAGTTGTGATCATAAAGAGATAAACAAATTTCTGCCAGCATGACAGCTGCAGTGTGTAACTTCAGGGAATGGCCACTGTAGCAAACATGGTAGAGAGCACTGCACCTGCACAGGCACAAAAACTGCCTCCCCAAAACCGTACAAGTTTCTCAATCTATTCTATCTACTTAATCTATTCTATCTACTTATCTACTCAAAGAAGAATTAAATATCTGTTTAGAGGGAGAGAGTACACACAGTCTCAGTGACTCCCAGAAGTTTCAGAGTTTCTGGCATCAAAGTATTCAATTTTACCACAGTCACATAACTGGTTTTCGATGTACTCCTTTAGGACACACTGTATTGGATTTGGACTGATACTGATAAACTGTAAATTTATCAGTGTAATTTTGCCATTTCAGAATCTCATTCTCATATATTAGAAATGTGTGCTGTAAGATGTAATTTATACAAGATATTAATAAAATGGTCTGCTTAACTCCTCTGTTTTCCCATGCAGAAAGGCTTTCCTATTAGCATAAGAGTCTGCATCACACACCTTGTTGTTTCTTGAAGTCCTCAGTTCTCTCCTTCACAGATGGGCAGCCTAAATTATTTACTGGTACCATGGAAGGCACTCCCTGGTTCAGCAATCCTTTCACCTCCCAGAGGGGCAGGGTCATCAGTGAACCGCAGATCACAGCTAGACTGCCAGATTGTCTTTAACATGAGGTCTTGGCTATCACAGTTCTCTCCATTTCTTTCTCAAGATAGATCCAGAAGGTGCCAGGAGACACCAAAACCTGCCCATTGATGCCTGTAATCTCAAAGGTGACGCTTACCTTACATTGCTGTTGGGCAGGAATGATGATTGAGTGTCTTCAAATAGGGTTTTAAGAGCTGGATGAAGGATTTCTTGTCCAAACACTAAAAGCAGTCCTTGACTCATCACACCAGATTGAGGAAAATGGCTTTTGGAAACAAACAAAGACATTGGAAACTTTCCCATCCACTGATCTGAATGTGCCTGCAATCAGCTCAGGCACAGGACTTGGTGCACTGTCCTATCTGCACTTTGAATCTCTGAAGAATTTCTGAAGAAATCAGCTCCCTGAGTGGCAAGATCATGAGTTTGCATACTGTGAAAGGCCAGAGTCCAGGAACAGAGACACAAAGCTGAAACCTCATCCTTCCATATCTCAGTTCCATCTGAGAGCTGGGAAAAGGGAAAATGGTTTATCAGTAATTTTATACTCTAGAAGTACAAGCCCAACTCCTCCACTGCCATGCATGACAATTACTCATTACACTACCAAATCAACCTCGAGTGTCATTCTGCTGTTCCTCTGTTATAAATGAGGCTGAGAGGCACTGGAGATCTGGAGCAATCGTGAGAATTACAGTGACACCACTGCGAATTGTCTTGTATTTTAGTTATCATGGAAGTCAAAGGAATTGGCCCTTGCCAAGAAGTATCCTGCTGCTGCAGCAAGATCGCTTGTGTTTCCAGCCTACCTTGTTTATAAAGTTATACATTTACTTTGGAAGTCAGCAGAACTATCACAGATCTGAACTCCATGTAATTAGGAGGGAGCATCAGGTGATAAAAATGCAAAGTAAGTCCTAGCAAGTGAGGCAAGCAGGGTTTGGGGGTCTTGACTGGAAGGAAGAACACAGAACCAGAGAAAGTACATCCAACAATAAACTGCAGAAACTGCAGTTGGCTGTGACGCCCATCTTGATGGGCCTTACAACATTATCATAATTTGTCTCATCTGTCCTGTTCCCTTTTACTATCTGTCCATCTTCCTTCCCAACCATGCAAATACTCTCTGAGCTGGTAATCCTTGCTTGGACCCCAAAGAGGTGCCTCTGTAGGTTGCTCTTCTGTTTGATTTTTTTCATTTTTCTTTTGGGGGTTTTTGTTTTGGTTTATTTTTTGTTGTTTTCTTTTTAAAATTTTATTTAAATAATTTCTATTCCCTGATGCCAAAACATAAACATGGCAATTCATTCAAATAATTAAAGGCTCATTATTAAAACAGAAAATACTAAATAAATTAATTAAAATATTTAATTTTTAATGCACTGTGGTTTTCTATTTCTATAGAAATCCACTATTATCCACTTCTAACTGCAGAAGAATGGAAACTAGGAACTGTTTAAGAGACTAGCAGACAGAGAAAGATTTAACAAAATTAACAGATAGAGAAAGATGCCAATGAACCTCCATTTATCCCCAAATTCCATAGATTTTTTTAAAGTTGCATCTAATCTTTTGGGAAAAACAGATCTACTTGGTTGAATATATATATATATATACTTGTGTGAGGCAACAACAAAGTTTGGAATTATTTTATACGAAAATATTTTTGTAATTGCCCCTGAAAGTCAGCAATTTTCTGGTGCTGTATTAGATCATAGTATAATACCCCTTAACAGCTGAATACATGTCTGGGGCCAAGCAGCCCTGGAACAGTATTTATGCTAATTAAAACTAATTTCTTTGCAAAAGTTTTAGTCTTAGCAAACAATTTAAACTTAATGTGCACCACAGAATTTACCTTTCTTCTTATGTCAAGAAAGTATTTGCAGCAACATTGTCATTAGGCAGTTATGTTTGTGATATTAGGTACATATGATGGCAATTAGAGGCAGAACCTCCGAAAACCCTGGTAGTATACCCAGGCATGGCTATAGCTATTTTAAGCAGATTTATACTTAGGGCATCAAAGAATGTCACAAAGAGAAGAAAATATGGTAACTGTTGCTTTAAATTATAGCTATCATTACTTCAAAAGGATATTCAATCAGAAACCACTGCAGACTTAAACTATTTAAGCCTTCTGACACTGAAAGGAAAGTAGGCAGTTTCAGCCTGTCATCTCTTAATTCTTTTTTTTCCTCCTATTTTTTTTTTTTTGTGTGTGTTTAATAAAAGAAAAGTACTGTTTGGTCTAAGAAACAAGTTATAAGACCAGGAGGAATGAGTCAGAACAGGTCTCCTGATTGTTTTTGACCTTTCCCTGTCTGTCAGGCTCACTAAGTATTGCAGGTTCTTTGCTAGTTATTTTACAACAGCTATTGGAAAAATGAAACAAACCTGTGCAATGGTCTTGCTTTGGCTGCTTGAACATAACACTCAGCAGTGTTTGCCCAGCAAAACTGTTTCTGTGTCAAGTAGTAACAGGTAAAGTTTTTTCCCCTACAAATCAAAAAGACAAAAGTGAAGCCACAGTTGCTTGCACAAAATCATAAGATCATGATTAAATTGTCCAGGGGGATTCCTGACCTCTTCTGGAAACAAGAGCACACCTCCTTGTAGTCAAATGTTTAAAAGCAAGGAACTTTCTCTTCAACAAAATGTTTAGAGGTTGGCCATGGAATGGTCTGCAAAAATTAGCAGGAGTTTCAGGAGGTAAATAAAGTAAAAAAAAAAAAAAAAAAAAAAAAAAAAAAAAAAAAAAAAAAAAATTATTGTGCCTACTACCCCTTCCTGTCCAGATGCACTCAATGTCCTGAGCAAAGAGTGACAAAGAAGTGTCATTAAATTTAAAAAAAAAAAAAAAAAGAGAAATGCCTAAAGATGAGTGAAAGGGATGTTGTGACAAGAGAGGGGAGAAAAAGATGTGTCCTCTCTGCAAAATATATTCCCAAAGCAAAACGAGCACCTTATATTCCCAGCTGCAGGCAAGAAGGCAGACACAGAAGTCATTAGTTGGGAGATGGGTGGATGCAGAGGGGAATTCCAGATAATTTTGTGGTTCAGGCTTTGGGGGAGCAGCCAGCAGAGTCTGAGTAGTTTTGCCGGGCAGATGTAAGCAGCTCGCAGCCAAGCTCCTGTGTCATGACAAAGCGATATGGAGCTTGAATTACAGCACCTTCATTACACAGATACATGTATGTGAGGCAAGAGCAAAAGACCCCAAACCAAGAATCAATCCTGTCTGGCTGTTTCCAGAAAGTGGGACCATTTCTGAGGAATGTTTCAATTTTGAACGACACTGGTCACAGCCGTGGCAGCAGCCAAGGATTTCTGTCAGGGTTTCTTCCCCATGGAGTGCATGGTAAGCAGTTGAGCCCCTCCACGACCAGATGTTTCTGGCTGATTTGTCTGCTCCCCCTGCAGCTGGTTTGAGCCCCAGGCACCCAGCAGAGTAGCGGGAGTCAGGACCACAGCTCGGTGGAAGGCAGAGAGGTGCCCCAGAACATACCAAGGCAATTCCCAGCCCAGGTGGTTTCAGGAGGGTACGGCAGTGTCCCGTGGCAGCGGGCCCGGGCAGTGCCTCTGGAGCAGCCAGCTCCATGGACCGGCATTCCCAATGCCCCTTCCCCAAGTGCTGAAACCATGCTGCTTCTGCTTGATGTTGATTCTCTGCACCTACAGTGAGAGGGAAGTCAAAATCAAACAGTTTCAGCACAGAACACAGGACCTGACATTTAGAAAAATGTCTCATAAAAACAAGCAAAGGAACAAACCGACTGTAACGTGTGGCCACAATTTTCATTGCTGGTGTTTTAGCTGTATTTCAAAACATGCACGTAGCATTTCTCATAATTTGCACTGTGATTTTTAAAAAAATCTTTTCTTGGCAGAGTCTACTTTTGAAAAAACATTTACATTTCTCTGCTTCCCTTTCCAATTCAGCAATATCAACTAATTAACAAAACCGTTTGTACTGTTTATAAATTTGTACCAATCCCCACAGTGAAAAAGCAGGTTAACCAACCCACATCTAAATAAATAAACGGTTAACATATATCCTCAGCAAGATTACTGATAGAAGTTTGCTTAGGCACAGAGTCCAGAACAGCTTCTCCCCAGCAAGATTAATGTGCTTTTTGGTCTGAAACATTGTCCCAGATTGGTTATTTTTTTTCTTTTCTGCACAAGCAGGAGAGAGTACAAAGACTAGGGAGCAAGAGCAAATATCTTCCCTTATGTGAATTAAAATAAAGAAATACTACTAAGAAAAAAATTTCTGAACTCTTAAAAAGTAATTAAAGACATAATGAAGAGACAAAAGGTACTACATGGAGGAGTAGCTGCAGAATAAGCATGTAAACGGCACTAAAACCAGGAAAACCTTCTAAATGTTTCATTCCACAGGGCCACTGTCCTTTCCCAAGGGGACCACTGTACTTTTTAGGTGATATAAACTACCTCTCTGGTGGTGGTTGGTCTTGCTGGAGACACAGCAGGAAGGAGGCTGCTGGCACTGGAGCACAGACAGTCTGTGTGCAGAGTGACAGAGAAAGGGCTGCTGCCAGTCAGCTCTCTGTCTTTTCATTACAGGTAACTACTGCTTTAAGCAAGTTGTTTCAGGGATTGGAATGTAGCAATAACTGATCTAATTAGTGTAGGCTGTAATTTAGGAGGGTTCATTATGTCACACACATTATGACTCCTGAGTATTACTAAAGGACTCATTTGTAGTAGTTGAAATTAATTTCTCTGCACACATATAGCATCACCCATATAACTATAGTAGAGTAGCTTTAAGATGATCTGACATATTTAAAATCTTTGACTTTGAGCAGGCTTAAATTTCCAGACAGTAATAAACAAATCAGCAAATAGTACAGATTTACTTCTTGCCAAGAGAAGAAAAAAAAAAACAAGTAATGCCTACTTCAGAGTGAAATGGCAAGTAAACTCTGTGACAAAACTACAAAGGAAACTAATAAATCATGCCAGAGGAAATATATACCATAATTAAAGACACACACACATACAATCTTGACAGAGACTTTGCATTTCTGGGTACAATACCTGTTTACTTCATGTAACATGGAAAAAGTTTAATGGCTCCTTGAGAGAAGTCAGTTATTTATTATTTCTGCTTTAAAAACCCCAATGAGCCTTCCCTAAGCAGAAAAGCAAGCCTACACTCCAGGTAACAAACCAACCATACGAATTACAGAACAAGACAAATGCATAAGTGTATAAGCAGCTTTCAGTACTACAATGCTGAAGTAAAAAACAGGTTATAATTAAGTTTAATTTAACCACTAAAAAGGTTACATATATAACCCCTGTTATTTGCTTCCCTTCAGGGGTCTCTCATCAACTAGGCATTTCACAGCTCTTTGTTTTTATAACTGAAAAAGTTCTTTCCCACACAGATACAAATATGCTTTTCCCTTTGACTTACATAGTGTCTGAAGTAAAAAAATAATAAATTCTTCTGGAGAGAGCTTATGCCTGTGCTTAACATTATCAGTCCTTAGAGCCCCTGCCTGCACCTTCTTAAATCAATATTAAAGCCTCTGTTAATTTCATTTGTTTGTGATCCTCACTCAAGGGGAAAATGCCATCATGACATTGACATTAGTGACTTCTGTGGTGTTCTATTCTGAACACACTGATCTCCAGACCTGATCTAAAATTAACTGAAATGAATTAAGTTTTTACTTACTTTCATATGATTTGCATTGGACCTGCCTTCTTTTTAGGAGTCAGAACTCATGTTATTTTTTTCTCAGCTTCCTTTTGAAAATCTAAATTTTAAAAAATTCAGTTTATAAAGTAGAATATCAGTATTAAATTCTGTACACAGAACACAGCACTGCTCAACCAGAAATGTCAAGTTGTATATGAGGCCAACAGGAAAATGCTGCAGCATGAGTTGTTTTTGTTCATTGAAATATGTTTTAGGGGCTGGAAGCACCCTGGACTAAAATCTAAATCTAAAATCTAAATCTAAAACTTTAAAAATTATTTTAAAAAAAATTCTTTCCCTTAGAAAGCTAAAGACCTAACTGGATGACTTATTTCCATTACTTTCTAACCCAGATGAGGGTTCAATACCTCTTAAATGGTTTCCTAAAATCTCAAATATAAATTTAATTTCCAGATACAAATTAGATTCCCATTCTCTTACAAAACCTTGTCTAATGCTGTTACCTCCAGTATCCTTTTTGACTGTCTAGGTATCAAATGTATTTCTAAGTGGGTACCAAACCAGATAGAAAGACTGACTGTATTTAGTCTTTAATTAAATGCTGGTAGATTTCCTTCAATTGCGTTAAGCTCAGAAGTGAGAAAATATAATTACATGATGCTCCTACACAGGCAATGATCAGCATTCTTGCATGCAAGGTGTGGTAGCACAGTAAGCTAAGGATTACTTCTCAGTTTTAGTTTTATATTGAAATTCTCATAGCTCAGGAGAAGCCCTATTTTGTATGCATGAAATATTAACCAGGCAATTGTCCTAAGGATGCAGTGGATTTATTAAAGTCCATTAATCTGATTAATAATTGGATTGCTGACAAGCTAAGTGTCTCAGTGCTGTTAAAACTAAGTATATTTTAAACGTATCTGACTTCCTCCCATTGTCTGTCATCTCACTGAAGATGTGGGCAAATACAAGGTTGCTATCATAAGAGGTTGCTACCCTGTGGAAGCCCCAGTATCATTAACAAGCAGAGGAAAGCCCCAACATGAAGAGCTGGTGGATTGTACAAGGTTTTCAAACATACTGAGGCAGGAATTGAATGACAGCAGAAAAGGAAGTTAATCTTTAACACTCCTGTTCTAAATGGAAATATTTCCAATACTAGTGAACTCCTGCAATTTCCACATGTTCATCTGAAACATTCCTTTGTGTGGACATGTTCTACGTGATGTCTTGGCAGAAACCAAGAGACACAGACTCTGATCTTAGCTCTGCCACTGACCCGCCCCATGACCCCGGATAAATCATTCCACTGTTCTGTTTCTCTTCTTACTTTTGCCTGTCTTGCTTTTTTAGAGCACAAGTTCTTCATACAAGAAGCCAGCCTCTAGTTACCTTCTTGTCTGACATGTTGAGGCCCTGATCTCAGATGAAACCTCTAGGAACTTTTGAAAATAATAAAAATAGTGGTGAGAAGCAGATGGTGCTGACATTCCCAGCCCTCACTCCATCCCAGGAGATACACCAGCATCAGCACAACCACACCTACAATACATCATCATGGATTTTAGCTATAGGTTAGGGGTTAGAGAAGCAGTCATGCCTTAGTGGGGCTATAGGTGAGAAAATAGACCTCTTTAGTCTTTCCTGCTCACTGCTGGAAGTCTAATTTACGTTAAATAATAGAGTTATTTTTCCATATTAAGAGCATCAGATGAAGACCACAAACTCTAAACTGGAGAGCCAAAGCAAATTGTATCAGCAATCTAGGCTAAATTAAGGTGAGCCATTCTTTGTCTTTCACTCCTTTCCCTCAGCACTGTGCTGAAGACAACAAAGTGTATTCAGACTAGAATAAGACATAGCTCCTAGTTAAGGAAGTCTCAAGATGTGGCATCTGCTTGGCTGAAAGAATTCAAATTCACACCTCATCCACCTCCGAAGAGCACTTGAATTATCGGTGTATCTTATCCAAGACTGGAGGATTGACCCTGCTCTGCTACTTCTCTGCTACTTTGGGCCTCAAGCTTGGAAGATTTAAATCATGGTCCGGTTTAGGATCTCCATTAGGCACACAGTCACTCAAGAAGGGCACAGCTCCAGCAGGGCTGTCTCTAGAACCTCCTAAATTCTCCTTAGTATGCTGGCTTCTGTGACTCCTACTCCCAATTGCCTCAGACAGCTGACTTGGCTGAATCCCTCTTACACCCTTGTCTTACCAGGAAGACAAGCTCAGGCACGGCCTCAGCAGAGGTGTTATACAAGGAACAAGGTAAGAAAGCCAATCCCAACCTCCATAGGAATGGCCAACCTGTGACACTTGAGCTTCATGACATTGATGAGAAGATTGCATACAGCTCCTGTGCTAAAACACATCATGTCTGGCACCAGGACTGTGTTGCTGGAAAACCCTCTGTGTGATTCAGATCTTCAGCTATGGGATGTTGTAAGTCTTCAAGAACTCCGAAAAACAATATTCCAGGCTACACTGGGATGTGATTGTGTGCCCATTCCAGCCCCTGTGCAAAACTGAGATTCCCCATGGCAATTCTACCACCTCACACCTGAAAGGTTCTGCCTCTGTGTCTAAGGCAGGTACCTGCCCAGTGCCTCTCAGGTGTTGGAAAATTTTGGTATACAGTCTGTAAACTGGAGGAGGATTGGCCACATCCTCACTATCACCTCTGTCTCCACCAGCAGTACCGTGTGCCTCCTTCAGCACAAGAGTTTCGGTGTCCTGGAAACTTCAGCAGAGCTGTGAAAGCTACCAAAAGGAATCTAGATAGAGGATATATACCCTAAATCACTAGGACAGATTAATTATAAAACTTCTGCGTCACTTCTGAGCCACATAAAATAGCAAAGAAAACTAGTAGCAGTTTTGATAAACAGGCTTTAATACTGTGGGCCCAAAAAAACCGCTCAGAAATACAGAATAAAGTCAAGACTGCAGGATATAAGAAACTCATAGTTTTTATCCTTTCCAGCTTTTACCCTTCCTCCTTTTTTTAAAGTAAGCTTGACCTACTGTGACTCCTAGAAGTTACCTGCTGGGCACATCAGAAATATTTCAGTAACTAGAGAATGAGAAATATATATTAGACCATGGAATAGAAACCAAAATGAAAGCTTTACCATTAGGAATATTAATGTTGGTACTGTCTGAGTTAAGACAGTTACAGACTGGAAGACTCAGTTGTTGCCCTTAGTTTGTGTAAGTAGGAATATCAGCAATTCATCCTGTGAAAAATGGTACTTCAGCTGGTAGAGCTGGAAGGGAAGAGTGCGAGAAATTGAGGCCTTTTGTCCTGGGTTACATGTCTAAGGGCTAGAAAAACCCTACTACCTTTTTTTTTACCTCTGTAGAAAACAAATAAAATGAAACAGAAGGAAAGAAAAAAGCTCCACCAACAACATAGCAACCTGACAGTGATGTGTATAATGATCTTTGGCAGCCTAAGATAAGATCACAGCCCTTGGGACTGTTGGAGCCTGGAGCTAACAGACCCCTGCTTTGGGGAAACACTAGAAGTGTACAGAAGTAAAAAAGTTCTGTTCTCATATTAAAAAGAAAGGAGAGGTATGTTGCTAAATCTATTCCTTCTGAAGTAACCTTTGAAAATATAAATATATGAAAACATCTGAGTCACTTCTGCATCCATGAGTGAGTGATTCCCTCTACTCTCACCAGTAATACCAGGAAGGGCTGCTCTACTCCCAGTTTCTGCCAGGAATTATGCTCTGCTTAGTTAGGCAGTGCAAGTCACCATGCAGATATCATTCTCCTGTTAAAGTCGCTATAGGCGTATTTTTTCTAATGCAAACTTGTGCAAAAATTTTAAATCCAGCATATAATGAACGGGGTTCATCTAAATTGCTGCTGTCACTATCCTAGCTCCCTCTGATCTTGGGAACAAGCCTGTCCTTTCAGGGAGAGATTGTTTGAAATGTCTGTAAGATAAGTGAATTAAAAAAAAAAAATCTGTTCTGTTCCAAGAAAAGATCCAGAAACATCTCAAAGTCCACAAGCGGCTTTGCTGATTCTATTGATTCTAGATAGAAGGTGTGAAATACAACAACTAAATGGCAGTACTAGTGAAAAATCAAGTTATTTATGGTCCTCTTCAGCTGGATTAGTTTCTCTAAATAATTCCTTGTTTATCTGTGTTAGTGTTTGGACTAGTGCAGTGGGAGAAAACAGCAGGATGGGAGAAAGTTTATTTTTTGGGACGCTATTTAAGCACATGTCAAACCATGCACTGGCTGCTGCCGAATACTGAGCTCTTATGAAAATCCAGCCCTTTCCTTGGGTGCTGAACAAAGGGAAGCCATGCTACTGGTTAGCTTAAAAGACTGGTACCAGAAAAATCAGAGGGTTGGCAGACCTGTGCATGCTTGAACAGAGGAAAGTACACTATAAAGAAATGTTGAGTGGGTGGAAAGTGCAGGGAGCAGCAGTCCTGTGAATCACTTCCTCCCCCAAGGCCTTGCTGTCATTAGGAGTACAGGTGTGTGGTTTTAAAAACACATGTTGTCCATACTGATATTTTAACAAGCATTAGTCAAAGCAGTAGCAGTTCTAACAGGCATTTACTGGTCAAGATGAACCCTAGGCTCCCCCCTCTGGGTTGGCACAGTTAGCTAGCATGTTAAAACTGTTGCTGCCTAGTCCAAGAAAGGATTTTAACATGAGTTAAAAATAAAGTCCTTTTTGTACATGCATGGCTTAAGAGAGAAGAGTCCAAATCCCTTCTTCCAGCAAGAAGAATAGAAAGAAGCAGCAGAAAAAGAGGATTAGAAGCAGCATATGTGCTCTGTCCTGCCTGTTTACTTACCAAGATTTTATTTTGCTTTGCTCCATTTACCGAGTGTGCCACTGGATGCCAACCTAATTAATTTCTCTATGACCTTTCAAACCAAACCCACCTACAGAACATGGTCAAGGCATGGATTTCTGGAGCCAAGTGCCCACTGGTACAAGAACAGGTAAATGTTTTGCAAAGCAAACTCTTTTGAATACGGTAGTTTTCACCAACTCAAAATCTTTCATCTCCTTAAAAGCATTAGAAACAGAGGATGAGGCAGATGCTCCCACATCCAGCCAGCTCTGCCACTGGGAAATATACAAAAAGGTCTCTGGCGTTTTCTGAGGTGTAAGACAAGGCAGAATTTGCCCCAAAAGCATGAAAGCAAAGTTTACGTCCATGCCGTGCAGCTGTATTACACTAAATACTGAATTTGGAGCTCAGTGCCTAGTACTAATCACTCATTCTGAATCAATTTGAACGTACACTCTCTAGAGGCAGCAGAAGTCTAAACTGAAACACTGTAGGAAATAAAATGTCATTTAACTGGAAAAAGGAAAGAGCCTAGTGAAAGTTAGAGAATTCAAGGGGCACTCCTTTCTGCTGCCATTTGTCATATATGACACAGGAATGTTGACATCATCCTCTGATAAATGACACTGGCACCTGCATCAGAGGGATATTCTTCAGCAAAATAGAAGTCTGAAAACCCAGCAGCAGGGCACTACTAGTAGGTTCCAGGAGCTTGCAAGAAAGGAAAGATAGATGACGGTAATTTTCTTCCAAAGAGAAACATAAGACTTTTTAAGAACCATTCCCTTTTGCTTCCCCTTCTGCTCCCTCTGGGCTTTGGCAAATGATTCTGTTTTCTAAATCTAATAGCATCTTAGACACGAGCTATATGTTATCCAAGAGCTAACTTGTGGCACTCGTGCCACCACCTAGTCTAGGAGGATAAGTGTCAAGCAGAGAGTTCCAGAAGGCATTCCCATGACAGAGAGCTTCAAAGTGGCCAGGCTGGCCTTCTCTTGTCCTAGGCCAGTTAGAGATGTCAATGAACAGACTATTCTAGCTCCAGTCCTTCCAAATCTCACCTTTGCATTCACAACCTGTGATGCAGAGACATTCTTCTCTTAGAAAGAGCAGGAATACGTGTCTCCATCCCACTCCTGTATGCTGTACAGCTGCAGGGTGGGTGTGTGGCAGAGGAATTCTCTTGGGAAACTTCTGCACAGGCACACAAAGCCTGCTATGGTGGGATATGACATCAGCAGGCAAAAGTAACTAAAGAAATTTTTTCTCATCTTAAGAAAGTTACATCACCAGTTTTCTGTGTTGAAAAGACAAAGGCCAGTGAATTAACTGTAGTTGTGAGGGGAAAGTCCTGCTACACTTAAAAATGAAAAGCAGACAGATGTGTTTTCTCTGTCAGATTTTTTCACTCGGTTGGCTCATGGAATTTGTGTGCGGCTTGATTTTTCTTCTAATTGTATGACTTATTTATGCCAGAAAAGAAGGGGAAAAAAATCTATTTGACTTGAAACAGCAGGTTGTGAAGGCAAGCACACGAGCTCTGTGACCAAGATAGCTTGATTCACCATCAGGAAACCTGCAACCCATGCCAAGTACCTGCCTAGCTACTGGCCAGTCCTAGTTTGTTCTAACTTGCTAAATACTGTCCAGTTCATTTGTCCCTTTCCAGAGCCATCTCCAGGGACCACCATGCAGTGATACAGACTAATAGCCCAGCAATATGCCAAGACATATCCTTTTCATCCTGCACAGCCAGCACTGTCTTCCAGACCTCTGGGTGCATGAGGGAGGCTGGAATCTGGATGAAGAACAGTTGGCTTAAAACACACCCTGACAAGCCAATACTGGCTGAAAGGAGAAAACACTGGAATGAAGAAGCAGCACATGGGCTACCCTTCATATGCAGGGCTCCTTCTCCACCACTGTTAAAATATTATGCTGCTCTTGGCTCCTCCTGAATCTATCTTTGGTACTGAGGACTAGAGCAGAAGCAATCTCTGCACTCCTGATTCTCCTGATGGGATAACATCCCCACATTCATATCTTCAGTATTGTCAGGTTGGATTGTCATAAACTGAGCTATGTAACACATTCTCCAGGAAAATACACTTTCATCTTCTAACTCAGAGTAGCAAAAGAGAGCATATCATACTGATCTGCTCTTCAGACTCCTTTGGACTAGAAACTGGCTAATTAAGCTGCAGGCTTGTGACTGGTGAGTCCCAGCCAGCTGGGCTGGGTGCCTTCCCCTCAGAAAGCCCAAGACTTTCTGCATCATAGTGAAAGGGTAACAGTAACTACGGAGGCTGACCCCTTGGCTTGATGGGGTTAGGTCAGCCCCATGTGAAAAGGCTGCTTTGGGAAAAGGTAATTAATTTTATCTCATCATGTCACACGTGTATGGCTACTATCATCACAAAAGGTAGTGATGTAATTTTCATATTCAAACAAATATGAAAATTTAAGTGCTCAGGCTTGGCTGAACAACTTTCTTCAGTCCATTCTTCAGAAGAAAACCATAAATTCAGGGACTGACAGAAGCAGTGAATTCTTACAAATGTAGGTGAGATAAGAGATTTTTTTTATTGTACACATTTTTTTTTTTTTAATGGACATTATTATCCTTATAGTCTTGATACTTCTAACAGCTTTCCCACAGCAAACTATTACTTGATTAGTTTATAACATTTAGAGCACAGCAATGATGACGTAATTTTGTTCTAATGAAGATAAATATTGTCTCAGAATGTCAAAATGCACCACATCACCCATTAAGTGTTATGATTTCGAAATACCCTGAAGAAAAATCTTCTGGGCTGGTTGCAGGAAGATACACGCACATATACATCTGATTTTGATTAAAATACAAGTTATTGAAAGGTTCAGTTCAGTCCAAGTCTAGAATCAACTGTTCAGCCCCATAGATTTAAATACAGAATAAGGGAAAAAAGCCCTCCTAGGGCTCTCCATGTTCTCCATGCATTGGCCAGACAATGATCTAATAACAGCAGTGACTTTGGGGATATTTTTTTATCTGCTCTGAGCCCAATTAAGTGACTCAGAGGTAACGTGGCATTTCACTGATGTTCTGTTGGACCATGTTGTGCTTGTAACTTTATCCTGAAGGAGGCTATTCATAGCAGGCATTCAGGAATGCTGCAGAAGTGGTAATTTGAAGATGGTTGCAAACACATTTGTGGATACAAATGAGGGAGCCACAGGTTTTCATATCTTATCTCTGTAAAAGCAAGTATAAAATGGCAGGGCAGGAGAACAGGGGGTTTCTCCCAGAGCAGTGATGCCAGACTGATTCTTCATCCAGGCAACAGCGGGGGCCTCCTGATCGTTTTGATTATTACACTCCTGACATCAATCAGGAGTGCAGAATCAGGCCCTTAGCACTGACAAAACTGTGCTCAATCTTCTCTGACCTCTCATTTGAAAGTATGCTCAGACACAAATGTAAGACACAGAAGATTAAGGAGACAGGGGCTAGAAGCAGGAAAGCTGAAGGAAAATATGCTATAAATATGAACTTGGTCGTATAAAAAAGATTAAGTATAAAAGACAGCTTTCTTGTAACATCCAGCTGTTTCTCCTAAATATTTCTAGCAAACCTAAATATGTATAGTTTCAGAAATGTACCGAAAGGGAATACTAGCACTTCACTTAAAAAACACTCCGTAGGATTGCTAGCGGTTTTGAAGCTGCAGCGCTGAGATCTGTCAGGATAGGACAGGAGTTATTTCAACAGTACTAAGTAGCTCTCCCACTGCTTTACTGCGGATTGATCAATTTTCACCCTTTCTTGCCTTTCTGCAGTCACATACAGATGTAAAAGAGATTAAGGCTCTGTGGAAATAAAATAAAATAATAAAAAAAAAAAGACACCGAGGACTTTTTTGACTTTCCCTGCAATAAAGTGCAGGGAGAGGTGAATAAAGCCACACAACAGACAGTAACAAAATGACAAAGGTCCTGACTGATAGTTTATTGAGATGACAACTCAGTGAGACTTTAGACATCTCTGCCACGAAGACTATTTTTTGTCTTTTCACAAGTTAAAACATATGTACGATCAAGACAACTGCCTGCCTATCTGTTGAAGCTTGTTTCTCCCTATTACCTCTCTCTAACAGAGCCGTACCTGACTGCAAAATAATCCTTCTCCTTTTTAATGTGTTTTAGAACTACAGTTTGACAATGCTTGAAAGGAAACCAAAGCAAAATAACAAACCATTATCAATATATTATTTATGCAGGATCCAAAAGCTGAGAAACATCACTAACAAGTCACTTAAATTTTCAGCCACAGATCTCAAGTATAGAAAAGCATCATTATAAATACCTGGCTGCTGGGAAAACAGTGCAGTGGAATGACTGCATGGTCTCAGTGAGAAGAGTTTGACTGCTGCCTGTGCAGCACTTCTTACCAGTGCAAAAGGAAAGTAAGAGGCTTTTGTTTGCCTTGGCAGCATTTTATACTCCATTTCTTTTGGTGCAGAGCTCTGCACAAGCTCCAGACCGCAGAGGACTGATCTCTGGGCTCCGGCTCCCCATTCAGTCCCTGACCTCTGGCACCAGGACTTTTGCCTTCCAGCTCAGAGTGCTGTTGACTGGACCTTGCTGAACACAGCATCGAGGCTCTGGAATGCCTCAGATTTAGCTTTAGACACAATAAAGATTAAAAATTATAGAGCACAGTGGGAATAAAAGAGATGGGTTGCCCACTCTGACTATCCATCACTGTTTCCCATGTCTCTGGGCAAAAGCAAAGCAAACAGCCCAAAGACAAAAATAGGTTGTACGTATTTTTAAATGTTTTACTTTCTCACTCTTAGGCTAATAAAATTCAGAAATAGAGAAGGCATTGATTTTATATTTTCCAAAGTCATTAGTGTAAGAGGACCCCTACAATTTATATTTTCAAATGATAAAATATTGAAGCAATGTAGTTGAGATTTTTCAGCACGGAGTGCCTCTTACGCAAATTTCACTCTTTTTTATCTACGGTGTTTATATGTAACTATATCTAGTTGCACAAAGCAATTAAACAAGCTTCTGCACAGTCATATGACAAGTGAGAATCAATAAGGTTATATATTTGTTTTGAGGTTTAAAGTGTGAAACTGACTGAAAGCTGGATGGTTTTGGAATTAAGAGAACACTCACACTGAACCTGATCCTGTCAGATGATCTTAAGGTCTCGGATATGCCAAACAGAATTTAAAACGAACAATTTCTGTGATAATGCCAAAAGTAAGAAGAATATTAGATATTTCTAGGAATTCTGGTTTGTGTCTTCTTGGCCAACTCCAGGATTTTGTCAGGGACTGTTGACTATTGAAGGCAGAACTGTCCTTAGCTTGAGATAAAAGATCTTAAGGTGATGGCTGTAGATGGGGCAGAGAGAGTGTGCCAAGTTACAGATACATATGTCTGGTAGTTTATTATTATTAAATATGAGAAAAGCCCTGAATACATACACAGATTCCCACAGACACTAATGCACAAATCCATGCATTTTAGAACAAGGCTTCCCTGACAGCGTTTGTTGTACTTTGATGTCAGTCTAAGGAAATATGTTGGCAGCTCCTCCACACAAAAATCTATTTTCCACAAACATCATATTCTGCCAGTATAAAATTCATCATCCAGCCATACAAAGGACACGGGGCCAAGGGCCTTGAGTGACACACCAAAAACCTCAAAACACATGTTTGAGCTGCCACATGACTTGTATAACACTATTCACATACAGCATGAAACTGGAGCGCTGTAAACCACATCTTCATATTTTGCAACATCCTGTAAACTCATTGCAGGGAAACAATAACAGATACTAAAATGGTTTGGCCACTGTGATGATAGAGCCCAGATAATTTTTTTTTTTTCTTCCAATAAAGGGGTGAAGGGTGAATGGATGGGAAATCAGTCCTGCTGTTCAGTCAACCCTAAATACCCAAGTTGTGCATCTCGGTAAAGAATAAAGGTACATCATATTTCAGCTGCTGTTCAGTGGAAATAGGGTATTGCTGAAGTCATTTAATTGGTGACTTGAGGCCACAGGTCATATATGGAATTGAGATAATTCCAAAGGAAGCATTTTAATGATATAAGGAAAAAGGTCCACTGTGGGCCAATATCTTAATAAAGCAGGAGGAAGAGAGGCTTTCATGGAACACTGATTTAGTTAATTTTCCAGGATTTAAATGGAAAGATACATTTCATACCCAAATTAAATGGATGTGTGAACTAGATAAGAATTATCAACATCATCTATTCTAAATTACTTCTATTTTTGTCCTATTTTTTCAACACTGGGAGAACAATTTAGAAAGTGTTCATTAAATTAATATTAGTAAGCACTGAGATGCTTTGCTTTATCATTTGTCTTGATGGGTAATTGCTGAGAAGGCAGCAATTCCTGCAGGCTTTCTAGACCTGCAAATAAACCAGCAATGATCCAAAACTCAGAATATGAAAACTACAGAAAAGGAGAATTCAGCTCTGTTTTCAAGTCTCAGTTTAATAAATCTTTTTGGTGGTTTTATGACTAATGTAAGACTGAAAGTAGGCAAATTCCATCTGTGGTTCATCTGAGTAGGAGCAAACACACAGTAACAGTAATATATCATGAAAAAAGTGCTGGGCAATTTAACTTGAGTTCTATGATATTTTAAAGGCAGGAAGTATATTTGTGAAAGTGCCCTTTTTCTTTAATCAGAAAAATCAATATATGTGGAACAAGGAGAATATTTATCTTTGAGATAATAGCATGAGAGATTTGTACAGAGCACTTCTGGCTCTCTAGCACAGAGCTGCCTCACCTCCCAGCACAAAGGAATGTATTTATGCATTGCATGAGCAGCCTCCTTGCACAGCAGTTGTGCCTCCTTGTCCCAGGCCAAGTTATCTCAGCACACGTGGTGCAGGAGGGTTTTGCAGCCCGAAACCACCAGTGCCCAGCCCAGCTCTTCCCCCTCACTGTAAGCCTGTTGGTCAGCCTTACACTTGAGCTATATCCACACAGTGAGGAACTTGCAGCATCCTGATTATATTAATTTGTCTCAGAAATTATTATTAGACTCCTGGGGACTTTGGGCAGTACTTTGCTCAGGGGGGATTTATTCTCCTTGCAGCAGTCAACTCCATGGCTGCTTCTTGAGACATTCTGTTATTGAGAGCTGCAGCAATTCCTGTGACAATATATCAGGGGTAAATTCTCTTTTGATACTGCTGGAAAATCCTTGCCAAGCTGACACTACATATTAAAGGCTTCACAATAACAAAAGGTAGAAATTAAATTGAACAGGATATTAATACCTTGTAGTTGAGGAAATGATTTTTCCTTTTGATTTTACTTTTTGCTTTGTGAATTAGCCAAAATCTGCAGCCCTGCACAAACTGAACCAGCTCTCCAGGTTCTTCACAAAGCACCAGCAGTGGCCTTCCTCCCCCAAATACATGGTGACAACAACCACCTCCAATACCTCCTCCACTAAAAACTCTCTTCAGAAACCTGTCAAGTTTAAAATAATCAAATCTTCATTCTGCATCCCCTCCATATCTTATATTCATCCTATTATTTTCCAAAGCAGCAGCTATTAGTTGGTGATTAGCACATCCCAACAGCCTACAGATGTGCAGAAAAGGTTTAAAACATGAAAAAGGTTTTCCACAGTGCAATTTCATTCTGTTTCTGCTGCACACTCATATCTTTTATTTCCTACTTTCTTTCACTGCTACAGAAGGTATTCCAGTGCATAGATTCAAAAAATGTGAATAAACACTACCTGGACTAAGACATTTGGACAGAGCCACACCTCTGGTATCTCCTGTATTTTGAAGAGAGACAGACTGAAACACCTGGGAGCATTAAACATCACAAACTTACTGACAACATTACTTCCAAAAAGGCTGAAAGTGTTTCTGTTGCATAACATACTCTGGTGGGCTCAGGACACTTTGATTACACACCTTGCTGAGCCACTGTGACTCATTAGTGCTTCACACTCTGGGGTGTGAACTGGCTTGTGGCTGATGAGACTTGTATATTGAGGTTCACATAGGGTAAAATCTGTTACTGTCCTTCCAAAAAGTTCCTATCACTTATGCATCCCACTGATGAAATTCCATAGTCTAGGACCCAGTGATGGTTTTATTCTGATAAAGTGCACCAGCTGTTGCAGGACCAGGGGGACAAGAAGCTTTCAGAGCTCCAAGGCTGCACTGCTGCCTCACAAGTCATACTGGCCCAAAAGAAAGCCCAGCCCAGCCAACCAGGAGTGCTTCCTATGTCAAGGTAAGAAATACCTTTGTAAGAAATTTTCACAAATTGAAATTGTCTCTCTACCTTAAAGGATAAGCAAATTGACTACTGCAGCCAAAAGGTGCATGTTTGCAAACCTGTGTTTGTAGAGCAGTTCCAGTCCTGTGCACATCCCCTGGCTCCCCCGGCCCGCCCTGACTCCTGGGCTCCAGCAAAGCATCTTTCCATGGCTCCATCTTGCTGTGGCTCTGTGGGTGGTACATGGATCCGCTGCACACATCAGGCTGTTCTTTTGTCTCTCTGCAGCACCTCCAGCAGAGGGTAAGGGCTGGCTGTGATCCCTTTGTCCAACAAGTCTGAGGAGAGCTGTTTTGGTTATGTCTAGGCAGCCCCATTACGTAATGGAAGAACTGCTTCAGGAATAATGTGCCAACATACGTCTGTTAACTGGATCCTCACTAAAATCCTTATATTGGCATGAGAGGTGCACGCACAGATACACGTATTGAACAGAAACCCATCTGTATGTATGATCTTCAGGGACTGACTTTTAAAAAGCATTAGGTTGCAGTATTTGTACATTATCCAGGCTGAATTTAATTCAGCTTTCGGAGTGCTGGCATGGCACAAATTAGCTGGTCTGCATGCCAGCAGCCATCACTAGTGTAACAGCAGAGCCAAATTGGGGAAACATTAAGAAGCACTCTTTGTGTACATAATTGTGTGTTTACAAATGAGCCATTTGAATATTATATAGTTAGTCCTGTGCAACATGGAGATGGGAGTCATAAGAGTAAGAAAATTTGGCATCATGGTTTGAAACTCTAGCCAAAACCATCATTTAATCCAGACAAAGAAAAAGATCGACCAATTATGCCAGTAAGTTTGAAACAGCACTATAAAAAGAAAAAGTGACATGGCATAGGTTTGTGGTTCCTAGCTAATGGAGCTAAAACCTAGCATCAGATGGTTTGTATTTTACATTATTGTCAAACAAAAATAAATCATCAAAAACATGGCAGATTCAAGCCTAACTGGCAAGACATACCATTAAAAAAAGCAGCTAGTGGTTGAAGTGAAAATTAAGAAGTGCTGTTCATTCTCCCAGAAATGCTAGGGCTAACCAGAAGAACCAGCTCGCCCTTACAGGCTCTGCAATTGATTCTCTTTTTTTCTGTAAGCAAAAGGCTGCAGTGTCATAGCTGAGTTCTGGTCCAGAGAGATTTTGCTTCCTGATATTCAGAGATTAGCATATTAAGTGCATTATATACTTTATTTACGTAACTACTGTGTTATGGCACAGTTAAAATTTTGTTGGCATTTCTATTGCAACCCCCAGTTTCACAGCCTGTAGTTGTGATTAGAGATTATGTCCAGATGACCGTCTTTACATGGGTCAGGGAGAGGGGAGATTTTGTATTTATTTTTAAAACATATTTCAGATTTCCAAAAGAAACAACAAGCTGCCAAAGATACAGCAGTCTAATCAATATATCAGTACTGGCAGGGAACAAGTATTCTTCCAAGAGGAACTGATCTTTCAAACGTGAGAACTGACAGATGCTCAAATGACTTTATTATTCTGTACATTACCATCAACCCCAAACATTCACATATGATAACCTGGGTCCCAAAATTAGAAGCTTTCCTTAAAAATTACAGAACCTAAAAATTACAAACTTAGAGATCATTTTATATTCCTTGCATTTTTTGAAGCTATCAACTTCAACATTATCTAGCTTTTCTTGGCACTGTATAGGCTATACATTTCCTAGCTAAAGAATTCTCCATCCTTTGAATTCAGGAGACAGACCTATGTAAGAGTCATGATAAAGGCAAGAAATTTTCCAGCCCTGTATTACACTACATTCTAGTTTTCTATTCTATGTTTTTTTTATACCTGTCAGAAGAAAAAGAGTAGCCATTTTGAACATGTTCTAGTCTGTATTTCCAAACATTATGAATTTCTTTCCAGAAGCACTCCTGGTTGGCTGGGCTAGGCTTTCTTTTGGGCCAGTATGACTTGTGAGGCAGCAGTGCAGCCTTGGAGCTCTGAAAGCTTCTTGTCCCCCTGGTCCTGCAACAGCTGGTGCACTTTATCAGAATAAAACCATCACTGGGTCCTAGACTACAGAATTTCATCAGTTGGATGCATTTAGTTTCTACCACAGACTGATGCAGAAGGGCAAGGAAACCAAGAAAACCTTCCAGGCAGATTTTGCCCAGGCAGGTTCTGTGCTAGTCTCTTCCATGGTCCTGGCATCACAGGCGACTCAGAGCCCTGAGCATCCCTGATCCCTGCTCCCCTGGCCACTGCAGGATAGCACAATGACTCCATGACTGCATCCCCTGCAGTGCATTTCCCTGCCTGCATTGAAGGCCCACTGTTAGAGCAGCTCTACCGCTGAGTCTCCACCAGCAATTTCCTTGCAGCAACTGAAGCAGAGCATTGGCTTGAAGTGTTTGCATTAGACCTCCTCCCATCCTTGCTATAGCTCCGATGGGGATTTAATGTAAATTTTAAATAGCCACATCAAAAATTCCGGCAAGCTTTACTTTAAATTGCTAGCATAGACAATGCCTTGCTCCAGATGACTTGGCAGCTCACATTTTGAGCACAGGACATGCAGACATGACTCAGGGCCAGATTCCCAAAAGCAGCCAGGTGTCTGGAAGAGCAGGAGAATGTCTACATGCATTCAAAAAGCAGTTTAATTGACTATTTTAATCTTTAATTCTAGTCTATATTGTTCTAAATCCCAGTGACTCTCTGAGAGACTCAGGCTCTTCAGCGCCTTCGTTGCTTTATTGAGAAGATACTAATGGCCAGGTTTTAAATGACATTTAGAGTCTTAACTCTCATCTGGCCCTAAGCCATGGAGGAGCTTTGAAATTTTTACCCGCCCTGTTTTCTAACTCGAATGGAAAAATGAAGAGGTGACATATTTTATAAAGAAAAATTAGATTCTGCTTAAATGCAAAAAGGTTGTAAAGGAACACTAGGGTTGTCCAGCACCACAGTTCACTTCACATAGATCTCAGATGCCTACACACTCTCACCCAGAAAAATGACTAAACAAAACCCTTATTCATAATTTTTCTATAAAAAGTTATTTCTTCAGAATTCAAAGAATATCTTTCTACTAATAAACCTTGTGTAAAAACAGGTTTGGTTTAAAAAAAAACCTCAAATTTTTGGCTTATGTTACATCCTAGATCTTTGTCACAAGGAAGTGTTTATGCATAAATTATAAAGTTCTGAAAATAAGTGGTTATAGAAGGAATGAAAACAATCCAGACCATTACCTGTAACGGCAGACTGGGACAATGTTGACACATGCACACACATTTCATATTTATTGACAAGTTACAGTGTTTACCAATTTCTAATTTTCTGAAGTTGGAAAGTCTGTACCACATGTGGAGCCAAAGGCTAAGGGCAATATTTCACCACTGAGGTGAAATAACCCATGAATTTACCTGGCAGTAGATCATCTTAAGATATACCATGTGGTGAGGCTACATCAATGAGCAGTTCTTTCAATCCCCAAGATTACCGTAAATTATTCACACTGCACTATGCAGAGGTAAAAATCTGTAATCTGCTGAAGCATCTCACCTTGCTAAAGTAAACACTTGCCTTGTTTGGATTAACAGGAAAGTGCTCCAACCAATTTAGAGCAAACTTGGCCATTCTCCACTCAACCAAACACTTACGAACCTTCAGTTAGTTTATCCTTCCAACATATTATGGAAATATTAGTATTTGCTGCTCTGAAAAATACTTTTTTTGGCATCTTCATATCCCATCCGTATTCTAAGATAAACACTGACAGCTGACGGTATTCAGGAACATTGCCATATGTTCCCCTAGAAATAGAATTCTGAAATATGGCTGTTATCCACCAATTGGCATATTTACTAATTAGTACAAAATTGCTCAAATACACTAATTTCTCCCCCAAGGGAGAATCCCTCTGAAGAACTCTCATCTGATGCATCAGAATCTCCTACTCATGACTTACTCATTCTCACAGTTTCTGATTTAATGGTTAACATGCAGAATCAAAAAGCTCTTCTAGGGAGCAAAGTCAAACTATGTATCTTCAATTCCTACTTTTTCCAGACAAGCAATGCAAATGGCACTCACAGAGTTAATATTTGAATGCCTTTTCTCATAAAACCAGCTTCCATTTTTTTGGTCTTTTGTGCAAGTTTAATAAAATAAATTTTGAATATCAATGGAATACATTCTATTTTTCTTGGCATTTCTCTGCCTTGCTGTGTCCTTCTATTGCAGGAGTCATGCCATAGGGAGAGCACTTTTCCACAGTCCATTGAAGTTGTGCCATAAGGGCTGGAGATGATTTGCTAAAATGCTCCAAAGGTATTCAAATTTCTTTAAAGAAGAAATTCAATTTATGTGCATTTATATTGCAGTGTCTGTCAGGAAGAAAGGTTATAATCACCAGCATATTTTAGATTTACATTTTCTTCTATACATGAGGTAATGGTATTAGAGGTAAACTATGAGGTTTAAAGTTGAATTCGATGTATGATACTATTTTCATTGCTGCTAAAAGCATGTTTTTGAAGTTCTTGAGGAAAGCATATGTTAGCATATGTTCCTGAAATATCAAGAACAGGATGCTGGATGGCTTAGAGGATAAACTATTTGTCTTTCTTCTCTGCATTCTTATATAAAGTATGGCTGGATTTCATGAGCAAAACGAAGAGAGGATGCTCAGCTCACAGATTAGTTCCCATCACAAAGTTGAAGCACAGTTTTGTTAAGGAGACCTATCAGGCACATTTCTGAATTAACATGCAAGCTAAATGTGCCTTTAGTTGTACCACAGGAGGAAGGGAAAAAGAGGGCTTAGAATTTGTGATATCACTTATGTAACCCTCAGAAGAACAAATACTCATCAAAAATTAAAAGGAAACCCTGTCTGAACCATATTGCTGTAGGAAGCATTTTGCCTCGTTTTTCTCTGAAAATTTACTTCATTTAAATTTCCTGCGACTGTATTAAATATTTAGATGTTGATATTTTCCCTGAGTAGAAAACATTATCACAATTCTTATCAAGTTGGAATCCTTTTAAGCATATCTTAAAGTTATCTGATAATTAAATTGCCATGCTTATCTCATTTAGGACCTCACTAATTATAGCTCAAGCACTTCAGTGGTGTATACTGCAACTGATTTTGGAACTGTAGCTGAATGTCCTCTTTTAAATGAACACTCAAAGTTGGCCTGTAGATTTATTTTATAATTTCACTGCTTCCCCTGCAATCTATGTCAATAAGGAAGCGTCAAAAGTATTATGATGGCTTTTACACAGCAAGGTAATTTTATTTTAAGCCTACTTCCAAATGAATTCCCGATAGCTATCCAACTTTGCAGTCATTTAAGCAGCACTCTTTGGTGAAGGAGGCACACTCACACATTCGCTGTTTGCTTCATAAATTTCAACAGATAAAAATCCTGTTTCATTTCTCAGAAAGTGTTTATTTTTAATATGTTCTAACCAGATACTGGACCGGATATGGTTACAAGAGGTTTTTGCTGAGTACCTCACTGGCCCTGGCCAAGGCTGGGTGTCAGTCCTGCAGTCAGGTCCTTGAGCTCAGATGCCCCCATGACTTTTCTGTGAGCAGAGTATCAAGACGCAGAAATACTCAGGGAGAAGAAAAGTCTCAAGAGAAGGGGTCTCTTATTTATGTAATAGTTCATGGTCTATTTATATCTAAGCCTAATTCATTGTATACTCTTATCCTTGCTCTTCCTTCACAGGCTTTTCCTGACTATCAAATCTGATGCAGAACATTGCCATAACACTGGATACCTTGGGATACCCTTTTTGAGATCTTTGTGGGCAGTTTTACAGAGTATTTAGTAGGACTTTTTGTGCAAACACATATGGAGACACAAAGCTTTTCTCTTTACGAAGGATTGAAATTTGTCTTGGATTCACAAAGGACCAGGTCCAGTGCTGGAAACGAGCATCTCCTGAGGTGAGACAATCCCTTAAATTCTTCTCAGGAAATGACTAACCAATGAGTTGGGAGTTCTTCACTGACATGGAGGGACCTGTCAGAGCCTGTCCTTATACTTCCATACAGGAATGTACGTCATCCACATAATGCAGCGACACGCACAATTTCTTTTGTAAAACAGGCACAGTATTTCTAGAATTATATCCTCCCTTAACACTGACACTGATGTCTGCAAGAAATATGATGTCTGAGAAGTTTAGTTTATGTTTAAATTGGGTCCCTTCCCATCTTATTGCAACATCTCATATTCAAATTCCTCCAACACTCCTCAGGTGTACTTTCTGAAGCCCAGTTTCACCACTCTGAGCAGCAGTTTCTCATATCCAGGGTTAACCTTCTGCCCATGTGCTCAGACCTGCACTCTGCCAGGTCTCCAGGCACAGCACAGCCCATTCAGAGCAGCAGTGAAGAAACTCTCCTCCTTCTGAAAAGGAAATTTTGAGTGGGGAGGGGTTGTGCTTCCTCACTTTTGCATTTTCAGCTGTGCCCCCCAGGACAGAATGTAGTTCCTTTACAGTTCCAAAGCAAATGAGGATTTGAATTTATGGCACTATTGTACAGCTAAGGATGTAGCCTTGTACTTCCAAAAGGCTTTCTAACACTTGAAGAGTCTGCCCACCTTAAACCTCTGGCAGGACACAGTCTGTAACCTTCTCTCAGGTTGAGAAGAAACTGCAAAATAGGTAATAACAATGAACCTGTGTTTCTTTTGCCATCCCAGAGGAAAAGACATACAGCCCTATTACTGACAAGTGTACATGAAATCAAAAACATAGGAAAAAATTTTAGGAGTGCCAAAGAAATTTCCAAAGTCAAATTAGTTAAAAGAAAGGCACATCTGAAATTCAAAACTATGTTTGGGACCATTGAAAGATATTACAAGAGAAATCACAACCACAGTCAGTTCATCAAGTAGCACAGACACTTGTCACAGACTGTTTCATTACATCCCTGCTCATGGTACTTCAAAAAGCATGGTACTTTGCAAAAGTAATTTTGTGAAAGCTTCCATACATCTCCTGTTAAGAGTAATTTGGCTACTATCTGTTGCTAGCTGTGAGCATGCTTTTAGATATTAGATGGATGAGTGCAGACTAGCAGGAGGAAAAAAAACCTGAGAGGATAAATACTTGGCAGATCTCTAACAACTTTCACTAGAGGATCACAAAGTGATTTACAAACATCAATTAATTAAGCCTCAAAAAGCCCCAATGAGATAGGTAAGTATCATTACTCTCATTTCACTAATGTGTAAACTGAGACACTGAGAGAATAAGTCTTTCACCCAAGGTCACACAGCAAGCAGCTGGCAGAGCCAGGGATAGAAACCAAGGATGCTGACTTACCTTGCTCCTTACCTATTACGCCATTATATCGCTCCTAAAACAGTTTAAAGTTTCTCTTGTGCTTGATATTGGCAAATGCAATCTTCTGCAAACCCAGTGAAGTTTCCTTCTATGTCTAGGATCCCAAGACCTCCCTGGTACCAGGCCACTCCTGCTGAGTAACATGTGAAGGTTCCTAAACTCGTGTTCCCAGTTTCTATTGCTCAGTCCCAGACTGGTCATAGGGTCAAAGTCTGGAGATAGAACGAAACAAAAACAGAACAAAAAAAACCTAAACAAAAAACAAAAAACCCAACTCCAAAACAACCAAATGCCACAAAACCCCCTCTTTCAGTGCTGGAAGCATGACTGGTACTAAAGGTTTCTGTGCTCTGGCCCTGGAACTTGCTGCACTGGCCATAGCATCACTCAGCCATGACCACAGATACCACTTGCTTTTCACTGTAGCTCAGCTGAGGAAGTAGTCAGGGTCACAGAGAGCACATTTCAGGCTAGGCAGGATATACACACAGATACACAGATTCATGGCATACAGAATAAAAGTCAGAGTGGTTGCATCGGGAGCACTAGGTAACACCATACACTTGGAAAGCAGCACATGTTTTTACTTTAAACCAGAGATATTTAAAGAAAATAATTTGATGCCTAGGGTTACTACTGAATATGTTATCAGACATCAGTTTACAAGGATTTAGGGCATTACTTAAAAATTGGAATGCTGTCTAGAAATAGATATTTGCAATATATGTGCTCAACATGGCTGCACCAGGACAGAGGCACTATGTATAAAATATTTTTAAAAACACCTGACCCCTGGTATCAGCAGAAATAAACTCCCAGCAAACAACTCTGAATAGATTTGCTTCAGCTCTGAATGTATGCATACATACATGCATATATTTATAGATGTAGACAACCAACAAGGACGTCTCACAGAAAAACAAAAGATAGAAAACCTTTGCACTATTGCCCAACAATCCTCAAGTTTGGATGGACTAGTAGGAGAAACAAGTGACAAAGTCTCTGAACTATCCATAGTCATTTAAAAGTGTTCTGCTTGGTAATAAAATAGACTACTGGCTGCTGAGATTTAGGAGCTGATGACAGAAAAAACAACAAAACCAAAATAACTCCTGTGCAAGAGTAATGTAATTACCTGCAGGACAGTTATATGGTCAGGAAGCAATTTATTGTCCACAGACCATATATATATATATGTAGAAAAACCCCTATATTGTCCATTTTGCTATTTAACATGGAAACCCAACCACTGAAGAAAGAAAAATACTTGCTGTTTGCCTACCCTGCTTTCCTATGGACACAACTGCGAGAACCGTCAGATGAGAAGTGTCTTCTTTCACATGGATCCGTTGTTACAACGAATTCCTCACCAGAAAGGATAGTTATCCTTTCAATGAGGAAAAGTAGGTAACAGACCCTGTGATTTTACAGCTGAGGGAGGCCCCTCATGCAGCTGCTTTAACACCTTTGGGTAATGGCTCTGGGAGCAGAAGTATAAAGGTTGCAGATCTGTTCTCCAAAACCTTCTGCCCTGTGAGACCCTACAGAGGAATGGGACACAGTGTCTTCCTGTGCTGCTCCCACATCCTGCAGCCCCTGCATTGGCCTAATGATTTAGTCTCACTGTATTGGTACTTATGATTACAGTGAAAAACTAATCAAAACCCACTCTTGGTTACTCATGGCTGAACTCTCAGGTTGTGGGTTACAGCCAAGTGTTCTGCCAGGGCTGGGAGCACACACGGCTCACTCCACTCCCCATGTATAAAATTTGTCCTCAGAGGCTAATTTACATAGGGTTTATAGTACAGGAGACTTTACTTTGCATTTGCAAAGCTCTGCCCTGGCTCACAGATGACTAACAGAAGACAGACAGAAGGAAGCCAACATTTCCACTCTTCCCTCCATGCACTTATTTCTATGCTTTACAGCCAACACCACAATCTAGCTGCAAACTCAATCTGCTAGGCTAGAACATCTATAATGAGAGAAACATAAGAAACAACCAAAAATCCAGGCAGAATACACATAAGATAATTTTTGACTTATCCATCTGTGTGTAAAGTAATATTAGCAAAACTGGTGCTTTTTTAAAAGCAATTGGCTAATATATTTATGTGCAAAAAAGGATATATGTGGTATGATCAGCTATTGCAAATAATTGTGGTGTGGCCCCAAAGAAAGAATTTCAATTTAAATTATTTATTCAACATTCCATACTAAATCATATAATAAAATACGATTTCTACACAGAAAATAGATTTATTGCATACAGATGTGCTAAAATCAAAACATCTGCACACAAAAAATCATCAATACCACAATATTTTATCTACTTTGTGCAGATAAGGCAACCAACTAATTGTTTTCTGAAAAATTCAGGGCAGAAATTTAGTGCACCAAATATTTATGGGCTAAAAAGAAATGTAGTAATTACAGAATCCTGTATCACTTCCATTTGTACATAGTATATTGGGTGTAAGCACATGCCATCAGACCTCAAGTAATGCTTTGTAGATTGATGAAGCCTGACTCAAACAATATGTCACAACAGGAGCCTGACAACTGAAAGCATGCTTAATGCAAACTTGCAAAGTCTTCCAAAAGAATGCTAGATTTTTAGCCACTTAATGATTTGAGCAGTAGGCTCTTTTTACTGCTACTGAAATGAAATACTTCAGTAAAGCTCTCGTCATTTACAGATGTCCTTCTATATCAAAATCATGCACCACCACTTTTGGTTCATTTACAAAATCAGATGAAACAAAGCTGGATCTTTTGCTTTTTCCTAACTGGCTGCAATTAGTAGATAGATGTTATTGAACAGGACTATTGAAAATATTCCCCCCAGTCTAATCTCTTTTGCAGTGTTTTGAGTCAAACTGTAACCCAACAACTTTAGCAAACATCTTCATTTATTATTTTTGATAGAAAGGTTCATAACATCTTGCAATGTGTGTGCTTTTTTTTCTGTCTGGCTACTAGACACTGAAGTAATTTGGGACATTTCTTAAAATGTCTTCAGCTACTCTTCAGTGTGATGTTAATTCTGGATTTATGTTTCCATGGAGAACTATGTGTAACACTAGAACAGCACTTTAGTGTTTAGTACTTTATCCACATACAAAATTGTTGGCTGTAAAAAATTCAAGCAATAGAGAGAGCGGTTGAGTTGCGTTGAAAGAAACATCTTATAAAGGTAAAAAACTGACTGAAGTTTGGGGAAAAGTATTCTTACTTATTTTAAAATATAGATTTAAAGAGCAAGGATAGAGGTGGAGAGATTTGATTATCAAATATCGTTTTAAGTCTTATTTCCTTTAGAAACTAAGTATCTATGAGAATAGGTTTTGTACTGTGGGAAGAGATTTTAAAATTAAAGAATTGTGCTGCATGTTATCCTAAGATGTTTTCTTAAATATTTGATGGATGCAGGTGCCTGACTCTACAGCTTACATGACACATCTGATCTTCTCAGATAACAATACTACCCTCCTCATTTTTATTTAATAAATCCTCTGTCAAAAAAAAAAAAGAAAAAAAACCAACAACAACAACAACAAAAGGAATGGTTTCTAAGTAGAGTGTGTATGATTTGAAGGAATAGGCAAATTGTGACTTGGGCAGCTGCTGCTCTTCCTAAACAAGACACCACACCAAAGCTGCAGCTGTCTGTAAGAGGGATGGATACAAAGGGACTCACATTTGGTTTATGATCAATGTAGAAAAGACAACGGAAAAGAAGCGAATATACCAGGCATACCTGCTGTGTAGCACCAGCCTGGAAATAGTCTCACTGGACAAATTTCCCTAAGGAATATTTCACCTAGGCAAAGGAAGGGGTGAGGAGAGCTGTTTCTTTTCCACTGTTTTTATGAAATGTATTGCATTTCAAGCCATTTAAAGGGGAGGTGGCCTTTCGCCTCTGGTACGGGAGCTGTTATTGCAACAACCCAAATTATCAGCTCTTTAGCTATACTTTCTCCACATGTGTTAATAAAAAAAAAGCCTTTAAAAAGAGCCTCATACCAGAAACTGTTAATTTTGTCAGCTGTGCATTATCTGAGGCAGCTTCCACATGCCTCTCCAAGCCTTTGAAACTTCACGGCACATCTGCCCCCTGTAACAGCATTTACAGATGTTCTTCTTCTGGCATGTGTAAGGTGCCTGGACTTACACTATTAGCACAGCAAGCTCTTTGAAATCTTGCTTGACCTCTATATAAGAGCGCATATAAAAGAAAAAATTAATATTTTCTATCCTCTTTATTAAGAATCAAATGAGCATATAAATACATTAGTATGAAAAATGTATGTCAAATGCTCCTAAATTAGGAAATTGAGTAGAAAGCAACATCAGTGCCTTATTTTACCTAATTCAATAAACCAAATAGCTAAAGAAACTCATGATTTTATTTTGCTGCATGGAATCATAAATGCCTTGATGTTTTCAAATGAGACACTTTGCTAATGTTGCTGGCAATTAATAGTACTTCTTTAGTTTGGGAACCAGCTTTCATAGCAGCTGAAATCAGCTGACAATTTGAAAGAGGAAAAAAAGATAAGGGTGTAGTTTCCAGGTCTGCTTGGGGATGCAATGTTCACTTGAGGACAGTGGAACAAATGCAGCACCACAGGCGAGCTGGAGAAGGTTAATAGAAAATGGCTATAAACTGGTTATCAGCAGCTTGTTCAGGCTTTAAAAGCACAGACCCAGAGAAACATCTTGATTTGGAGATATTAACTGCCGACGTTAGGACTAAGGACGGCAAAAGAGTGAAAAGATCTTTTCCAAGGTGTCTCCTGAAGCCTTGCTGTGTTCCAGGTTTTTCTTCTTGAAAACTCAACCCCTTTCCTCCATGGCAGTCCCCCACTTCGAGGAGAGGTTTCTGCTCTGCTCTGCACTGCTGTCCATACATACAATCTACACCTGTGTTTGTAGAGGTTTGTGGATTCATGGGCTGTACTGCTGAAAAGACTTGAGTTACCTTTTCCTTTCCTTTCCTCTTGCCCATAGTTGCAGTTGCAATTCATGAGAAGGGTTTGATGATAGGACATAAATCCTTGGATAGCTGGGCTGTGAGTTTGAGCAAACCTTGAGGAAGATCTGAGAGACCTTTTTCATCTCACTTCTCTGGAAAACCATTCTCCATGCTGACACTCGTGCTCAGCTGCTACAACCCAAACTTAAAACCCATTAGAGCATCTAAGACTGGGGATTCTGAACAGCTCTTTTCTTGAATATGAATTTTAAAGAAACACTAACAAAATTTGGCTACCATCAGATTCTAAGAACCCCAGCCATATCTCCTGGCTGTAAAGCTGTTCTGTTGCAAACTGTGAAAGAATATGAAGTCTTTTCATTTATCGTAATTATTTATGGAACTGAACAAAAATCGTCTTTCAGTCACAGACTCTGTTATCCATTTTACCTGTGTGTAAGCTACACACATATATACATGTGAAGAAAAACAGCTAAAATAGGTGTAAGCATGCAAATACTTTTGCAATAAAGACAGATAAATGTCCGCAAGCCCTACCTTAAACAAAATGAACGGCCAGATTATTAAAACATTCAACATGGGGCTGCAGACCAACTCCTCTTTTTTTTGCCATGTTCCAGGAATCAAATCCCGAGCAGCCCTGTACATTCCTTCCTGGGGTTTTTTTCTGTCCATGTTCTCAAATTGGACTATGTCTTGCCAATGGAAATGTAAAGACAGTGATTTTACTTAATGTTGTTGATTAGCATTCAAAAAATATTTTTCTTTAAAATTCCTCTAGCTTCTATTTCAAGTCTTTTTTTATGACTACCATATTTCAATCATTTTAGGAAAACGGATAGAGGTATAATAAAAAAACCATAAGAATTGCTAAGTTCAGCAACACAGTTAATGCAGCCATCATTGGCAGTCTGAAAGAAGACAATCAATGGTTGGAAGGTGACCTGGCTTCAGAGTTTTCTGCCATAGCAATCAATATTATCCTTACTGCAGACAGACTACTCTAGATATGTGAGGTTTCATCTCAATGGTTTTTATTCTTGTACAAATACTTTAAATAAATAGCACAAGAAGAACACCTAGGGCTACTTTCAATTACATCCCTATCATGCAAAGGTGAAAGCAGTTCCACTTGGCAAAATTTGCCCTTCTGTCCAAGACAAGATACTTTCAAAAACAAAAAGGAACTTAATGAAGTGTTATTTACACACTGTGCAAGTTTTCATTATGCTGTTCTCATATTATCAGAAACCATTTCTAATTGGAGAGAATCTAGTAAACATGGAAATTCTTATGATTTCTTTTGTTTCCAACTGAAACTTCATGGACCGCTGATTCTAATTACTTGCTATTTTAATAACAACAAAAACAGTCCCAAAGCATGTACCATCTTTCCAGGATATGTTTGGGTTTTTTTCCTTCAGAAAATACTTTATCATTCCCTTAGAGATGATCTGATAAATGTAAAAAAAAAAAAAAAATCCTAAAGAAAGCTTTATCCTCAACCACTTTTTTTTTATCTGATATGTAAGCACATTATAAAATTAGTGTGCAGTTGTTCTGAGTTACAGAATTATACAAAACTATTGACAAAACAGTTGGCTTGGGTTGCTGTTGACTAGTAATATTACTCATGTTTGGACTAATTCATTCAGGACTAACTACCAAAAGCATGACCATGGGCCTCCAGGGACAGAAGTACATTTAATAATCAAATTACTATGTGCTTCTGGCCCTTAATTCAGCAAGCTACACCAATACACGCTCACATCCTTACACAAGGGTCTATGTAAGCACATGCTTAAGTACAAGTGCATCATTAAATTTTTTGTATCTGGGATAAGAAGAGCAAAGTAAGTAATTTGGATACACGGTATCTTTAGGAGAAGGACAGCAAATCTCATCCGAACTCAAAAAACCCAATAAACTTCCGACACTAACCAAATGCCTGCTTCAAATTATGCCCCAATCCTGCATCAACCCTTTCAATCTCAAAGAGCTTTAGCAACAAAAGAAAGATAGAAAAAAGTTAAAAGCCAAACAGAATGGAAGTATATACTTAGTAACATTATTTGTGTTCCAGTAGTTAATGTTACATTCCTTGGGTGAAGGAAAAAAAATTGTCCAATTGCTTTGCTAATGAAAGGTTATAAAGTATCCATTGAAAGCACAGGACAATTTTGCCTCTGACAAATAGGATTTTTTAATTTTAATTTTCAAGGAGCTTGATCATCAAGCTTTCTTGCTGCTAGAGTCTATTAAAGAACCTCAAAGCTTCTGAGCAAAGCACTTTTAGCTGCCAATAAACACATACAAGAGTAATGTGGTTTCAAAAGTACAGATGTAAGTTATCAAAAGTAAACTCATTTGATGTCAGTTCTAATATTCTCAACTTGATATACTTTTGATGTTTAAATTCTTGACTTAGGAAAAAGTGCTTCACTCAGAGGGCAGTTGGGCACTGGAACAGGCACTGCAGGGCAGTGGTCACGGCAGCAGCCTGACCAAGTTCAAGAAGTGTTTGGCCAATGCTCTCCAGCACATGGTGTGACTCTTGAAGTGTCCTGTGCAGGGCCAGGAGCTGGACTCGATGATCCTTGTGGGCCCCTTCCAACTCAGCATATTCTGTAATGCTGTGACTTGTATTCTTAAAAGTGATAGCCTTTGACTCATGACACTCAAAATGAAGAATGGCAACTACAGTTTCAGTTCATTTAAGTGCGTCAGTAGTCTCACCAACTTTGATTAAACTACTTACATGTTGAAAGTTGGGCAGATGCTTTAGTAATTATCTGGACTGGGCACAAAACCCAGTAAGAGTAGTTAAATTTCCTCATGTTCCATTATATAGAAATCAAGGCATAAAATTTTTTTAATGAGCATCAGAGAACTGTGTCAGCATTGTTCTAGGAGAACTACAGATTTGTACAGTTTAGATATACTCTAATTTAAAGATTTCCACAATAGGGAATTAAAAAGACCTGAATTATAATTCTTTTAATGGCAGATCACTTGATAACGCTGCCATCTCAAGCAGTTCTATTTTAAAATTCATGGTAATGCAGACAAATACTTTTTGAAGGAAAAGAATTTAATATTATCTTTTTACTTTGTCTAATTAGCTGAATACTGTGTTTTTTCACCCTGCAGCTCTTAAAAAGCTGATCTAGTTTCACAATGAACACTTAATGCCATTATATTTGGATATAGTTGCATTTGCCAACTCTTGTGCAATCACCATTCATCCCACTGCACTCATCCCCTGCTTTTCTTTCCTACTTTCTGCCTAGATAAGCTCCTTTCATTAAAAAAACCCTGTTTTGCTGATTAAAAAAAAAAAAAAGTTGGAAAAGTTTCTCTGTGGTTGTGTGCAGATATCCTCATGCCAATACATATTAGCTCCTTTTCAAAGTTTGCCCTCCACATGTGCATTGCATCCTTCCCATCCTTGGAAGCTCTTCAACAGCAGTGAAATTCAGATTCAGAGGAGGTTCCACGCTCACGGTAGAACACTAAACCATAGAATCACCCAGAATAGATGAAGTGGGAAAAGACCTCTGTAAATCATCTCATCCCACCCCCATTTGAGCAGGGTCATCTGAAGCAGGGTGCCCAGGACTGTGTCAAGTGGGCTTCTGAACATCTCTGAGGGTGAAGACTCCACAAGCTCCCTGGGAAACTTGATCCAGTGTTCAATCATCCTTGTGGTAAAATAGATCTTACTTTTAAACAGAACTTATTTCAGTCTATGCCCCTTGTCTCCAGTCTTTCCACTGGGCATTGCCGTGGAGATCCTGACTCTCCATCTTCTTTACTCCCCACGCCATCAGGTATTTGTTCACAATTATGAGGCCTCCCTGAGTCTTTTCTTCTCAAGACTGGAAAATCCCAGATCTCTCAGCCTCTCCTCATACAACAAATGTTCCAAACCCTTCATCACCTTTTCAGTCTTTGTCTGGGCTCATTTCTACACACCCATGTCTCCTGTACTACTACTTCTGTGCCCACATCAGGCCACATCATGCAGATGTGGCCTCACCACTGCTGAGCAGAGGGGGAACACATGTCCTTATCACCATTTGTGAAATAAGTTCGTCCTTCACAAAAATCAGCAACCAGCCAGGTCCTGAACTGTGAGCACACATTTCCTTCCAAGTGCATCTCCATCAGCAGGCAGATGACTAACCTTAAATGCCTGTGACCTCTTCCCTTGCTGAGGGTACAGACACTTGATAGAGCTCAGACAAAATAAAGAGGACTTATTTACACCGTTTACATGACTGGTCTATGCCCATCCAGACATGCTCACCTGACATGAACTAAGCTCTCTGGCAGACCAGCAAAGGCAGTAAAGCCTGACAGGGGACAGGGAATGGAAATCCATACCCAGGAGCAGTAACTTCTCTCAGTGAAGCAGATAGATTTTGAAGGGGAGGTCTTTCCACAGCTTAATTCATCCACAGCTTTGAGTAGACTTTCTGAATAATGACAAATTTCACCTGATGATATGATATGTTCTCACTGCTCCCAAACTAGGAAAGCTGATTTTGGCAGCACTGGTAACGCTGCTGTGCATCTCTGAAAACACATCTGTAGTGACACGCACGACTGGGACTGTCTGAGATGAAATACTAATACAATTGATTAATCATGACAGCTATTGAGCATTTCACCAGTTGGGAGGATAAATACATTACACAGTTAAAGGAGACATTGCCTCAACCTTTCTTTGACTCTATTACTGCAGAGGGAGAGTAGCTCTCAGCCAGAGAAAGGGCCCCTCAGCACCTATAAACTGCCCGAGACATGTCTGCATACATTTTAGACAAACAGTTCTTCGAAGCCAGGCAGTTGTTTTTTCTTCCATTTTCATTTTCCATTTGCTTGCTCAACCTCTGCAGCCTCTTTGTTTCCTGGTAATAGGTGAGATAGACAAATACAGGCTCCAGGCACTGGAACGAAAGGGCCTTTCATGTTGTCGGCACCTCAGAATGAGCGAGCAGTGTAAGCCCTCTCTGCAGTTTACATACTGTAGTGGCCTGCTATAGAAACTATGTAATTTGGTTTGCTTTGTTATTTGATAAATGGCAAGGAAAGCTTTGTAGCATGTTGACTGACCCTACTTGTAAGGTCATAGGCCAGCACTGGAGTGAGAGGACACAGCCGTCTGCATGGTCCCAGCATGCCTCGAGATTGCCTGGGAGAAAGCAGGCTTTATTAGAGGTACAAAGAGCTTGTGATGAAGAGCATCAGCTCTTAATCAGGAAAAAATATTGGGGGGTTTTTCAATGAAAAGATACTGAGAAGTCTTAACATGTAACTTAAGCACGATATAGAACAGTGAGGCATATAAATAATACCACCCCTAAAAACCTTCACTCTAGCTCATCATGGATTGCTCCTTTTTTTGGCCCAAACCTACACTTTTTCAGCCTGCACAGGCTTGTTCAGAACACGATTTGTAAAAACAGAGTAAAACATTAATATTTGAGAAAAATATATTTGAGTGAAAGTTGTGTTCACTTCACTAGACTGTTATGTGTAGCAACGCCTGTGGAGGCATGAAGAAACAGAGCATGGATAAAATGCCAGTCAACCTGTTCATATCAGCTTTTACCTCCATGAGCCACTTGTGACATTAATCTTTTAAGAGGAGACTGTGCCCAATATGGGCTCTGGACATGAGGCACTGCTGGACCCCAGCTGATTGAAACATAAGGAGAGAAAAGAGAAAAAGAATTTTAGTCAACAGTTTCCATCTCTTGTATATTCTTCCCCTGCTCCCACTCTCCTCACATCCTGTGAGATCACAAACTGGGATCTTCCTTTAACAAGTCTGAATTGGCTGATATATATTAAATAAGTTTGTAAGACAGCAAGGAGGTGTGCAGCACCTGTGTGCTGCAGCACAGCAAGCAGACTGGGTGCAAGCAACATGAAACAGGACTGCCCATGCAGGATTACAGAAAGACTTTAAATTGGAGTACAATTAAAATTACAGTGCAAAATCCTGTATTTTTATGTATAGCAATTTTTTCTGTCTTGCTGTAGTTCAAAGCTCTGTATTTCATATGTACAGTTACATCTGTCCTGCCTCTGAGAACACACTGACACCATCGAGGACCTGACCCCAAAGTCATTCCATAGAGATAGCTCATGAATGGCAGTAGCTAATAAATTAGAAAAATTTGGCTCTCCACTGCAGAATATACAGAGTAGAAATTCAGTTGTCATTCTATTAAATGACTTCTGATAGATAATTAAATTAATATTCTGAGATGAGTACAGATTATTGATTTGTATCGTCATTCAAAGCACTGCAAATCCGAAGTCCCTCTATAAAGAAGAGTGGAAAGTTCCCAGAGAGAGCAAAGCAGCTGGAGAGAACCTGGGCCACAACAGCACCAACCAGCTGGGGAGACACTGAGCACATGCAGCTCCAGCTCAAGGAGTGAGCTCAGATGAACCTGTTGCCAAATGGCAGATGTGTGCAGAGAAATAAAATCTAGTGTGTGGGCAGTCTGCACATTAAAGCTGGAATTTAGACCTACCATTTTCATAGCAGATACGAGGCAGATGACACTTGAGACAAACTGAGATTCCTCTTCTGAATTATTTGTCTTGCTTCTTATTTATTTTGCTTTACTCTGTACCAGCTCAATTTTGTGAGTCAGGGAGAAGCACAAAGTGGAAATTCCTTGCTAGTCACTTGGTCAGAGCTGAACTACAGAGAGAGTCTTACCATGAATCTCTGAAAACACAGAACAAGGGCTGAATTAGCCCAGGAAAACTCACCTGGAAGCAAGCTGTTACAAAGGGGGCATCAAGGTTTGACAGACTCAATTAAAGCTAGAGGCGGGAAGAGAGGAAGAAATTAAATGCTGTTTGGGAACACATGAAAGAGAAATAGCTCAAAATATGGAATATTTATAATTTGTAGCTGTGAGGGTTTATTTGGAAATATTTTATTGCTCTTTTTCTGTCCACAGTGCTTTTTCTGGGAAGGGAGGAAAAGTAGAATACTTCAAAGGATGTGAACTAGGAACTGGAGAAAAACTTGGTGTGTGTGTATGTTATTCATGTACTTCTGGTCTTCTTTCATTCTTGAACTCATTCCATCTGAGACTTGGATCTTACTCAGGTTGAAAAGCCAAAACACACAGATTTAAAAGTGATGGGGCTATTCTCACTTCAAGTGCCAGTAAACTCATTATTAGGACACTGGATTTGGAGTAACACAGTTCTCTCTCTTGATTTGAAAGCCCTCCTGTTTTGGGCTGCAGGAGTAGATGTGTTATCATCCCTCCTGTAGGAGGTGTGGATACATCCTTACCCCCTCTTCAGGGGTCAGCCTGCTCACGTCATAGCTGAGCTGTGATATCCTTTAAAAAGGTGCAGTATACGTGCACATAAGTCCTCCTTCAGTTACTACAGAAAAGAAATTCAGCCCATTCCTAGCCTCTCCAAGGTGTCAGGCTGACTGGATTATTGAACTTTCCAGCTCCTTTGAGCATGCTTTCAAAATAGGCACCAGCTAGTCTTTAAGTATATGGATGTATGGATTCCCTATGTTAAGCAATACTCATTGTAGTATCTGGGTTCTGTTGATGTCAACACTACCATCCTCCCTTTAATCATTGCCATAGAAAATTCTGAAAAAATAAAATCAGCCTGGATTTTGTTCCCTTTTCTCTGATGCTAACTTTTCACATTTAAATTATTTTGTAATTCTTTCCATAACCAGGTAGGCTACAAATTTTTGTGTGTATTTTAAATGGAACCTTAAATCTGGGGTCCAACAAACCTCTTCTATCATAAGACATAGAGAAACTCATAGAAGTTGACAAAGATGGAATCTTCATCCTAAAAGCGCATTGTAAATGTTAAGTGATCACTGCAACATCCACTTCAGTAAATAGTATTATCTTCACATAGTGGGGAGGGCTAAATCTAGAAAGAGATGTGAGTGCTACTGAGCCAAGCACTGCTGTCCTCAATTCCTGCT